>NC_139496.1:6016329-6616329 GCF_008360975.1 Lichenostomus cassidix | reverse complement strand
CATGATTTGACTCCATAATCCTCTGGTTTCCACTGTATGCACACAAAAGATTATTGTACAAAAGCGAATTCCAAGGGCCTTGGGCTTTGCTTTCCATTTAGTTAAAGAATTATCCTACAGTAGTTTAGGTGCTGGGAAACTTGTCCTGTAGATTATTGCCTACAGGGCAAATGCTGAGGAGGCTGCTAACGAGAGAACAGATGTTCAGTGGCTTATGAGCCTTGCTGAATGTAAATATCTTCAGCACAGTGCCTGTCAATAAGCCTCTGCCTGAGAATCACAAACCTTATGGACAAAATTCACCCCCCTTGTAAATGCATGGGCTTAGGCAGAATTGCACTGAGGAGGAAGCTGTTCCTTCATCTGCACCACAGAGCCAGAGTTTAAAAGCTTGTATAGACAATGAGGCTGAATGTCATGAAAAGTTAATATTTTTAAACAAAACCTTGTCTCTTTCCAAGGGAAAATGCAGCTCTTGGATCTGTTATGACACAGCAGGCTTAAAATAAACAGATTTCACTGAAAAATTGATATTAGGAATGAAAGATTTTACAGTGACTGGATTTATGAAAGTTTGCTTGTCTCCATAAAAGGATGTTCTGCTTACAGGGCTTCAGTAGGTGGTATCTTTCCAGGGAGCAGTAACTTAAGGGGCATGGGTAGCTTATCACAATCAGCTGGTGCTTCTAAGTGGCTTTTTCTTTATGAGGTTTCTTGACAGAAGACCAATTTATGTGAGGAGGACACTTGCCCTCAAGCTTTACCCCTTCCAGCCACCCTTCCCAGGACAAGAGCAGGCTGACCTTGCTCTGCACCTCATCTTTACCAGGGCAAAGCTCAGTTGTACCTACACTGCTGGAAAGCTATGAGCTCTTGCTGATCACAGATTGTCACTTCACTGTTGAAGTTTAGTAAGTTTAGTAACTGCACTCTGTCCTGAAGTTGCTTGGTATGATTTTCAGCTGAGTGTGCCAGATCTCTTTGCCTTTGCCAAGTGGTGTTTAAAGTTCCCTGTTGGGGCATGAGAAGGGAAGGCAAGTGAGCAAGGTCTCTCCTCTATCACTGAATCCATGAAACCATGAAGGGCCTGGATTTTTTCTGGGACTCTTCTATTACAAGGGCATAACAACAATCTGAAAAATAAACAAACACCACCATGTACAACATTTAACTGAAAAGACTGGCTGTCAAGCTGAAACTTGGGAGAGCTGGGTCAGCTACTGAACTGTTTTATGGTGTGGAATAAATCACCGTGCTGTGTTCACTCCTCTGTCGTGTCCTAATCAGATTGCCAGTTCTGCACAGACAAGACTAGAGTTTTACTAAACATGTATACTCTACTGAGCACACTGCAATCCTTGTCTCACCTGAGGCTTCTAGGTGTTCTTGGAGCACACATAATAACACTTAACATTTCAATCTCTTATGGTGGGAAGTCCCATGAAAAATATTTAGTATGTGCCTTTGTGTATATGAAAGTGATTGGCATGGAAAGATGCCACAGAAAATACTGTAACTACAGTCTCTTAGAGGTAGAGATTTACTGGATTTACATCCCAGACAGATCCTGACCAGGACACTAAGGTGAACACCCCAATTCTCATCAGAACTGTCACTGGTTATTGATACCTCACCAAAGTCCTCTGCAACATCTTGATGCTCCTGTGGACACTAAACCTGCACCCACCCAGCCCTGCTTGGCACCTGGGGCAGAGCAGTGCCATAGCAGCCAGGCTGAAGGGGAATAGGTAGGAGGTCCATCAGCATGTAAAGCTCCAAAAAACATAGAAATATTAAGTACTTCAAACCCTGCTGAACTTCAGTTGCTCCACGGTTAGGATGAGTTTGTTAGTAGCTGTAATGTTTTGCTCTTAAGCAAAGCTATTTGCACGTTTCTTAAGTCCTTCAGCACCCGTGGGACAAAGCAGGATCCATGGCAGGGCTGCGCACGACTTGCTGAGCTTTGGCAGAGGAGCCTGAGATTTCCAGCCGGAGAGGAGTCACGGGTTGCAGTGCTCCTGCCCGGGGCCACCTGAGCGCGGCGGCGATGCCTCCCGGCTGTCCTTGTGCTCAGGCGGCACTAGATGGCAATGTGGGTCTTCAGCAGCCCCGGGACGGCAGCCTTGGGGGAGCCCGGCGGGTTGGGTACCCCCGGGCACCCCTGAGCATCACTGTGCATCCCTGCACGCTCCTCTGCATCCCGCCTGGAACCCCCACAGCACCTCAGGCGTTCTCCTGGGCAAAACGTAGAAAGAAATGCTCCTGGGTGGCTGTCATTGTCCTGTGCCTGCAACAACTGTCTCTCTTCCCAGATTAGATTTTATCCGTCTCCGGAAATAAAAGCTGCAGCCAGCTAGCAGCAGGGCCGTTTAGTGCTGGCCACAGCCCGTGTTCCTGTGGATGGGGAGCAGCATCTCGCTGCCCAGCCTCACCTGCTGCTGCTGGACCCACAGTATCCATGGAAGACAGTGTGGGGCACAAAACCTCTTCTGCAGGCTGCCCAGGTGCCAACATGGCACTTGTGCCCAGGCTGTCGTCAGGCCACACACCCACAGCTCTGGCAGGCATTGCTGGTAGGGCACACCAGCCTGGGCACCACCAGGCACTCCATCACTGGCTGCCTTCTGCAGATTTTCTGTCTAGAAAGGGTTAACATTTCCTTTCCTGAGTCCAGAATAACATTTCTGAGAGTTGCTTTCTGGACATTTTATTAATCACCCTTAATCCAGTGATTTTTTCTTTAAAGGGGAGCATTTTTCTTAATAAAAAGTCACACAGAAAGCCTTTTCTATTGTTGCCTTTGGATGGAGTTTTATCTATCAGTCATGGGCAGGTTTTTAAGAGGAAATTTTAAGATTAATTATAAAGGACACCAACACCCTGAACTCTGGAACACAGAGATGATCTGCCACTGGGTTTCTAATTTCTGTTTAGTTTTAAAATCTGCCATGTGATGGAACATTTAATATTTCGGTTTCAGAACTAATGGGCTTATCTCCTTATCTTACTTCTCAGGGTTGCCCCCTCCCCCAAGTTCTCTCTGTGCCCATGGCACAGCTAGAATTAGCATTTCACAGCAAGAGCAGTGCTCTGCAGGAGTGAGTGGTGGTGAACACTGGGCTGTCAGTGCATGCAGACAAACTCCCCAGCCTAATTTGTGCTGCCTGTTGCACCAGGGACTTATCATTAACTCTGTTGTCATTCCTTGTCTGCTTTAACATGATTGCTTTCAAGATTTCTCTCTCCAGGAAAACATCTGTGTTTTGGATTAGTTTTCCCTAGACAGATTTACTTACAGTTTTCCACATTAAATCTCCCAATTTTGTTGCTTTCTAGTCTATCTAGATCCTTTTTTTTTGTTATTATTCCTCCAGGTGCATTGAAAAATCTCCCCATTTAGTGGAGTCAGCAGAGTGCTCTGGTATCCCAATTTACTCTTTGTATTCAGCTATGAATGAATCACACATTCCTGGATGTCCTTCTGTAACGCAGTGCATTCACTTCCTGGAGTCCTTTGTTTACAGTTCATGCTTTTGTCATCTGTATGATTGTGCCAATACCCAAAGGGATCTAAATTACTGTTTCCATCAGTCACATATGAAAAAGCTATAAAAACCAGAATAACTCCCCCAATTGTTCTGCTTATCAGCCATAATTACATTATCTTCTGAATGTGAAAAGATTTTCCTCTTAGCATCTGTATTATTTTACTAAACACAAGCTTACAGTAACTTCCAGATGACTATTGATTCCTGTTGGAAAATTCTTTGGCTATTTAATTTTCAGCGTTTTCTGCCAGTATAGTATCAGTTGTCCGTTGCTTAGTTGTAACTAGCAGAAAATTTTTTTTTGTCTTTTAATTTATGGATATAACATTATAAGTAGGTCCGTAAAAGAAATACACATTTTTGAATGGCAGCAGTCATGTCTAACAACAGAATGAAATAAGATGGTGAGTAAATTTAAAGAGTAGTTTTCCACCCTTTGTTTTGTCCATGCATTGAATTCAGGGTGAAAGCATTGGTAGACTGTGTCCCCTAAACACACTTCCCCTCGTCAGCATTCCCGTGTTTCATCCAGATATGCTTTTATTTTCAACTCTCATGCTCTGAGGTTAAATACTACACAACCTGTGTGAAAAAAGGAGCAGAGCTGGAGGCTGTGGCTGTGCCAACTGGGGCTGCCACAGTCCCTGAAGCTCTCCTTTATTAAAGCCTGTGAGAAAGCTCCCCCTGAAGGACACACAGATGGCAGAGCTGCCCAGGATGACAGTGTAGTCCAGTGCATCCCAGTGAGTGCAGAACAGCCCCTGTTCCTGGTCTGCACAGCTTCCCTTGGCCATGGGTGAGGAGAGGGAGGCACCTCAGTGCTCACTGGCCATGCTCCCTGCTGGTGAAGCAATGAGAGCTACACAGTGCTCACATTATTTTCTACTTCGTGTCCCAGCATCACTTACAGTGCGAGCTGCTTCCATTTCCCTCTGCTCGTTTCTTAATAGAGACAGATCCTTCATCTTATGCTCACTCTTGTTCCTGGTAGGTTTGCAATTTGAGTACTGCACTATGATTTTCTCCAAGGGCTTGTTCTCTCAAGGCATTTCACTGCTCTTTTCTTTTGAATGCACTTGAGAGCCAGGACACAGGTACTGTATGATTCTGATGAGTCACACTAACAGGATTTTTACCTCTACAACTGTCCTCTTGGCCTATCAGGTGCCCACAACTGGAGACTCTCCAGTTTGCAATACTTCTCCCCAGACTCACACTCCATTGCTTTAAATACCACTGAGACTTGACTCGCTTTCCCTTCTGCAGGGCTTTTAAAATGTTCCTAAGATTCCTTTGTTCATTATTATTTTAAAGCTGAGCATGGAATCAAGCAGCTCAGTTCCCTGTGTGCTTTCTGGATGATGTGGCTAAGGCACTGGTCACACTGGTGCCTTCTGCTGCCTACCATGGAGCGTGGATACATCCTTCATGTGGGGGAGGATTGCAGTGTACACCAAAAGACCTTGCTTAGCCTGATGCTGCTCTTCGAGGCCACTGTGCTTTGCCTTATGTCCATTCTCTAGACCCTCCCACTCTTTATCTTCACTGAGGATGATAGTGAAGTGTGGGCCCAGTGGGAGTTGAAGATTCACTGTGATCATTTGCAAGAGCAATTAGCAAAAGCCTGTGGTCACCTGAAGCCTCCATGGCATGACAGAGCGTAGGGCATGTCCTCCAAATCCCATCCCTGCTCTAGGCTGTGCAAAGTCCTGTAGGATCAGAACTCCCAGCTTAGCATTGCTGACAGGCAGACAAAGGCAGAGACAGACAGTCCTCCTCCCTCACCCTTATTCAGCTGTCCCTCCTCCTCCTCCTCCTCCCACCTGTGAGGCTTTTGCTGTTAGAGCTTAGTGCATTCAGCTGTCTTCCACCTCCATCATTGCTTTGATAACTGATAGCAGGGAAGGTATTACTTAAAGAATCTGGGTGACTGTTAGCAAAATAAACAGGAGATGAAAGATAAGGCAGTCTCCTTGGTGCGTAATTACCTTAAAGGAAGGACTGTTTGCTAATACTGTTGTTTTGATGTGCTAAATAGCTTGGGCTTAACGCCCCAGCAGATACTAAAACTAACTAACTAATTCCCGATGATGTCATTCCAAGATTACAGAGGCTGGGGAGGTAAGGGAGGAGTATTCACAAGGCAGTGGTGCGTGAGAAGTGCTCCCAAATCACCCCATGTGGTAGACGGGAGACTTGCCTTCAGAGACAGCCCTGGTGTCACCATAGCAAAACCCCACCAAGTGATGCCTCCAGGCAGGCGAGTGGCTCTCCCAAAGTCACCTACTCCCTTCCCACCAGCCTCCTCTTGAGCAGATGCTCTCAGGTGTGCAGCGAGGAGCTCTCTGCATTCACTCTGTAGTGCTCTGCAGGGAGCTCTTGCTCCCCAGTTCTTCCCGTGAAGGGGATTCTCTCCCTTCACTCTGAACTGGGCTGGAAGAGGTTGCAGCTGCTTTGTAGGCAGCTGGGTTACCTGTGTGTGTACAAAATCTGAGCTGTGTGTGATTGCAGGACTCCACTCTTCTATTTAATTGTCTGCCTGGAAGCATCTTCTGACCTAATTATGCCCACAGTTGTGTCACTTGGCTTGTCCTGTGTGCCCAGTGGCACTGCATGAGCAGGGCTTGCTGTGCACATGCTGGCACACAACTGAGCTAATACAGACTGACAGAGGGTATTGGCTTTTTTAAGACTAAGAAGTCTCCTGGGGTGTTTCTAATCCCCTAGAGGTGCCATTAGCTTATGATAACCACACCTTTGAAATTGTTTTATTGCTTTAATAATGTGGTGATGATGGAAAATGGGGAACATGCCACATTTATTATTTATGCTGGTAAAAGATGAAAGTTAGCAATTAGAAGCTTTAAACCACAGGTTCAGCAGAACTACATGACTTACATTTATTCATTTTTGGACTGTGTAGCCCAGCACTGGGATGCCCTTACTGTCCAGGTTTGTTATGTTGAGCTGCCTACAGAAACCATGGCAAAGTGGCAGGGCCAGCACAATTAACATTGTAAGATGGATACACATCTTACTGCAGGGATGGGTGGAGATTTCCTGGTGGGGAGCTGTTGGAACAGTGCTTTATGATATCTGAACTAATCTTGTGCTATGATAATTCTGCCTTGCTTAAGTGCTTGCAGCCTCTCTGTGCTGCGCAGTCATGCTGTGGCAGCTGCTGTGTGCATCTGATCCAAACTCGCTGCTTCCCCACACACTTAATTGGCAAAATTGCCACATGTTGTTTATAAAAAAGTGTGGAAAGAGTGAGCAGAATCTTGGTCCCCAGGACTGTAGAGCAGTGGTTCTGCTGCCACACGGCTGGGAGTCACACTCTGTCAGCTCAAGGCAACACAGAGAGGATGTGTGTTGTGCCATATGTGTCGTGACATCTACATCTAGGTGGAGCAGCTCTACTGAAGTAAAAGAGGCTGGTGCAGCTGATGGTAGAGTATAATATCAGACTCTTCAAAGCTGCCATGGTTCCAAAGTGTGGGGTTTGAACTGGGGCACCCAGAGAGAGGGACACCAACCCTACAGCAGAACTGAAGGGAAAGGTAGGAAAGTTAGGCTTGTCATAAAAGAAACATGCCAAGACAGCAACTGTCCATGCCTGGAGCTGTAATGGAAGCGATTTCACTAATCTGCCTTGCAGGCCACTTTCTCATTCTGTGTGATCCTTCAGTGAAGCTGCAAGCGTGTTTGATCGCTTCACCTTAGGATCAAATAAGCAGAGGGCTGACTGGGTGTTTTATCTGCAGTTGGCAGAAAATGGAGGTGAGAGAGAGCAAGCGAGTTTCTATTAAGAATAGAGAGATTAATGCACCCAAATTTAATTGGAATTGCACGAGCAGGCAAGAGGTGTCAAGCTCTGAGTTCATGCATAGATTGTGTGGGTGTCCTATGTACTACAATTTGAACATCTGCAGCATGACTACCTCTGCCTTGTACTTTGGTCCTTGCTATGAGCTTTCATGTTGGTTACTGGTGTCGTACATCCTTATTTCTATTGTGCCCTTTGCCTGGTTGCACTGCACCACTCCCACTGAGGGGCTGTGTGCAGACAGAGGTGAGCCAGGACCTTGTCCATGGCTTGGTTTCGCCTTGGCTCCAACTACCTCAGTGTTATCAGTGTCACACCCATGCCCTTAGCACAGCCTGGAGAGAAACCCTTTCCTGAAGCAAACCCTGAAACAAACTTAGGCCAGCTATAGGCTACATCCAGAGCCTGGTGTGAGTGAGCAACACCTGGCAGTGCAGGGCAAAGCAGGACCCCTGAAGTCATTAACATCCTTCTATTAATTAGAATCCATGTTGCTCCTCTTGAAGGCTGATTCCATGGCTTAACACACAAAGACTGCATTAACATCAGTCACTGGCACCCATGTTACGTAGGTAAGAAGAAACCACTTATGCAGCCTGGGTTCCCAGCCTGCACCCCACACCTGACAAACTCACTTTGCAGGACCTGATTCACTTTGTGGGTGTCTCTGTTTCTCCAAGCAAAGTCCTTGGGAATGCTCATCCCTTCCTAAAGAAACTACAGATGTTTGCAGCCAGGCTGGTGAGGGGTCGGAGCTGGTGCAGTCAGCGCTGTGAGTGCTGCTGCCACATACAGAAGGGAATTGGATTTAGGCCCATTTATTACCTTCTCACATGAATATCACCCTTTGACAAACCCAAGCTTTTGGTTCAGGTTATTCCTGTAAGGCTGGATCTTGGCCTGCAGACAGTTTTGTTTCTTTTCCTCAAGGCTGTTGTCAGCCTTGGCTATGCTCAGGACCTTCCCCAGCAGCACCACTGGGGCAAGGAGCCCACCCTCACTCGGAGGATTGTGCTGTGCAAGGAAAAAAATGTTTCTGGCTCTTCTCATGTGTATTTGGGGCAGAAAGAAGGTGTAGTTTAGATTAGAGCACTGCAGCTTTATCACTGTTTATCAGTGTAGGAGTTCTGCTCCGTGTAGCATAACAGCCTCAAGTCCTTTTAAACCCTGACATCAATATGTGGTGATAAGATAACACTGGTTATCCTGTACTGGTTGCTCTAGATAAGATAAACCCTTTTATGCTTTAAAGCTGGACTCAAAGTTTCTGCTATGTTTTCTTTTCCTTTTAATGTAGCAAACTCCAGAAACATTTTATTTCTAAGGGAGTTGTATTTGTTAAGAGCAGATAAAAATAGTACATATAATAAATAAGACTTTCCAAACTTGCCTGAGGAGCATGAAACATTTTCTTTCAAAGACTAAATAGAAATGAGCTAGTAGGAGGTAGATTTCAATGTCTTAGAAAATTGTTGGATTAATTAGAAGCTAAAGTTATTCCAAGTAAATGGTCATGCCTACATTTATTTTGTCAGAAGTATGTCCACACAGTGATATTTCAGCAACAGTGGATGTTAATTTTAAGGTAGTTACTTTTAATTAACATGAAATAACTTTGGTAGTATTGCTTGAGACAGCAGTAGTTCGCATTTAAATCTGGGAATGAGTATCTCTGTACAAGCCAGCATATCCATAAATCTACAGCACTGGCTCTTCAAGTAGAGACTGTATCTTCAGAGAATTTAGAGATACATCCATTCATTAGTGAGTTAAAATTAATAACTAGGTCCTCTATGAAATTTAGCACTTTAGTCTTGTTTGTCCCAAATGATTTTAACAATGGAGTAACAGACTCTTCACATTTTCTGTATAATTAAAATTAATTGAAATGATGTGCATTAGTTGTAATTAAGCTATGCAGCTAAGAGTGGTTGTGTCTAATTGCCATGATTATATAGGCTACAAATAAGCTCAAGGAATGAAAGTGGAGTTACTGTGACAGACGAACTCAGTCTCTCCACCTTCCCATGTGTGATGTCTGCACAAGGGGAAGGATGGCACTGGGACCCCATCAGGAGGGGATGCTCTGGGAGCTGAGCTGGCTCCCTGCCCCTGGTTTTAAGGTCATGCTTCAGCCTGCTCCTCCGTGAGATCCCAAGGATCCACTCTTTGCAGTGCCTTTCATAGCCCAACATTGCAATATCAGCTTTATCCTTGAAAGACTCAGCTGTCTACCCTCTGGCTTAGCAACATGATTGCAAGAAAGTATTTATTTACACGTGGGTGTAAATTAGTGGCAAGTATGGCAATCTGTCTGATTTCCCTCTTATCATTTCTTTGATAATCTGCATCCTGTGAAGTTTAGGGTACAGATTTCGACAGCCTAGGGGTAACCACATGGCCCATGTGTTCTTGCACTATCTTTATTACCATGGGGAAGCAAAGTCTTTATAAAAAAAAAAGCAACCCAAAAAACCCACTCAGGATGCACAGACCCTGATAATGGTGGTGGGGTGGGTGGAAGAGTGCAGGAAAGTGAGAGAAAACATCAACATTTTGCACCATTAGTCAGGAGCCTGGGGACCTGCTGTAGCAAATAAAAACCCCATATAATTTAGTCAAGGGAATCCAGCCAAAAAAATTAGAAGTTTCTTTTTTTTTTCTTCAATGTAATAACTTTCTACTCCAT
This sequence comes from Lichenostomus cassidix, assembly GCF_008360975.1. NCBI lineage: Eukaryota > Metazoa > Chordata > Aves > Passeriformes > Meliphagidae > Lichenostomus > Lichenostomus cassidix. The sequence continues at coordinate 6,606,266 of NC_139496.1, read as the reverse complement.
TTAATTTCCAGTTTAACCATCTGAACAGATCATAGAAAAGTACTGTGAGCTAGAGAATAATCTGAACTGAGGGAAATGAGAGGAAAAATTGCTGAGAAACTTGCAGGCATGTTCACAAACAAGAGTCATCCAAGAGACCAGAGAAACCAGGAGGCAAATAAATCAGGAGAAAATCAGATCTTCCTACCCCATCCCAAGAAACACAAGGAACCTGCTGTGCATTTCCATCTGGCAGCAGTGCAGACCAGCCCAGGATCTGTGTACACAAGGTCCCATCAGCAACCCCCTGGGCTTTCAGGTTCAGTAACTCCCAGTCTCCAGCTATTGCTGCTGGAGAGATCAAGTCACAAACTCGGCTGTGGGTTTTATTTTTATTTATTTATTCTGCTTAAAAGCTAAAATACTAGCTTTTGTACAACTTGTGGCTGTACTCCCATCATTTTTGCTCATAAATATCTTGGAATGGATAACGATATCCTCATGATACTTTCTTATCCTCCTCAAAACATTGAATACTTAAGAGTAATCAAGAAGCCACAGCAATTGCTCCTGGCAGGAAGCTGCCAAGCTGTTATCCAGAAGCCTGACCGGCATTATTTGGAACAGATGCTCTTTCAGCTTTGTAATTTTCAGCCAAAAACAATGGCAGTAAGTGAAAGTAAATCTGTGGGTCAAAGGAAGGCTAAACTGCATGAGAATCATGTGAAAATATTTTTGATTTCACACATACTCTCATACACAGCCCATGCTTCTGAAATGGTCTGTGAGCATTAACGGGCAGCTGCATGTTTGACCTTCATGCCCATGGCCTGGATTTGCCAGCAGTCGAGACTCACTGGAAGCACAGGGCCACCATCCTGTCCTGCTGGAGCCCTGGACACAGCCTGTGCCTGCCCATACTGGGCATGGGCCACACCTGAGGCTCTGCTGCCCCCTGCAACCCCTGCCAGCCCTTGGGAAGAGCCTGCTCTCCCCAGCTGGATGGAGGCTCTGCTGGGCTCATGGTGCTCCTTCCTTTGCTAGGCAAGCTCAGTTTAACAGAGCTCAAGAAACAAGCAGGTCTCAGGAAATAAATGCTTTCAGTCTCTCTTTTTTATTGCCTGTAAAATAGCAGGAGGCTTTCAAAGCAACAGCAAATCCTGTTAAAAAAAGTAGGGAAAATTAAAGAAATGTTTCTTGTCTCAGATCCAGCCCTTTTCACCTTAACTTTCCATCATGGTACATAAAATTTTGTATATTTTGGCAGAGCGGAGAAATAACTTTTCCCCATTCTCTTCCTTGCACAGCCCAGGAGCTCTGAGTGAGCTTTAAACCAGTTTTGCACACACACAGAACGGCCAAATAATAGAGCAAGAAAACAGCATTAAACTTTGTAGACAATCAACTTTATTCTGTGCACAGCAGCTAGTTTCTCCTGCTCTCAGCAGAAATAAAAAATTTACAAGTGTTCTGGGAAAGCATTAAAAACCAAACACATCCAGACAAAGTCTAGTGCAAACTACTTGGAAATAGATCTGTGCATCACCTTCTGAAAGGCTCATTCCAGCTGTGCTGGTGTAGCCAAGCTGACGGCAGCCAAAACAAATATACCCTGTGAGTTCAGGAGAGGATTGGAGGGTTGAGATTTGGGTACCAGTCATCCTTATCTCCCAGAGAGGCAGCCACAGTTCTCTGGTTGTGAGAACCTCCTCATCAAAGAGGTTTTCTGCATCATTCCTTGCACACTGGCACAGAGGAAGGATGCCTGTGTATTTGGGAGAAAGTGGAACTCCCCAGCACCAGGAGGAGAAACCCAGCTGCTGCAGAGAAGGGATCAAAGATAAGAGGGTAGGATGCATTCACACAGCCTAGCCCTTTCCACAGGGACCATATTAGGTTTGCTGTACACTCTTATTGCACTGAATGTCATCTTCCAAGCATAGCAAATAACATTTTCATAAAGCACTACTTTTAATCAAGCACAACCCTCACATCCCCAAAGGAGCTATCTGGAGTCTATCCCTTTTCTCTACTGTTCTTTTTTGCCCCCTTTTAACTCCCTCCCTTGGAGCCTTGTGCCTCCAGCAAGGAGGGCTCCATGTGGTTCCCTTCGGAGCTCATTAACACGAGTCCATCCATCAGGCCACGAGTGTGAGCAGCACAGAGCTGGGTCCCGTGGGGCTGCAGCACAGCCTGTGCACAGGGCTGTCACACTGCAGGGCTTTAATAACCCTGCTGAGCCGTGCAAGTGCAGCCTGGTACAGATTGCACAGCTCCATGCACGCTGGGACACTTCAGCAGGATGCCAGTCTTGATGCAGCACTAGCATCCAGAGAGCCTTGTACTTATGCAGTGGATTAAAAACACTAAATTCAGCCTCATCCAAACAGAGTGGGTTATTTGCATACCCAGACACTGTTGCAGCTGGGGTCTTGTTTGAAACCGTCTAAAATGCGTTTCAGAACATCAACCCAAAACAATACTCTCATTACAGCACTAATGGAGACCAGCCCTAATGGAGACCATACCCCAATGTATGACCTCCTGTGTGATCACCAGTGGCCTGGCAAGCAGTTTGCGAGAGTGAGGGTGACACCAGCTCTCCAGAGCCAGATAGTTATTTCCTGCATGGCAGATGCTTCCTATTCCACACAAAGAAAAAGTCTTCCAAATATGCCCATTTCTTTAGCAAGAACGAATGCTTGGGGTGAGGGGTTGAATCCCTTTTCATGCACAGTTTGCAGCCAGTGAGTGCTCCTGAGCAGAAAGGCAGAGCCACCCGTACAGAGCACAGGACTGATGGCTGATGAGCGTGGCCAAGCAGCACTGATGGAAGCACACTCTCACTTAAACACATGGTGCTGCTGGTCAGATTTACCTGCCCTCATGGCTGGCTCTGGGCAGAGCCCATCATCTCAGAATCTCGGAGTGTGAGGATTGATCAGGAATGTTGTATACTGAAGGCTTGTGCTCTTAGGTGCAAATTGTTCATTATGGCCTTTTTCAGACTGTGCTGATGAGAGGAATCATTCTTCATTGACGAGAAATCCTGCATTTTCTTCTCTGGGAGAACACAGCTTTGTTCCCTTCCCCCATTTAATAATGCACAATTTATCAGGCTACATTGGTGAGCCTGGTAGCAAGTGATTCAAATCAACTTCAGTGGCTATGAGCAATCATATGTACTTGAAGAAACCCACTTATACCACTTGCAGTAAAACCTGAGGAAAGCTGGCTATGAATGCACTACCATATCCTATTAATGCTCAAGAAAACCCATTTAAATGAACCTCTAATGGCTGATTGAGACTTCTATAATGAAACTCCATAAAGAGTCAGCTCCTTCCTTCAGGCTGGGCAGGCCAAGTGCCTCCATGCCTCTCTTGTTAGCAGTGGGTAGGAAAAACAAATGGATGGAAACACAGCTGTGCTGTGGGCACAGAAAGGAGGGAAAGCTCCTGGCTTTTCAAGTGTTGACCCTCTCAGCCTCACCAAGAAGGCCACAGAGTACAAAGTCTCACCTGTGTCTCCTGATACTGTGAGAAAGTTTATGAGATTGTGGGACCACTGTGCTCTGAAGAGCTGCTCAGACCTTCCCCCTACACAAAGCACAAACTGCCTCCACTCTACCAACCCCAGCCTCTGCTGGAAGAAGCAAACTTTCTATGTTTCCCCACAGTTTATGTTAGCCCAGTGTTTTAAGCCTGTCCAAAATTGGAGAGGTTGCATAGGCTGAGGGTGTGGAAGGAGAAGGAAGACAGTCCCTGCCAAGCTCTGCTTGTCTCCCCTTGCATTCTGCTCCTTCCTGTCCCTGGGAGCAGCCAGCAGGGATGGTCAGCAGGGAGCTGCTGTACCCCATAGCCTATTTCAGCATGCAGCAGGATCCCACACTCAGCAAAACATAGGAAATAAATGGCCACCTTTCAAAACATTTCAAAACCATTTACATGCCAACCACCCAACCTCCCAAGAGGACCCTAATGTGGAAACACCTCTTTGCTCTAAGAGGAAGAACTGCTGTTTCCTCCCCATCCCTATAGACCCATAAGGCTCCTGATGCCTCCCAGATGCCTTTGTTCTGGGCAGCTTGGCCCTTGCCAGCAGCTGGGAGGGTTTGGTTTGGTTTGGTTTGGTTTGGTTTGGTTTGGTTAGGTTTGGTTTGCCAGGCACTGTGCCTGGCACTGAGCAGCTGGCAGTGGGATCCAGAAAGCCTGGGCTGCAGCGTGAGCCTCCTCCAGAGCCTGGCCTGCCCAAGCCCTCCCTGGGCAACAGCTGTCAGCCCTGGTGTTCCCAAGGACTTGCATCACCCCTCTGGAGATGTGGGTGGTCATCAGGATGGAGATGGGGCATGCTGGGGCCCTCGAGCCTGGAAAGGCCAAGGGTGCCTCTGGAAAATGGGGACTGTCCTTCCATTGCTGCTTTTGTAGTAGCAACTGCTGCACTGAGATAAAAGCTTTTGTTTGCCTTTTCTCTCCTACATTCCTAATCTCCCTCTGTGCTGGTCTCCCCTATAGTCCATCAAGCACTTTTAATCTCTAATTGCATATGACTGATGAGCCTGAACTCCATACACAGCGTTGCCAAGAACCACTTTTTCGGAGCCTGCTTTAGCTCTTTAGGCCAGTCATAACACACTGCAGGACCATTAAGAGTTTATAGTTTGTATACATAACACCCTGGGAGTACCAAAGGGTGGTTTATCCAAACAGAAAAGAATTGAGATGAATGAATGCAGAAATGACTTTTGGCCAGGAAATACTTTAATTTTAATTAGGGGGGAAGGGGGCGAGAAAGGAATGAAGAGGCTTTCTTCTCTCACAAAAGACAAGACTAATGAGTTTACAGCTGCAGGCGCTGACCTTGGAGCATCCCGTATAATGCTAGTGCTGAAATGTTTGGATGTGATGTTAGACCCGATAACCTTGCTTCTAAAAGGAAGAAATAAAGGGAAATGGCTGAATGGGGAGGGATTCATTTCATGGGGATGTACAGACATATTTATTTATTTTTCCTCCTCTTGCATTCCCGTTCAACTGCCTTTGGCGACACAGCCGCTCGCCCAGCTGCTGAGCTTCACATAGGCCTCATCTCTCCTGCAGGAAAAATAAGTCATTTATGACAATTTTCCCATATTCAGGACTGTCCCTCATCCCAGAGCCTCTGTTGCAAGCCCCCACCTTTCTGGAGGCCATGGCTGGAGTGAGCAGGGTGCCAGAGCCTGGGGGAGCTGCACGCTGGGCAAGCCATGCACGAGATATGCAGCAGGGGCTCCTGATGCAGCAGCCTGTTCATTCTGGGCTGGGGATCTCAGCCATAGTCTCCCAGCAGCTTCCAGGCATCCTGGCATCTCCTTGCTCCCCCAGAGATCTTTCCATGGCCCTGTGAAGCATCCTCCGGCCCTGTGGATCCTCCCACAGGTGCTGCCATGCTACAGCCAGAGCGATTATTAAACTGTGAGTGCGAAGCTGCCGTGAGCTGCTGTGGCTGTGGAGCCAGCTTGGCCTCCAGGGAATCAGCACCCCCTGCCCTGTGAGCTGGCAGCCAGACGGGCTGGAACAATACTGCAAGTTAACAGAGCAAAACAACCATTGGTGTTTCCTATTAAAAGTATTTTTATTATGTTGATTATTATTAATATTATATAGGGGCTGTAATTTTCTCCCGACTCACTCCAACATCTCACAAAATAAACAGTTGCTGTATTATCCCCTTGTAAATGAGACCACAGGATTGTAAACTTTAATTTGTTACTTTTGGCCGCTCTCAGGTTTGGCAGACAATTAAACCAATTCATTAGTTCACAGAGGCACATTTTTGGCTATGTCTGGCTGCGTGAAGTCATCCAGTGAACACATTGGAGGCAGGGTGTGGAAAAACTGTACTGTGCCTTTGCCACAAGAACTGTCAGTAAAGGTCCAAACAGGCTGGTGGGGACTTTGAGGACCCAGCTGGGAGGGGGTTTGCTTCCTCCTGTGGCTCTGCTGTGCCTTGGGCATGGGCCATTGGCAGCCCAGTGCCCTGATATGCTGGCCAGGGAAGTGGTATTGATTCTGTATCTGACAGCAAAGTAGCTGCGTCCTGCCTGAGGCTTAACCTTTAAATTCTGCAGAGTTGGACTAGTGAAACTCCATAGGACAAGGCAGAAAATGCTGAGCTCTTGGAAAGGCTAATCTGGCCATGCATGACCTCCAAAGCCAGCCCCAGCAGCTGAATTAATTCCTTCAATAGCTGGGCTGCTTTCGATCCCTGCTTTCCCAGCTGCAGACACATGGTGAACCTGCAGAGCCCCATGACAGCAGAGCACAGCTTTCTGCCTCTTCAGGGCCACCAGTGCTATGTGCAAAGGTGGGTTTCTTTTAAATGGGAGCTGTTACAGTGTGTTTTATGGTACTACCACCTCCCCTCTCCAAAGGGGCTTAGGGCAAATCACTCCTCAGATGAGGTTCCCTTGTCAGACATTTTTCACTCTCTGTAGTTTCTCAGATGTACATTAACAAACCAAAAATACAGAGCCATCTTAGTTTTGAAAAAAGCCCCATAAAATTAATCCCTTTTCCTTTGTTTCCTCCACAGGAGGAGGCTTTTTTTATAGCACTCGAAAAGAAAGGTTTTTGAATAATGAAACCTAAAAGCTTCCCCAAACTAGTTCCTCACCACTGTGTTTTTCACTGGCCAGCACTTTGGATTTGCAGAGCTCTTTTGCTTTGCAATTTCCTCTCAGTGATCCCACCACCACCAGCATGTCTGGGGAGCAACGCTGGGCTTTGGCCCTGCATCAGCTGGAAATGCTGGAGAGAAGGGGAGGCTGTGGAAGGGAGCAGAGCATTTTTGAAAAGCTGGTCACTTCCTTCAGTGTCTTGACTGGTTTTTCCTTTTCCTGAAATAATAATATTTATTAACAAAGGGTTTTTGATGAAACAGTGAGCAAAGGCTGCAGTAGAGCTAATTATGACTTTGTATATGACAGCAACTCCTCTGGAAAGCAGAAACCTGCCCGCCCCGCTGAGCCGCAGGGGTTTTCTTCCTCCTGCCGCTGCTGTATGACCGAGGCAGGGGTGGGGGTGAGCTCGGCCCCATCTCCTTTGGGTGTCAAACACATCCTCTGCTCCTCCAACTGCATCGGGGGGAGATGAAGGGCTTCACCCTGCTGCGGGCAGCTGCACTTCGCTGCATGAATTCCAATCAGGAGCTGGAGGAGGAGGACGACGAAGCTGGCTGGGGTTTGAGTCAAAAAATAAGCCCTGTATTTTTCTCCTTTCAGCTATTTATCAAGGCTCGGTGCAAAGGGCCTGACACCCGGCCAGCAGAGCCCGGCTGCTGTGATGTGTGTGACACACGAGCCGGTAATGAGAGACCTTCTGCTGAACGGCCAATTGAGCAGCCGGGGCCGCGAACAGCTTCATCTCGGAGGGACGGCGGGTGGATCTCTATTTTGACACATCCTCGCTGAATGAGGAAGAGAACAAGCAGAAAACGGCTGATGATAAATGCAGCAATTAGGGAAGCTTAATGGAGCAGAAGGTTTTTTGTGAGAAGACAAAGAAATTGCCGTGCCGACACCTGCAAGGAGGTCCCAGCCGCTGCGCAGGGAGCCTCCAGCTGTGCTGCAGCAGCAGGGGCTGGGATGAGGGGAGCCGACCTTTCTACTTCACACACATATCCCTCAAAGGCTTTGGAAAAATATTTTCCAAGTTGAACTTCAAAACATCATTTGATTTTTCTTTTTCTCCATTATGTTCAGAAATGGGAGCCTGTAATTTAGGCCTGCTGTAGCCTTCCCCCACTCCTTGCTTTTTATTCAGTTTCACATAATGCAGCGCGCTACTGGGAAAGGCATTTTCCTGACAAAGTATTGATCTCGGTGCTATGAAAGAGCTGTGGCTCGAGCAGGAGGATGCCATCTTGCTGGACACAGGTGGACACAAAGTGAATCCCCTGGACGATGCTGCTTGTCCACAGTGATGCCCAGTTTAAGGCTGAGCCCACGACCTGCCCTGCTCTTCCCAAAGCACCATCGTGTGACTGAGCTAAGCCCTGGGCTACCAGCTCCTCAGGATTTGAGCAAAACTGCTAAATTTGTTTGCCCAAGCCCCATTTCTCTTTATTTCCTTAGCTGGACTCTCCCCAAAGCAAACTGCATGTGCAAAGGGGCACCAAGAAGCACCGGGGAGAGCTCTGCAGGGGTGCTGGCTGGTTTTGGTGACAGGCAATGCCATTTCAGCCTCTCACAAGACCATTACCAAAATCCCCCAACACTGCAACACAACTGTTTTCTCAACACTTTGGCAAAAAGGAATTTCCTGAGGGAGGTAAGAGAAAGGTTTCCTTTTTTTTTTTGCTTGGCACAAGCCAAGGAAAACACAAATCTTGTTTTCCCCACTGTTGACAGTTTCGGCTCCAGCCTGAGCTGCACACCACTCTGCTCTCATTCTGGCACTTGCTGGGCTGCCCGAAGCACAGCTGGTGTGTCTCGCGCTTCCCTAAGCTCTCAGGATATTGCATTCCTGACTAGTTGGCTTCTTATGCTTTCTTTCTCTGGGCCTGAGCGATGCTGGCATTGCAGAGCCAACAGTGGAAGCTCAGCCTGCTGCTGAGTCCTTGAGCTCCCCTGCAACAACCCTCTGTTTGTCTAACTCCAGGTCACCAACAGCTAACTAAATATTTATGGTATCTATATAGGCTGGTATGGACAACTCCCATATGCTTATTTGGGACAATAAGGCTGGCTTTTTAGGGAAGCACTAGATCTTTTTGTCAAGGAACAGTTAATATTTTTGACAAGTGATCTGAGAATTCATTACAGCTTTACAGATTGGCTTTTTCCCTCACTCCCTGATATCCTGGTTGTCTATTTTATTGACTAGGCCAAGAGTGGCCCCCACTGACTGAAGCTGGTGCACACATCCTTCAGGGAGCCCCCGTGGGCACATGGCATTTTGGACAAAAGGTAATATAAGTGCAAGTGCTGGTCTCCCTTCCCTCCTTATGGCTTCCTGACTATCTTTTTAAACACAGGTTGCCTGAGGCAAGCAATGAACCTTCCAAATCCCATCCTCTTCCTCCCACCCACTGTCATTTGTTTGCTGAATTCCACCCTTTTTCGGTGACTGAGGGAAGTCTCTAGGGAGACAGCCAAAAGTAGAATAAAAATGGTGAAAATGGCCCAAAATGAAAGCTGAACAGTGGTAGAAATGCATAAAACCCAGGAAGTCCTTCTGTACCAGTTCATTTAGCAGAAGGCAGCTCAGCTGGGGTGGCTTAAAGGAATAAGGCTGAATTAATTAGTTTCTCTGTTTAGGTAATAATACCATTAATCACGATGAACCATTTTGTGAGAAGGCTGATACTTGACACTGTGTAATTCCACAGGAATCCCACTGTAGTGCAGCATTATTGATGGGTCATCCTCTGAAGGCGTGAGAGCAATGCCTCCTAATACAGTAAATGGCAAACCGCTGACTTTCTTTTAATACTCAGACCACCACCACATCAGTCATGATGAATTCTTCCGGCACCGGGGTGGCTGCAATAAGCAATCCTTCAGGAATGCCAGGGGAGCATGGCATTGACTTAATGCACAGTTTTTAAGTTGTACACAGACCAAATGCTTCCAAAGGGTATGGTCCAGTTTTGTATTTTTTCTGAAGTCTGCAGTAACAACCTCCTTGCTCACATGTACCTGCATCAGGAACATGCAGCTATGGACTCTAACAGAGGTTAGAGGGCCTCATTTATGCAGGTCCATGTTAGAGGTGGTGTCAAGCAAGGTCCCATGTTGGACACTGGCACCAGGAGAATTACAATCCCCCTGAGCCAGCATTATGAATCTTTATGCTGAGTCCAACACGCTTTTCACATCCACCATGTGTTCTACGTTGCTCCAATTTCAGCTGGGAGAGCAGGTGCTGATTTTTAATGCCTATTTTGTTTTAAGCCTCCTTTCAACAGATTAAGGACCCTGCTATTTTATTTCATTTTATTTTTTCACGCTCGGTAATTTAGTCACACGCAAACCTAAACCCAGAAGCTGTAACACGCTGTTAAAGCTCTGTCGCCCACCGCTCGCTCCGTCAGCCGCTGAGCGCCAGGGGTTTGGGGCATGCACGGCTCCATCCCCAGCTTAGCCCCCGGGAAAGGCTGGGGAAGCACAGAGAGCAGCGCTTGAGGTGAGAACCTTCCCGTGGTGATGCTGACAGCAGGGTTCCTCCATCGAGCTGCTGCACGCAGGCTGTGCTTCCTTTTCTGTCCTTCCTTCCCTGGACAGGAGATGCTGGATCAGCCCCGGGGCTGTGGGGTGGAGATGCTGTAGGATCGGGGGCACTGCTCTGCTCTCCTCCCCAAACCCCAAATCCCTACCAAGCTACAGCCTCCAAAGCGTGTCATGGGCCGTGCTCAATCTGCTGGGAAGGATTCACAGACAGAGAGAAGCAAATCCCTGTCCCGGCAGCAGCCCCTTCCAGCTGCCTCCTCCCAGCCGTCAATAAACCATTAGCCTCGAGTCAACAGCGCTGGTTGCAACACACAAACACTCAACTGCCTTTTTCATCCAAAATCAATGTTGTATTTATCTTCATTGATCTACAAGGAAACTGAATGTTTAAAATTACAGGGGGTGCAGGGGGGAGGACGGGGAAGGGGGGGAAACAAGAGTTACAGAGCCAAGAAAATAGTAGCGGATGGCTGAATTAACTAGAGAGAAAAAGCCCAGGATATATAAAACATGGACACTGAAAAATAAAATAAGGGAAGGGGGGATGGTACAGCAAGTAAAACATGGCAAAATTTACATATGGATGAAAAGTAAAATCGGAAATAAAAAATAAATCATGCCAAAAAGCAGTTCAAGGCAGAACCACACTGAAACAAACATTTGCTTATGGTCTTCATGTACTATAGATAATATATCAGAATTTCTTTTTTTTTTTAATCAACCATTAGACTTTTTTTTTTTTGCACTCCTAAAATTCTACTTTGTCTTGTATACAGATTCCAATAAGAACACTGCACAATTAGCACAAGGGGTCCACGGAAAATTGTCCTTGCTTGCCAGCGATCCTGCCCACAACACAAAAAAAGAGAAAAAAAAAGGAAAAAAAAATAAGGAAAGGGTCTGCCGCATGGTATTGTGCCAGTTCCATCTGCTTTTGCCAGCTTGAAAAGTAGGAAACCAAATTTCCCTTCCAGGAGCGTGTGTCTTTCCTTGACGAACTGTCCCTTGTGTTTGTACAAAAAAATTCAGTCTCTCTTTTTTTTTTTTTTTTTTTTTTGTTAAACACAAGCATCCTTCTTCCTGTTCACATGCCATTGCCATTCTGTCTCCAGAGTTGCAAGTTGGTTGTTTTTGGGTTGTTTTTTTTTTAATTTTTTTTTTAAACCTTCCTCCCCCCAACATCCACTAAGACCTGCCTCCGAGTTCTTGCATAGTTGAAGTATATATGCCATACTGAGCTTTCTGAGTGTGAATTTCTGACTGTGACAAGAGTATGAGTTGTAACCATGTTAACAAATAACCAGAGTGGTTCTAGAAACCATTTTTATAAAGTCTACCTATGTTAAGAATTTAATATTGGTGTACATTTATATTAACAGAATATTTACAGTTTGTTTTCTTTTTTTTTTTTGTTTAAAACAAGAAGTCAAAAAAAATTCCTCTTAAATTTCTGCATAATATAATAAGGCAAAAAACAAACAGTTTTGTACATTATTATTATTATTAATATTTTAATATATATCTGTAACTTCGGTTCCAAAGTACCAAGGTAAGTGATCAATTGGCCTCAGAAGGGAACCTCACAGTGGACTGTAAAACTACAGTATTTCCATAAATAATACTTTTAAGAAACCCTGGGTATTTTTTTCTTAAGGATCTGAGGCCTTTAAAATGCAAATTTAACTAAAAACAAAAGCAAAATTTCTTCTTTTTTTAAGTGAATAAAGAGCACAAAATTAAAAAAAATACAAATCCATTAAAAATGTTTCTCACATTTGGGAAAAAATGTACAAACTTGATATTCTTAACTCATTTTTTTTAGCACAGAAACAAAAAACAAAACCAAAAATCAATACCTATATATTAAATTCCCATTCTCAGCAACCTTCTTGTTGGAAAGTCCCCAACCCCGTTATTTATGGAAATGTGCTTAACTTCTACAAATTTTACATTAAAAAAAAAGTTTACAGCAGTGCATTTTGTAAAAGGTTTGTTGTTGGTTTTTTTTTGTCGGTTTTTTTTTTCCTGTTTGTGGTTTTTTTTTTGTTGTTGTTTGTTTGTTTGCTTGCTTGCTTGTTTTATGTACATGTGAGTTTAAAATTCAATGTTGGGGACTATCGTGCCTCTACTTCTTTGGGGTTCCTAGAGGGGGAATAGTCCCTGGACTCTGAGTTTGTGAGTGGAGTAGTCCTGCGAGGGGAGGCAGGTCTGGTGCTGCTGGCTGGGACGAGAGGCGGCGGCGCGCTCAGCGCTGCGGTCGGCGGGTTCCTGTTCAAAATCCCGTTGTGCATGGCAGTGGATGGGCTCAGTCTAGGGTAATGCATCCCGCTCAAATGAGGCATGAAGGATGGCACGTGTGCCAGGTGGCTTTCGATGGGGGACGAGTGCAAGTGGTGCATCCTGGCACGCTCAAGTTCTTCCCGTAAGTGCAAGCGCTCGCGCTCCTCCACTTGCCGCAACCGCTCCTGCTCTCGGCGGGCTTCCAGAAGGTTCTCGTGGTTGTAGTCGTGCGGTTCCCTGTCTCTGTAGGAACGATCGTGGTCATAAAAGCCAGAGGTGGTAGGAAACCTATGGATGGGATCTGTCCGGAGCTGGAAGTCCATCCGACGGTGCAGGTCTAAGCTCCGGTAGGCGTCTCGCAACGGGTCCCTCATCGGGTCCCACGAAAATCCAGGGTGCGGCAGCCTCTCTCTTCCTGGCAAGGGGTTCATGCCGATGAGCGGGGTCATCATCCTGCTGCGGTCCAGGACATTCATGTTGTTCATCTGGTGCACGCTGCCCATGGAGATGGGCATGGAGGCAGCCATCGAGTGAGGCAATGGTAATCCGTGGAGAGTGGGCGGCGGGGGATGCTCCACTGACCGCGAGTGCTGAGAAGGCTCAGACCCAACCACCAGCACATCGCTGTCTTCCTTCCTCTCCTCCTTGACTTTGATGTCATTCTTAATCTTCTGGAGGTCGCTGGGAAGCTCTGTCTTTCTCTCCATGTCCTTGCTCATGAGATTGGTAAGCTTCAAGCTCTCACTTAGTGCAGGTTTGCTGTATGGAGATACAGACTGGATTACTGGCTTTGTGTTGTCCTCAGAGGGTCTCTTATCATGGCTTGGAGTTTCCTTCACGGGGGAACGGCTCTCTTTGATCTTGTGTTCAGCTATGGGAGGTTCTCTCAGCCGGTCAGGGTGCTCTCGCTCGGCCTCCTTGGACCTTTCCCTGTCACCGAGGCTGACCTGCCTGATGGCATCGCTGGAGCTCTGGCTGTTGCTGCGGATGAGATTGCTTATCTGGTGTGTCACTGGGGCTGATGCCGGCGAGGATCTGTTCGAATGTCTGTTTTTATCCATGAGGTCTCTGTAAAAGTACAGAAGGTACAGCCTTGGTTATGTGTGAACAAACATACACGTGATGTTGTGTCCAGTTGTACACTCTGAGATTGCTCAGGAATGGACTTGGAAAGCTCTGCAAACATCAGCTACAGCTGCAATGCTGTGCTAAGGGACATGCACTAGCTGCCTTTACATACCTCAAAGACAAAAAAAAGTTAAACATTCCCAAATGTGGGGCTAAACTGGGGATATGGTTGGAAGAATACTATATTCAGCCTAAGAGAAAGGCTATTTCACTGAGACATGTAGGGAAAGGAGAATTCTAGACAGCTTATTTTTCTCAAAAAAAAAGCTCATTGTGTGTTCGGGTTCCTTTCCCAAAACATGGATGCAGGCACACAGAACAGAAGCCTACAGAAATGTATGCAGGTCCTTCCCATATCAGCCTCCTCGACTGGAAACAGCTGTTAGGTGAGACTGATTTTCCTATGGAGCTGCAGGAGTTTTTATTGTTGGCAGCTCTTGCAGGTAAGCCAGGTGCTTCAGGAGAAACATCCTTGAATCGGCCACGAAAATCAGTAACTGAGCTGTGTTTCAAGAGGACCTGCTGTGATAAACAAGGGGTTTGATGACAACATCCACGGTTTAGAAAGAGAGGCATGAGGGTTTACATTTCCAACTGCACCTCTGCCTCTGAGCAAGCCAATTAGTCACAGTTAATCCCACCTTTTTAACAGGGGAATAAATAATGCTCACCTTTCTAAAAGCACTTTGCTCTGAATGAGAGACACTTTGAATGCAAAATATGACGGTATGATTGAGAAAACTGCATTATGCAGCTGAGAGGCTCACTGATGCCTAAGTTTTATGCTTTTGAGAGCTGTAAGACCCAAGCACTGAAAGCTGGAGGTGTTTTGGGGAGTTGCGTAAGTATTTATCCCCTATGGTTACATTTGCTAACCCAGCTTTCTTCCTCTGTGGTAGTCCTGATTGCTGGTCAAGGATGTGGTTTATTAAAACCATGTCCAAACAGGGATGCTGGGGACAGCTTAAGCTGAATTAACAGAAATGAAACAGAGCTGTTAACCCCTGTGTGAACACTCTTGAGAGTAAAGTAACCTTGGTTTGCAAATGAATTAATTCCATTAGAGCCAAGAACGGAGCTTCCTACCTTGAATGGTATCTGTGCAAGGGTGTCAGACAATTTAACATTTAAAGCAACATGATTTTCAGCCAATAGCTTCCATATAATCTTGTTCACAGGTACTGCCTGCAGATCTCGCTAGGAGCACTCCAGGCAAACTATGAACTCCTATCAGTTGTCAAGCACACACATCTAAGACTTGCAGGCTATTATTGCCTACAAAGAAGTAGCCTGTTGGAGACAACTGTGCTCTGAAGTATCAAGGGCTTCACAGCTTCAAAATCGTGTAACTGGGAGCTAATGAAGTAACTACAGCCCAGGTGATACAGGCCTGTCACCATTAATAAGGGTTTGCCCACAATGCAATTTTTTAAAATCAGTTTTGCTAATGGATTCATGCACACTGCTCCAGATACAGGCATTTGCATTTTTATCTCGTTAATGTCCAGCTAACATTTGAATTCATCAGCATATCTGTACATTAATGAGAACTGTGACTGTCTCCAAAGGACCATCACAGTGCTACTTTCATGATTTCAGAAAGCACATCAATCCTAAAGCAGCTGCATTGAAAACAGCCAAGTATACACTGACAACACAGTAGACACAATTCCTCAGCCCGGTGCTTTTTGTTAGCCTACTAGCAGGGACTGGATTACAATATTTCCACAGAAGACAAATCCTAAAAGGCAAAGAGGAATTTTTCTGGTGTTGCTAGTACTTGTGTTTATCTGAGGAAAAGGCCTATCAGCTGCTTTAAGGACAAACAACATTTCAGGAAAATTAGAAAAAATACAGAGGCAAAACAGTCCAAGAAGGAAGTGCTCAGAAGCCCACAGTGCTCACCTCTCTTTGTCTCTGTCATCTTTGCTCAGAGAAAGATCTCTCTTCTCGGGCTCCCGCTCTCTGTCCCTGTCATGGTTTGTCACCGAGGAGCTTCGCTCCGAATCCGTGGGCTTGGGCCACTGGGGAGGTGTTGGGAAGGATGGCGGGGTCCGGTGGAGTCTATTCCATGGCTCATGGGGGTTATTGAAATTCTGCAGGTTTGGGCCATCTTTGTGAGTAAAAATGTTGTTGTGAGCTAGAATAATGGCAGGGGGAGGAAGAGTTAAAAATAATTCAAACCAAATCACTATACAGACATTTTTCACAATATTAATCACAACCAGAACTGTTCTTTCAAGACTTTTTAATGGTGAGGGGGAGCTATTAGTGAGTGAACACAGATAATTCCTACACTGGCTGTTAAGATCCACCAGCTCTTTTAAGGCTGTTGTTGGAGGAAGCTTTATACATTTCAATAACTCAAGAGACTACTGAAAATGCCCAGCTTCTCTTCTCCCCCCACCCCAGGCAAGGGCTCCAGCACAAAAGCAGTATTTTTCCTCAGCTCCTCTCGCTGGCAGAAACTTTAATTTGTGGGTAGTTACAAGCAATCAGCTGCCTGCAGCTGATGCTTCAGGGATTTTTTTGTTGAAGAAACCAGACTATTTGGTGGTATGTATGTGTGTGTATAAACACAGAGCTTGGCTGCAGGCTTTTCAGAACAGTCACTCAATTTTCCTCCATCCATCTTCAGCTGATTCCTGTTGCACCATGAGATGCACGAGCATGCTCTCTTATGTGCTCTCTTATGTGTGGCTCTCAAGCATGTTTCGCCTACAGGTAACATGTTTTTGAGGTAAAATTATTTTATACAGGTAATTTAAACTTCAGACAATGGTTACAGAGGACATCTACACGAATCAGAAGTATCAATAGCTGCCCCACTGTGCATCTTCGCTGCTGAAGGGTGTTACTTTAGGTGCCCACAGGGTCCCAGAGCTCGGTGGGGTTTTCAGCTCCAGTGTCTCTGTGAGCACACAAGGTCCCAACCCTCAGCAGGGAGGAGGCACAGAGCACAGCTACTGATCTCTGGGACACGCAGAAAAGCTCCCACCGCAGAGACCTGGAAATCTTAGGTGCAGTGTTTTCAGATAGAAGAATGGAGGTTAGGAATTAAACTTCTTTAAAAACTACCACCAGCTGCTGTAAATATTAGCATGTGGCTTTTCTGGAAGGGATGTTTGTCTGCAGTAACCCAGCCAGTACTTACTCAGAGCATGACTGCCTAATCCTCCAAAGGCATTGCTGCCTAAGTTCCCAAGGCCGCTGAAGGTGCTTGACCTGCTAAATGGATCTGGAAAGGCAAACAGGGATTTAGCAGGCATTTAGCCAAGAATGTTGGAGAATGAAACGCACCCCTCCCCTTCTTAACGGTTTGAATCCAAGTAGGATTAGGCCAGACTTTAAGCTGATCCTTCTCATTGCAAGGTTCTTTGCACAGAAAATTCCCATCATGTTAAAATGGAGAGGGGATTCAGTGCTCACTCTGCAAACAGGTGCTGTAATAAACTTTTGTATGTGAGACAGAAGCGAGCTGGAAATTAAGGTCTAATAGCTGAAATTAGGGAGGCTGCTGAGCTATAACTCTCTCTCCTTATCAGTACTAATAGTAGAAGCATTGCAATTGCCTTGAAAGAAGAATCTCAGCAGGCCCCTTGGCCAGCATTGAGGAGATGCATTGTCTTGTTTCTGCACTTTTTTTCAGTAAAGGCACCCATTATCAGAAGAGGTTCCTTTCTGAGAACACATAGCCCGACTCAGGTTTTAACACTCCAGAGACAGTTATGAGTTAAATCCTACCAGTGTACTTGTTTTCTTTCCTATTGGTCATCTCCAATAGGAGACGACTCCTCCTTCTGCCCACTGGCTTTTTGACTGTCCCTTTCAAGCCCTTAACTTGCCATGTTACAGGAGGTAATGTTGCTCTCCACTTCCTCACAGATACCACATTTAAAATATCAAAGCAAATGGCACAAATAGCTCCGATCTTTAAGCAAACAGCTATTTGCTTATTTACTTATTTTAAAACAGATGTTCTTGGCCTTCCTCTTTGATATTAAGTAGCTGAGTGACTTGGTAGAGATAGTTAATTTTGACAGAATGTTCAGGAATTGATGTAAATCTCAGTATTTGCAAGAGAAAAAAAGTCTACTAGGTCACGTGGCATGCCACATTTACTGATTGGATGAATGTTACTAAAACATTAATCAACAGAGCTTGAACTTTAATTGGCAATGAGCTGCTTGTGAGCTTCTAAAATGAGGAAATTTGAGAAAATCAGGCTCTACTTACTGCCAATTAGAAAACTGAAAGGCTGGCAAAATGTGCAGAACATCTATTTGCCAGGAACTGTTCCCTGAACTCTTTTAAAGAACCTAGTCAAGAACTTTCATAGGTGGGAAATGGTATAGGAGGAGCCCACTTCAAGCTGAGGACTGTCTATCTTTGCATAAATTTCCCCCATTTCCTCAGGCACATTCAGGAGCAAAGGACTTTACGGGTCCCATTTTGGCTCCAGTGCAATGTCCCAGCAGTAGCAGATGTGACAGCTCTGTACTGCCCTCTTCTTTGTGGGACAGTGAGGGAATGTGCTGGGAGCTGGCAGGGATGATTAGCTGGCCAGCTTCTGGATCCTGAGGCAGTTTAAGCCTTTCCCTCCCCTAGTGCTACAGTGCAGGACCTGTAGAGAGCCAGAACGGGGCAGAGGTGCAGAGGTGAAGGCAGGGCTACTTACACTTACCTGCCAAGTGGTTCGTAGGCAGGAAACTGCTGTGGTGAGGTGAGGGACCAAAAGGGGTGGTGGCTGGATGTGTTGCACCTGTGAGAACAAGGTCCCTTTTTAGTTCAGGGGCAAGTGACTCCTTGTATGCACACAGCTCAGGGCCATCACATTCAAGAACAGGATTCAAAGGCCAGATTTAAACACAGCAAAGGCGGGGAAGACCCCAAACCCTGGCTGAGTGAGCGACAGGCCAGATTTCTCTGAGAGCCCCACAAAGGAGTTTGTAACAGGGCATGAAGAGGCAGGAGGAGACCTTGCACTGAGCACTGCTGCTCACCTGGAATGAAGAAACTGAGCTCTTTGTCTGACATTTTCAGTCATTACTCGTGTTTACATAAAAAAGGGTCAGCCCAGGTTGTGGGCCCAGACAGAAGGTGCTTGGAAGTGACTGACTGGAGTGTATGTGAAACACCAGTTAATGACACGCACACAGGGAACATCAATCATGCCTCTCCCATGAGAGCTCCAGCTACGCTCTCACATCTGTCTCTGCATTCACAGGCTCCCCCCTGGTATTTTTCCCTTTCCTAGACACTGCTCATTGCCATGGTACCATGCTTCCTTGTGGGAAAGAACACCGCTGCCAAGCCTGCTGGATTACACGAGGCTGAGGAGAGGGGAGGAAGGAGGTGAAACAAGCAGGTCTGCCCTGTATTTCAAGGGGGACCAGGCTCATGCAGAAAACTCTGCTCTCCTTTCAGAGCAGAAAATGAGAGATTGTCTTCCTTTGCAGGCAGGCATATGTGAACCTGAACGGGCTTGCAACCTCAGTGTGAAAAGCACTGGTGTCACTTGTCACTGGGGTACATGGTCAGCCTCTGACCTGTCCTCCCTTGATGACAGAGCCCAACCACTGATGGTCACGGTAAAACACACTCACATGTTCAAAACATGAGCAAACTCTGAAACCTGAGAGGGAAAGAGAGCTCTGTGCTCCCCACCAGCTTGGGCACCTCAAACCTAAGCAGCCAGAAAACAAGTTGAAGAAACTTAAGAGAGACCATGGCAACAAGACCTATCTAGTACCTCTCTATAAACATTCTGACTGCTCCAATGCTTCAAGACGGATGGAGACTGTCATCTTTCTAATCCTTTAAGATTTCAGAGGGTGTATAATGGATGGGAGATTTCTTCAAAGGAGACGGCTTACAAACTCAACTACATGGGCTGATAATAAAAAATCCTCTGGAGAAAGCCAGGAGGAGCATTGCAGGCTGTCAGGCAGTTATTAAATAGAGTGTCTGCCAGGCAGCCCAGCATCCGTCCTGGAGACAGGTGGCCCTAAGATAACTTATGTGTCCCCCAGTAACCAGGCAATGCAGCAGAACCAATGATTCACATCAACTGCACACGTGTTCAGTAAGGTGAAAAGAATGTCCTGGATATTCCAGAGTAAAAGATTTATTCCTCCTTGTATTCCAGCTGCAGTGTTTGTTCACGTTGACAGCACTCTTTACCTGGATTTACTGTGTGATGGCTCTTGTGATTAATATACTCACAGACAAGTTGTTGTAAGGCTGTTTCTCTCTACTGAAAGTTTTCTATTAGTTTGCCTTCTTTAATGTTTCTATTCCATACTATTTCCCCTCTCACTTTTATGAATGTAAGGCAAGCCATGCTTGCATCTTTCAAGGCAAAAAGCTCCAGGTACCAACTGGACTGGTCCTTTTCTGCCTGTTAGGGTAACTCTGTCCAGAACTACCCTCAGTAGCAAAACCAGATGTGAAAGAAGCTTTTGTACTGCCAATACAAACTGAGGACAGTGATAAGGAAATATCTGCCACAGGAAAACAGCCAGAGATTTGTAAATAAAGTGTGCTTATGCATCCAAGTAGATGCAGTAAGTATCTTGGCCTTGTACTAACAAAGTACCTTTACAGAGACCAAATTACAGGGTAGCACCCTACAATGTAGAGCTGGTACCAGCACTGATGACATGCGGTAGGAATGGGCAGCTGATGCTGAAGAATTTCCATCAGAGAGCAGAAAAACAGACTGAAGTACTGGTGGAGCTCCTGAAGGCTATTTGACACCTGCATTTGAAACTCAGTTCTCACAGAAATTTCAGCCTGATCCTCATCTGTTGCTTTTTTGTCACGTTTGGGACAGAATTCAAATCAGTTCTATCGTCATTCATTTCAACAAGCTTGAACCAAGGCTGAGTATGACCATGTCTGCACTGAGTTATGGTGATTGTGCAATATTGTACCATAAAACCGGAGTAATGTTAGGGAAGAAAATTGTATTATTTGCCAATTAATTACATACATAAAGAGCTAAGTTACATCTCATCAATTGATGCAGCTCATTCACAACGCAGACTTTGGCATCTCAAACACAGAAAGAAAATGTGAAGAAGATGAGGGGAAAGTTAAGCCTGGGAACAGAATAAAACCACCGTTTGGCACTTGGTAGACAGACATCCACATGAATCCAAAGTGGCCTCCTAAACCAGAATGGGAGAGTTGCAGTGTTTCATGGTCAGAGCCATCAAGAACAGCACAGTGAAGGTTACTGCCCTTTGGTAATTGCACAATTGTAATTACTTCTCTAACAGATTGGAAAACAATTGATCAATGTGAACTGTACTTAATTCTTTGGGGTTTTTTGTAAATTCAATATATCATTTCAAGCCCTAGACTTTGCTGAACTTGTAACACATAGGGGAATTTTCTATTCAAAAAACAAACACAACTTCTGTGATATTTTCAATGCTGTTACTGAAATTTTCTTTTTACAAAAAACTCCTTGTTTTCAGAAAACAAACAGAAACTTGGTGAGTGGAGGAGCTGAGAAGAATAACATGGCAAATATAAAAGCAAGAAAGAGACTGGGGCCACTTCCAATCCTGTGCAATGGAAACATTTTCAAGTGTTTTGTCAAAATTGCTTTTTAAAAATCACTCTATAGCCTATTAATCAGGCACATAAGAACCAGCTGCACAGACAGGACTGTGAGCCAACTGCTGCAGCTCAGTGATGTGCAGAGGATCCTGCACTGGAGGTGGTGGCAGAGCCCTGGTCACAGCAGTGTCTCTGCACCCCTTGAACCAACCTTGCTTCTATTTTGAAGGCATAGCTTTGTAGCTGTAAAGACACGCACAATATAGACTAACTTTTTTTTGTTTTAATAAATAAAGAATAATCTTCCCTTACCTGTAGTAGAAAACAGAGGCCTGGCAAGATCTTGTGGATAATGGAAGCCTGGAAACACTCCAGGGGCGGGAGGTCTGCTGAACAGGTCAAGTTTACCACCTATCTCTAGCTTGTGGGGATCCAGCTGCATTTGCTGTCAAATGATATAAAACCAATCTCATTAGACACATCCTTCTTTCATGGGAGAAAAAGAGAGGGAGTTAAGGCTCATTCCTCCTCAGCCCTGCCAGGGAGTGTTAGCGAGAGTGACAGCAGTGTCTCTGGCCACGCAGAGCAGTCGAGCTCTGCCAGGCTCTGCCCTCCCCACCCCGCAGCCTCTCGGCTGCCTGCCCCATCCCAGGGATGAGGTCTGCAGGGAGCACTCAGCCCCTCAGCACACGCTGCAGCAGCAACATGATACACAGAGTGTGTGGCACCCCAGGAGCAGTCGGTGCTCTCAGCCTGACAAAAAAATCTTCTGCAGGCACAAAGCTGCTGACAGAAGCCTTGAGAGCTGCGTGATGGACTCGTCTGTTCTGCCTCTCCAGTTTGAGGGAGATGTGCCTACACTACGCCCTTCCTCCAGCCAGTACAGCTCAGTGTGCAGGCATAAATTTGCTTGTAAAAATATATGGACATACACCCCTTTCAGAGACACCTACTCAAGCACAGAATAGCCTTCATTAATGGGACAAAAAAAACTAGTACAGGAGTTACGAAAAAAAAAATCCCACAGAAGTCCCCTAACCAGCTATTCTGCCTGCCACAGGGAGCCTCGAGGCTTCAACAGCACCCCAAGGATGTACATGCTGTTAGCTCTTGAGTGTTAAACCCTCTCCCTCTGCCCACCATCACTGCAGCACAGGAAGCCCCACAACCTCTAACACTGATGTTATCAATCTACTCTCCTGCTCTCTGCTTTGTAATGTTCTTCACTGTATCGGCCATTTCATTACCTCCTCCACAGGAGGTACTAATGCAGAAGGGAAACGACATTAAACGCGCAAGCTTTGTAAAAACGATGGACTTGGGGAAATTACTCTCCCCTTCACTTTCTTCTCCTCCTTCTGGCTGTACACCCTTCCACCCAGCTCCTCTGCCCTCAGATAAACTTTACAGTTACTATAATAAATGTTAAAGGAGTGTAAGTATTAGTTAATCAATACAGGCAAGCTTGAGAATCACCACAGTAACTGCTTCCTGCCCATTACTCACTCAAATACAATCTGTAAGCTAAAAGACTTGGCTCTGTTCCAGAAACCGTCTGAATTACCTTTATCTTTTGCTGGTGATGGTAGATCTGCCATGCAATCTGTACATGAACCGCACACCACTTCCCGGGTTTCTGCAGTGGAAAGCACAAGAATTTAGATTAATTTATACGTTAGCAATCTACATCAGATAGAACGTTTCATTTCCCTTACTGTCAACCAGGCAGCTAAGCAATGAGAAAGGCTGATTACTAAAACGGCACAATGGGTGATCAACATTTGCTTCTGTACTGCAGCAGATGATGTTTAAATTAAGAAGGAAACAGGAAGAATGTGGGATATCTTCCCCATCTCGTGGACATCTGAGATGCTGCCTTGTTCTTTCCTACTTGAGCTCCCCCCTTCCTAAATTGAAATGAATGGCAGCAAAGAGCAGTGTGCCATGCTTAAGAGAAAGCAACTAACGGTTCAGAGTTCTGTCTCTGAAAGGAGCCCTGTTCATTCACCCCTGCTGCACTGCACGCTAAGTCATGCGTGGTTATTATGGCTACTGGCTTTTGGGGAGGAAAAGGCTACAGACAAACAATCCCCAGGATGAGCAGTGCCACAGCTGAACAAGTGCCTGTTTTCAGCTGAGCTGTGGTACTCACTGTTCCACTGCTCATGTGGAACATCAGCACATTGACCTGAGCCACCATGAATCTGTTGGCTGGTGAATGTCTGCCCATGCTGACAGTCATTTACTGCTGTGACCCTCATTTCATACCGTGAACTATTAATGCACATAAATGGATGCAAAATAAGGCTGTGATTCAACGTAAATATTATTAATCAGAAGTGGCAGAGAGCTAACTGACATTTTGCTTGAAGTAAAGAATGAGCATGAAAATTTTCTACCGAACATGTTAAATTTTAAAAGCGCATGCACAATATTCCAAATGTCTGTGTATAAATATGTAAATAAAATCCCCCACAAACCTTACTTACTCTTACTGGAGGCCTATAGGGGTCTGACACCTATGGAAAAAGCAGAAATAAAACAATCAGTCTTTCTAAAACTAGCCAATATACAGAAAGGTGGGGAACTTCCTTCCTCTGAACAAGTAAAAGCATTTAGAAAGCAATGTTCCAGAGAAGTCTCCTGTGACATGGGAAACCTAAAAGGCTTAAAGAAGGCTTAAAACTTCTCTTTCATTCCTTGAACCAAACTCAGCAGAATTTTATGATAAACAAAGCAGCTTCATGCCAGCAACTGAACAGTGCCAGTGCTTTTCTAACCTTGTAATCATTCTGAAAAGGAGCACATAAAACTACTCTCCAAGCAATACTTAAGGGAAAGATACTGAAGGGGTTTCCTGCCCCATTTTCCTCTGACTTTTTTAAGAAGTCAATACATCTCTTTGAATTCGTGACTGGTGGAGGTTACCGTCTCACCAGAAAAAGAAAACTCCTGACTGCATGTTCCCCGTCTAGAAGGCCAATCTGCTCACCAGCCTGCTCTCCCTTTTTTTTTTTTTTATCAGCAATCACTGTGTTTACTGTAAATCCAGATAAGCTGAAAAGAAGGTTATGTATTTTTGCCTACCCCTGGAGTCTTCTGCAGCAGCGTATGGTGGACTGTGCCTGGTCTACCTGCTACATCAATAGGGTTTGAAGTCTGAAAGACAAGAGCAGAGCGTGAATAATACTGTATCATACCAGTGGTACATTTAACATCTCTATCTGATGTTAACAGCATTAATTAGTGCATGTTTGCACTGTGCTTTGAACACGCATATTGCTACATTAGTGCTAAATGTTATCTCTTACTGACAGCCAACAGCATTTAACCACCATGTCATTTATCATTATTGAGCAGCAGGAACAGTATTCCAGCACCCCTAAGCCCCACTGAGATCACACCCCGTTGTACTGTGCAAGTGCATGGGAAGAGACAGTCCCTGCTCCCCAAGCTTATTCTTTAGCCAAAACAGGCAGCAGGTAGGTGAGAGAATGAGAAAGGTGGTATGACTCCCTCTGTTTTTCAGGCAGCAACCAGCACAGCAGTCAGGAACAGAGTATTTCAAGCATCCTATCCCAGTCCCATATTCCACACTCTGGACCATGGCCCCTTCCTGACTGGGGCCAGGTAACACAATGCCTGAACCAGCAACAGCCCATCTATTTGCTTCGACAAGGCAAACCCAGAAACTTTAGAAGGTGCTTGTGGGTCTTTTATAGCTTTGCATTGTTTACTCCATCATTTTTCCAGGAAGAATTAAACACCTCATTGAATGAATCCCTGTTCCTCCTCCAGATCCCACCTGCTGTCCTGTCCTAGATGATCCCCAAGAACTCGTTCATCTCCTCACTCCGGCATTCATCCATCTCCCACTCCCACAGCAACTGCACCTGGTGCCTCCATGCAGCTGAGTGCAGAGGGGTTAAACCTCATTCCCCAAGAGATTATTTCACTCATGTTTTAGGTCAAATCATAGCAGATTTCAAACAGAACAAGGCATGAGTATAATCCTGGGTGTGGGAGGGAAGGTAGGTTTTAGTTTGTCTAAGGCTACGTAACTTCCAGACTCATTAAAAAGTGAATTCTCATGTGTGTGTAGGTAAGTCAATGCACTCCACAGGCAGATTGGAGCTCTCAGGGCCTCTCTGACAGCTGAGGTAGATATAAGGTGGCAAATAAGTTACAGCTTTCATACAGGCAAGAGCTTTAAGATCACAACATGTTAATAGCATGGTGTCATCCTGTCCCTTTGTCCCCTGGAGAAAGACGTGAATGCTTCCTCCAGCAAAGTAAACTGAATACTTCTGACCTTTTCAAGTTCTTAGCTTGTGAGAAATGGCCTTCGGGAAACTCGCTGAGAAATTTACCGTCAGCCTGGATTTATGTGCAGTGGACTCACACGCACAGCTGTAGGCAACTGACATGGGAAGGGGAAAAACAAAACCAAGAGCTCTGCTTTGGAGAGCAAGAAGAGCAGGAGTCAGAGTGCCAAACCCAAATCATCGGGTCTGCAGTGATTACGAAGGCTTTAGTTCAACAGCTTGGGATGGAGGGAGCAGGGAAGAACGATGCAGTAACGATGACTGGAGTGGCTTTGCCTAGAGTTCAGCTCTGCCTCCTCTGGGAAACTGGAAAGCAATGTGCCAAAGCAGCAGATCCATTTTTCAACCTATTCCTCTCTTTATCAGATGTTAGATTGTATGTAAATACTGCACTGTCCAGAGATCAAATGATGTCAGCGATTAACCATGGCACCAGAGTGTGACCTTGCACTGCTTAAACTCAAGCTAGCAAATGTTAGATGTATCTGTCATTGAAATGAATTAAAAGCCAATTATAACAGCACTAGGACCTGTTTAAAAACCTGCTTAAAGGGTCTGTGCTCACTTTTTTTTCTTGCTATGTAACTGCTCTTTGGCCTAATGGCATATTACGGTGAGATGGGATCTGTGAAGCTCTGTAGTGAAGATGGAAAGCACAAGAAGGTGCCATTGGTGTAGCAGCAGCTCCTCTTTAACAAGAAGGAGCCTTATGGCAAAACAGCCCTGGCTGCATGTGGGTAAAAACTGGACAATTCCCCATTATTTGTGCAGCTCCTTTTCTTGGAAAATCAAGTTCACACCCTGACTTACTCAGAGTCTGTAGGGACTCCCTGGCACCCCTTGCAAGAATAACAGCAATTTACACTGGCAGACAAATCCCATCAAGGGATGGTCATGTTCAGTCCCTCTTGCTCCCTTCTGCTTCCATGACCTGCTGCTTCTCTAGGCCTGCAGCTATTGTGATAATGGCTGCAAGTTCCCCACACTCCTTTCTTAACGACTGTACCTGTCACCTATTGTCCTGCCTTCCCTACTCCACACAGTCCTAGCCACTCCCCCAGTTTTCCCTATTGGTTCCTGTACCCTAACCCCACGTGTCCCTGGCCACTCCCTCGGGTTTCCCCTATTGGTTCCTGTAATCCTAACTCCGCCCCTGTACCTCCCCTATACCCAGAGGTCACTGGGCCTGTGTGCTGTCCCTGCCCCTCTCTGTTTCCCTATAAAACCCCTTACCCTCCGCCATCTTGCTGTCTATGCTCCACGTGTGTCTATGCTCCACATGTGCTGAGCATGTGAGGCCTTCGCCCTCGAGGCATCTCTGCCTCGGGGAGGTCGTTGGCCTCTGCTGCACCATGCGAATAAACATCTTCCATGGACACAACACACAGACCCTCCTCGCCTCCTTTATCATCGCCGGTCGTGGAAGCAGACGAACCAGAGCTAGCCTTATGGCTCCCCAGCCGGTGAGAGTGCAGTGTCCAGCCCTGGGACAGAGGGTTTAGAGCACTGAGGCACTGAACCGGGCTGGGTAGAGAAGCTCTAGGGTAAAGTCTGCTGCAACATCCTCTAAACCGCAACAAATGGCGCCCAACGTGAGGCAGAAGCCACCCTGGAAAGCGTCCCCCTGCAGCCGCAACTGCGGCAGGGGAGTAGTCGCATTTGGGAAGCCATTTCCCCGACGAGAAGCTTGCATTCAGCGAGAAGACCGAAGGGACGGCCGGTAGCCTCTGGAAAAAAGTCGCGCTTTTCAAGGAGGTCAGCCAAACGGCAGTGGACCATCCCGAGTGCTTTTTATTTTGATTCTCTGTGCTTGGTAAGCCCTCTGGAAAGCCCCTTGGGAGGGGAGCCGGTGAAGGCCTGGTCGGCTTAGTACGGGGGTCCCTTTTTTCTTTTTAGTTTGTTCTTTTTGCCTCGGGGTGGGTGGAGGGTTAGAGGTGGCGTCTTGTCGAGGTGAAGGGAGTCGCGCTCCATGCGAAATCTCGACAAGAAAAAACCCACTTCTAACAAGGGGAGACCTAAGTTTTGTGCCCCCATTTTGGGAGAAGTTTTTCTTATAAAATTAGACATATTTTATAAGGAATGGGGAATCAGCTGTTGTGTGGGAAGTTTTTGCGCGTGAGAGATAAAGTAAACTAATCTGTGTTTTGTTTTATTTAGTTATCTGGCAATGAAAAACCGTTGTTCTCTCCCCAATAACCACCTTCCCCTGCATGTATCCCCCAACATGGTGCCGGCCATGTGTTGGTGGCACCTCCTCCTCCACCAGCTCGTGCTCCCCCTCTGTCCCTCAGGAGACAGCTGATCGTATGTTTTTCAGCCTCTCCTGTCCCTTTCCCGGGTTAGAACTGATCACTCTAACTCGAGATCCCTGCTAACCTCCTTTCCTGTGCCCCAAACCTCAGCCGAGCTGACTCCACATGTTTTCCAATATGGCACCGGCCGCATGGTCAGGCACGCCATGTTGTCTTCTTCCCCTTGAAATTTTCCCGGGCTTGCCGAAGCCCCGCCCCCTGCATCCCTCGTGTTCCGTTGTAGCCCCTCCCCCCGCATCGGTGCGCGCTCGCTTTGGTTACAGATCCCTCCCCATCTGAGTGTTTCTCTTCAGTGCGGGCCCCTCCTCCCATCCTCTCAGGTGTTCCCTCTCAGCCAGAAGCAGCTATGGCCTGGCCGAGAGCAGAGCCGCACCTCCAGTTGCCCGCGGCAGGCTCAGAGGAGCCGGTGGGGCAGCACCTCTAGCTCCCCGCGGCAGACACTGCCCCCGGAGCCCGGTGGAGCTGCGCCAGAGCAGTCCCTGAAGCTGTGCTGCCGTCTGGCCGTGCTGGAGCCTAGTGGAACTGTTCCAGACCCAACAGAGCCACAGCAGGGAAGAGCTGTGTGTCACCCAGTGGAGCTGCGCTGCGTCCAAAGTTTTCTCCCTCTCCTAAGCTGAGAAAGACTTCGGTGACAACCCCGTTGCTGCTGCAAACCCTGCCTTCATCTTAGCAGCCCCAGCAAAAGAAAAACAGACTACAAACATGACTGCTGTCCGAAAATTCAACCTGTACTGAATTCCAACATCAAAATCAGCCAGCTGCATCATCGTTTTCCCCATACTCACAGCAAAACTAATTTTGTCATTGCTTTACATTATGTTGTTTTACCATTTTCCTCTTGTTTAAAAGTTTGCTATGAAAGTTTTTAGGAAAAGCCTTTCTCTCTTTAATTTAGTAAAAAAATGGGGAAATATTGTGATAATGGCTGCAAGTTCCCCACACTCCTTTCTTAACGACTGTACCTGTCACCTATTGTCCTGCCTTCCCTACTCCACACAGTCCTAGCCACTCCCCCAGTTTTCCCTATTGGTTCCTGTACCCTAACCCCACGTGTCCCTGGCCACTCCCTCGGGTTTCCCCTATTGGTTCCTGTAATCCTAACTCCGCCCCTGTACCTCCCCTATACCCAGAGGTCACTGGGCCTGTGTGCTGTCCCTGCCCCTCTCTGTTTCCCTATAAAACCCCTTACCCTCCGCCATCTTGCTGTCTATGCTCCACGTGTGTCTATGCTCCACATGTGCTGAGCATGTGAGGCCTTCGCCCTCGAGGCATCTCTGCCTCGGGGAGGTCGTTGGCCTCTGCTGCACCATGCGAATAAACATCTTCCATGGACACAACGCATAGACCCTCCTCGCCTCCTTTATCATCGCCGGTTGTGGAAGCAGACGAACCAGAGCTAGCCTTATGGCTCCCCGGCCGGTGAGAGTGCAGTGTCCAGCCCTGGGACAGAGGGTTTAGAGCACTGAGGCACTGAACCGGGCTGGGTAGAGAAGCTCTAGGGTAAAGTCTGCTGTAACATCCTCTAAACCGCAACATGCAGCCCCTACGTACAGAACTCCTGCTGAACAAAGCCATTTCAGAGACTGCAATGTATCCCTAAAACAAAACAATGTCAAGGATTCGATGGGCATTGAGGAAATGCTCTGGCTTCCATTAAAAGCATTAAGTTAAGGGGGAAGGTTGCAAAAGGCCTTATTTGCAGCAGTTGCTAATTACTGACTTCCACTGACATCAGCAACACTGCTGAGGGAAGCACATCCCACAGACCTGCCTTGTGTGGGTATGGAAATCACCTTCCAAATGTAAACAGGAATTGCCTGGCTACAGTGCTGGTCCTTCAAGCCTTCTTACAATGGAAATGCAGTTCAAGATAAGAAATCTCTAAAATCACAGCATGTAAGCAAGCTGAACACGTCACCTTACAAATGGAGTACGTGCTCCGTTTTCAAACAAATGCTATATAGATACAATCCATTATTTCTTGTTTGGAGAGCTTTAACACTTTTGGTACATTTAAAAATAGTTAATAAAAAGAACATGTCCGGGAGGGAAAAAAAAAGCAGTGCACACCACAGAATTTGCCAAAAACCAGGGGTTATCATGGCAACATTTCCAAACGCCAATCAGTGCTAGTTGTAATGACATGTTACAGCTGCAGTGCACCTTTCAAACACATTATCTCAAAGAAGCTTGCAGGCATTAATCAACCCTTATAAAACCCACTGCAAGATAACTTTATAGATGAGGAAGCTGAGGAACAGAAGGTTTAAGCGACTTGCCCAAGGTCAGACAGTGCTGGAGCTGGGAGTAAAAATTCAGCTCCTTCAAATTGCTCTACCCATTTACAGCAGTCTCTCCCTACTGTTCCCACACTTGTGCAGTCAAATTCTCATTGTTTTTTCTGGGAATAAACACAGCTCATCTTTTGCAATCTCAGACCATTAGATTTATGAAATGATTTGGGACTCATCGGTCTATTATGAGCTGTAAATATCTCAATCAAAATAATGCACTTCACTGTATGCTTCTCCTCCAGCTTCAGCAGACCTCCCAAGTGAACTGCTTACATCCTTTCCAAGGAAGGATCTGCAGTGCCAAGAGAAAATTTCTGCTAAAGTGTTGGCTGCTTTGTGCAGAGGATGCTCACAATTCCGCAGGGTTATCCTTTCCAACCCTGTGCTGTACTTCTGCTATTCAAATCATGTGCTACAAAATCACCAGAGACACGACTCTGAACACAGTTTCTCTCCCAGCAAAAGAACAAAGCCTTCAGAAGAAGAAGTTTGTACCTTCGGTTGAAATGCTCCCTGAAGTGACCCAAAGGGACCTGAATGTGGAAGCATGGGTGGCATTCCAGGCATTGCTGGAGGATAGGTTGGAAAGAACTACAAAAGAAAAAGAGATGCTTATGTCACAGGATGACTTGAACAATAATGGAGGTAGGTGCCAAGCCTGGCACACACAAAAATAGTACTGTGCTGAACAAGTGCCACAGTGAAAATACACGATAAATTTGCTTTCAAAAATTTTAAGAGCAAAGCCAAAACTTGAAAAATGCACTCATCTGATAAATTTTCTAGATAGTGCTGAACAAGTGTGCCTTTAAAAATTGTGGACTATTGCAGGAAGCACAGAGCTAATTTGGGGTTTATGTTCACTTTCCATTAACTTTGCATTTTTCTGCCGTTGCAAACAAATTGATCCCGTTTTGAAATGTGATCTGCTTTAATTTTTAAAGCAAAAGGAACCACAAGATGCTGCATTGCCCTCTAACCACAGGCAACATGCACACCACCTTGTAGTTGTGTAGGCTGGGTTAAATTTTGCTTAGGCCTCTCCTGAGCACACAGAGCAGTTTTACAAGTCCCAAAACATGTTGTTTTTTGTGCTTTGGAGCAGTGGGGAGCACCAGGAAGAAACCACCAGTCTGACTTACTCCTGTGACCTGAGCAAAACCTTGTGAAAGAGCCATGCACTCCGGGCTGCCGCACTGGGAGAAGCACCAGCTGCAAAGTTACTGCAATGACCACTGATTGAGCAATTCCTGCGCATTCCCTGCCATCCCAGGCACAGCGATACAGAGCCGCAGCAGCAAAAATGCAGGAGACAGAGAATTTAAAAAAAAAAAAAAAAAAAAGCCCAAAGAAAACTTTGTACCTTCAAAACATAAAAATCAAGACGGAAAAAAGAGCTTTAGAAATGAATGGATCAAAACACTACTCATCAATTCAAAACAAGCAGAAGAAGAGCAAGCAGAACCATCAACAAAGAAACCAACTAGAAAGGTGAGCACTCACGTTGGAATGTCGAAAGTAAGGGTTGTCTAATTTGGGAGCGTACTTGTCAAACTGGAAAGAAAAGAGAAAAAACAAGGAAACAGGTGAGTTTGGTTTCAGCAGTAGCAGACACATCAGGATTTCAACACAGACAAATAATCATGGCCCGTGTGTAAGTGTTTAACAGAGCAGAACTGACTGGTTATTCCATACTCGCTCATCAGGGAGATGACTGATTTCCCCAGGCTAACAGAGCAGCCCCTGGGCCATGCTGGGCACAGCCAAGGCTCACTGCAGAGCTCTGTCTCAGGCACTGCACAGACAGACTCCTGCTGTGGTCTGTGGCTCTGGGAAGACAGCAGCCCTGAGACTGCAGTGCAGAGAAACACAGGGAAGTTCAGCTCCAGGTCCCGATCTGGGATCTGCCCCTGGATTGCTGAACTAGATCACAGACTAGCAGGTAAGAAACGTTTTCCATGAGACCCCAACATCTACTGTGGGGCAGCCAATACCAATTCCCAGTTCTCTGGGTTCCTGTAAGCACCAAAATTCTTTGGGAAAGGGCCAAATTACTTTAGATACACAAATCTCGATATATTCCCCCTTCCCTGCAAAAGGGAGAGTTTCCCAGAGGAAAGGTGATTGTAAACCTTTTCCATTCCAGCATGGGGTTTTAACACCTCCATGTGTGTAGTCTGTGCCCCATTTGCCCTGTACCATCTCGGAAGCAAACCCAAATCACACACATTGCATTTCTGAACAGCAAGAACATTCTGCTGGGGAGGAGGGAGCGAGGAAGAAGGCAGGGAAGGGAGCTGTAGGACCCCATGAAAAGCTGCTTATTTGGCAAGTCAGCTGCTGTTTCACACTCCTCTATGTGCAGGAGAGTAGATTTGTAATTTCATTAATTACAGTTATTACTGGAGCCATGTCCCCTCCAGTGTAAATACCATAAATTACCAAACACATGCAGCTGTAATTTCAACACTCTTCTCTGGTGTTGGGATTAGCAGACCTGATCTAGTGGAATATAAGAAGATGTGAGTGAAATATAACAAAAGAGCCTTGCAAGTTGTTTTCAGTCTGAAGGCTGACATCAACAGGCATGGGTGGGAGAGGAGGGAGCTGTTCACAGGCTCGGATATCACAGCTCTTAAATAACACAGGAGACTTCTGAGAAGAGATTCAGGATTGTTTTACATGGACCAAGGAAAGAAAGGAAGGTGTTTACACACAAGTACATTGAGCAAACACCTGGGACTGAATTTTGGGTGGATGATATTGCTTTTAATTGTCTTGCTGCTAAGCAGATTACAACCCAAGAATGTCATCGGGCAGTCAGCAGTGGGAAAGAAAAGTGGGAAACACTATGCTCCTTGAGGCTTTGGTAGCTCTTCCCAAACGCTGCTTTTGCTAGCCTTAAACAGGGCTGTTTCTGCATTTTGGACACAGTGTGAAACTGAGAGGGGGAAAAAAGCTCAATCTTGTGCTTTCAATCTCACAAAGTAATTGCCAGAAATGGGGAGAGAGTACATTTTAAAGCACTGACAAAATCCATTTGTAGCAGATCCCTAACAATTTTGTAACAGCTGCAGCAAAGTCCCATTGTGTTACAAGCAAATTCAATGACAAAATGCTTATTACACGACCAGGAGGATCTCTCCCACCAGAACCAGCCACACACAAATTAGTGCTTGTTGAGGTAATCAAGTAATAAAATGCCTCAATCAATACAGATCAGGTCTTAGGAGGAAGAGGGACAGAACTGGTATCAGATGAGATGCTGCACTGTGGTGAGAGCTCTGGGTAAGCCAGCACGGTCTGCCCTGCACCCAGCAGTTGTGGGGACTGTGGGGCTGAGAATCACTCATCCTGTGGCATCCTGGCTTTTTTTTGGTGTGTCAAGGCAGCTGGCTCTGGGAAAGAGGGAACAGAAATACACAGCAGGACACACGGAAAGGAAACTAAAGGAGTTCTGGACTTGTCTCGTGGGTGCTCTATCTGCTCGTGGGTAACAGCACAGGGGACCAGGAGGCTTGGTGTGGGGGCTCCGGCTGGAAGGGTGGTCCCTTTGGGAGTGCTGGCCTCCAGGCTGGAAGGGCAGGGAAAGCACGCCTGGCTGAAATGAAGAGGGCTGGGTTTTGTTTGACAAGAGCGGGTTAGGCTTTTTGACCAGAGATGCTCTACTTATCCTCACATTTTGGGCTGGGGTACGCACCATGGGAGGTGCAGAGGGCGGCATGAGCGGCGTCTGGGGCAAGCTGGATGGAAAAGGAGTGAATGTGTGCTGGTGGGTGTGTTGGTGCTGATGCGTGTGTTGGTGCTGGTGAAACTCCGCTCTCAGCAGCGGCACCGGGCCAAGTGAGGCAGCGGCCCGGTCCGAACTCTGAACCAAAAACCGGTTGTTCAGCTCTTGCCTGAGCAGTTCGTGATCTAGAGGAGAGAGAAAAAAAAAAGACACAG
Source organism: Lichenostomus cassidix (assembly GCF_008360975.1). Lineage (NCBI taxonomy): Eukaryota > Metazoa > Chordata > Aves > Passeriformes > Meliphagidae > Lichenostomus > Lichenostomus cassidix. The sequence continues at coordinate 6,572,224 of NC_139496.1, read as the reverse complement.
AGGCCCGTGGGCCTGTGAGTACCACAAAGACGGAGGAGAAAGAGTCAATATTCACCTGGCATTCCCTGTTTCTGCAGGTCATGCTGTGGTGGTTTTCTACGTGAGGACTCATTGGTGGAGGTAAGAGAGATGCCTGTGACAAAGTACCAATCAGAATCCCCGAATGAGGCTGGCAATACATGATTGGTTGGTTGAATGATATCAACAGGCTGGTATCTAAAGACAAGAGAGAACACCATGAGTCATCACAGCAGAAAACATCATTGGGGCTTCGCACTCCGCCCGGCCCGCCCGCCGCGCCCCGCCCACCTCCCCGGCACCTGCTGCCACCGAGGTGTCCCTGGGACACAGCTCAGAGGCCAGCCTCACCTCTGGCACACAGCTCAGAGGCCAGCCTCACCTCTGGGATCAGCTCTCAGAGGTCCGGTCTCATGGCACGGTGGCCACGCCATCCCACACCAGAGCCCCGGAGGCCAACAGCTCGCTGTAGACCTTCGCACTCTGGGGGTGTGACAGAGGCACACACACACAGAAAATCCATGTGTGTTAAGGTTTAACATACATGTACTTCACTGGGAAGATTTTCACAAGATCTGCAGTGCAATGAGGTAACTGTGGGTTTGGGTGCTGTAAAGTACCTGCTTGGACATCCATCCATCCCCTAGGCCACCCTCCCCCTTCTCAGCCCCAGGACATGCACACAGTGACCAGAAACATCCATCCTACAAATCAAGGCCTTCTCTGCAGTAAGTTTTTTTTGAGATCTTAAATACCATGCAGTCCTTTTCTCCATTTATAACAGGCTGTAATTCTCATTTTTTGTCATTGCCTCCAGGCTTTTCTCCTCTGAGAAAATACAGAGGAGGGATCAGTGGGAAGAAGAGAAACACTGAAGTGGCTCAAGATCTCCTCAAGGTTGCAACGACTGCTGAAACAAAATGTTCCACCACGTGATGTGGCCTCTTCTCAGCATCTTCCTCTGGAATAACAACTTGCACTGAATGTGAATGTGGTTCAGGACAGAGGAAGATACCACTGCTTTAGAAATGATGTCACTGAAGACAATAAGGACCAATGTCCACTTCTCCAAAATGTCTGCTGGTGGAACAATTAAATCCATCTGTGGCTTTGCCTAAAAACTTCAAACAGGGATGAGCATCCAACATGTTATATATTTTTTTAGTGAAGACCAACCTGTGTCCCCAGCTGTGGATGACACACACCCAGTCCTGACTGATCTACTGGCTTCTGAATTTACATGAATCCCCTTCTTTCACTGTAACAACCCTTTTAAACTACAGCTCTGAATACAAAGGGGCAAAAGAACACCTGCACTTTAAAGTTTTATTTCATGTTCTGCAGGGATTTCTTTTACTTCAAGTTTTTACAGTAACATTAGAAATGTCTAAATCAATCACTTTCTGAAGTGATATGGTTAAGATCTTTAAAAACAGGCACTCTGATGGGAACTTCAAGGTCTCTACTACCACTTAGAAGCCTATAGCCTATGGAAAGTTTGAAAGTAAATTTTGGGTGCCTAAGTCATTTGCTTTTCAGTAATAATGTACTCCTAAGAGTAGGTACTGTGTACTGCTACACTCTTTATAATAATTAATACAAAACTAGAAAGTATATGTATTTGTGATACTGAAGCTAAGGCTTTAGAGCAAAAGAGGGTTCTCCTTGGATTGAGCAAATAATAAAAAACCATAGGCTGAAAGCACTTAGGTCCAAACCCTAACCTCTTTAGAGAATATGAGTATGATTTCATGTGTGTGTGTGTTTACGCTTTTAAATCTGGCATGACTTAAAGAAACTGAATCCTTCTGTTAGCATCAAGATAATCCACTTTTCTGGAGGGAGAGATAAAAGCAAGTCGGCAGCTGTAAGTGCTCTGATATCCAATTTCTTTAAGAGACTTGAAGTCAGACTGATAGATTTGCAGCTGGCTCCAGCCCATAGCCCTCTACCACAGCTTTGGCCTCCATCAGGAAAAGAAACAGCCTGGAGATGTTTGGAGAGGCTGAGTGGCACTTGGAGGAGTGGTTGCTTCATGATAAGGATGGAATTGCCAAGGAATAACCCAACCCTGTGAGGGGCTCTGAGCAATGCCTGGATCAGAACTAACTTCTTCTACCTGCCAGGGATGTCAGGTCCAGTCACACAATAACACAACCAGGAGGAAGAGTGCCTGAGCACCCTGGGGACCTGGGAACACTGTCCTGTGTGCACACAGGAGCTGGCATGGCAAACAGGTCACTCCTGCTCATGGTGCCCTCATGTTTTGGAGAGAAGAGACACAGACCACTGATTGCTCTGTGTATCCTACATCAGGGCAGCCCTGAGCAGAGGGCAGAAGCCCAGCAAGGGTTGCTCCTAAGTTAGTTGTATTAGCGTTAGCTTTCAAAAGGAAGAAATGCCACCAGAAGTGCATTCTTGTCTCGCTCTTCAGGGCTGCTCAGTAATATTGTTTGCTTTTAAGAAAGTTTTATGTGAATGACAACAGAAGCTCCTGGCTCTGCAGCACTCTGTATTGATTTTATGATGTGCCACTTTGCAGCCATTTCATATAGTGCAGACAAGAGGCATTTCACTGTCTGCAGGGTTAGACGCCCAGACCTTTCCCTCCACTAACTTAGGCTTCTCCTACTTAAATTGCAGGAGAAATCCTTTTAGTAGGAGCAAGACTGTTACTGTTTCCTGGCAAGCTGCTGAATGTGAATAGGTCACTTGATCTTGCACCTCCTGAAGTTAATGGTGAAAACATACTTGCTTTCAGTGACTGCAATATCATGCTTTTAGTGAGCGCTTTGCTATTTCCTTTCGCAGAGCTTTCAAAGTCTCCATCACAGTAGTCCTTTGCCTTAAACAGGGGAAGCAATGAATAGGTCTCCCACAGTGCTGCCAACATCTTCCCAGCCATGTGGTTGAAATTCTAGATGGTGCCAGGGCCCGTGACAGCCGCCAGCTTTGGCTTATGTGGTCCTGTCTCTGGCTGGGAACCCACAGCACTTTTGTCTATCATCGTTCTCAGAGCTCACTTTGGACCAATTCGTACTTTTTTTTTTTCACTTTAAGAAGCAGTTATAAATAATGAGACATTATTTAGCTCCTGGAAGAAAAAAAAGGGGATGCAAGACCATCAGATTTTTCCACAGCAAATCTGCCATTTCCTTATTCCTTTAACTGACTTCATAGGAAACAGAGTGGGTTTTTTGCAAAATGCTTGTCCTGTTTAATCCCTGCTGAGTTAGTTGTGGAGTCAAATGCCAGATCAAAAGGAGGCCCCAGCAAGTGAAAGTTGCTGGGAAGTCTCCAGCTGCCAGGGTCTCTTCCAGGGACAGCTGTAGGCTAATGGATAAGCTATAAACAGGGCATTTAGGGCAGAAGTGACAATAGAATGGGGGCCAGGGTGAACAAAGGAAACTTTTTAAAAGGACGCAAAGACAGTGAGAATTGAACAGCAGAGCTTGTCAGCTGAGCTGTCTCTGGCTCAGACTGAAAGGCCACAGAGCCATGGGCACAGAGCAGTTGTGCTGCTGCAGGCAGAGGATCCTGCTTTGCCAGGAAGAATCAGGGCAGGGGATTCTCTGAGATTCAAGTGCTCAGTTAGAACAATTGTAGAAACAGTATTTTCTCATCAGTTCTATCAGCAGCAGCTTTCTTTGGAGAGGGGAGAGATAAGGGGAGAATGGCGAACTGTGCATCACTACTCTGTTAATCTCAAAAAAAAGTCTGATGACTATGGAATACTCATGACTATGCACAACTCATGTCCTGAACAGGACACTTTTTGGAAGCATTTATTTTGAAGACTTCCTACAGGAAGCTACAGTGCTATGTCTACAACCTCTCATTCAGTAAAGCACGTCCAGGTCTCCTACCTGTTCCATGAGCACTGTCACAGTTCCAGCACACACTGCCTATGGAGGGGTGAAGGAACTTCACCTGCCCACCAGCCAGCCCATCTCTCAACCCCCTCCAGTGCATGCACGGCCCATCAGCCCTGGCAGAAGAAGGGAACCTACCTGCAGGGTGCCCTGGTATCACGAGGCTGTTGGTGGGTAATGCTGGTGGAGGTGGCAGCGTGGGTGGGGTGGCGAACATGGCCGGATGGTGCTGGTGTTGGGTCTGCGATCTGAGAGAGAAGTGCGAGGTAGCAAGATTAGAGATGGAGAGGGGCAGAGCTGGGCCGGAGGAATGGTGTGGAGGAATCTGGGGGGAGAGGGGCAGGTGCTTCGGGAGGCTGATGCTTGTTGCACTGCTAGCACTGCTGCTCCGGCTGCAGAGAGAGAGAGATGGGAGGGAGGGGGGAGAGACAGAAAGAGTGTGTTACAATACAGGACTGAAACAGTGCAAGAAATGCCAGAAACAGCTCAACTATGGAACACTGATCTCCCCAGGCTTATGCTTTTGCTTGTCGTAAGGGCAGTGGAGACAGTTAACGAATCTTAATGAACGTCTCCAATGGGGCAGAACAGGCCTTGGGCTCTCTGGAGGGACATCTCTGGTGCTACAATCCTCAGAGCTATCTATGAGTACTGATGAAGGCCACAGAGGCAGCTGGATTTTGCACCTTTATAAGCCTCTGGTGACCTTGCAGTGTCCATGAGGGTCCTTGTGACCAGAGGATGCAGTGACACTGATTCCTCTTTCTGTTGTTCTGGGTGTGCAGAGCTGCAGAATGAGTGACTCTGGGGCCCTGCTGGATCTGCTGCACGTGTGCTGTGCAGTTGTAGTCACACAAGCATGCACACGCACACCATGTTAATAATTTTTCTCATAACAGTTTGTATTTTACATCTTCTTCTATTATTATTACTCCATTGCAAGTGATCTAAGTTTTGTGGGCTGAAACACGTTATCACTGCAGTTATTAGTTGTGTAATTCCCACAATACTGAATATTTGTTGCAAGCTAAACCTCAGAGAGATCTTGAATAGTTTGAAATATTCTTCACCATTTATACTGTGGTGGCATTTACAAGGTAAAACCACAACAGAGCTTAAGCATGCAGGACACTGTGAAATACACATTAATGGCAGCTCTCTGTATTCATATTCTGACCTTTGTGCAGTCAAATATTATGCTTTAAATCAGTTTTCTCATCTTGTTTAAACTAGCCTAGCTCTTGCTTGGGAGGCAAGGCATGTTTTCTGTACCAGCAAAAAGACTATACACGTTCCAGTTGACTGACCAAACTCTTTTCTCTAGAAACATTTTATCCATACCATTTTCACCCACCCTCCTTACTGGATGGAGGCAATTTAAACAGCGGAGCTAAGCCTCCTGCAAGATCTGAACACATCAGATTGAAGCAGACCTATCAGCCCACACAGGAGCCCTGGTCTAAGGGACACAGCATTTTCCAATACAGATCACAGGATATTCTGAGCGGGAAGGGACCAACAAGGATCAGAGTCCAAGACAGATATCCCTCTTTTGATGCTGGTGAGCCAAAAAACCTGATAACCATGAGCAAACGCACTTCAATGGAAGTATTTCTGAATACGGAACAAAGGTCTTGCTGAAACTCAAACCTTCTTAAATATGCAAGGCAAGAACCAGCCGCCGCAGACAAGACCATGCAGAATTTTATTAAAAACTGGACTAAAAGGAACACATGCCTTTCTCCCAGAAGGTGTCCATTTATCACCTCATTTATCACATTTCAAATGCAATGATCCACCACAGCTGGGAAATCCAGCCTGTGGAGGCAGCCCATGAAGTCCAACATCCAAAGCATGGACCATCTTACCCCAGATGAGTGCTCATCTTGCCTCCCAGCAATTTCTACCCCATTTGAAACAAGCTTTAGCCCAGCCTGAAGATGATGTGAGCATCCTTTCCCCCTACCTGATATTATTGAGTCCGTTGTGGGCCACCTGGTGATGCACTTGGTAGTTGAGAGGCGGAGGGATGTGGCTCGGAGGTTGGCTCCGAAGGTCAGGGATTAACTGAGGCTGCGACTGCGGCCGAGGTTGAGGTTGTGACTGCGGCCGAGGCTGCGGCTGAGGCGTGAGCCTGGGTGGTGCTGGTGCTGAAATCACTGGCTCCTTCTTCAGCAGCGGGCTTGCTCTGGCACTTGACGTGGGCGCTGAGGAAGTCGAAGTCACAACGGCAGCGACTGGCTGGGGGCTGGGGATGGGCAGGGCGAAGGGCACGTCGGTGCTCAGCTCCCGGCTCCGCTCTAGCCCAGACACCTTGGGGACATTGGCTGCTTTCGCTTCTGGCTTGTCATTCAAGGTGGGACCTTATGGAGCAACAAGAAAAAGAACAAAGCACACGCTGAAAGGTTTGCGTTTCTTTCTCTGTTTGGTAGAACATATGCCTGGGAAAAAAACCAGTCATGTTTCAGCTGGTGGGAGCGCCGTGGGAGCACTGCTGCTGTAAGATGGATGTGTGCTTGTGGCTGTCCTTCCGCTGTCCTTGACTGGCCAGTCTACGGAACTTTTAGCATGTGTGTGCAAGAGACTTAGCTGTCATTAAATGAATGCACACTACACAGAATACACCACTTTGTGACTTCTTCAGGGGCCCAAGGTTATGTACAATAGGAGTGTGAACATGTCTCAAGTTACTGCTACAGTATTTCCTGCTCAATATAAGTTTCATGTTCATGAAACACGTGCCTGATCGTTCAGACATTTCATTTTCTCAATGCTGTTTCAAGGTAACCCACATGGGATTTAGGCTCAACTCCAGCTACAATGCACCATGACCCAAGCATCAATCCTTAATGATAACCCCACCTGTCTTCCAGGATGGAGGCTACCTGGGATCTCTGTGTAGCAAAGGCTGGGACAGCTCTGCAGCGAAGCTGTGACGCTGCTGTCCCCTGGCCACACACTTATGTGGAAGAATAGAACAGAGAACTCTGGAAAAATCCAGTCAGAAATTCAGTGAGCACCCAAGTGTAGTCCTGCTCACCCTAAACAGTGCAAACATCTGTATGCACAGCATGCCAAAACTATCAGAAACGCTGCGACCTTGCAAAATGCACCTACAGTTAGAATTCCATATGGAATCACTCCTTCTACAGTGCCAAACCTTGCCATTTTTCATAATTAAGCTAAACAAAGCATCCCAAAGAGTTAAAAGGCTGGAAAGGAAAAAGGGAGGAAAGAAGAGATATTTCAGATCAAGCAGTATCCAAAAGGTCGAAGACAACTGAAAAGACCAACATGAAAGCAATTAAACTCCCACTGTATCTCTGTTTTTGACTTCATCTGTGTATCCTTGAGTGCACACATATCCACATTTACAAGGAAAGATCTTCATGGGCTACAAGAACCAATGCTGTTGGTGTGTTTCACACACACCCCCCCACTGTGCACACATAGCACCTCTGACTTTTGGGAGATGTGCTTTTGTCACCCACCAAAACTCATCGGGGGCTGCCTGCACTTCTCTGCCTTGCAGACACGCAAGAGATGCTACCTACACCCATTAACATGCTCCCAACACCCTAACAAACAAATTCCACCTTTGAAATTCTCCCGTCTCATCAAAGGACCGAGGCAGTTCCTGATGTAGGAGGGTGTGGAAATAACACACAACACACACCACAAGCTAATTCTGGCCGTGCAGACGCTCTGACCAGCGTTTGTGCACCAGCCCATGCAAGGCCAGAGCTCCCACTGCTGCTCCCACAGCCTGAGCAGCACTCTGCTGGCACCAGATGGGAGGAGGACAGTGATGAATCAGAGCCTGCAGCTCACGTTCTGCACCCAGAATGCCCACGTGGTGATGGCATCTCCTTCCTTGAGATAAAAGGCAGCTTCCCACACTGCTTCTGGCTCGGCTTGCACTCTCACCAATACACCATTTCCTTCATCCATCAATCAATCAACTCATCACTGTATTTGTATAAATTCAGAATGTGAGGACGAATGGAAACACATGAACTATATTTATCAGTAGAAAATGTCTTGAGGTCTTGGGGCCTCAAACCCACAAGTAACAGGAACAGAAGCCTTTCCAAACACCAGTGTTTTGGCTGGCAGCAAGTACTATCAACACTGCACTTTCCAGCACCTTATATATCTTTACAGGTTTGACACAATGTCTGGAGATCCTAAATTATTCTCTACAATAAATATAAGCCTAACTTTCATTTAAGTGAATTTCTTTTTCAAATACGAATTCATGCATCACAGGTAACCTGGTTATAAGATGTAGCTAGACTTGGTTCCAATGCTACTTAGAACTTATTTATAAAGTCAAATGCTCATTGCTCTTGTTCACCATTATTTTTTACAATGCTACCTATGTTTGTAAATTTTCCTCAGATTTTACTACCAACAACTGAAAAATTGTCATTGCCTAGTCAACTCAAGGCTCCCCACATTGCATTTTGGAGCAAGTGTGTTCACAGCTGTAGATTCCACTATTTTCAGGAGCTACCCATTAAAAGCAATTGTGTCTCATTCCTGAGCATAGGTTTCCTCAGAGCACATTAGCTCTTTACATCCAACAGGCCTCCTCCTACAGAGTTAAACTTCATATTGTGTAATTATAGGCAATGTAGACTAATGGTGTATATTCAAAACACACTGGCACCACAAAAGTTAGTTGAGTAAAAAGTCAATTAGATCCAAAACAAATCAATAAAGTCCCACATTAAAAGCAGCTGTTTGACCAGTTTTATGTGCAACTATTGATTCCCTGTGGTTTCAGCATTAGTTCTCATTTGCAATTTTCTCAAAGCAAAAGCTCAGGCTCCCTTGCTGACTGAATTGACCAGCCAAGCCTGGTTGTGTTAGTTAGTACTAGGGGTACATGACGAATTCCTGCTGCCAACTTCCATCTCTCAGGATGCAGCACTGCAATGTTTTTGTGTTTTGTTCTCGACAACAATGAAAATACCCACATGCCAGTTTTCCCCTTCACCCAGAAAAGCTACAGGCATGAGTGTGAGTATCTTCTCTCCTTTTGCAGCCATGTTGCATAAAAGGGAAAGATATGATGTGAATTCATGGGCAAGGGTGGAAAAACATGTGAGAGAGCACAATGTCCAAGCCTTCTCAGCCACCACACAGGAATGGGAGAATGCTGGTGTTTGGTGACTTTGCCGTTTCTCCTCCTGATGCCTGCAATGCACACATGGAAGTCTCTGAGCTATCTTTCCTGAAACCCTTCAGACAGTTAATGATTTTAATGGGAGATGTTGCCCATTCTGATCAGGATCTCAAACTCTCCAGTTTCCCTGCAGGACTCTTGAATATCTCTCCTACACTCTTGTGCGCCGAAGCTCTGACCAGGCTGACTGCTGCTCTCATATGGAAATATCCCAAGGAAAGCAAATATTCCTTTTCTGCAAGCTGGATCAGGTTGCATTGAGATCCTTTTAGAAATTTCTGTTCTTGGGCTTCTAATCCAGCCCTCCTGAGCAGACGGACCCATGGAGCTGAGCACAACTGCCTCAACAAAAACACAGAACCACCCGACCACACCACAATGTTCTAGAGGCAAAAACGTGTTTATTTTTACCAAGTCCTAGAGTAATTTTCATGCTTAATGATAACAGGCTGAGCCAATTTGCCTAAGACTTGACAGTCAGCTCCAATAATTCAACCTTAATTAAACCTGAACGCATGTCAGTTCAGCTTGTCCCTTCACAGGAAATCTGACATTTGTAATGATTCATGTTCCAGCCATGCTACGAGAAGGCTGGATCACATCTGCCACTCTGCACCGTGCAGAGCGCTACCCCTTTTGAGCATGCCAACTTTTGTTTATTTTCTAACCAAACACCTTGGACTTCTTCCATTGAGAGGTTTTCTTAAACGAACAGACAGTGAAACATGTCTTGATCTCATGGGGATGAAGGATGACTGAGTGCGAGAGACAGGGAAGAAATGGCTGAAACCACTCTAACAAGAAAAAAAACCCCAACAACCTGGGATTAGGAATTCTTGCCTTGCTGATCGACTAATTTGTTCATTTGCAGTGTTGCAAAATGTTAACTTCCCTACGTCTTGGGTTACATCCAATTCCAATTTAAATTGGTAAAGAAGAGAACAATTTTTAAAAGCACAGAGAGCTTTAGCTACTGCTGTCTGTAGAAACCAGAGGTGAAGTTTAAGGGAAATCCCAAAGTCAACTATATCTTAAATTGCTGTATAAAGCACATTTCAGGAGGAGTTACCTGAACCTGAAAGACCATCAGCCACAACCCCATCTGAAAGTTGCCTGAATTCTGAATCTGTGCCTGGAATAACCGTGCACTGCCCATCCCCAAGGCTGCACGGGGTGACATGTCTGCCAGTGTGTAACTACATGGCACTGCAGGCTAAGCACAATACAGAAAGTCCCAGGCACAAATTAAACCTTTCTCTTACAGGAATTTGCTTTCAAGCTGATTAAGAGTAGCTCAAGTGCAAGGGATTAAACATGTAAAGGCTGCTTTGAGAACTCCAATAAGCAGTTACTGTGTTATACAAACAGGACTTAGGGCAACAGCAGTTCCAACCCTGCCTCTTGCTCTTTGCAAGCTGCTGGTTGCTGCTGAAAGGGGACTGTCAACACACGTACAATGTGATTGGAAATAATCTAATCTTGCTTGCACGCCTTTCCTTTGTCTGTTGAAAAAAAGAAAAGTGGAGACATTCAGATGTCTTTCTGCAGCCTCCCTCTGCAGTCTCCCTTGTTGCATTCAAACAGCAAAGGGTGATGGGGTGATGTGAGAAAGAAAATTCCTCTCCTACATCCATCAATGACATCTTTACCAATGGCAATTTCCCAAGAAACACAACAACCACCATCTGTAGCCCATCTATCCGCCCTGTACATATCCTTGAAAACAGACACAGGCCAGACTGGCTATGGTGAACCCTGCTCCATATTCCAGCAAGAAGTGCTGCAAAAGCACCACCGCAGGAATTATACATGGCAAGAAGCTGGGAATTTCAGAGTGAGTTGATGAGTCCCAGAGAAGAGTTTTGAGGCATCAACAAGGGGAATGAGTAAAGAGGAGCAGGACTTTACAGCAGTAGGTCAAAACAAAGAAAAAACTAAATTAACATCAGTAAACATTTTGTGGTTTCTTTATATTTTATTTTAAATTGAACTTTTAGGCTGCTGCGTAATGTATTGTGGATATGCAACCTATCATAAGCAGAAGAGAGAATAAAGCATTTTGCATTTACAGCAATAACACTGACACTAGTAGAGTGCTTACAAGTAGAGTGCTTACAAGTGAAAATCAATATTTAAGTGCTAATTCTTTATCCCTAGATGGTTTTTGCTTTTATATAGATGGCTTTTTCATTGCATTTTAGGAAGGCAGCACTACTCAAGACATTAAGTGATTAGGCTGGTTTGCAAAGGTAAGGCAAGCAGAGCTACGGCACAGAAGACCCCCAGCAAAGGGGGCACAGAGTTTCTCCACCTATTTTAATGCAAATCAGCTCAAGATAAGACATAAAGACGTGGGATTTGCATATAAAACTGCTGTCTGGAAGGGTCCATGGTGTGCAGCATGACAATTTTTAACATTACTGAGAAGCAAAGGCCAAGTTTCCATCACGACAGCAGTACTACACATTAGGTTGTGTCAAAACAATGTTCTCCTGTGCCATGGGTATCTCTGAACATCATGGGCGCCTGGTGGATTTTCCACAAATAATTTCAGTGTTTTCTCATGGAGAAGAGAGAACTGAGTGTGAGCACAGCCCCTGGTGCCTGGCTCTGAACCCCCAGTGCTGAGAGCAGCCACCCACGTGCCGAGGAGCTGACCTTTGTTCCGTGCTGCTCCCACAGCCCATTCCGACACCGAGGGGAAGCTGCTTCCCAGCCCAGTCTGGATTCGGCCCCTCTCACTCAGTTCATTTGTACAGAGCTGTCTGTCAAGTCACATCGCCCTGCTGCAATCTGAAACACCCTCCCAACAGCTGCCACTATCAATTACTCTCCCAGGCAGCCCTGACTATCAGGAAGAGAACTGGAGCGAGCACTTGCCAGTTTTAATAAACTGTGTTGCCCAAGTCATTTAACCTGCTAGATTGCTGTATGCTGGGGCTGTAACAAGCCTTCAGCTTTTCAACCTAGAAGAAAGCAACAGTGGCAAAAAGCTGTCAGCTTGGTCCTCAGAATTAACTTCCAAGGGTGTCTTCCCCCACCCTCCCTCCCAAAGAGCCCAAGTTTAAAACTGAAATATCTTCAGGTCATTTTCATAATGTCACGACACAGAAAGCAGCTCTCATTTTCATCACAGAGCCAGCAACTCTCAAGAGCAAGGAGCTGACATGCTCCACGATTTCCATGTTAGGAGAACACCTGAGCAGAGAGTTCCTCTCTCCTACACTCCCATGGGCACATCCTGTGGGCACTCAGAGCTGGCTCTGGCCATGCATTGATCACCACCACCCCAAGGGCTTCAGGCTGCCCCAACCTCCTCAAGGGCTTTGCATCCCCCACTCTCAGTATGATTAAAGTTTCTCCCCCAATCAAAAACTCAATCATGGCAAATCTCCATTTACTTTGATTCTTCCAGGACAGGTAGGAAAGACTTCTTAAAGAAATACCTATCTAAAATGAAAACATTTCCATCCAGATCAGTGTTTTCAGTCTGTGGCTCACATATATACCAAGATATTTGTGAATGGCAATGAAAAAGAAAAGGTCTACCATCACTAGGATTAATTTGAACATAGTAATCTGCTTGTCCACCAGAAAGCTTACTGGACACTGCAAATCAAAAAGAAGATTCAAACGCTCTACATGGAATGTTTTCCTCAGGCAGCCTGTAGATAAGAGCCTTTGTTGAGAAAGCTTGAAGCACAGAAAGGTTTCACCCCCTCCTGCAGAAACTGAGGAGTGACAGCATTAAGATCTATGGACTCAATGCCGATTTGCTGCTTTATGGTTCTTTAATGGGATGTTTTATTCCTAGAGATTTGGGAGCTTTCCATGCTCTATCGAGGCATGTTAGCTGTAAGCATGCATGATGACACACCAAAGCTGCAGGAGCTGAATGAAAATGGGTGCCAAACACAAGGATTGGGGCCACAGTATAAAGAAGAGGGATCACCATTCAAATCCCCCCAAAGTAAGTCACACTGCATTTTCCTAGCAATACTGCTTCTGGCAATATCTCAATGCAAAGCTGGAACTGGATTTGCAGCTAAAGCACCTACTGTGGATGCTGGCGTTGTAATGAGATTGAAAGTTTCATACAGGCTTTTTAATCCAGGGCTATAATGGTGGATCAAATGGGTTAAATCTCTTCAGCGCTGCTCCTAAGCAGGTGCTGAATGCCTGCAAACCAGTGACGTAGGAGCCACTTGACTTCCCTGGTCAGAAACCATTACTAAAGCTTTTTGTAGTTATATACTAAAGGTGTGTTTGTCTTGTTCTGTGTTTTTCATGTGTGATGGCCTATTGCACACCTAACCTGAGTGACACACAAGCAACAAGGTGAATAAGTTACTTAGAAAGACACTCTCCCAACACGAATGCAAGCAAGCACACATCTTCAACTCCAGCTGCAAGCTTTTAAACAGACAGAACAGTTATATACCAAGGAATCTTTTGATTTTAATTAGGCAAACAAGGGCAAATAATAAACCATCAACTACTACATTACCAGAGAAAATGTACTACTTCTGCTGTTTGAAATCCATATCGATTCCCATCTAGCCTGCGAGTGAGTTATTAATCACTCCAATTAAATCATGAACACAGGTCTTTACACTGAAATTGAACCCCCACCAATAGATCAATAACTCAAACCTCCAAGAGCAATTACTGCTCAGCATAATAGAGCAGCTTGTTACAGAGAGCTCCATGCAGACCACAATTCTCTCTGTCATATCCTTCACAGGCAGTGCAAACAAACTGGGAAAAGAAAGATTTTATAACTATTATTTTCAAAATAAACAGACATCTGCTTAGAGTTACCTAATCTCTCACATCACAGAGGCAGATCTGCCAAGGTCACATTGGAGACATGATTACATTTTTTCACAATTTGTTATTCTAGCAAAGCCCTGATAAGATTGAACTATTGAAGTTCACACTCTGGTTTAATTTCAGGAGGTTAAATGCCAAATCCTTTTCTTATTGCTACAAGGAAGGGATCTGCCAGGCTGCATAATACCCTGTGTGGGCTAAGACAACAATTTTGTTTCATCTGCACAGTCTTATGAAGGTTTTGATTTTTTTTTTTAAATGACATCAGAGAGCTCCAAACTCCCAAAGAATGATTTAAAGTAAAATCAGAAAGTGAGACTGTTCCAGAGGAGCGTGAATGACCTTTCGGATCTTCCAGCCTGGAGAAGTTAAGTCAACGTCTGGCTGAGAAAGCACACTTGCTAACCAAAACCAGAAAAAGGCAAGAAAGAACATTCTGAAACACCAGATCATCTCTGCTGGGAACAGATGATTGCCCTAACCAGCCAAGCGTATGCAGGGTCACAGAAATCCCCCTCTCTGCCTTGGAACACAAGTGATGCTTGTCCTGATGCAAGGAAAGAGGAACTGTCTGCACTCAAGCTCTTGGCTCTCAATCCTTTCCAGGTGAGAGACGTTTTCCTGAGCATCCTTGCTCCTGACAGGCTGGTCCCGTCCCACATCCCTGGAGCCCAATCCATCATCCTTCATTAGGGGAGCTATTGGCAGCCAATTAGGTGGTGATGGACCCACACCACAGAGCTAATCAAGAGGAGTTCATACCTTACCCTTGAGCATACAGGCTCTGGCTCCTGCCTGTGATGGGTGTCACACTCCTGCTGCTTCCCATTGCTGCTGGCATGGAAAAATGGCACCAGATGAGGCAACACAAGAAAAGCAGCAGGGAGAGGGTCAGTGTTACTGCTGGAGTCTCACCATGGCTTCCCACCACCAGACACACAGGCAGCTTTTACAAAAGGAAGGCAGGGTGATTATCTGCTCCCCACTGCAGCAGAGGCAGAAAGAGCTCAAACAAGTTTTCCTCTTCTCTGAAGGGTGGCAAATGATTTGTTTAGAAACAGTCTCAGTAACTTGACCATCATGATGCTAGGGCTGGAGCTGAGAGGATGCAAAGTTGTGCTGCAAGGTGACAGAGTCTCTGCTGAGCAGGAACTGAAAGGAGAGACTGACCGTGCACAAATTAGCAAAATCCCAACTTGTTTATTTGCTATGTCCAGCCCTCACAGCTCAGTAACTGCTGTCACATTAGTGCTAATATGCTCATAATTTGTGAAAACAACACTTGAGATTGAGTGCTTGTCAAGTGGGGCCACTGCTTTCCAACCAGCAGCTCCCCATGCCCTGCATTATCCCACTGCCCTCCCTCTTCATTGCCAGGCACAAGGAGGCACCTTCCAGACAGATTCCTCCCCTCGATTTAGCAGCAGCACATTGCTACCCTAAACCAGCACGTTTAGCTACTACCAAATTGCCTCCATCTTGCTAGCAGTTGGGCAGTGGGCAGTAGCACCTCTTTCCATTAATAGGGTTGAGAATGTAGGGTCAAGATGAAGAGAAAATGGAAGAATTTTCCTACAAGCTCAAAAGCAGTAAGACCTCATTCCTCTCTGCATGGTCAAAACTCAGCTCCTGAGCTGCTGGAATGGCATCTTAAGAAAAAATTGAGATATTGAAACTAACAAACTGAACACATTCAACAGTGTTTCCAGTTGCATCATGGATAATTAAAATATTTAAGGGACAAGCTGCAAGTTGTTAATCAGGGAACATTTACTTGAATGGTGTGTGCCCTTTGGATTTGGTCCCTATGGCAACCAAATATTCACTCCAAAAGGATGTGCTGGAAGAAGCATGTCAGGAGCTGCCTCAACATTTTAATTCACAGAGTGAGCAATGAATAAATACAGCTACTGACAGCACAGCACAGGCAAAAAACGTTTGTAAACAGAAGCAGGAAGTCACAGATGGCCTTTTGCTTTTTAAGATTGAAAAAGTTCACTCTTCATTTAAGCACACCCACTATCAAGAAAACTGGACTGTGTTGTATGTGATTCACACTTATCAACTACTGATAATGAAAGTTCTAGAACAGAGGAGCTTTCCTTCATTTCAGTTCTCAATCCTTGATTTTTTGTGATTATGTTTCCACTCGCCACATTGGAAGGTGTTGTATCTTCAGAAAAATCTCTTCTGTCCCACCTGGTTCAATAGGAACCACATTTTGAAAATGCAACAGCATGTGAAGGATGGCTTTGCAGAATGCTCAGGAATAAAAATGTGAGGGATGATTGGTTTTTCCTTCTAAACAGGAAAGAGTGGTTTGGTATGCAATAAGGGAAAGAAAAGAACACTTCACTGCAGAAGGCAAACTCCTTCAGCATGATCTCAGTGTGTGAAGTGCAGCTGCAAAGCTCCTTCCAGCTTCCTCCTTTGATGAAGTGTGAATTCTTCAATGGGCAGTAGAAATTCTGGAAATATTTTAGTGCCGGATATGCTGGAGGATAATGTATGATCTGGCATCTAATAAGACCCAACAGACGAACATTGTGCCGTGCATCGCAATGGAATCACACCCTATTAATGAAAAGGTGCTCTTGAATCTCTTCTTGTGTGAGGGTTTATGGAAAAAACTCTTACAAGGCTGGAGGCTGCAAAGCAGCATGGACTGCTGTGATGCCAGCCTGGATGTGCAAAAAAGCCTGGAACAGTCACTCAGCACTTGCAAACCCAAATGTGTGCTCTACACTCCTCTTCCCGCTGACTCCTTGGGGTCCCTTTACACCCAATGCAGTGGCCCTGCAAAGCCCATCAAACACAACAATTTCCACAAGGCTGCTGGATGGAATCTGCTGCAGGTTGTCAAGGCCATGAGAAACCCTTGTGATTCTGACAGGCATGAGACAACTCACTGTCGTGAGGGAAGTCACTCAGGGAGTATTCACTGCCCTACCAACTGAGGTATTTGGCTTTCTTGGTGCCTGGGTTTGCAGGCAGCAGCACACAGCTCTGAGCTCTCCCCCTTCCCAGGCAGAGCCACAACTCTCACAATCCTCACATTACCCTGTGAGCTGGAATTGGGCAGGCACTGCCACATCTCACCTCTGTCTCAGGCAACAAACAAGTACAGGCTCAGATTTCTGCAAAGATAATCACAGGAATAGTCTCGTCTGAAACTGCTGCACATTTTCATTTCAGTATTGGGTGAAAGAAAACAGACAAGTAAGTATGTGGGCTTAGCCTGCAGATACTTTTCCAAGACAGTAATTGCTGCATAATTCATATTCTTGTTTTTACATGTTTGCCATGTGTACCAACAATCCCACTGAATTCACGCTAAGTTTTTCCTTCAAGTCCTCTCCATGTCACAGCTTTTCCAAAGTGCACAAACACAAACAAGCCTAGAGACCAGTACTAAGCAGCTACTTGGGTTTGGCACATTCCTGTATTCCTAGATTTTTGCACATTAGGAGGGACAAGTGGGGTCCAAGCTCATTCTCAAAAGTTTCTACTCCACATTAGTGCAGCAGACAACAGCATTCACTCATTACATCTGTATTTCCTTACAAACAGTTCTCTGTGAACTCAGAATTGAGCCTTTGTATCTCTACCCAAAGCCACCCGCTCCCCATCAACTCCAGATCCCACAGGCTGGAGGAATGCTGCCCTCTGCACAAGGGAAGGCTCAGAAAGAGCAAGTATTTGTAACTGATAGGAAATCGTAGCACAGTAAGAAGCAATTCATAGCTTCTGTACCGAAGAGGCTCACAGAGAAGTGCAATGATGCAGTTCCTCATCTCAGCCCTTCAGCAATGGTTTGAGGTACTTTTGCTCATATTAAACTAAGTGGAGATGACATCCTAGATCCTTGCAGGGAGGGGAAATGCATTTGTTCTAATGGACCCTGAAATGGTTAATCAATTCAACAATTTCAAATGAAATGGCTCATCTCTCCAGGGGCAGAATCCAAGTGCTGGTGCCACTGGTTTTGGTTTTGAGGACACAATATGGTTTTGTTTTTGAGGACAACACTCCGAAGTGCCAGCGGTTGGTTTCAGGGAAAACCACCTCCTCCCACATTAACATATTCATTTGCAAAATCTATCACATATGTTGCGTGCAAACTGGCTGAAAGTTGATTCAGCTCTGACAGCATGAGAGCCTCTAGCCCAAATATCTGAAAGTAATAAAATCCACGCCATCCTCCTGATTCCTCACCCTAACAGAGAAGTGACCTATATTTGCTTGGCTCTGTCAGTGCTCCCAGAAGACAGAAAACAGTAGCACTGGTCCACTCTGGGGCTGTGGACCTCACAGTGGGATCATTGTCACAAGAAAAACACAAGCAACAGTGCTTTTGTTACAGGTTATGTTCATGGCTAATGGCAACCACTGGGCTATCACATTCTACCCTATGGTCACTCCACAAACAGAAATTAGGCCAGGAGGGACAGAACACCCATTATTTTATATATAGAGATGGGAAGCAAGGGAAATCATGGAATAATCTATCAGAGACAGTAACCATTCCTGTGTTTTTAAGAGAGTTCTCCTCAGCCCTTTGTTTTGCAGCAGGCTGGCTCTGAGCTGGGCTGTTCCCAACGAGCTCTCAGGCTGCCAGAGGCTCAGAAAACCTGCTCTGAATGGGTATGTTTCTTCCTCTGAATTTGTTAAAACCAAAGCCAGATTCCCCTTATGCTGGGTGCTGCATGTTTCTGAAAAATTCTGTCCTCTTTTAAGACTGAACACAACCAAGAGTGGCAGTAAGGAAGCAAGGCTATTCCCCATCATGAAAGGAGGAAAAAGACACCAAGGGAACAGTCAGCCTCTCCAATGCCACACCACATCTCTGGGGACTAAAGCTTTGCTGCATCCACAAGATAAATCCACCTTCTCCCCCTGTTCCCACAGCAGCAGAGAACAACTCCCCAGTTATCAGTGCTGGATGCTAGTAAAGGTCTCCCTTTTCTTCCTTGTGTAAGGCATTTCCCTCCCCTTCATTTTATAAATTACCAGAACAGACATTTAAATGTTCAAGAGTAATCTGAACAGAGTATTCATGCCTTGGGCATTTTCATGCTCTACAAGGAGCGAAACAAAAGGGCCTCATTTAATACCTCCCTACAGCATTCCCTGTTCTTGCTCTTCCCTTGTGAATCTCCAAAGGCAAACTCTCAGTGGTTCAAGGCTCCTGAAATACCCCATTCCTCCCTCCTCCCTTTTTAAGATGAGCTTCTAAAGCAAATCTTGCTGGCTGACAGGAACAGGTGGTAAGAATCCTTCAAAGGAGAGAAAAACCATTTGTAACTAATAAAAGGAGAGGAAAAGTCCAATTCCTGTGGTTTTACTAAGCACCCACGGGAGCTGTTCGGATGGCAGGCACATCCTGCTGCTTTGTGTGCTCCTGTGCCCCCCTGGCACCCCAGCCCCGGAGCTGCAGGACAGGCAGGATGAATGTCCTCCCTGTGGCTACACCCGCCACCTCCTGGGATGTCAAGGAGCAGGGAGGCTCTGCCTGCTTTATGGGGGATTTCAGGAATGCTGCATCAGTTCCAGAGCCTGATGGGACAGGCTATGTCTTCTGCCCTGGATTTTGAGATCTAGCTTTACAAAACCAGCAAAAGCCTCTATCCTTTTCAATCACATAGAAACCATCCAGTGTTTGAACAAAGTTTTGTGCTAGATCAAAAAGCCAGACCTGCAAAACCCTCCTTGGGGCTTTGCTTTTATTCTTTAGCAAAACTCTACCCTACAGTAACTTTCTGATCCTCAGCCTTGGAGGGAGACATCACAATATACTGAGGTGAACAATATACCTTAATCTCTTGCCTCACACTTGACAGGTAAAGAAGTCTGACTTGGAAAGGACCCCCCAGGACAGGGTTGGCAAAAGCTGGGCTCACTGTGTGGCACTGGGAGACAGCAGCTCTCCTGGAAAGAACTGCAGGCCCGGGACAGCAGCTCACTCCCCCACCTCCCCTCTCCAGCCCTGCCATCCGCCTTTCTTCCTCCCTTATTGTCAAAACTGATGAAGGGAGAGGCGACAAGCTGGAAAGGCATGGCCAAGACTCCAGAGAGAATTCAAAGCACCCCTGCTGTGCTCCAAAGTGCTGTTATGGCTGCTCCCTGTGTGCAGGGAATTAGGATATGGTCTCAAATCCAGCTACAAGCAAAGGAGGCAGAGGAATAGACGTGTTTTCTGCAGAGACCTCAGGTATTGCTCCTTTCCTGTATTTGCTGGCAAGCACAAGGTACAAAAACATCCATGACCAGGAGCAAATGCTGGAATCCAGGTTTATCTGGATGTGATCTAAGGGATACTTCACTATGATGTGGCCAATGCAGTTGTTTGTTCAAGAGTTAAAAGGAAGGGATATTTCTTCCTATGGAGGCGGATCAGGAAATTAAACCTGGACTTGACTCAGATCTTCATTTCTCATATGGGTTTCTCTCCACAAAAAGGGGGTGGCAGTGGGTCTGAATATTCTCCAAATGTGACTGCCCTTTCCTTGACAAGAAATTAATAGAAAAATTATAAGGTCTGAAGTCCTTGCAGTCTTCTACATATATGACACACTCAGAAGCCTGGGCTTCTCCCCATTTCTTTGGCTTTCCATATCCATTTGGTGACACACCACCACTGACCAGCTTTTCAGCAGCCAGCCCCACACCAGTGCCAGAAAGTCCATTTAGTCTGTAAGCCTACAAAACCCAACACACTCCTTTACACAGCTTGGAACAGCACTGCAGTATTTCCATCCCTTCCAAAGAACCACAGGACCATTTATCACTGTATGGTCACGCTCTACTTGTCACACACCAGCACTGGCATCCCGGAGAGGACTGCATCACAAACAAGCACCCACCTCAAGGACCTTCGGGGTATTCAGCATGTTGTGGCTGCACTGAATTGGTTTCTGACCAGAAAAGAGAACACTTTCTTTAATCACCCTGTAGAAATGTTTTCCTTATGGAGAAACTTCAGAAATATTCACTGGCTGATACTGAGGTTGGTTTTTCTAAGAGCTAAGGATCGTAAAGTCGCCATGTGTTTAAACAAGAGGTCCTTATCCATCACCTCCAGGGTTCAGTGCAAGCTTCTAAGCAAGAAGCAATTTGAAAATAGAGCTGTTAAAGCACTAACAGTAATTTAGTGCAGTTTAAGTTTCTCTTTTACTGATTTTTCTGGCTAAGATTCATAGTGCTATCAAATTAGCATCTGGTTATCTTGTTGAGGGGAGTTAGGTCAATAGTCTAACAGGCCCATTTTGTTCCTCTTTACAGCTGCAATTGTGTGACTTCATCAATACTGAGACCTGAAGGCAAAGGACACAAGGACAATGCCCTGTGGCAGATGCCAAGCTCCTGTTCTGTGTGTCATACAGCACAGTCCAACAGATGAAATTTCAGACACAGCAATCAGAAGAAACCATTTCTACTCAAGATGCCATAGTACCAAAGGTTTAACACTAAACTTACTACTTACCACTCAATTATAGGAAGTGAGATTTTTCAAAGGCATGAAGTCAGCAAGACATTGAGAGTTTGACCCAAACCTTTAAAAGCTTTGTAACCACACAGTTCACCTGCACCAAAACCTGGAAGCCTTTCAGGACCAACAACAGCAGCATATAACAACACCTGTTATTTAAGCAAATATGCTCTACTGACTCTTTGCAGAGAAATCTGCTTTACCCAGTACCAACCTCCTCAGTCTCTCCAGCTTCATCTACCCAGTGTGGTAAGAAGAGAAGCTCCTCCACACCCTTCCTTCCTCTCCCTCTGCTCCACCTCTGGACAGCACATCATTGTCAGCATGGGTTTGTGCTGCTCTCGGCGTTCCACATCACCAGACTGGTCAAACCCACAGATGGAAGGAAAGATACCTTTCCAAGCCCACCTCTGGAAAGCTGCAAATGTGGTAGGAAAAGCCCTGCAAGCTCCCCTCGTTCCCTTTGAAACCCGAGGAGAACAGATGAGCAGCACATTTGAAATTAATTACAGCAAAACCTACTGCATTGTTCTCTCCTCCCCTTCCTTTTCCCCTGACCCCCTCATCGCAGAGCTTTCACTGAAACCTCTGTGGCGTGTATATTTTCCTAAAGTTGCCAGGGCCAAAATGGTACAGCTGAGACATTCACAGAAGTCAAAGAAAGTGCAGGCCCAGGTTAGTGCACAGGGGTACAATAGTTCCTTAAGAGCAAGCGTCTCCCCCGCCGCTGCCCCCCTCCTCCCAAACCTTCCGTCTCTAATGAACCTTTGGTGTCTGTCCACAAAAAACAAACATCAATCAGGCAACAGGCTGTTCCTTTTCCCCTGTTGCTAGTCTGAAATAACAGTCATCCCCCGCTGGGCTGGGAACGCCACTTCCCTCTCCAGCACACATACGGGATAATAAGGGGGAGGCGAAGGAGGGAGGAAAACCCGCTCTGAGGTGCCAGAATACACAGCGAGCCGTGCCTTTCAGAGCCAGAGAAAACTTGGGAACACAACAGCTTTTGATTCCTCCTGCCCCACTGGGTACGTTAATTATTTAATAGTTGGCTTGTGAATTGGTGGTGGTGGTAGGAACAGGGTGGAAGGGAAATCAGGCTTTTCCCCCCTCCGCCCCCAGTCCCCTCCCTGCGCTGGCAGAATCGTGTGTGCACACACGTGTGTGTGTGTGTGTGTGTGTGTGAGAGAGGCTCTGGGCACGCCTGGCAGCCTAATCTGTGCCCTGTCCTCTCTCCCACCCACACAACACCCTCCTTGTTGGCCTGTGACCACGGTGCCCATAGACAGCATGGGACAGCATCTGGATCAAATGATGCTTGGGGCAAAGAAGCCCCATCTGCTCTCCCTTTGGAGGCAGATATTTTTCACATATTATGCTTGGGGGAAGGGCACTTCGAAGTTTATATTGGATTTCGACAGAGTTGGAAATGGAGCTGCAAATCAAACAGAGATCAGCTTATGATTTGCAACCAGGGCTTTCTAGGTGTCTGAAGCAACACTTTGGAAGGAGCGTAGGGAAAAGGAGAATGTAACTACATCTCATTTGGATGGAGAGGACTCACAGATGTTAGGAATATTTTTGATCAACAGCTTTCCTGGCACCGACTGTGGTGGAATCCACAACCTTGACGGCTAGCTGAGTAAGAAAGTGCTGGCAAGCTCCTGACTGCATGCAAGCAATTTGCAATGCTGCCAGTCAATATTTCAGTGCAAACAAAATTGCAGGGATCATATTAAAAGAGGAGAAAACAGAAAATAAAACAAAACAAAATCCAGCCTCTCCTTTTAAAAGAAACTCTGACACAAAGTGATGGGAAAGTCCCTTCCAAATCAAAACGCACTCTTTGTTTGTTTAAAATTAACACACTGTGATGGGAGCCCCGCCGTGAGCACGCAAAGGCAAGCCTGCCAGCAGCAACAGAAGCAGACACAGCAAGAAGTGGCTTTACACGGGGACACCTGGGTGGCATGTTTAGTACAGGCCTGCAGGAAATGATGCAGAAAGAGGTTTATAGTTGTGTCCATTTGGTGGAGGAAATGTATGCAGCAGGCATGGGTCCGAGCCAAAAACCTAGACCCAGTCCTCTTCAATCTTTGGGAGCAGAGGAAAAGTGATGGCAGAAAAGGAGAGAGCTTCTGTGGCAGTGTTTTCAGACTCTGGCTCTGCATGTAGCCATGCTGGCTCATTAGTGTGAAGCAATGGTATTGCTGGGAGAGACTGCAAGCACTGTAGCCCAGGCAGTATTTCCCATTGCACCAGCCTTGAGATGACTGACATGGGCTCTCGGGGGCATCTGAACTCCTGGTACAGCTCACAGAGGCATCTGGACTATCTCCAGAGGTCTCTGCATTACTCTCACCTGCGTGGGCTGGCAAAAGGATGTTGTGCTGCTCACAACCACCAAGTCAGGCCCTTTTTTGTGCCCTGGCCTCAGGACTAGGCTTGGCTAACTTTGCTGCCAGTCAGTGGGGAGTCCCCAGATGTCTGCTGAAGGCAGCTTTACAGCACATTCTGCTAGAATGACAAAAAGAGTCCAGAGACTGGCCTGTAACACAAAAATATTTCAGGCCAAAAGGTACATTATGCTCAGAGAACCACTTTTGTTGATACAATGAAAGACATAAAATAATCTGCTCCACTTTGGTTATTAAATTGATCAGTACAGAATGTAATGAACATATTTTTGTTGTTGGTTGCATGTTTCTAGCTCAGTTTCAAAGACTGGTTCAGTAACAAAAATAATGACATGTTCATTACTGTATAAACATTCAATGCTCACACTGTAAATTTCTTCCTCCAGCCATTAAGCCTGGATTAAATCAGGTGTCTCTGCAGAGCTTGCACTGTGAGCACCTCTCCTGTGCCCAGAGAAGGCCAGCCATGTACAAAAGCAAATGGCTGGGGACAGCTTAGCTGTTTGGAAGCCAAATCACATAAAACTGAGAACATTAAAATGTTAGCTGCTTCATCCAACAAGGCCCTTTTCTGCCACCCTGCTTTGAACAGAGCTTCCCAGGGAGCAGGCTCTGGCTTTGCTTCTGCAGTTTAACAATCACAAGTCAACACAGCTTGAGGTGGGTTTGCAAACTCTGATGTGAACTTTGGTGATGCTGCCTGGTCCTGCACTTCCCAAGATGTCAGCAGGACTCATGGGACTGGAGGGACAAAGTCTTCTTCCACAGGTTTCACACCATGAGATGCAGAGTGTTCAGACAGATCTCTCCCAAAACTGGATCGTCAATAAATATGGAAATACAGAACAAACTTAGCAGACAGCAGCAGCAGATGCAGGTTCATAGATGTCTGCTCATTAGCAAGCCTGACTCCAGCTGAGACTTAAATAGCCTCCTTTATGCACAATGGGAGAGGGAGAGGAATTGAAGGAAACTGGCAATTACACAATTTTATTTCCCTCCTAGCCCGTTTGCTGTGCATCAGGTGGCTCTGCACTCACACACGGAAGGCGCCTGTGAGCACTAAGTGAAGCACAAAGCCAGCTTGATGCTCTGCCTTCCCTGGGAGGAAGTTTCTGTGTGCTTTTCGGGATGCACAGCAAAAGCACAGCAACCACATTATCTTGCATTATTTTGAAAGCACCACGAGTGCCTGAGACACACAGACTTCCAGGCTGCACTGGGTCTTTTCCAAGGCTGCAACCTCTCCTGAACATGATGGTGCTCAGAAACAGATGCCAGGGTCTAAGTTTAACGCCACACCACGATTTATCTGTACAGATGCATTGCAATCTTCCTCCTCACCTTTCAATACTAACAAACTACTCTTTTCTAAAATCTCCACCCAAACCCCAGTAAGTTGACTGGTAAAGCACCTACCACCACACAGTGCTTGATGATGTACTTGGGTGCAATCAGGCTCTCCCAGCTTGGCCACTCACCCTGCTGATGTTTTTCAAGAACGTATCTCCAACAGGGCAAAATGTTAATGTCCACTTCATTGGAGAGAGATCTGGAACTCGGACTATTCCCTTATGGATAAGCCTTTAAGAATTTATTAGTGATGAAACCAGTATGTTTCTTCAGAAACTTAATAGGGTTCCATAAAATTACTTCAGTAACTTTAAAAATTTAATGGCGAACAAGAACCTTTCCACAGACTTTTTGAACTGTCCGACAAAATCCCAGTGTGGGGATATAATTCTGCAATAAATTTTGCAGGATGGTTAAAAAAATATAAAAAGATTTTAATTTCCTATTACCTCCTGCAAGTCTTTGCCATCAATTTAAAACAACTACATGAACTAAAAGCACTGTAGTCACTTTTCTGTCCCAGCAATTTACAAGAAAATATTTACTGTTTGGGAAAAAAACCCAACAAACTAGAACAAGTATCCTTTTCAGAAACACAGACATGCAAACACAAACACTTTGCCAAGTCCTGCTCTTATACATTGGTGTGTAAACCCAAATAAACAGAGGGAAGTCAATGGAATCAGTATGGCTTTACCTGGCTGAACCGAGCCCGGGAGTCGGGGCCGAGTGCCCGGAGCAGCAGAGATGGAAGGAAAGCCTCATGCTGTGAGTCCCCAGGCAGCTCGGCAGCAACATTAACAGGCTCCACGGGGAATGTGTTCAGCCCTTGTTAGCAGGAAGGATGGCCAGCGGAGCACGGAGGTGAGGGAAGCAGTGAGCACATGCGTGCACGGCTCACACGGTTATTAAGGAAGAAAACGGCAGGAACCCCATGGCTGAAAGCCCCAAACCTGGCCTCCCTCCTCCCCTCCCACAGGACAGCCCTCCATCACTTACAGCACTGCTTTCACATGAAGCTAATACAGAAACACCAAGCCCAAACCAGAAACAGCATCAACTGCTATAGACTGATTGGGACAGCGGGGTCCTGTCATCAGCACTGTACCTGTCCCGGGAGGAAGGCTCAGTCTCTGGAGGGGCGGTGAGAGGAGCAGGAGAGACATGCTGACAGCATCCTCTTTTTCTGAAGCCTCTTGCTGGGACTTACAGACCTTGCCAGCATTGCACACAAAAGAGTAGCCAGATCCATTTGCAATTAAACAGCATGCCCTGGTCTCATTGATCACTCCCACTGATTGCCCAGAAGGAAACACCAGCTGACCCGGGGTCAGCTCCAGCTCCCCTGACCAGCACCGCCTTGTCAAATCCCTTGTGGATGGCCAGGCCCCTGTTTTGTGCCCATGACCTGCACTGTGAGGGGTTGCTGTGTCTGCAGGAGTCCCTAATGGGCTATTACAGAGCACAGCACAGCTGCCCACGTTGGGTACCATGAACAACTGCCCCACTGACACAGAACCACAGAGCTCAGGGTGGAGAGAATCTCAGAAAGGGGTAGTGGAGAGTTCAGAAAACCAGCACAAGCCTGGGCTGAGCAGAGTCTCAGGTCAGGGGCTGCAGAGAACAGGGACTCTCCTGCACAAGGAGCAAGGCTGATTGAAATCCCAGGGATGTAGCAGACACCCAGACACCTCCCCTCATCCCCTGCTGCAGTGCTCGCCCAGAGGAAGAAGGAATCAGGTTTATACCCAGCGTTTAATTTTGCTCAGAAACTGAAGCTTTACAAAATCTTCCATGAATAAAACATGTCTCTGAGGTATTTTAAAAGCAGAATTGAGAAGACCCAACAGTTTTGTGGGGGTTGCAACTGCTGCTCTTAACATCACCACCCTACAGCATCCTTCTGTGCTGAGCTGCAGCTAGGGACAGCAGCTGGAGACAGCACTGAGACTTTACCCGTTGGCTTTTGCTACTCAAGAAAAAAGAAAAACAAACTATAAACAAAGAGTAAAAAGATGGTATCTTTCAAACGTCCTTTAAAAGCCCAGGCAATGTAAACTACTACAAGCATTTGAAAGGAATTTCTGTTTTTTTCTTCTGATTTACAGTTTGATGGTCCTTTTATCTACTTTTACATGGACTGAGAAAAGCTAGAATGTGCCTACTCAATCAATATGAGTTTGTGCTGGCCCATTCAGGATATATAATATTTTGCTTTTATAGTTTATTTTAAATAAAAAGTATAATTAAAGAAAACAAACCACCCACTTCATAACATTTATACAACGAAGACTTTATTTATTTTATTTACGTTTTGGTGGGCAAGGCACAGCATGCTGTTAGCTTTCTGTGATACTTAACAAAGCTGCATTTGAAATTTAAAATCTTTAAGGAAATGAACAAATTCTGTGGAGAAAGGGCAGTTGAGCAAAGAGACTTCTTACATTACCCTAGATAATTGGGCATATATATGTTTCTGTGAGTCTCTCTCTACTCCAAAAACATATCCATGACTTGGAAGCTTTAAATCAAAAAGCAATTTCAGTCTGTAATTCTCAAATAAATAATTAAACACATTTTATCTCCTACAGTATTGCTTCTATTCATTCTAATCCCACTGACAGGAATGCAGCAACATACCCCACATCCTTAAAATAACAAAACAAACACAAGATACCCACCAGAAGGCCTGGAAATGTTTATAATTCAACTTTTCAACTCTCCTGGCTGCAGCCTGAAGCTACAAAGAAAGCTCTATGCTGGCTCACTGGAAGGGGAGAAGCCTGGAGTTGGCTGTGCAAACCACACAGCCACTGGTGCAAGCAAATCCTGCTGGCCTGCACCAGGCAGCTCTCACTTTGGGAGGCACACAACACTCAGTTTGTGTCAAAGTTAATAAATTATCCACTTTTGCAGTCTGAGTTTTACCAAACTAACCGGACAGTGTGGTTAAGGTGAACGGTGTCTTGCTTGTCCATCATAATTTCACAGACAGCTGCTGCAGATAGGGATGGCTAAAGCCTGAACTAATAAATACATATGAAATAGCTGACAGGGGAGACAGGGAGTGCATTCCCATTCCCAAAGAGAAGGCTGGACTTTCCAGAGCCTAGCTTGCAAAATTAGAAAACTACAAGACTAAAAAACTGCACTTACTGCACTATTTTCTGTGTTGGACTTTGATTTAAAAGGTGGGTAACTGGCTGTGACTTGGGTGATTGTCTTGGTTACCCACCCTGTTTGAAAATCAAAGTCCTCCTCCTTCTCAGACCACTGTATAATTATGTATGTGCATATGCAAGAAAGCTAATGCACTCATCCTGGCAGTGGCACAATTAGATAGAATTTTTCAAAAAGAGGATGCTGGGATGGCATCACACCCTGGATTTAGCGTTAAGCTCAGGGTATCTAGTACTGCCAACCCCAGAAGTGTTTACAAATCACAAACTCTGAAACAAGGTTAAAACCAAAGTATTTGGGCTTCTTGATGACTGCCTGCTGGCTTTGAAGCACAGAAGAATCAAAAGTTCCAAGCTCTTCTCTTTAGTCAGGAAGACTAAAGTCTTGCCTTAATAATGAAATTAAAGCTTATATTTTGGTACAATCCTCTGAGGGCTCGGGTTTCATGAAAAACACAGAGCCTTGTAAGCTTGTGATAAAATCACAGGAGATGCAGCATGGGGAGCAGAGCAGCTGCAGAGCATCCTGAGCACTGTATAAATCATAGCAATATGGTTGCTATATAAATAAATGCACTACTTATTTTATTTATTATTACAGATGCTGCTGTGGAAATTTTTGCATGCCTGTAATCATGGCGGACTCTTGTCCAAAGATCCAGCTGTAAATTATCATCCCCCTCAAGTTCCCTGGCTGTGCAGGTAATCAAGCACAAGATGGAGACCTCATCAAAATGAGATGGGGATAAAACGGAGATGAAGAGACAGGATGCATCTCAGATCCCACTGTGGACCCCACACAAGAAAACTGGGGAAGTTTATGACATATCCCCTGACCTAAACTCATGTAAAACACAGCTAATTGCCTGACCGGTGCAGTGAGACTTGTTTGCTCTGTCTGTGCAGACCTTCCAGTGATGGAAAGCTCTCTCTCCTGGCACAGTGAAAGCCCTGAAGGAGAGGTGGACTTGATTACAGGAGATGCAGTCCCAGCCCAGACAGGGAGTCTCTGACCCTGACAACTGCAGACAGAGCCCCGGGGGACAGGACCAAGGCAGCGTGGCAAGCCCGGGAGACACTGGGCTCCTGATTCCCCTGTCAGTGCTGAGCATCCTTTCAGCTGTGCTGCTGCTGCAAACCTGTGCCAAGCACGGTATTTTGAGCTCAGCTGCATTCAGGTTGTTTTCTGCTTCACCGGGCACTCACAGGTTCCTCCCGGAGAGCTGACTTGCTGCTCTCCCATCCTGCCCCTGCCCCCCTGCCCCTCCTTTCCCCTCTCACCTCATCTCACAGTAATAACCATCAGTTTTTAACAGCATGTCCTACACTGGAGGTTTTGTAGTTGCAGCTTTTAAAATGATTTAGTGTGACAGTTTAGTGCTGAATTAAAAAAAAAAAAAAGAAAAAGAAAAAGGAAGAGAAGAAGCATAGAGAAAAAGGAGAGATAGTCCCCTTAAGGCAACAACATTATGGAGCAGTGATCTCAGAGGAACAAGGGTTCTTCTCTGGTTCAGATGTGCTTGTCAGAGCTCAGTGTCGTCTCTGAACAAGAAATCTCTCTTGCTGGCCCAAGGCATAGTTTTGTGGTCAAGAGGACAGGAAATAAAGGGAGGGAACTTCAAAGAAGCATAAGCTGCATTAGCCCGCTGGGGCGGGTGGCTGCGGCACATCCCATGGCTGACAATTACGACCTGCATGCCGAGAAAGCTTGCCTCCCTCTTGTCAGAGGGATAAGACACAGGCTGTGAGCTTTAGAGCTTTGAGGATGTGTACAGTTCATGATGAAAGATAGCACTTCAAAGCCCTCTGCCTGGAAACCCAGGGAGAAGTAAGAGCGGAGGGTAAGCAATCTTTTTTCCTGGGGGGGTGCATATGCGGGGGAAGGATAAGACTTACTTTCACTGTCATTTATTATTGCCATGAAAATGAAGCCTTGCGCTGTTTATGGAATCTCTCATTAAAAGGATCTCTTGATAAATCGCTTGACAAACATTCATTAATTAAGTCTCTGAGCGCACTTGGCTGACAAGCATTAGTCTTCATTTTGCAGGAGGGGGAAATCGAGGTATGGAGCTCAGCAAGCCCCCAACAGCCAGGGCAGGGCTGGGTCCTGGCCAGCCACTGTGCCACCAGACAGATGGACCCCACTGCTCCCTCCATGCCCAGCTTGATTCTGATCCAAAGATAAGAGCAACATACTGCCTTCAACAAACTTCAAAGCTCTTTTATCCCCACTGCTGCCCAGTGCCTCCCAGGGCTGCAGGGCAGACCTGGCTGTGCAGGTTTGGCTCTTCCATGGGCATCTCATGCCATGGGGGCTGCTGGACACCTCTTTCATCTCCCAGGCACCTCCCCACCCACAGACTGCCTGGGGTTATGAATGGAGAAACCCTGGCTGCTGCCCAGGCTCTGCTTTTTGATGGAGGTTTTCCTCCTCGGGGCTTTTGACCTATCAAACCAAGCAAGAGAAACAGCTCCTTTAAGACATCCATTTCACCCTCACTCCCCCAGTTGCCTTGGGTTCAAACACTGGGGACTCACCAGGTCACCTAGGCTAGAGCTGCAAGGCTACTGTTCTACAAAAGGCACCACCTCTCTCACTTTCCCTGGCATACAGCAGATCTGGGGCAAGGAGTGGTGAGAAAAAGATCAACTGCCTCCAGCCAGACCCACCAGGGAAGCCCACAGCTGGAGGGAGCCAGCAGTGAGGACCCAACACCCAAATCCTTAAAACACAAACTATCCTACCCCACACACTTCAAAATATGATCACAGCAAGCTTGAGGAGGTCCTTGCAGTGACATAGAGGTGACTGTCTCTATCACCTCGTCAGCTCCACATCTGCCTTCCTATCCCTCACTGTCACCCCTCTGCCTCATCCTCCCACCTGGAGACAGAGGGAAGGATTTGGCTTTTGCCTATGCTTCCTCTGCCCTTCCTGTACTCGCCCTTCAGAAAATGGAAGGGCTGGCTGGCAGATTCCTGTGAGAGAGGAGCTGCATGAGAGAGCAAACAGACCTTTATTATTTGTTTATTGATTTATTCTCCAGGAGGATGTAACACCCGGCCCTCGGCAGCAAATGCCCTTGTAACTCTGTACTGCAGTGACAAGTTGGCCAAACAAACACTTTTCTGCGTCAGAAAACAAAGACTGTCAGCAGAGCAGATCAGGGCTTCTCTGCTCTTACTTTTAATTATTATTTCCTCACACAGAGGATTTAATCTCCTCTTCTGCTGGAAGCTCAAAGTGCCCCATTCAGCCTATTTCACAGCTGTGACTGGCGAGGTCACCCCGGGTCAGGACACCTCTCTCTGCAGCATAATAGTGACTGCTCCCCGAAGTGGACATGCTCGCCGTGCATCTGCTGCTGCAGATGAACTGGTGTCAGGAGGAGGAGCACGGCCACCACCGAGGCCCCGCCGGGGAGGGGGCAAAGGCAAATGTCACCCAGAGAGCTCCAGACAATAGATGCTGCTCCTCTGGCCCTTTGTGGAGCTCTCAAATGCGGTCAAAGGTTACATTTTACAGCTGTTCCAGCCTCAAATAAGCGTAACCCGCCTATCTTAATACTTAATTGCATTGCTAAGCTGCTGATAAACTAGGACGGCATAAAACAAATACGCAGGGCCAAACACATCCCCAGGGAAAGTTTGTGGGAACAGAGGGAGTTGCACGGAACAATGAACTGGGAACAAGGGGAGTTGCACCAGACAATGAATGCACTTTATGTGTTTTAGAAGCCTGGTTACCTTCAATAAAAGCTGCAGCATGGACGCTGCACATTTGCTAGCTAATATCTCCCCAAAAAGGCCGCCAGTGTTTACAAAAGAAGGGCACAGTGCAAATGCCCACGGGAGAGGACGAGCACGTGCTGCGCCATGCGTGTGCCCATCAGGAAACTGTGTGCAGCTAATCCCCTCCCCACGGAGCCACCACGGCTCCAGCCCTGGAGAACACGGCCTTAAATCAACGCTCTTATCTCACAAAAGGAATTTAAGTGCAATGCTTTGAAAGTCACTTTCTCCCGGCCATATGGCATCCCCGAGCCTGGTCGTGTAGGAGCGGCGTTCATTTGCATGTGCAAGAGACAAATCTGGCTTTGCGTTGCGGGAGTGATAACAGGGCGAGGGGTAAAATTTAGCACTGTTTGGGTTTCTGCGCAAAATCTCTGCCCAGGCAAATCTCTCTCACCTCTCAAGCCAAGTGCCAAATGCTGAGGTAGCCCCCAGGAGAGCTTGCCCACGATGGCAGCCCATGCTTATCAGTGAGGTACAGGGACAGGGTAAAAGAGAAGTCTGAGACAAAACCCGTGATCTGAACCCAAAGCTGGCAGTGTCTACACCCACATTAAAGCAAACAGGAACAGGCTGAAATTACAGGGATATAAACAGCACTGAACACAAACTTCAAGACAGCAAATTCACAGGCATTCGCACATTTAACTTCCTGATAGGGAGGTATTTTGAAAACTCATGTTGCTGAGCTGCTCCATGATATGAAGGGGTGGGGGATCTTGGGCTTCAGCACAAGGAGGAGCCAACAAAGCTGCTAACGCTTCAACATAAGCCTCTCCAGCAGATCTCTGTGCCAGGCATTATGCAGGATGGCAAGATTTTTGTTTTGCCGAGGCAGTGCCGTATGGGCAATCTGGTTTGCCTTATCAGCGAGCCAAGCGAGAGAAGAGAAATGTTCTTCCCCACCATTTGTTTAAATTTCCCTCTTTCCTCCA
Source organism: Lichenostomus cassidix (assembly GCF_008360975.1). Lineage (NCBI taxonomy): Eukaryota > Metazoa > Chordata > Aves > Passeriformes > Meliphagidae > Lichenostomus > Lichenostomus cassidix. The sequence goes on along the minus strand of NC_139496.1, from coordinate 6,539,142 downwards.
GATAAAGCTGCATACTTTTGTAAAAATATCTGCAAATGTAATAACATAATGGGCTTGTCATCGGTTTCCACATTTGGCATTGAAAATCTGCAAAGCTTGGAAAGAAAGAGAATTCCTAATAGTTATTGCTGCTGAAGAGCCCAGCTAAAAACTGGGCCTGGATCCAGGTGATGGAGCACACAACCAACAAAAAGGCTTTCCATGTCCAGCACCTACTCCTACACAACTGCAAATTGTTCCTTTCTTGGCCCCACTGAAATAATGCAAGAAGGTTATTTCACCACTTCTTATTGATGGGCCTCATCTCCCCTCTTTGGGGTATTTGCATGCCCCTAACATCCATTACAGCTGCGAACTGATTTTATTTTGCAGCTCAGTGCAGAGGATGCTGCAGACAGCCACAAGCCCTGGCAGCTCATTCAGAGCTACACAAACCGCCTCGCATGGCAAGGTGGAAGCATTCCCAGCACAACGCTTTCCACCACACACCACAGCTCGCCCTCTCCAAGCCTGTTGTTTCTTCAGTGTATCTGCCCAGTACCCATCTCAGAGAGATTATCCCCGGGAACACATGAAACCACAGCAGCCTGGCTTTATGGCTGTGCTGAGCCCTCAGAGGAGGGCTTGGCGTATTTAGAGATCTGTGGCTGTGCCCCCTAAGGGGATGTGAAGCGAGGCAGTCTCTTAGCAACACCCAGTGCCTATCACAGGTAGCTGTCATTAACAGCAACAGTGGAGCTGTGCCGTGCCCAGCACCTTCCAGCGTGTCCTGGAGAACTGAGATGTGCAGGCACAAATGCTCCGTGGGCACTGGCAGGGGAGGGATGTGCAAGCCCTTGTCAGGATGGCACAGACAGCACCGAAATATGGATTTGTTTAAAAGAAATGAGGGTTTCATTGTATTAGAGGGAGAAGCATATCCCCTACAGTAAGGACTGACTTCTCCTTTGTCAGTAATCCCTCTCTCCAAGACACTTCATACAAATATTACTGGAAGGGAAGAAGTCCCACCCCACACCAAGACAATGCAGTTCTAAATTTTAACTTAAAACATCACAAGGCTGTAAAGCTGATCTTTATGGCAATGTGTGTGGCCAAGCTACAAATTCTGGCAAAACGGATGTCCTGCTATTCGCACGATACCAATTCACAACCCCAATCTCTCGCTGTAAGATAAGGAAAACATTTCTCCAGATCACTTACCTTTATTTGCTGCAGGAGAGAACAGCTTCTCAGAGCCTACAGAAGCCTGAAAAAGGAAGAGAAAGAGAGGGTGAATAATCCTGAAGGAGAAATTCGGAAGGCTTGCTCACAAAAACACAGCTCATAAAACAAGTGGGTTATCTGGAGACCTGCAGTTGCGCATTGCACCTGGAGGGTGCAATGTTGTGCCATTAAAGAACGAGCATGCATCCTGAGGAGATGAAAGCCAAGCAAGAGGACTGTCCTGATCTCACCCAACTATATCCTCCTGTCTCGTTTATTTAGGCAGCCATGCAATGCACAGCTATTTTATCCATGATTCCTCGTATAAAAACAAAAACCAGTGAAACTGCTATCAAGCTGAAGAAAAGAAAAACAAACCAAAACGCATTTCAAAGGCTCTCTCACTGAAAATAAGCTTGTTTCTTGCTGAACATGCAAAATGTAATTTGTGTACTGGAAACACAAGTTGCAACTGAACACATCTGTATGAAGGAGGGTGTTATTCAATATTATGCCAAATGATAGGTACATGCTGCTATGCACTTAGTTGAGTATGAAATAAAACGACTTCCTCTTGGAAGAAGCCCGTATCCTTGCAGACTGGATTGCACTATGCTGTCTGAACTCCACAGCAGTGTATTTGTGCTCCTCACAGCTCTGGGAAATAGTTAAAGAAATCCAATTAACCTAAACCTTGTAAACAGCTTCATGATAATCAGGGTCACTGGGTTACAGACAAGATGATAATGACAGACAGGGAAAAAAAGTCCATTCATCGTAAATAAAGCTTTTATGAGTTAATTTGATGGCTTCCTTTCCTCCCCCCACTGATATCAAACAGTCAACCTATTTCAGCATACGCTTTTCCTCCTCGCTATCTGATAAAATAGCAAGCAGCCTCTCCAGAATCAAAGCTGGTCTGGGAGCAGGAGCACGATCAACATTACTACCATCTACAAGAAAGTATCATCAACGTGTTGGCACTGACTGCTGCATGAATAAAATGGGGTGAAGAACAAAGCTGACGAGCAAAAGATACTGAAAGTGAAAAAAGCCTTTTTCCCCTGGCTCTGCTTTAAAAACAATGAATTAATTCAACACATGGCTGAACTAAGTTGATTTTATTTTTGATTTTATTGATTTTATTCTAAGGTGCCTTGGGAGATTTGCATGATAAAGAGCACTACAAATTGTATTACATTGCTATATATTTTAAATACTCAGAAGGAAAAAAACAAATAGTAAAATGCAAGAAGTTCTGCATGAGATATAGTAAGAAGCAAGAGTGATCTATTAATGTTATTTCTAAGAAAAGTGGCACTGCAAGCACTGAATGTCTTACTTAATGCAAATGTATAAAAAAGAGAGGGAAAACAACATGAAAAATAGGTTGAGGCTGAGACACATAAGAAAAAAATTCTGAATTATGTCCACAACAAAGCTGCACGTGTAGCTGTGGCATGTATGATCATTACACAGCTCAGCAAAAGGATCCTAAAATCTTAGGGAAAATCAGTTACCTGCACGATCCCTTCACTGCATGGATTAAAAAGAGGAAGAACCAGGATTAAACAAGGCTTTGCCTAGGCTGGTTTGCAAAGAAAGTGTAACAGCGTCACACAGCAGCAACAACAGTGGTGCATAAAACGTTTGACAGCCAACTCTGAATTTACAACCCATTGTTAGGAGATTTTTCACTTATAATCAACACCAAGTCACCACGGGCGCAGAACACATCTGCAGGCTCTGGGAACTCACCCATGCTCAGAGCTCACACAAAGCCAGGTCCTACTCTCAAAGCTCTCCACAAGCACTTGGACACGTGGCAGATGGATAAATAAGATACCCCCTTTTTACAGGCAATGAAACTTCAGCGTGGCTTGCACTAAAGGCCAAGCAGTAAATCGGTGCTCAGGCACTGCTGAGCCACCGATCCTCAGTGCTGGCTCTGCATGCAACCCTCGAGAGGAGCCTGCCAGGGACAGCCCTTGCTGGGAGCCATCTGAGCAAACCACGGCTGCAGGACCTGCTCTGGCACTGGCAGCCACCCCAGCTGGGGGAAGCTTTGTGCTTCCCCTGCTCTGGACAGCCTGGTCTCACCAACACTGCTTTATGGCAGCCACCAGCTCGCCCCATTCTGTGGTACCGAGGGTTCAGTACAGGCTGGCAGTGCTCAGGCATGAGCTGAAGATCTCAGTGCTACAGGTCCAGACTGTATAAAAACAATGTTTGAGGAAGTCAAGCCAGAAAATTCACTTTAAAGACAAAGTAAAACACCCGGATTATTGCTCAGTCTTCTGCTATCAGCATGTGCCACCGCCTTCCACAATCAGAGTCAACATTTACAGAGCAGCGTTTTCAACATCGCAGCTTCAGTTCACAGACACAAACCTTCACACCTAGAGTTTACAGTAACTTTTGCTCTCACTTCTGGTGATTTCTAGCTCCAGATCTGAGCAGTTTTTGGCACGAGCACCATTCTGAAACAGTGAATGTCTGTGCTATAGGATATTCTGCGAGCTGCTGTAAAGGCAGGAGGGAAGCTGGGGGAGGAAGAGCCTGAATACATCATTCAACCCTATCAGTCACCCTTTAAAGAAAGCGTACAATAAAACCTATGTGTCTGAGGGAGCCCACTAATGAGTGAAAAAACCCAGCAAACCGACACATCTGCTAAACCAAGTCCCCTCCCAAATTTTCCGCTGTTCCAAGCAAATCATTTGCATATGTTTAGAGAAGGGATTTAAAAATAATACTAATAAAAAAAAAGGTGGAATTCTTCCCTTGCGAACAAAACCAGGCATTTGAAGTCTTTTATGCAGAAGTTCAAGCCATCCCAGGAAATCACACATTCTTTGACTGCAAAATGGAACTAGAAATTTCCTTTCCTCCCCCTCTCATTGCCTCCTGCCTATCTCCATCTGAAGGACCATCTCACAGACCCCTCAAATTCCTTTTTGTTGCTGCACAAGGCAGCGAGACCTGCCCAGCCTGAAGTGCCCAGACAGAAGACACCTCCACCCTTCCTTGTTCACTTGCTGCTCATCTGCCTTGCCCCGGAGCACAGCCCACAGCCACAGAACCCACCACAGGCTTGTGCTCACAAAAATGCTGCTTGCACAGTCCCACCCTCGTCCCCAGTAAAAACTTTGGCATTTTAAGCATATCTGACATCTGTCCCCAGAGCAGCAGTTTCTGAGGTAGCTTCATGCTGCTGAAACTTTTAAGACCCAGCACCCTTTCGATGACACCAAGCCTTCCAGGTCCCCTTTGCAGCTTATTCATTTAAGTTACCAATCCTTTGTCACCTTTTGATTTTTCTTTTCTATGCCAGACCTTAAGGGGAAAATGCCTCCACCCAGTTCTGTGACAGCGTGAAACCAGGCTGAATACACTGCAGAGGAAAATAACATTTCTGCCCTTTTCTGCTTTGCGGAGAGCAAGCAGAGGAGTGGTGCTCCAGTCCCTCCCCCTTCCTCCCCTTGAACCCAGCATATATAAACACTGATTCAATTTTCAGCGCTAAAAGCTCAGCAAAAAGGCAGCTTTTTCGTCAAATGTGAGGTGGTAACCACAAAGGATGTAGCACACCCTCTCCTCTGAAGGTGAGCAGTGAGGCGTAATGAAGACCATGCCTCATCCATCCTGGTTCCCAGTAACCCAAGGCAGCTGAAAGGTGCAAGAGCTCTTACAGATTAATTATTTAATGATTATATATAACGGAACAACATCATCTGACAAAGACAGCATTATAAACTATGTCAGGCCTCACAGTAATTACTTCTTTTTCCCCTCCTTTATCCGTAGCCTATAAATGGCTAACAGGGAATAGAACTGCTCCTTATCACCAACAACAGAGGCTCTGTGGACCTTCATGCTGTCTCCTGGAGCACCGAATGCCAGATCCAAGCCTGATACTTCAGGAGCCTGATAGCAAGACATTGGGAAATTGCTAACAAGGCTGCAGCTCTGGTTCACAAGGAAGAAGCTCAGTAGTGTTAGGGAGCTGGTATGAATGTCATGTACAGGGCAAAAGCCAAATATTCCCTCCAAGCAAGTCCAGTACAGTAGGCAGAAGAAAAAGGAGACAGTAAAATGCAGTTCAAATTTTATTTCTGGATGGCTGCCTATCTACCAGACAGCCAAGAGGCAGTCTCAAGAGAGACTGTGTGCACAATTACTGAACTTAGCAAGCACTAAAAAGCTCACAAGAAAACCCTTCTCTGGGAGATTTCCAAACTAGAAATGCTGGATACACTCAGAGAAACTTTCAGCATAAAGCACGGACACCACCTGAAAATTCTGGATCAGTTTTCATTCTTTCCTTTGATCTGTCTCCCCTGCTTTTACCAACCACTCCAATGCCACTTGATTGCTTGTCCAGCAGAGAATTTCAGCACGTCAGTACTGCTTTACTGCTTTCCAGCTCACCCTGCAAGTCATTCATACCAGACCTTTCATCCAGTAATATGAGAACAATAACTAAAACAGGAAGGTATTGTTTGGGTTGTGATTCTTCTATAGGAAATGGAAATTGATACATATGGAAAGGTGCAAGAGACACCTAGAAATAGCACACATGCACACAAAAACCCAAAGTAAAAATCCCCCTTAAGACCAACAAAGTGTTCTACACATTTCAGGATACAGAAGCAGCCCGTGGGTAACACTACCTGCATTGTGAGGGGATGTTTCAAGGCAGCCTGCAGTCTTTCCAAAAGCTGCATTACTTTTGGAGGGAAACCACAGCTCAGTCAGGGAGACAAAAGCAAAGTTAAACCTGTAACTCAGTCATTTTTGAGAACCTTCTAGGAATATACAGCTTTCTGGTACACGGCACAGCCCAGCTGTGTAAGGGATTAAGCAGGAGGGAACAGGACTTCTACAAATCCATACTGTGATTATCTTCCCACAGGATTTGTAGACTGGGCTTTCAAGAGGGCTCAGCACTCAGCAGCTGCCTTTGGGGCACCAACCTGACTGGAGCTACTGGATATGGAACATTTCCAAAAATCCATTTAGAAGCTTGGTGACCAGGTTGTTCTGAAAAATCTGGTTACAGATGATCGTTGGGATCATTTACTAAATTCTGTCTGTTGACCTCCAGTGCAAATAAGGACTAATAGTAAATAATATTCCCTAAGGAAGAATGAATCTCCAGCTTTCTAGCAAAAATCCTGAAAATTCAATTGTGCCTTTAGTTACACCATGACACATCACAGTGAAACATGCAGCACAAACACCCCAAACAAGCAACTACTGATTGAAAAGGCAATGCCTTAAATGCCACAGATACTTCAATTGTGTTTCAGATAGTTCAATTATGATTCAAGGCCATCTCAAGAGGTATTGATGGGTCTTCTGTATCTTGTATGAGTTTACTCTATAGAATGCTCACTAGAAACAAAATGTTTCTTGGACTGTACTTCCATTCAGCAACACCCTTGTTTAGGTTCCCACCTCACATTCATTTAGCACACACATATTCAGCACTGCTCTGCTCCTGGAAGGGACTGTCACCATGCACTTCACTCTTTGTCACTTTTTCCTCCAAGAATGCTCATTTCTCTCAGCAGTTTATATAACCATGACTGTTTTTTGCACCAGCCCCTATGAGAAGCTAGCACCAGCCTGGGAACACAGAATTAAATTAGGCCACAGAGAGCCTAGAAGCAGAGATCACTGGTTCTAATTCACCACTGAATTATGCTGACTCTACACAATGGCAAATGGAGTGTGAGGCAAAGTGGATGAGGACTGGAGTCTGACTCAGTTAATGCAGGGCAGTGAGGAACCAAGCTCACTGCTTCTCCACATGTTCCACATCTTGTTTGGGTCATTTCTTTTGGCAAGACAGTGATAAGCTTAAATTAACAGTTTTGAATCCTGAGCATGTTCCTCATCATTTTACAACCATTGTGGGACTGAACAAACTAGTTTAAATCAGGCAGCAACAATAATTCTTAAACATACGCTGCTGTGGTGTGTTGCTTATTGCACAGATGTGCCTGTTCCCATGACAAAGGGTGACAGCAGAGGGACATCTGACCTACGGCATGTCTGCCACCAGAGCCTCGGGGCACAGGCCTGCTAACTCGTCTTCCCTCTCTCCTCAAACCATCCCCCATCCCCTGGGGAATGGCTATAGCCCAGAGTTCTCCCCTTCCCATCCCCTCCATTAGCGATGCTTTATGATTCATCTTTCTCTGAGCAGTTGCTGTCTCCCAAAGGAAAAGATCAAACTCCCTCTCCTTCCCAGCTCAGCTCCAATAAATAAATAAATACATGAACTGAAAAAAAATTTAGTGAAGGAGGAGAAGGGAGGAAGCTAGGGAGTTCCTGGACCTCACCAAGGCTCGTCAGACAGCTGCAGAAGGTTCCTCAGCTGCTCCCAGAGACACCAACGAGCAAAGAAAATTTCCAGCTGTCCCTCATTAAAACTGGCCAAAATACTTGCTTAACTAGTGTGCCTGTGTGTCCTAATTTAAATTAAGATGCACTTGGTCCTTACCTCAGTATCGTCCTCCTTCAAACCTCAGCTCCCCAACAACTACCAAATCTACCTTCATGTTCCACTCCTGCTATTTTCCACTCTAATCAGCACTGATTTCCCTGTACCACATGTTCATGTGCTCCTGGGCATTCTGGTCTGTGAATGGAATCCAGAGCCACTGGATGAGGCTGCAGCTCTCACTGTAGGCTGGAGGCAGTGATGTGTCCATGTTAAAGGGAACTGATCCCACAGTCAGGGAAACACAGTTCTTCAGGATACACTGAAAAAAGGGCTTTGTGTGGTCTGGTTTTAAACATCCTGAACATCGGAACCCTCATGCCTTTGCCTGAGAGCTGACCCCCTCCCAAAACAGACTTTTCAGCCTACACTTCCACATTCAGAACTTTTTCACTGCCCAGACACTGACTTAGGCAAGCAGAGATTTGATTACTGATTTAGCTTTTGCTACAAATGTCAGGGAGAACCTATCTACAAGCAGGAAAGGTTGGGAATGCTGTGCAACACACCACTACAGCAGTTTGTATTATTGTCATTACAGCTTGATCCTATCTAGTCAGCCCATCTATTTGGCTGGGATATGGCTTTTTATTTGCACTAAATCAAAGGGAATGGCAAGTGCTCTTTGCAGAACTATCTAAAACTTCTTATAATTCAAAGGCTGCACTGTAGGAAGAGTGATGGGGGAGAGCAGGGACTGTGCTGCGAATGACAGGTGGCAGACTGTTGTTTGGTACCTACCAAATTACTCTGCTGCTCCCAGGGCTGCCTTGGCATTTCATTATCCCAACTCTCTCCTGGAAGGATGCGGACATAAATTCACACCTCATGTCCTGGTTTCCGTCAAACTGAGTAAGAGTGCAAATGCTGGCACCAACCGGGAATGCCAAGCAGGGCTTGGCATGCTAGAACAAACTCTCAGCTGTGGTCTTTGCCAGCTACCTGCATTTATCATTGTAATGGCCTGCCAGACAGGACTTGGCAAGCGATGGAGGAGGGCGGGAGGAGGAGGGCCAGGCTCTGCACTGCCAAGCAATTCATTCCTGGAGCTCCTGCCATCACTGTACCAGCAGGGCAACCTTCATTTTATTTTATCTTTTAACCAATTATGTGTCGCCCAAATCCCACCTGCAGCTTTCTCCAACGCAAATGGCTATAAATCACAGTTCAGAGACCAAGAGGGTTTTGCAAGACATTTGATTTCATAAAAAGGTCACTGTCTGTCTGAGGACTGCTGCAGTTCAAAAATGAACTGAGTAACAACCTGCATTGGCAGACAGGGAAGGAACTGCTTCCATCGTCTGTTGCATGTTGTCAGATAATATTAGAACAATTAGGGAGGCCAACAATGGCAGGATCATTAGGATTCAGTTGAGCCAAAGTGCTGATACAAATTCAGTGAAATATCTCCTTCTCTCAATTTTTGAAGAAAACGTAATCAAATCAATAAAAAAGGGAAATTGCATGAGCACACCAGAAACATTCAACATAACCACCTTCAGCAGACAAACAGAATACATGCCTGTCATCACTGCAGCCCACTCCAATCTGCCTAAGTATTCCAGAGCTTAACCCCAAGCTTTGCTATTTCTCAGAGCACTACTCTGAGGTCTCAGATCACTCAGGATGGCTTCTTTAGGGAAAATGCTGTATTCTTGTTTTTAATCCATATGCTGGACACATAGTAGACCCTGTATAGCATTTTATGTGAACCATATCATAGAGCAAACATTTAAGGGTGCTCAAAAATCATTTGACACTGATGCTGTACTGGATGCCCTTAGTGTCCATCCCTTTCTTTCAGGTGACATGTCATGCCAGACAGCCCTCACAAACCAGCATCAAAGTCTCTGAAAAGCATCAAGTGAACTGCAGTGAGTTCATGAGACACAGAGAAGATTGCATCGTCCTCCTAGCCCAGCGCAAGACATGTGACACACAGACATCCCTGCGACAGATTTTTCCCGGTTATGGATGCAATCCTGGTGTGCCCTTTCCTGGGCCTGGGGGGTCAGGGAGCTTATCAGGAAGGCGACTCTTGTCTGCTGCCATTGAAACTTGCTGTCTTACCCGCAGCAACCTCAAAGGAGTGCCTCTGCAGAAGGCTCTTTTGTTGTTGTTGTTTCTAATTCACTGCTCCAAAATATTTCTTGGCTGCATCCCAGGGCTGAAGCCTTATCTGCCCATCCCCCCGGCAGACACACAGCAGCTGCAGAGGCTTATCACGGTTGCCTGTCCACCGAGTTTACAAATTAACACCCTATCGAGGCTGCACGAGGGCTGATTAATCAGAGAGAGGCAGTCTGAGGGCCTTTATCACCATAAGCGGCTGCTGGGAGAGAAGTCACAAATCTCTCAGGAGGCCAGAGATGCCTTACAAATGAAAGAGCAGGAGGCCAGAGAGGAGGAGGGCACAGTGTAGGGGAAGCAGATATTTTAGAGATAGTGGTGCTGGAGGTAATGGAGCGGTGGGAGGGGGGAGCTGCAGGCAAACACCAGTACATTATGACAGCTAAAAAAAAAAAAAAAAGATAATTAACAGCCTATACCTCATGATTCTAGCTTTCCCTCCCCGGGCTATAATTTAGCCTATTGCTCCTTTGCTCCAGAGGACAATAAACATTTATTATGTTAAACACATAACTGTGCTGCACAAAAGCACTGTTCTTTCCCAGGTCCACTCCTTGCACAGCTGTGCAACCCAGGAGGATGGGGCTGCTGAAGTGGGCTCCCCTTTCATGCAGAAGATTACTCGGTTCAGACACAAAGCACATCCCTGCCTTCCCCCAGAGCTGCAGCATGCTGGATGTGCTCATAGTGAATGTGAAGGCAAATCCCAAGAGGCTGAGAGCTCCTGGACAGGTCCACTGGCCCAGCAGCATCTGACAAGCAGCATCAGGATGTGCCCGGGTGTGGGAGCAGCTCCTGCAGAGATCCTGTGATTCAGGCAGGTTTCACCACCTAAGAAGTATCTCCTCTTTTTAATTCAGCAGCCTCGCTAAGAGGTTTACTGGGAAATTTTCAATCCCACCAGAATTACGTGTGGGAGAGATTCTTATTACAAGATGAATATTACAGTCATGTGAGCTGTACTGGAGCAGCGCTGGCCCTGCCCCCTCTGAGCACTTCAGCTGCTGTAAAAGCACAGAGATTTAGGAGATTTGCCTCTGCTAACAGACTGCTTCAGACACTGCTCTCCTCTGCTTCAGAGCTAGTACTTCCTGCAGCCCTCCACCTTTGTGCTTGTGGCAGGACAATGCAAAGTAATTATAAAGACCAAGGGAACTCACACTAAAAAGATTTCAAATCTAATACATCTTTAAAAGAAACCAATTTGGACATCTGTCTACGTTTGTCAACATTCATTTCTAATTTTAAGTTTTCAAGTTTAATCCTTGAGACCATGAAACACAGCTGGATTTTTCCTTTGAAGTGTAATATATATATGTAAGCTGAGATTTCCATGCTCCTTCCATGACTCCAGAAGGTAAAACTTTAATAAAAATGTTACCAACATGAAGACATTCATAAGCAAACACTGCAACCACCTCCTGTCCAATGCTTTCAGTTAACACATCAGTAAAGAATTTAACAAATAACCTCTGGATAAAAGTGTCATTCACTGCAGCTTTCCCACCAACAGCGCTGGGTGTGTGCACGATCTTGGGGAAAGGCTATTCCCATTCTGCCCACGGAAATTGCAGAAACACAGGGCTGCCACAGCCTAACTCAACATCTTCAGACTAGCTCTTTTCCAACAGCGCCGGGAAGCAAAATGAAACAAAAATGAATGATCATCTGCCTTCTCCTCCTCTCTTGATCCAACGAGAAAACTATTTCCTGAACCACCTGGATTATTGGTCTATGAACCATTGCAGATGCCCAGTTTTAACACTATCCATTAGGTTAATTAGAACTGGGCAAGGAGATGCTGAGTACGAGTCCAGGAAAGGAACGACAGCTTTTTTATTTGAGAACTCCCTGCCAGGCTCTGTGAAGCAGACAGCTGCCCAAGGTCTTCTCATAGCTCTCCTCCGCCAACAGCCCAGATTAATTTGAGCTGGACTGGACCCCCACTCGTTATGTTCAGCAGACCTGGGTAATCAGATGGAGAAGCTGCAGGACAATGACACCTCCCATCACCCCATCACAGAACAGCAACTCTATACACGAAGGAAACATCAAATATTCATGAGGTAAACAATACGAATGTGGTAATCCCAAAACATGGTGAAATTCTAGAAGCTGTCTCTCTGGTGTTTATTAGATTGACTCTTTTAACTTCATTATCAAGTCTGCCCATCAACCCTCTTCCCTCTGTTTCAGATCTTGTGTTTCTACATTTTAGGGAAAAAGAAGTCTCTGTTGGACTGCCTGTTCCCCACAGCTCTTTTCCCACTGAAGGACATCCTCACCCACAACAGAAGGCACACTGCAGGGTGCACGAGTATCTAAAGACACCTTAAAAAGGGACAGCTTATAAATTTCCCTACAAATGGAGGCTGAAGAGGAAAAAATATGGCAGGAAGACTATGGTTCACATCTGCAAAGCATCTGCCTTCCTATCCCTCACCCATTCAAGGGCAGTGAAGTGCACTCACCTACTTTCTACAGAAAAGGGTCACCAAGCTTTTCTCCTCTGCTATACAATAAGTCAAGAGAGAAGCTCTCATTGTTGTACCTTGATTAAATATGGCATTAACTGACCTCATCTTCTGTATAAGAAGGTGGTGAAGGGGGCAGTCCCCCATTTGCAGCCAAAATATAATCTGTCTTCTCCAATTAGATATGCTTCGCAACAAGTGTGGTGGATCCATTTATTTCCATACTGCAATAATGCAGATAAATCCAACTTTGGCTCCAGTCCCACTCCTTTCAAAGCTGGGGCTCTGCATTTCCAATCGTTGTCCCTTTTTTTTTTTCTCCCCTATCCCCCCCCCCCTTTCTGCTGCAAAATGTCACCAATTTACTTTAGCCTGGGGGCCCATTTTGAGTTTTACCACTAATATACGAGAAATGCATTTTTCAAGCTGTTACCACTTAACTGTACTGATATCAGCCACTCAGGGGACACAATATTGTTTACACATCCTGCTCTATGGAATAAGCACGGATGCCAAAACTCTGCCTGGGTTGTGAAGGAGACGTTTACTCTCTGTTTTATGAGATTTCCTCGATTTGTGGCTGCCTCAATGGTCGTAAAAACAGCTGTAAATCAAAAGAGCACCACAAAATTGCAATAACAACTGTCGAACTCGGCTCTAAAAAGCATAACTCCCAGCACCAGAAGGTGGAAGGCTTTTTTCTGATTTAATACCAGGTGTGGGGGAGCCTTAGCAAGCCTACGTGCAGCACAGTGTCTGCCCACAGCCAGCCCCACAGGAGCTCAGCCAAACCCCTCTATTTTGGCTGCTCCCCTATCGCTCACCCCTGCTCTGCCCCATGGAGTTCCTTCCGGCCCCTTTCCTCCTCTTTTCTGGAAAACAGAAGTCTTTTTCAAATGCCTGGAGAACGCTTATACAAATAACTGCTGAATGCACAGCCCTGTTTAAAGCATTAAAACGGCCAGAAAGCGAGGCCAGTGTTGAACAGGGCTGAGCTCTGAATTGTGGCTGCTCTGCAGGACGGCGATGGCTTTAGCAGATGACCTCAGCCTGTCACCTTGCTGCTGGCCTGCCTGGGAGAGCCCAGATTCCTGCACAGCCTTTCAGCCCAGTTTGTAGGGAGTGGAGAGAAGGAGGAGAGGCGCTGGTGAGACATGAGTTATTAACAACCGTCTTCTGGGAGCTGATTCGAGCTAAAATGGTTCCAGAACAGGCAGCTCCATTTGAGCCTCCAGCGAGGACTGGCCAAGCAGCAGATGCATGAATTCAAAAGTTTCTGTTACTCTGTGCCACTGGCTATAGTCCAAACCAAAGAGAGAGTTTCACCCGTGGGTAAAACAGCCTTCCTGGATTTTTCCATGCCCCATTCCAGTTGCTTTCACAAACAATCTTCTCATCCTTGTCTCCAAAAATCCTAAAAGACTCTCAGTTCCTGCATCTCGCCACCCCCCCCTGCAATCTAAGACTAACTTGGCCAACAACAAACTCCCTTCAGCACCTCCCAGCTCTGAGAAACCAGCTGTGGCACCAACAGCCACACTATAAACCCTGGGCCAACAGAGTTACCCAGGCTCTTTGTGCCCTCTGTCCAAAGCACGAAGAGCTTTCCTGGCCTCACCAGCCAGGCCTTCATTCTCTTTTCAAACTTCCTCTTAAATCAAACTTCTTTCATGGCATTTATATAACCCAATTTTCTCCATTACAGAGAGAGGTCTGTATGCGAGTAAGCCAAAGTATGTGAAGAAATGATGAAGGAAAGTTCATGGGAAGTAAGTTCAGTCAGTGCTCATCTCAGTTTTCCTATCATCTGCTGCAGACTGAAATACACTTGAGTTCCAGTGTGTTACTGTATCTGTGTCTGGCGGTGTGTTTTTCCAGTTGCACATCCTAATTATGCTCTTCAAGTAAATGCCCCGTGGAGCAGGGTAGTAGAAGAGAAAACCTCTTTACAGTCACTACCATGCTGTGATTCATTCTGGACAGGAACTCCCCCCTGCATTGAGAGGACAATTTAATTTCCATGGACCACTTGATGCGAAGGGAAAAGGATCTATATTCTTTTGTCTAAACCCCACAAAGTGTCAGCCCTTCTTGTCCCATTCTTCTCGTAGACATGTACATTCACATTCTTGAGAAAATCCCCAATAGACAGGAACAGTCTTTCACTTCCAATACATTATGCCTCTCTGCTATAATCTTTTCCTTCTTGTACAATGCCTCTTGACTTTCCTTTGGCTCTTTTCTTTGCAGTTTTTCCTTTATGAATACAATCAGAGAGACAAAACAAAAAATCCCCCAAACCCAAATGGACAAAAAATTTCATTCAGAGCATTTGCCAGTGATGTTACTCGCAATTCCAGTTGAGAAACCATCTGTACAGACATGAACTGATCTGACAAAGGGAACAGCTAGTTTTATTTCAAAAAGCTCCGTGTTCTCAATGTTCTGGGTACAGGAACTCTACAGGCCAGCTGAAGCTAATAGGGTGAATATGTGATCAGTTACACCCAAGCAGCTCTTCCAAATTTATTTCTTTTGTACTAGAGCGACTATTTGGGTGGGGTTGCAAAAACTATTAAAGCAGTCAAATGCATACCATGCCAACTGCTGACCACAAAAACAAGCCATTTCCTCACGCACAAACTATAAGAAACATCTCCAGTAATTGGCTTGTATCAGTAACCAACTATTTGCAACAAAAACACGGTTCTGCTCCATTTGGAGTCTGGTGGTTCTCAAGAAGGATGGAAGGCTGTAAGTGCAGATGCATGACTTGTACTGGGAAGGTGGTGTAGTAGGACAGGCTATCTAACAGCAGTTGCTTTGATGAGGCATAATTGCAGGGCAATTACTAGGTTAATTTTCCATATATATCACTACAATTTCACCCATAAAGTTTCGTTTGCCTGTGGTGAATGATAGATGTCTGTCTGTTTTGTGTTCTAAAACTCTGCTGTGTTTGCCCATGGACCTGTGAATATGCAGAGCACCACTGATCTGGCTTTGCTCCTCTCCCTTCGTGGTGATGTCTGAGGGGGAAATGTTTTTTCAGCTACTGACTAATGGTTGCCACGCTCAGCCACCAACTGGAGAGTTTCCAGCACACTCACAGACACGGCTTGCCTTGTTGTTGCCACAGGCATGGCCATGGCTCTGGGCAGGAAAGCTGTCCAGCTGGAGGAGGAACATCACTGGTGTGTGTTCAGCCACCAGCTTTGCACCGGAGATGCTTTTGGAAGGAACAGGAGAGCAAGCTGTACTCGACCTTTCTTTGGCTGACCATCTGCTCACTGGCCAAGGCATCAACAGCTCCATTCAGCTGTCAGGTCATTTACCCCTCCACACAACTGCACCTCCAGGAGGGCTGGGCTCCTGGGGCTTGGCCCTGGCTCATCTCCCTTTGGACTCTTTGTGGCAGGAGTGGCTGAAGCCACTGCCCTTTCCCTGCCTCTCTTCCAAAGCCCCACAACAGCTAACAGCTCATTTCACCGGAGTTTATTTCTAACTGGAAGCACAAATGGAGCATTGTAAGAAACCTTTGTGATTTCAGCCCAGACATGACTGTGCCTGCTTAGTAAGGAGATGAAAAGCTTACAGTGAAGAAAGAGGCAGAATAATCCTGCATGTTAATACACAGTGACTAACACTTTCCTGGTGACAATCTCCTTGTAGTCTCTGCAGAGGGATGTGTGTAATGATCCTCCAGAGACACTATCTTGAAAATGCACAAAAGGCTCTGATCAGACCTCAGCATCTCCCGATTAGCTTAGCAAGAGCAGTAGAAGGGACATCAATTTTCTAGAAAGTGCATTCAGAAAAGCACTTGATCAAATGCTTAGCTCCATGTATGTGCTTAATCTCACTATAGCTGAAGCACTTTCCTTAACCAACTCCTTGTTTATTCCTTCTGTGAAAAATAAAATGGTGGAAAGTCCTCTAAAAGCAAAAATGTAGACCTGAACAGTCAACAGTGTAGGAAAATTCTGAATTTCTGAGGCTTTCAGCTCATCTGTAAAACAATTTGGAAGGCCTGATTCTGGCAAGTAAGAACAGGAAATAAATAGAAAATAAAGAAAAATAGCCAGAGTGGATGAAGTTATCTTATCATAAACGTAGCTTATGTTAGTGCAAAGCAAATGGTTGTAACTGTTGTTGGGTATACTCTTCCTAGGATTTTATTGCATTTTTTCCCTTCCTAAAACAATACCAGATACACCTTGACAAACCTGGCATGCTGCAGCCAATCCATCAGCTTCTCTACATCGAGCAGACTGCAGAAAATGGAATTTTTCTTTCCCATTTGCCTCCTGGTCTCACTGCTGCTACTGCTCCCCACTAACACACTTGCAAGCCCTTCCCCTTGCCCTGGCTGGTTGCTGCTCCTGGACTCAGAGCAGATGGCTGATGGAGCTGGGACTGCTGTTTCCTACGCACTTCAGCGCTTCCAATCAGACCTTGCTGTCTCCTGCCTAGCTCTGCAAGAACACAAAGCAAAAGGTGCAGCAGTTCTGTACTCAATGAGCCAAAGCCACTTTTTAAGCTCATTTAAAATATCTATTTGACTAGATATTTCTTAAAATAGGCACATGCAAGCACAAGCTAAATAAGACCAGCAAGAAATAATCTAAGGCACCTGAATAGTTTGGATTTTTAATTTTCCCCCCAAACATGTCTATGCCAACTTAATAATTTTGGACAACACGATTTTGTGCAAGACCATAAGCACAATTCTACCAGACTGACTAAGCTCCCCTCTAGCACAACCAAGCAAATGTTTGGTTTTCTACATCCAGTCCAAAGTTTCAGGTCCCAAGACTTACTGCTGTATGCAAGTAATGCAAAGAAGTCAATCCCTATGCCTCTGCCTGAATCTCCAGACATGTAATTCCAGAGCTCCAAGTCCTCCAGCAACAGAGAGCAGCCTGAAGCATGTTCTGAGCTAGGTACTCACAAAGAACCACTGTGGGTTTTGTTGTCTTTATTATGAGCACTTCAGGGCAATGACCACCTTTAATTTGTGCCTTCCATAACATCAAACACGATATTAAAACCTCAGAAATAGTTGTGCTTGTGCATGATATCCTGAAGGCTTTTTTTCTCTAAACCACTTCCAGCATGTACAGACAAAAGAAATAATGTCATCCTGCCTCCAACACTCCCAGCCATCAGAGGCAACGTTAACCATAACTTTGCTTCTGCTCCACATGAGCGTTTCTGTGCATTACAAATAAGCACCTTATTCAAAGCTCTCTCCCCAATTTATTTCACTCCAAAAAGGAGACAGATGGTAGAAGACAGAGGGTTTTACAGTAAGAGGGGCAGGATTTTTTTTTTCCCTCTTCATTTGTTCCCTGTGCTGTTTCTTATCCTTGGGGACCTGGAGTTTCTTTTGATAGCACTGTGCTGCCTAATAAACACGCATACAAGCACAGTCACAAGTATACATCTATCATCAAAGAGCCCTTCTTGTCTCCACTCCCCACAAAGTTGATTAATGATTACGTGTTTAACACATACATTATACATGGGAGGGGGAGACGAAGAGGGTAAATCCAAGCCCCTGTATACATTTACATATATTTACATACTCACATATAAAAAGCAGAGGAAAGCAGAAGAGGGTCATTCCCATTGGAACAAAAATGCATTTTGGTAAACATACCTCCTAGCTCTCATTTTTAAAAATACAAAGGCAAAGGGAAGGCTCTACCTGGCCTGAGGAAGAAACTGAAGCATGAGCAAGCAGCCTTGTTTGGTTGCTGCAGTTCAATCCTCACATGGAAGTGGTAACTCTGGTATCAGCAGTCACATTACTTATGGTTTGTAAATCGGATCTAACAGCTGCAAGCCAGTTTGAGAGAAAGGAAAGGGGTTTAAGTTTTAAGGTTTGTATTATTATTTCATACAGCTAGAATCCCAGTTCATCTAGCAATAAATCAGGTAATTAATTCAATTAAATGGCACCTTTATGTACAAGGAAAAAAAAACAGTCCATCCTGTCAGATCAGTCAATACCCAGAGGCACTGGGAGCATTGAATGGACTGCAACATGGGGTGACTACAGAAGAACCCCAAAGCCAGGCCTGATCCTTAACCACAGATGAAGAAGAGAGGTGGAAGGGCACAACATGGCAAACTTCCTTCTCCATCCTTCCAGGCTGAGCCAACCCTTGGACCTGGATAGCTGCCCACATAAAATAAAGCTGCCTGAAGGCTGCTTTAATCATGCTGACTGCCAGTGGTCTTGAGCAATTGTTCCAGCAGCTGGGGGAGCAGCGCCATGGTGAAGGACTCCCCTGACAAAGTCCCTCTGGCAGATGGAACAAAGCTGGCACTGAAACTGCTATTGTGGCTCTGTGCTCTCCAAAGTGTCCCTGTGCAGAGTTAATCTTCCAGCCGCCCGCCCTGCCGGGTTTCAAACATCTCTGCAAGGTTCAGATTTAATATGGCGCTCTTGTGGCACACCAGTGGCATTAACCTCTGCTGAACTGATCCACACCAGCTTCCTGCTGGTCCTGAGCCACCAGCTGCAGCCACAGCACCAGTGCTGGTGTAGACAAGGTGACAGCAGTGGCCACTGACGATGTTTGCAGAAGATCTTTGCCTATTATCAATCCCAAAGAGTGGAAGGGGTAAGTTGAGGGATCAACTGATGAAATGTTAGGAAAGAAAACCTTCCATACACAGGGCTGGTTGCAATCTTCAGGCTGTGGCAGCTGGCCAGACAGAAAGCTCAACTACCTAGAGGGCACAAATGAGGAACTCTAGTTTTTTTCACTTCTTTTTTACCATGTAATCTTTTAACTCTGAATCATGACCACTGACCCTATGACTCTACACTTTCTATTACAGTAAGGCTCAGGGCTGGCACTAAAGAAGTCACTTTCTTCCACCTGCTCATCCCTTATTTAAAATATAAACATTTCTTTAGCTTTACAAGAGTGGAAGAGATTTGTCTTGAGTTTTTCAAACAGAAAATTCCACAACTGTTCAGGAAGCCTCAGCTAAGACATTTAATTGAAATTCAGACTACTGCCAACATTCACTGTCTCACCTGTATCCCTTCCTTTGCTCTCTGATCTCTCCAAGCCCTTGCAGACCAGGTTCTTTCAATACACTTCACCATACCACAGACTGAAGTGGATGTAGGCAATTGCCACAAACACATTATAACATAAATCTGCAGCAGCCACTGTATTCAGCTCTTTAGTGCTGAAATGGGAGGCCAGGGTGGAATTGGAGTCATAATCCATGGCAGCACATCCTTCTGGTGTGTGAGGTCACTATGTATCAACAGCAGCTGTAGGCCCAGGGCTTGCATCAGCTCAGCACACATGTTTTATGGGCACATTTTATCACTGCCTCATATAAACCCAAGAGTATTTCTTTCTCATGGCTACTGTAGGGTTTTGGGGTGGATACTTCAGACCTACCAGGGCTACAGCCAGGAGATCTAGGCTTTATAACAGGGAAGTAATTAATAAAAAAATACACCTCTATCAAAGCACTCTTTGTTCACCTCCACTAGTACAAACATATACCTGATCTCAGCCAGTCCTTATCTGTTTCCCAAAACCATCTTCACACAATGGAAATACAAGCATGGTAAAATATAAAAAATACTAAGCTATCCTTTCCCAGCCTAGAGGGAATGAGCCACACCTGGCTTGTCTGACTTTGTATCTAGTTGGCCTCTGAACCAGAGCCAGATCTCTGAGATGAGAGGTTAAGAGCTTGGACACTTTTGATTCTGAGACTGGGAAAATGATCACGTTCAAGGTGTCATGGCTCAAGCGAGGTATCAGTGTAAGGCTCCCTCCACCCCTCCCTGGCAGATATCCCAATGAAGTCAGAGTGCTGTGTCCCAAAAGCAGTAGGGGCTCATGCCTGTGTTTATGAGCACAGTGAAATGGGCTGTGGTGTCAAATGTAGGCTAAGTGACCTATGGTTGAACATGCTGCCTGCTTCATTATCTTGCCTATGTCCAGGAGTTTGAAAAGCGCTATAATCACATTCACTTTCATCTTCCCTCCTTCTAGATTTCAAGTTCTTTTACTTCAAACTGACACTCACTCTGGAGACTGTTCAGCAATGCACGGCTGAAGCCTCAAGACTCTCTGGTGTCTCCTGAGGCAAACCTCTTGTACAATTCTGGCAGCAGAAAAATGACTCAACTTGCAGACTCTGGAGACTTTGGGGTTGAAGAGACTACAAACCATGCATGAAAACACTGTGATCGCTCTTTGCACCTTTTAAAGCAGGGAGATATCACAGAACAAAAACTGAAAAGCCAACAAGAGACTCTCACTAACTGGAGAGTGTGTAAGACAGCCACTAAACAGGTACCAGCACTCCTGCACCTGGCCTGAAGACAAGGCTACAGTTCCAGCTCAAATGAGATGACATTTTTAAATCAGAGAGACTTTGAACTATCTCAAGACACAGATGCCATGAAAATATGAGGCATGACTAGAAGATGTCCAAATACCATTTGAAACAAAGATTTTGCTCTCTGGAGGAATTTTAAGGCAGCTGGTATCTTTGTTGTGCCATCTTGCCAAAACAAAAAAGCCACATAAAGCTGCAGGTGGGATAAGGGTAATCTTCAACCTGATGTTGGGTAGGTAGCCAGGAATGATGCCCCACAGGAACCAACATAAGACATATTTCAAGGGGCAGCAATGAAAAGTAGGGCATGAGAGAGCAAAATGGGTACGTCAAGTTGATGCACAGAGAAAAATCTGGCTTATCAGATTCAAGGTTTGGGATTATTTCACACTGTACTCAGAGAGAGGCTTGTGAGTTCACAATAAACACAAACACACTGAAGTGATCCTTCAATAGCTTGGGATCTTGTCTCGGAGTGAGCACAAGGTGACCAAGAGAAGGGCATTCAGCCCTTCCCTGGTGCCTGAGCCAAGCCTTTGGAGGGAATGAAAACAAATGCATGGAAATAACATGCTGTGCTGCCAGCATGGCTGCACCACTGCTCTCTTCAGCCATGTGAACCAGAGCCCCAGAGATTGCTGCAGGGACCTTCCTCACTACACAAACCGAACACATGGAAACATGGGTGGGGAAAATAAAAATCTCATGAGACAGGAGTGGCAGAAGTTTCCCTGCTGTTAGTGCCTTGGGTGGGCAGCAAATCCAGTGCTCTGCACCAGAATAAAACTAAGGCAAACTAGTAAGAAACAAGGAGCATACAATGGAGCACTGCTCCTAAGATATCCAAGAGACTGAGCAAGGTTTAAAGCTCACAGATTACAGCACAGTATAACATGACAGTCGGCAAGGTACTCCAGTGCAGAAGTGACTCAAACCTTGACATTTTGACTTTAAAATTCCTGTTCAAATATGAGTTTCTCTACAGGTACAAAAGCAATGAAAAAATTTCACAGCCACATCTCAAAAAAACCCTGTCTGCAGCACAGAATCCTTTTTACCCCTCCATGTTTGTACAGCACCTATGGTGGTGAAATCCTGGTCTGGTATTCAGGCTTTCAGGTATGACTGAAATGCAGAGAGTAATAAAAACACCCATCCTTGAAATAACGATCTTGAAAAAAAAAAATTGCCCTTGGTACTGTGGATACTCCTGTAATAATCTCCACCTTAAACTGAAAATGTTACCAATGCACCAGGAAGTGTTGGAAATATTTAGTGCTACTGTTATCAACCTGGGCTTAGTTTCATTAGTAGTCCAGACATGTGGTAATGAAGAACCCATTCAATTCTCTACCTCTGCTAGTGGTACACTTCATGGGCTCGTGGAGAGCACACATAAACCCGTTATCTCTGACAGGGATGGACACATGTGTGCATGTCCCAGATTTGGAAATTGCATTGCAGCGAATGCAGCCTTCACGTCACTCAACTGCATAGCTTAGAATTCTACATTTTAATTTTTTTGATGTCTGGGGAGATTAAAATGAGAACTGGCAGCATGTGCAAGGGATACTGCACTTTGAATGTCTTATCTATAGTGATTCAGGCTTCCCAGAGCTCCAGATGAAGCAGGTTTTTCACGATGGAAGAAACCACATTACATTGCTCCCTAGGAAGTGAAACAAAACAATAAAGGACGGTTAATCTCTTCTCTAATTCTGCTCTGTGGGACAACTCCTTCAGCAAGCAGCGCCTGGCTGTATCTACCTGGGAGGGGGTCATTTCACTTCGGCTTCCTCTTCTGCTTCCCTCTGTCCCTGGGAGCGCTCTGTCTCCCTGCTGCATCTTTCAATGGCTTTATCAGAGCTTGCACCAACTCAAGCGTGAGAAGTTGCTCTGGGCCCAGCAGGGAGAGGTGGGGGAGTGTGTCTGTGTGTGCCGCGGGTGGGGGGAGAGAGAGGGGAAGACGAGGGAGGAAATGTTATTCTGTCCTTTGTCTTTTCAACAATTTCTTTTTAATGCAACTTGCAGAGCAGCATATAATTAGGGGTCTTGCGGAGCAGGCTTAAACTCAGGAGTAACCCTTCTAACGACCTCAGCAACGGATAATCAGGTGCGCGGCTGTGGGGCTCAGCACGGCTCCCCACCCGCCGCGCCGCTCGGCCTCGTAATTAGAAGCCTCCACACTCCGCTGCATAAAGGCAGATTGCAAGGACAGCGTGAAGCCCTTGTTTGAAGCTGGGGGCACAAAGATTGCAGTGCCTCTGATGGATGGAGACAAAGACTCCGATACTGGAACGCTTCCAGCAGCCTCCGAATGCTCGCTGCGTTTCTGATGGACATTTTCAGGATTTCTTAGAGCGGCAAGGTTTATTCTGCTGCTCTCCCCCCTCCCTGCCCCCTGCCTCAGAATTCCTCCACAGCTCCCTAAGAAAGGGATGTGGATGTGTGTGCACTGTGTGTGCACGTCTGCAGACATGCTTCCAGGGTTGTATTATGAAAAAAATGCATTGCCCCCTTTCCTCCATCTATTTTTTTTAGTTCTTATTCCTGACTGGGAGGAACATGGTGACACTCAAAAAATGCTTGGCATGTGGGGCTCCATCCAGCCCCCTCCAGAAACTCCCAAGCTAGAATAGTGTCTTAGCTAAGTTCACGCTGATTTGAAACTGTGGTAGCAAGTACTGTGTTTAGGTTGTAGCTGATGTTAGAGTAATTCCCCTCAACGCTTTAGCATGAATAAAAAAAAAAAATCCCCTTAAAATCACATCTCTCTTTGCTGATCACAACTTGCTTTTCTCTATTTACATAACTTTAGGCACAGGACAGGACTAAATGAAAATTGACACTGCAGTGTATCCTAGCTACAGAACGGAAAGGGGAGGAGGAAGAAAAGGATGGAGGACAGGACCTTTGGGTGAGAAAAACGTAAGAGAATGAGGGGAGTGTCAATTTGTGTCATGCAGCCTATTATAAAACAGTTGCTGACTTCTATTTTACCCCAATTTCACCACCTTTTTGCAAGTGAGCTGCTGCCATGGCTTGTTTGTGGGTTCCTCTGCACCTGACCCTCCCCAGCAATGCTGCAGCTTCTCATCCCACTGCAGCCACAGAAGCAGCAAAGCGAATGGGAGAAAACCAAACAGCTCAGGCAACTTGAACACAGCACAGGAACAGTCTGACAAAAAGCAGCAAAGCCAAAAGTGCTTGAATAATAAAACTGAGGAAGAAAAAGCACTAGAGCCACTCAGAAGCTGTCAATTGCCAGACAAGCTCCCTTGGAAAGAGCACAGGAGGCAGGTCCAAGGAAGAGCAACATCCACAAGGCAACACAGTGCCAGTGGCTTTTTTCCTCGATTTATAATGACAAGTTAACAGGGTCTGGAAGAGAAAAAAAACATGGAAGATTTTCATAGGAAAAATCAGGACACTCTGCCAAGGACGGCTGCCCTGAACTCAAGTTATCCGTGAACTCACATTTGTAGGCACTTAAAACCTAGCAAGATCATTAACAAGCTAATAGGAACCACCAGCAAAAGGAACATAACCTGGACTCGCTAATGTGTTTCATTCTGAATGATGAAAGGGCAAAAGCATCCAGACACTGAGTTGCTGCAGCTAAAAAATACTAACAAAAGATGCTGTGATTCACTTTGTCTACTACCCTACCCTTTCCATACCAGTACAAATGCTGCTATATGAAATTGGTCTCTATCCTACTCCCAGTTTGTCTTGTGCTCTCCCCCCTGTTCAAAAATCAGAGCAATTTTTTAAGTGCTACATCCTCCAGAAAAAGGGAATGGAACAAATGCTGTACAGCTCAGCTTCAGAATTTCCTTTGTCTCTCTGCACAGACCCACTGAACCACTGAGCTCCATGACCAGCCCGCTGCTCTTTGGAAATCAGCAGCTGCAAGGGAGCAAGGCAACCTTACCGTGCTGGATCTGCAAGGGCATTATCCCTCAACCCATGACTACTGCTCATTCACCAGATCCACTATGGGTAGTCCTGATTCTACAGTTCATGCCAGCTTTGAACTCTGCAGTGGTTTTGCTTTGGTTGGCTGTGTAGAGGGACAAACCTGTTTATGCCTTCCCTCTGAAATGATTTTACAAGCTTCAGATCCACTTTTATGGTGGTTGTATCACATATTTCAGCAAAGAGGAGCATGGTTTCATCACAAGGCAGATCTGCTCTACTTTTCCTGCAATGAGACGTGTAGTCACCTGAACAAATCTTTTCACCAGATCTTTCTGGGGAACTGATGATGAATACAAATTTGGGGAACTACAAAGAGGTAAGCTGTAGAGAGCTTTTGCATGTTTAAAAGCTGATCCAAATCTGTGACATTCAGAAACTACGTAAAACCACCTTCACTTCTTTCAACTTCCCATGCAACACGCTTGCTACAAATAGTTCACACAAACTACTTCATAGCTCTTAAATTTAAGAAAGCACCTCTGCCAGCACCTTTCTTCCAACCCAGTTCACTCCCTGCAGCTCTGTTCCCAAGAGGACATGCACTAAATCCTGTCAAAGCAGTGGGAGAGACCAGCCTGGCCATGGCGGACACAGCCCATTTCAGCACTGTCAGAAGAAAGGCTCCTGCCCATTGTGGAGGAGGAGAAATCCCTGTCTCCTAAGCCCTGGCTTGTGGTGTCCCAGCCTCTCAGGAGAGCAGGCCTTCCCATGTCTGTGCCTGTGCTGCCAGCAGTGAAGCCATGCAGACAGAGCTGGCACAGCTCCTGATGACCTTGGAGATGTGGCTCCTCGCTGAGAACAGCATCAGGCAGAGCTGTACGAGATCAGACAAGGAGAACAGAAAGGGAACAAGAGATTCCAGAGGGCTCTTCTGCCTCTGAGTCTTGTTACTGTTGACTCCTTTATTGTGATTAACTCCTTGACATCCTCCTTCTGTGACAAGTGGGGGAGGACAGGCTGAACTTGGTGATTAATTTATCAGTGAATTGCCTCCTTGCCTTTCAAACCTCGCCCCCACTGATGATCTTTATGGCTTAGCTCTACTTTATGAGAGGGTTTACAGCCTGACACAGATTTGGCAGTTGTCACTGCATCACCGAGAAACTCCACTTGGGACATTCTATGTTCCTTCGACAGACCAGGTGGTAATAGAGTTTGCAAGCTTCAGCCCACCCTACAAGCTCTGTACGAGGAAAAGAAATCCTCTCGTCCTCAACCTCTTGCTCAAATGACAGTAATTAGGGAATCTCATCACTCTAGACCTGGAGAGGGAGGGATATTCACGGTAATTGGAGATATTACATGAAGCCACACTGTGCTTATAAAAAAAAAAAAAAAAAAAAAAGAAGAGAAAAACCACACACAGAAGAAGCCAGCAGCCCCCTTCCCCTCAGCCTGGTTAGCATTTCCTGAATAAACTGCCTTTTTTCAGGCACATCGTGTGCTTCATACTGGAGACTACTGGAAGGACTCCTGCAGCCCGATTAAGTGTAATGCAGTGTAAAAAAAAAATAGGAAGGAGGGGGAAAACCCTCGGAAAGGCAATCGAAGTGAAAAATCTATCAAGAGCACAGGGGCTCCAGTGGAGCCAGGAGTCCTGTTCTGAACATGCTCCGACTTCCCAGTCGTTTGCTCTGCCGGACACTCCGGGGACCCCAGCACAGCAAACTACAATTTCTAGTAAATATATCCCAGGGACACAATTAGTTTTTCAGCTGGGGGCATGATAAATTGGTCATGCATAATTCAAGGCCAGCACAGGCTGGAGTATAAACTGCTCGGTGGCAGCTTCCAGCTCCCTGACAGGAGAATGCAAATGTGCTGCTGGCGCAGGGGCTGCTGGACGGACGTGCTGCTGGCTGCACCTCCCTGCCTGCCCCCTGCCCAAAGACCACTCCAGCC
The DNA here is from genome assembly GCF_008360975.1 of Lichenostomus cassidix. NCBI lineage: Eukaryota > Metazoa > Chordata > Aves > Passeriformes > Meliphagidae > Lichenostomus > Lichenostomus cassidix. Next base: position 6,512,550 of record NC_139496.1, on the reverse strand, counting down.
CTTCCTCTGGGCATCTCTGGGTGATTTTAATTTCACAGTGATGTATCCATCACTGTCCGATGGCCTTTTGGGACCCAACGCACATTGTTATCACAACAAATACCACTCTCCGCTCGATCTACTCTGTTTTTTCCATATGCAGACGCAAGAGAATGGTTTTGGCACAGAAAGAGGCCAAGGGACTGTGTGGTCTATTGTCAGCATTAGATGGCCTGGGGCAAGTAATTTCCAATCTGCTTCAGCGTTCCCATCTACACAATGGAGATAATTCCAACCACACAACTGCAGAGTTAGCAAGACACACTCAGTTTGCAGTCTGATAAAGGTCTGAGAGGTGGCTGAGGATGTGCAGCCAGCCTAAACAACAGTGTCAAGCTCTCTGAGCTTATTTGAGATATCTAAATAAATACATCTACCTGCTCAAAGCAGGAGAACAAGAGAATTTGCTGTTTCACAAAGTTGGCTTAGTGATACATGAAGAGAAAACTCCAAAGAAACTTTGGGAGCGTTCAAAATGCTGTCCTCAAGCTTCTCAGTGCATTTCAGTACACCCTGGAAAATTCTGCTAGAAAAATCGTTACACATACACTCTCAGATACAGCCATGAAACTGAAGGCTGATAGACACATTTCGCAAGCTGCCGTTTTCCTATCTTCCAAAATCCTGGAACCACTTCTCTGGATGTGTTGCCATTTTCTGGCATTTTATGTCCAGTCTGTGGGAAATATCCTCAAAAAGCAGGGCTGAAATGGAACAGGCATTAATAAAGGAAATTTTTTTTTAATTTTGGCAGTGTTTCTGCAGATACAACAGCCCTTTAATTTCCTGGTCAGTTCCACACACCAAAATAGGTGAGTTTGGTTTGCCTAATACTGAAAATAATCCAGGTCTGTCTATTTTAATAAAAATACTGTTTGTTTTTTATTTTTTTAACATGATTTTCTTGCATAGAGCTGGGTTTTCCTTGAATGAGACCAAATAAAATCCAAGCAGAGATACAGGGGGTACAAATCCAGGAAGCACAGATGTTAACCATGGTTAAGACTGAACATCCTCACCAACTTCAGTCACACCATACTGCCAGTACTCAGAGTAACCCTGTTATTGAGTCCAGGAAAAAAAACAGCTAGTAACAGCAAGGATACTTTTTTTTTACCTAAACAAGTACTTCTTAACCGGGTAGTCTGGACCCTTTTGGCAAGACCACCACAGAAATCTCAATGCTCAGTTCACTGCAACCCTGCTTTGAAAAGGCCAACTCCCTCTGTCATCCTCTGCAACAGATGCCCTCCGAGCTCTGTCTGTCCTTTGTGACCAAACATGCCACCTTCTGACATCCTGTATGGACAAGGTAAGAAGTCTAAATGTTTAGTCTAGCTAAACTGTCACAAGAGTAAGCAGGCCAGTCTGAATTTCCTTTTGGATTGGATTATCTGAATTAGTGCCTCAAAAAGAAACCACTTATTGAACTGAACTTGCACAGTTTTGTATGATTCAGTGAGTCTGTCTTGTGTGGACACCTTCACCCCAGAAAGAGATCCTGGAATGACAAACCATTCTATAGGGCTCAGTAACAGAGATGAGGGTGATGGTGCTCCTGAGGCTGACACATCTGCAGGACTGAATCTGAAGACTGCATTTTGGTCCCAGGAGGTTTTTTAGTCAGAAAGAATATGAAACTCTGACAGCTCTGATGTTTGTCAGCAGAATTTTGAGGAGCTGGTGAGTGCTGCAGCAACAATTTCACCGTCAACTTCAAGTGATGCCAAACTAAATTCTGGGCTGGAGCATAAGCCATTACAGAGCAGGAGCTGAGGGTGAACTGAAGGATCAAATCACTCACTCTTGGCAAGAATTACACTTCCTCCAAGACACCAAGCCCCTTCCTTTCCCAATTAAACAAAAAAATACACAAACTTTTTAAAATTTAAGTAGGGTTTCAAAGGTCAGCTCTGTTCACATCAGCCCACAGGGATTACATTAAAAAAAACTCCACTATGAACAAAATTTTTTAACTTAGTGAAAACAGCAGGGACAAAACAACGCTAATGAGGATTATTCTTTTTATGCACATTGGTAGGCTTTTTATCTTCACACATGAAAGTCTTCTCCATCAAGACAAAATTTCCTGGCACACATGGTGCACTAATTGTTGCGCCAGCTATAAAGGCTATCCATCCTCACAACTACTCACAGAAACAGAATGGTTTGGGTTGGAAGGGACTTGAAAGCTCATTTAGTTCTACCCCCTTTGCCATGGGCAGGTACACCTTCCACTAGACCATACTGTTCAAAGCCCCATCCAGCCTGGCCTTGAACACTTAACTCCACCTGTGGAAAAGATTTGTGCTCTCAGCTGGGCAATGCCAAAAGGGGAGCAAGGAGGAAGCTTCAAGATGCCACAGCAACACAACACTCCTCTGGGATATCCATTGCAGAAGGCTTTCCATAAATATGGTGATGTGTGGAGAAGCAATACCTGTGTAGTCACCATCCTGCAGACAGAATTCTGCATTTTATTTACACAGCTCATATCTACAACACACTGTAAGCAGAGCCTCCCAGGCATTTACAAGGCTAGAAAATTAAAATTGCAGTTTGGTCAGAAATACTAAAAACCCTTGGTGGTTTCATGGAGCCAAGAGCCTCTGAGAGAGGCTGAACCAGCAATTCCTTCCTGAGCTTCCACTGAAAAAAGATTAGAAGAACATTACATATAATATACCCATATGCTTTGTTTTGCTTGCTTTTTGTTTTGCCTTTTAAGAAACTTCCCCTCCAGAATATTAAAAGTAACAAATTTTAAAATTTTTTTAACAAACACTAACCTCAGATCATTAGCCAACCTGGCAACAGACCAGAGAAAATTTATAGCCAACGTGCAACATCAGCTTTCATCCAGAAATGCTAATTTCAGTAAAATGAATAGTGTGTGGGCTTTTCATACTGCTTTGCATTTGGCTCCTCACAGCCCTGCTTAAAGCCTGGGAACCGGCCATATAGTTAAACTGCACAGATGTTCAACAATCTGTACTTGTGTTAATTACCCTAATGTGAGCAGAAACTCAACAGATCCCTGCTAATGAAGGAGAAAGTTTTCCAGTGTGACTACCGTATGTTTCATTGTCACTGTATTACCAAGCTTCTCCCCCTCCTTCCCCTGCCCCCCCAGCTCCCATTCTCTCCAGCTCCTTTGCATTCACATCACCCTCCTACCTCAGCATGCATGAATTGGACCAACTAATGACTGTGTATTCGCAACATGGCAGACACCATTAGGCTGATCGGAGGTGCGGCTGCTGAATTTTAACAGCCAATTTTAAACAAGGTAAGAAAAACAGATTCATCACGCTCCTGATTCTCTCATCCCCACCCATCTGCCATTCTTCTGCCCTTGCCACAGCTCAAAAACACTCGCGAAGTGCAAACACACTTCCCCCTCCATAAAACACGGCAGCGTAAAAAGCAACGCAAATAGATGTTGCTGGGCAATTGCTGGGGATGGGAGCCCAGAGCAGGGAGCATCCGGGAGGACAGGGGGGGAAGGCTGGCAGGGTGGGCTGCGGAGGGAGCAGAACGCTCTGCCTCGGTGGGCACACAGCAGCCAGAATGGGCTGTGGCTCATCCCAGTGGCTGCTCCCTATCGAGGAGTGAGGGAGGCTGGATTTCACTGCAGCAGCCACAGGAGCAGCAAGCAGGATGTTCAGCTGCACTCAGGAGGTAAGGCAGGGTTCTAAAGGGCACGATGGGAAGGGTAAGGCGGCGCTCAAGTGATCAGTGCTGCCAGTAGCAATGAGCCAATACTGCTGTGCAACTTAACCCAGCATTAAAACATACTCGACCTCCGAAGAACTGCCTTTCCCACTGAGGATCTCACTTTCTCTTCCAGTGTCTGTCTGCTCCGTTCCCTGCTGCCAATCATAACCTTCAGCCACTTCTCTCAAAGCAATCTGCTCAGCAAGCAGCACGCAAAGGGGGACAGGGAAGGGCAACTGACTTGCCCCAGTAAGCCCCAGGTGACCTCTGAATGATACCAGCCCTGGCCTGAGCCAGAGTTCACATCTCCCAGGTGCCACCACTTCACAGTCAGGCCAGTCTGCACCAGCAAATTGTATTACAATGACCCTCATGGGAACAAATGTACTCGCCGTGCTTGGCTTGACTGGCAGACTCCCCTCACCGAGGAAGGGGGGGAGGCAGTCAACTTTGCTCATTTATTAGATCCACCCTGCTAGGTCAGCCTCTTTGTTGTTCAGTGAGCCAACAACTTGCAAACTCAGAGATGGGGCAGCAGCTGCCCATCCAGGGAACTCAGCATGTCTCACACACCGTTCCACCCCTCAGCTCAGCACTGGGCACTTGCTGCCAGCTCTCCACCCGACAAAGCTTGAGCTCCCCCTCAAAAACCTTGTTCTTCATGAATCGAGGAGAGATGGAGGAGAAACGTCACACAAAAAGGTGGGGAGGGGATCCAGCGTAACCCAGAAAGAGTTGGAAATTATTTAGAGAGCACTTGGCTCTTTTCTCCTACCTCTTCATCATTAGCACTGGAAGCAACACAGCTGTCTAATGGCAACTTCAGACACCCATGGGCCAGCAAAGCAACATTTTCCACACTTAAATAACACTGAGCTGATTTAATTACTGCACTTAATAGTAACAAAAGATGTCTCAATTTAATCTTCAAATGGCCCTCCAAGATCAAAACACAGCTGGCTGGATAACAAGATGGCCTAGGCCAGCAAACAAGTAGGTCCAATTTGTTCAAGAGCCGCATCCACTCCTCGGTATGAAAGGCCAAGGAACACTTGTGTGTCAAACGAATCAAAGGAAGCAGCTCTCCCATCGCCCCCTCCCTCCCCGCCCGACTTTTGTTATGGAGAGAAAAAATAAAAAGGCAGCTGATTCATGGGTAAAGAAATGCAACATGATAAAAGAACAAATGATGATGTTTGGGAGAGAAAGAGGTAAGAACCAAGACTTAACAGGTTTTACTTTTATAATCCTTCAAGATGATTAGGAATGAATGAATCAGATTAAAATCACATGGAGACAAAGGAAGGTCTCTAACTCTTTTGGGTTTTTTTCCATACTGGACAGAAGGAGACGGCTCATTAAGGAAAGCCCTCAAGACACAGCTACAGTGAGGAACAACCAAGCTTCTTTTTTGGGCAAGAAAAGTTGGGAAAAATTAACCATTTACTTCTAACATTCTCTAATTGTCCATAGCGGGCTGTGATTTTTGCAAACTGTTATTTTTTGCAAACTATTCTGAAAAATGTCCCTCTCTTGAGCAGCTTTCGATTGCATACTCCTGCTGACACAATGACCAGGCCTATCCAGGAACCTTCAAGAAATTTTCAAGGTTTTACACGTTCCATTACAGCTAAACGTGGAAAAATTATAGCCAATCTTTCAGCCATGGCAACATTTCTAGGATCCCCTGAGTGGCAGGGAAGGCTAAATAAGCTTCTGTGATATACCTGGGATATAGCTTTCCAAATGTCCCTTCCAGCTTTTGAGAGGAAAACGAGTGACACGCAGCTCACATTTCTGACCTCATTTCTATTAGCATTAATTAAAACCAAGTTTGCTATAAATCAGGTTGTTGAGCTTCGTGGGGTTACTTTGGATGAACAACAGTCTGTGGGATAGTGTTGCTGAAAAATTAGAAGGTTCTCACTAGTGATTTTTCCTTCACTTTTTCCCTTGATGGAGAACTAGATGAGGTAACTAAAGTGTGCCGATTTTCTTGCAGCCCTGGATCATGTTTTTGGGAAATATGGTTTCTTTGGGTTTTGTTTTTCATTATATACAGAGCTTACTCCATCAACAGCAGTTCTTAAGCATCAGATGATGTCACTGGCCACTGCACCATGAATGTGGAAGACTGAGGACACAAGGGAATTCACTGCAACTCTGGTAACGCCCCCCTCCTCTCCCTGGACTGTGACATGACAGAGGAAGATATGTCCATATTCTCAATAATCAGAGCCAGACAAACCAGTGGTTTACTCAAATACCCTGGCAGGGATGAGACACCTGAGCAGTCACTGAAATGGGAGGGGCTGGGAGAGGGCCTGTGGCTCTGTCTCCTCCTCAACAAGGCTAAATCTATGTTCAAGGGGGTTTCAGAGTGCTCTGGTTATCTGAGTTTGCTTGCAAATTTCAGACTAATTCCCTCATTGTTTATTTAAGTACCTTTCTTTCCCAGTGACTTCGACCCTGGATAGACCTGTATTTTCAAACCTCCATTATTTTGCAATGAACTGCTGAAGAAATACTCACTGCTTCAATTCACAACCTCCCTACTGATCTGTGTTCAAGCTCAGGGACTGAACCTTCATACTTCAAACTAGCTGGGTTCAGACATCTGAATGGCAAGTATGAATAAAATCTCTCATCTCTGTGCCCAATTGGTTTCATTTAAGCACGACTGAACCTCATCTTAAAGCCACTTTCCCATCAGTTTAAGTTCTAGATCAGTAACAAGAGATCTCGAGGAGGCACTCACTGCTGAAGCTCGAGCAAGTGCATGTTTCCAGTTTGCATGTTTGTTTAAGTAAGTGACAAAGATGGAGGGACCAAAAGCAATTCCCTTAACTAGAATTCACAAGTGCAACCGAGTGGAAAATCTCCCGCCTGCCTGTGAGGAGGGAGTCAGACTTTCTCAAAGGCTGAAAGACGGCTCAGCTCAATGCCCGGCAGAGCGTACAAAGCGCCAAGTGTGGAATCCTGACCCCGCTGAAGTCAGAGGCAAAATTCCCAGAGATTTCCTCAGGGCCAGGATGTTCAAACCTGTTCAGACAACTCATAAACCACCATTTCAAGGGCACACCTTTGCATGAGATTCCCAAGGGCCTTCTGAGTTTTGACTTAAATGCCTGGATTATTTTTACAATTCCAGTTATGGGTTCTTTGTTCGCGGGGAGTTAAGCAATACAAAGAACACAGAGAGAGAACAATGAAGGTATTACCATGCATGATTTGTCTTTAAAAAAATTATTTTTCTTTTCATGAAGTTATAGATCCAATTTCAGTCTTTATTATCACTTCGCCATGTGAGAAAGTGGTTCTTAATTTTAATAAAGGAAGGGAGCTTCATATTTCAACAAGAGCTCAAATGCTTCCTGCAATACAGGAGGTGGAAAGCTCTTTTGCTAACAGTTACCGCAGGCCAGATTCAGGGAGGGAAAGGGAAATAATCTGCCCACACCGAGTAAATAAACCCTGTCTAGGACATACCTAACAGTGGGCAGTAGCCCAAAGACATCTTGTCTGATGAGATCATTTCTGCCCCCTCCATTTTAAGGGAAATTAAGAGCTTGCTCTGCCAAGCACATATTAACATTTCACTTATCACTAAACTCAGGGTCCAAGCAAGTACATATGCTACTGCAGTCTGTGGTGCACGACTGGATTGATAAAAATCTTTCCACCATGTTAACCCATCTGGGAAAGAATCGTGTATGCAGCTTTCACTGAGATTACTAGATAATTTTCTCCCTCAAGTCTATTTTGCCCTAAAAATGAGGTATATCTAAGGAGGTTCTCATCTAAGACTTAACTGTATTCTATTTTATGTGAAGAATGACAAGTTTAACCCAATCCACCAAAGTAAGTGCCCCAATTCACACAGGCTTGTACAGTTTACCTTTGAAAAAATGCTACTAGCAGCCACCATCCCACTGCATGCTACTATAGCAATTTTAAATCAGAAATGCTAGTTGGGTTTGGCCAGCCAAACCTTCAGAGCTATTCCAGTTTGAAATGTATTATGGAAATTTCTTTTTCCCCAAACATGACCAATAGCTCTATTATTTTACAGTCTTTCTCATCAGACCCTGTTTACATTAGTGCTGGAGCTGTAATACCAAAATCCATCTTTAAATATGGTCCTTGCTGGTAAAAAGTAAACAGAGTTTTGCAAAATCGTTTTCTAATATTGTTCCCTCTCTGTTCTGGCAAAGGAAATGAAGCCAGTTGTAAGCTCAACACCAAGAATCTGGTTTAAATTTGGGCTGTGACCAGAAGACCTGACTTGGGCTGCAGCTCCACGCTCATCCAAACAAACAGGACTGTGCACAGTGCCAATACTCTCATTTTCCACTGGAAAACCTCAAGATGCACATCCAGGTGACCTGGCCACTGGGACATGCCACCGGGGTGCTTTACAGACTGCATCAGTACAGAGGGGAAATGTGTTATTTGTTGCATGTGTTATTTATTGTTATTAATTCCACACTCTGAATCTCAGTGCAAGGGGAAAAAAATAACCCTAAGAAATTGAGAGCCATGTGTGGAACACACTCCTACTGAGTGAGGACCAACAACAAAGTCAGTAAGACACCTCCTAACAAGTTTCAAGCCAGAGCCAAAGAGAGAAATGGAGAAAACAAAGCAGTAGTAGCAACTAGAATTTTTATCTTCCAACTCTCTTGCATTTAGCTTTAGTGATAAACAGGGCTGCAAGACACTGAAGTGAGATACGGTGGTTTTGTGATTCTTTTCAGGTAGCTGAGTACAAAATCCCTGCGCCTCTTTCTCCTCAGGCCATTCATCTTCCCCAGGTGATGGAAAGCCACTCTCCCAGCGGGTGGTCCTGCAGACACTAATGCTTAATTGCCACAAATCAATCCCAACCTTGATGCTCAGGCTGCTGCTACGCCATCCCCCTTCCACCCTCTTCCCCTCACAGTGACTGAGGCCCAGGATCCTCTCATGTCACTAAATCCATCTTTGGACAGAGCACCCAGGAAAAGCAAAGCACCAGCTCCAGACACTGCTAGCTGGGGTCAGCGCCGTGAGCTGACCTTACACAAGAACAGCCTCAAAAAAACCCTCAGCTCTGTGTCCCTGTGCACACACACATGCCTTCTATTTTACTTTTTTGTTCAACTGGAATTAATCAGGAACGATAAACACTGTTTGTTTCCTGAAAGCAGCAGTGGGGGGATGAAATATGCCTCTTAAGCTTATCAGCTTCAGCGCCACTGAAGAGAAAGCTGGCTTCTAAGCCCAGGGATAATGGGCTGTCCTTTCAGGAAGGTATCAGAGGTCTCAGGAGAGGGAGACAGCACAATGGTGTGACCTTCAGCTAATAAAGCCCACCCTAGAGTCCAAAGAAGCTTGGGGAATATTGACAAAAGTTCATATTTACAACAGCCTGGACCCTTTCCAGAAACCATTACCAGTCTAGAGAGCTGCAGCCTCTGTACATACACTTACACAGGCTTTTATTCTGCCTCCTCTCTTTCTTTGTTCCCATGCTGGCAAAAAAAAAAAAAAAATTAGTCAGAAAATGGCAATTCTTCTGCTAACAAGGCTCCACCAGCATCTTTCTTAATGAAGAGAGTTATTTAAAATTTCAATTTCAACCTCAGCCCTATCCTCTACTTGAAGGAGACTCAAGGCCCCTTGCAAGGATTCTTGGTGCGTCATCGTGCTCATCAGGAAGAAAGCATATGTGTTTTTGTGGAAAATCTGCTGATTTATTTATAATTCTTTAAACAAAAAGGCAGCCAACATATTGTAAAATGAGAATGTTGCTGGGTTTTTCTTCAAATAGGCACTGGCAATCAACGCAGCCCGTCAGAAATACACACCCAAAGCATTTTCAGGCAGAAACTGATCCCCCCCAGTCTGCGTTGTGGTTGGCAAAATGACGTGCAGCCCATAACTGGAGTGCACAGGCATGACTGGAATACAAATAACAATAATATTTTAAAAATTGTTCATACAGTGAAAAAAACCAATTTCAAAACATAAAACCCGTTTGAAGCTGGAGTTTCATTTCTCTGCCTCCTAAAATAGTTCCAAAACAAATATATAAAAATAAAGGTTTGAAGGAAATCTGTTTTCAAGGATAATTTCACTGAAATCAATATTAAATCTCAAAACATTTAATGGAAATAACATCTTCAGTGACAGAACTATTTTGACCGCACTTTCCAGTCCAGCTATGCCAGTCTGCCATTTTTATTTATCTGCTTCATAATTCATCTTTGCCATCCTGAAACTAATCCTGTTGGGGCTCAAAAGGGATCAAAAAACTGGAATAGGTTAGAACTTTTCCCAACAACATCTTCTAAAAGATGCCTCTGTATCATGGTGGTCTCGCTTACTGTGCCAGCATTTGACAGGCAGGAAGAAAGCTGAACAAACCTCTACAAAGACCACACATTTCTCACTTTTGCAGCTTTTCTTTCCAGTGAAGAACATACTCCCACCAAGTGCTACAGTTACATCAGCTACACAAGCAGTTTTCCAATTTCCTAGAGTTTTGGCCCGAGCTGGCATTTTATTCTTTCTCCTTAATCCCATCCTGCAATATTCGCTGTCAGGAGAGTTCAGGTGATTGATTGCAGCCTGTCTGAATCCAAAGTAGTCAAATTAGCTATTAATGTTGTGCTTAATGTGCTCACACAAACAAGGTCATTGGCTGCATTGAGACTAATAGAAGATGACACACACTGGGACTGCACAGCCCAGGGGACTGCAAACAGGATGAAAAAGCCTTCAGTTCATGGCCACTACTTCAAAAGCAAGCCTGATGCTACAGAAATCCTATCCATGCTCAGCAGTCCACCTGGGATCCACTCACAGCACAAACCCTGGGTAGGAGCACTCAGTCCTCCCTCACCTCTGACAGAGGTGCTGTTAGCTCAGCTGCAGCCACATTTTGAACACCATCAAGGTTAACCATCCTTCGTCCTTGCTCCCAAATATTGCTCCAAATTATATCCATCCTCCCTCTTGAGGGGAGCTAACAAAATAAATCAGCAGCAGCACTGAATTCAGGAAGTGGTGTAACATATCCGAAGAAAAATATAAAGAGTTAATAGTGCCCTCAGAGAGATGGAACCAAGTTCATCTTGGAAAAATATCAACTCATCTGTGGGGAAATACTCCACAGGACGAGCTGGAAAAGTGAAAGGCATTGGGTTCCTCCAGTAGGAACATGGAGTTCTGCTTGGAAAGCTGGAGTCCAGTAGGACCAAACACCCACTGCTAGCCCACCTGAGGGCATAGGGACACTGCTCAAGCAAATTAACCATTATTTTCTATGCATAAAAAGACACTACAAATGATACAATGAAACCATTGGAATCACTGAAACTATTTCTCCACACACTGTTTCAAGGAGGAGAGGTGATGTCTCCTGGCTGCCACCAGGGCCCTTGCTAAGGGCTTTTCATGAACTAAACCTTTAAACTAGCACTGTTTTATTAACAATAACAGTGAGTTCCTACTGAGAAGCTCCAGAAACAACTGTGTCTGGTAGTAATTTTATACCTGTTTTCCATGGCAGAGCCCTCTGGCTCTCAGGAAACCATGGGATATTAAGTGTATCCCAGAGAAACAGGCAGATCCAGGACAAGTCTTCTGCAGCGGTGGATGGGCAACTGCTCCAAACTGCTGCCCTCCCTACTTCCAAACCACAAACACTCAGAAAAAGCCTTGCTTTTAGGGTACAATTTTAATCATGAATACCGGAGTTATAAGGCTGAAAAAGCAAGCTCCATGCTGAGAGGGAGTAATAATCCCACCTGTGGCTGTTGCCAGCACGCTCTCCTGCACCCTGTCTTTGAGCACAAAAATAGGAAGCCTAAGCAGCCTGCTTGTGGTGTTACAAGATATGGCACAAGGCTTTGTCTTTCTTGAGTGAAGAGGTGAAAAAAAGAAAAAAAAGAAAAGAAAAATCAGGGCTTAAAACTGCAAAGAATTAAGACTTAATATCAGCCAAGCTGGTGACTGGATCTCGGAGGTCTGTTTCCCTCTGAATTTCTCCTTGCTGCTGTGACGTGCTCACACTGAAAATTTTCCCTTGAGCAACTGCCTGACTAAAATACAGCACACCCTTACCATAAAGCCCTTTGTTAAAACATCTTTGCCATAAAGCTGCAAAACCTTGGCTCCCAAGTACATTAAATCCTTATAAACCTGCCTTCATTTTAACCACGCAGTATTTCAAAACACAAAGCGCTTCTTCCGAGAGATAGCACTTTAATGAGGAGAGGGGCAAAATATATAAACCAAACCTCATTACAGCATAATTTCCAGGAGACAAGCATGCTGTTATAAAAGAAAGCCATGGCAATAGCATTTCACAGAGCTTGAAGATTTAATACTTTTAAAAAGCTACTGCTACTTTCAGCCTTTGGTGGTGTTTTGTTTTGAACGTAACAGAAACAACCAAAATTATGGGTCCACCGTCAGCTATGTATTTTATATTCTGTAAATTGTTGCAAATGGTGGATTCAACTCTAAGGCATGCTCACAAAATGTAATGGAGTCAGTAAGAGACTAACTACAAGTTACTGTGTATACTTTTTCCTTCAAAGCCCTGCATTCTTAAAGGTTGTTGCTTTAAACATGATGATGCAGCATGGACATGGTAAATTACCCAAACCAAATCCAATTCATACTGGAGTGAAAGTGCTTATAATGATCCAGTTTGTTCATGTGTTAACAGTGAAGCTAAAGAAACCTATCAAAAACCAGACTAGAAGAAAAATCTAGAGTATTAACAGACAAATGAAAGTAATGGATATAACCCCGTTTAATACCACCTGTCAGATAAATCAGGGTAACTGGCACATCAAAGGGACTGCAATTAGTTTCCAAAAATGAGAATACTTATTTTTCTTTAAATCTGAAACTCGATTGCTTTCTACAAAATGACAAGTGGATCAGCCTCCCCCAGCCAACAAGAAAAATGTTACTGGAAAAAACTGTTCTCCCTAAGAACAAATTATCTATCAAAGGAGCATCCTGAATTACATTGGTCTACAAGACTTTTAAACTTAATCTAATAAGAATTGCCATTATTGATTATAGTTCTTCCACATTAGTCTTCCAGTTGTAACCTCTGAAATGAAAGCTTAGCAATGATTAGGTATTTACTACAACCAGTAGCAAAAAATAGTGAAAAAAAAGATGAGCATAAAGGCCACCAAAGAAACAACTTTTTTTTTTTTTTTTTAAAGAGGAGGGAAACCAAACAAGCAAAAAACCCCAACCCCCCGCCAAATAAGCCCACCCCAAACCCAACAACAGCAAGGGGAGATGCACTTCATGGCAGCTTTGACTTGAAGCACATGTAACACTGATTGATGGATACTGAAAGCAGAGACACCAGTGGAAAATTAAACCCAACCAAGCACCAAAATTGGGACAGGGTTTTTTGCGTTTCTTGGTCCTACTTTAGAAAATTACACAAGAAGGGTCAGAATTTCAGGAAATTATTGTTCTAGCTACTGTCACAGATTTGGGTCAACAGCAGGGTAGAAGTTGACCTGTAATTGATGCCTATAACCAGGTTAGGATAAGCATTTCCTCTTATCGCTTCGGTGCGGCTTATAACTGATGGTATTCTGGACTGAAGGGTGCTTATGCTCCCTGATTACCAGGAGGTTCAACACTCACTACACAGCTACAGCATGGAGTGGCACTTCTCACTGCAGTTCTCAGAGAGGACATCTGAAGAGAACACAACACACCAACCCTTTTCCTAAATACACCATCCATGATTTTGCCTTTGAGGTCCAGTTTCTGAGGTACTTTTTGCAATTTTCATTTTTACTTATGTGACTCATTTACAAGTTTAGAGCAAAAGGATAACTGGTTCCTCCTTCATCATCATCACTCCCTTCTAAGTCACAGGAGATTTTTCCAGCTCTTACCAACTTTAGCAGGGGAGAAGACAGCAGGCTGGACACGGTGGAGGCAGCATGTCAGCACACAAATTATCACAGGATGTCTGCTGTTAAGGTAACCCACCTTAGCACATGCCTTCCCTTAGCTCAGCTTTAATATTTTTCTGCTTGGCTGTGCAACTATACCTCGAGGAAGAAGGCAGCTGCAAGCAAGTGCACATGCTACTTCTGTTTTACAGTCTTCCCACTTACTCCATTAATAACTGAGGGCTTGGGGTGCTAGAAACAAGAAGCCTTATCACAAATGTGCAATGAGACCCTGAGCTAACAGGTTAGCTGACATGGAACCGTTAACAGTGAATTGGCTTGGAGACAGTGGAGGAAAAAAAAAAAAAGGGGGGAGGGAAGGGAGACAGAGTGAGAGAGACAGAGACAGCAACCAATTCAGCTGCAAGAAATCAAGCTAAATCAGTCCCAAGTGCCCATGTTGGAGAGACTTGATCTCATACCTTGCTTGTTATCAAGGCACTCCTGATACGAGTCAGCTCCAGTTCCGTTGCGGTCTACAGACAAAACAAAAAGTTTCATTCATATCAAATGTAAATATTAGAAACTTCTCAAATGGCAGCCCTGCTGGAGCAACACGTTAGGTGCAAACAGCACTACTTCTCTTGGAGTCCACGCTGGTGTGCTGACAGAACCTGTGAGTGGTTACAAACAAGATACAACAGCCTGACACCAACCCACTGTGAGAAACTTATTTTAGTCCTGGGCAGGAGGTGCTCCACACTGCTGAGGGCATATGGGAGAGGATTACAGCTCCAGCTGCCCTGAGTAAGCTCCTGAAGCACATGGAAGATGGAATACTTGGAGTTAAATCTGTCGTTGCAATGCTTTCTGTAGACCGTATGAAACTACTGGTTTGAAGCAGCAGAACTGAAACTGCAGTTTGGAATAGACTTCTCTGTGGCTTGTGGTGCTGCCGTCCCTTTTGGGTTTTGGCTGCAACACTGTACTAAAGACAACAGAAAATACAAGAACATGCTTTCCAAACGTCACTTTTCCACAGAAGCAATGTTACTGTAGTTACCACTGGGGTTATCTGATCCAGCAGCAGCAGAGGAGCTGCCATGAAAATGGGGAGAAGATGAGACTCCTGTGTACAAGTGTGCTCCACACAAGGAAGAAAACAGACAGCTCCCAAACACAGGTGGGGTCACACAAGTGGTCTCTCACATCCAGCATGGATATCACCTAACAGAAACCTTCATCTGCATTAGAGGTTCAATTAGATCTCATCACCTGGGTGTAAAAATGGTTTCACCTGCAGGTTAGCAGAAGCAGGTTACAACATGGATTGGACCTCAAATGCAAACCAAAGAATCTTCCAGCATGGCTTCTGCTCCTGCTGTACAATTCAGTTCAACCACAAAAAATGCCTGGATGGTCACTGAGAAAAAATGTTAAATATATCTATAAATCCTGGGTAAACTGATGTTCTTTCAACAGCTTACATGTACTTCACACCATGCTATGTACGAAGACTGAAGCAATTGAGCCCTTGAGGTGTTTGCACAACCCCAAAAAGTGAGGTTTTGCACATCACTACATCTAAGAACACACATGGGGCTAAAAATCAGTCCTGTTGTGTAACTACCAAGCCATCTGATCAGGTCACTCACGGCACTGGAGACAGCTCCTCTACTAGAATACAACCATGTGGTGATCTCAATTAATGAAGGAGCTACTCCACTTGGCTGAGCTGGGAGTCACCATTGAGAGAACCAGCAAAACAGCTGTGTGTTTATTTCTTTCTGAAGATGCTGTTCAGGGCCAAGTTTATAAATATTATTCACAACAGAAAAAAAAGACACTAAGGAGAATGCTGCTACCCAGGTACCTGCAAACAAGTGCATTTCTGTACCTCCAGCAAGCAACTGGTCCCTTACTATGAGGGCTTGCTGGCATTGCTCCCGGGTGGCAAACGCATTCCCACATCAGCTGCCCTTTCATCTTTGCTCAACCATCAGCTGGTGATGGCTCCTCCAAGAGGAAGAGATCCAGATCCAAGTTAAAAGGCTTCACATTCAGCAATAGTATTTAACGAACAAAGAAGCAAAAATTGAAGTTGCCCCACTGTTTGTGTTGTGTAAATCGCAGATAATAGATCTCCCTAATCCTAATGAGACCTTCCTATTAAAATCTTTATTAGCTTTCAGCTCTGCAGATTGCCCAAAGGCTCATCAGTTTCCCTATCTCTCAGTACCAAGATCTGCTTTAACTTTTACAAATAGCTCTAAGATATTTCTCAGCTTATCAGCATTGCCAAGCAGTCTGTCTTATCATTACTATTGCAGATAAAATAAATGAGCTCACGATGATATGAATAATGGCATTTTCTGTATGCTGGTTTCCCATTACATTTTCAACAGATTGTAAACTTAAGCACAAAAGAGAAAAAAATAAAAAAGAAGCCAGTGTAGGGTGAGAGAGAGGCTTTTTTTCTACCTTCAGTGCCTCAGAGCACAGGCTACATTTTTAAGCTCACCTGATGAGAGCCAGTAATTAATTCTGAAAGGGAGCAGAAATACCTCAGCTCTGCTTTCTCTGAAGACCAAAAGCCCAGTTACTTCTGGGATGTTTTTTCAGCTGCATTTGGTGGTGAGAAGCAAGGGCTAAACCACGCTCTGCCTAATGAAGCCATCTTCATTAGTTTGCTCCTTTCCCTCGCAGCCTAGGAATACCAGTCAGATTGGGAATTGAAATCATGAAAAGCAACAGAACTGCATTTGAATTAAAAGACTAAGCTACAAAGGTCTCCGACGGCTGCTCGGGGCTGATTAGCACGAGGCGCGTGTGGCACCATTGCGGCACAGAGCGAATTTTACAGCTCACGTTCGCCGATAAAGGCAAAGCGTCCGCGGGAGACAGGGGAGCTGAAAGCCTGGTGCTCCCTGCCTTTCTGTGACAGCGAGCAGGGAGGTCATGTTCTGGCAACCATTTTCTGCCTGGTCCCTGCAGCAATCACTACAGGGTTAAACACTTTTCCGCTCCCCAAATTCCTCGCCCTGTCACTGTATCAAGGTTATCTATTATTGGCAGTGACAGGTGAAAATTAATCTCCTAATTATTTCTTGCTGCGTAATCTGCACTGAAGGAGTAACGTAAAAGGATTACAGTACACCCTCTACGGAAGGCTTTGCTAGAAAGCCAATCATCCAGGGAGATAGAGGGGATGTGGGAAAGAGATATTTATGACGGATTTCCAACCATTTTGAAGGCAGACTACACTATAACTTTATAACCGACAGCTCTGGAGTAAGGATATTCTTGTAGGTATCTTAATAGCCTAAACACTTTTTATTGTTGATTCCTCCAGGAAAAAAAAAACCCAAGATTTATATCCATTATTGTCCCTGATTCTCCTCTGGAAGAGCAGTTACTGCAGGAACACCATCCACGTACAGATGTTCTTTACCCCCCACAGAAACATTATGGCAAACAATGTACCCAGCCTGCTTCAGCTCAATATTAAAAATCTTGCAGCCACCTTCCACAGCAATTTAACTGTAACACTTTTTCCACAAGAACATAAGCTAGACTGAGTACTTCCAAAAATAAGAATATTTTTTTTAAAAGCCTCATTTTGTAAGCAAGCTAGAAGTATGTTTGGTAACAACACAAACAGCCACCTTGAAATGCTGCCTTCATGTAAACTCTAGCTCTCTTACCACCCACCAGAAAATAAGGCTTATTTTTATAGTATTAAAGAACACACATTTATCTTTAACCCTTTCTATGTAAGGTACAAATGGGTGTTTTCAAGAATCCATTTTTCTATGTCCATGTCAACCGCACCATTCTAGTTGAAGTTTACAAGAACAATCAATCACAGGTTGTGTTCAAAATGACATTAGCTACCTTGAGAGATGCTGTCACTACCCATGCCTGTGACACAGTTAATGCAGGGGTCCCTGTTGGTGAAGCCCTGGCAGGTAACAGGACAGGGCAGCAAGGAAGATCACCACCTGCAATCAAGTCCTGCCACCAGTATTGCTCACATGTATCTTCCATTTCCTTGATGGGAACCTTTCCTACACGGTGCAGAAACATCACTAATTCCTTTATGCAAACTCTCGGTGCTTAGATCCATCACCACGTTCCTAATTTTTTGGAAAGCCAAGCCCTAACACGAACTCGGACAACAACACAGCGGTCAGCAGCGAGCGCCCACCACTCCGCTTTGCGTTTCCATCGGCCAGGATCGCGCAGCTGGTCGGGGAAGAGGAACAGGTAAGCCTCAGCGCCCCGAGGCACGGCCAGAGCCGGGCAGAGCCGAGCAGCCCCGCGCCGGGCGGTGCTGAGCGCACCTGTGCGCAATGCGCGCCCGCAGCCACACGGTGGCGCACGCAGCGCTGCCCAGCGTCCCCGAGGCGCGGGCCGGGAGCGCTCCGACCCAAACCCAAAATCCCAAATCCCAAATCCCAAACCCCGCCGGGGCTGCGCCAGCCCGAGACCAACACCGCCGTCGTCAGGGGTCCCTGCGCCCCCGCCAAGCCGACCGGCAGAGGAAGCCGCCAAGCTGGAACACATTTGCAACTCCAGGGACAGAAGCTGGCCGAGCCATGTGAAACGCTGCTAAAATCACCAGCACTCAGGGTTTTAAATGAGCGGCTCAAATTAGGCAAATTCCCCAGCAGTGACAGAGGTGTTAAGGTTGTTCACCTTCTCCTGTGTTGGTTTTAACACCTCTGGGCCAGGCTGCGGCTCCTGCAGCCTCAGCGCTCCCTGGACTCTGAGCATCAACAGTGCTGAAGGGCAGGTGTGGGCAAAAGGATTATTTTTCTCCTTAAGGCAACTGCTACTAAAAAAGTAAGTATTTTACTGTATTTAAGTAATTTTAGCAAGAGCTTGCGTCTCCATCTGAAAGACAACTCCCAGGTGATTTTTGGGCTATCACAAGGACTCAGAAAACATGTATCCAGCTACCAAGTTTTGCTGAATCCACACATTACCTATATGTTTCTATAGATTTCATTTTCACCAGCACGAGGGTAAGGCAATTTGTGTTTACATCATTAAGGCTAGCGATTTACTTCTCCTCAGGACCTATTTTCAATAGATAAAGAGAAATAATTTAACAAAGCCTAGAACAGAACACAAGCCCTTAATGGTTTACCCTTGGTGTTAAGTAAACGAGGAAATTATTCACCAGCATCTCGTATTTTGCGGGTGTTTCAATCTTACAGTTACCTAATCTCTTACACAGTAGTTACGAGAACAAAAGAAATGTGAATAGAGGCAAAGCACCCACCTACTAACATATCAGTACTACTTCTAACAAGCCTGTTTTCCAGTAATATGTTTTCCTGATGGAAATCTGAAGAACAAATTCCTATCCATAGGCATTTTCCCCAAATGTTCCATCATCAACCTCATTATGCGATACAGAAATTCTCCCAAGGGATATTATGTAATGGCAATCCCTCCTTCCTCCCCCTAAGGAGTATATTTCTCATTACATCTCCTAGTAATTGATCAGTCTAGGAAATCATTTCTGGTAAAACCATATGTTTCTTTACCTAGTTTAGAATTTCCATCTTTATTCAGAAGGGTAAAAAAAGACTTACAGGAGACCCTCAAATTTCCATTTCTGATGCACGATGCCAATCTGTACTCAAACATGCTATTAAACAAGGAGTAACACATTCTTATACCTTCCTGACCTCAGATCTTGCAAACTCATGAAGTCATTAAAATTAACCAGCTTACATTTCCTATCCTGATGATACAAATAATTTTACCTGACTGAATCTGTAATAGATTTTAAAAGACTGCTTCATGTTCCAATATACCCAGACACCACAAGCCCTAGATATTATAGGTCATTCAACACAAGGATGCTGAGAGTCGAGGAATAAAAAAAAAATTTAAAAAAAGAAAAAAAGAGGGAAAAAAAGAAGAAGAAAGAACGAAAGAAAATATTTAAGGCAGAAAAACAACATTCACATCTGTGCTTTCCAAAAGTACTGTACACCACGGGCCAGCTGAAGAATGCAGCCCTTTTCACTGCCACTTCTGTCAACATATCACCACTAAACATCCCGGGAGGCTATAGTTTAAAAAGCAGCAACAGCAAACACTAATATTTGTACCCCTTGCTCAAAATTAACACTTCAGATTGCACATTCTAGAAAATCAGAGGAAAATAAGTATCAACTACTGCTAAATATCTGTAGTTTGTCACTGGAACTTGAGACATTCTCCAATCCCTTTTTTAACTTCAAAATACCAGAGCTATGTGTGACACTGCTATTTGACTTAGCCTGCCCAGGCCACAAGGTCCAACAGATGACTGCATGTCCTGATAGAATAACACTGGGATATATTTCGCTCCTTCGTTTGTTTATGAGAACAGACTGCCCCTCTCAGATAAACAAGGCTTAAGGTTTCACTCAGAATAGCCCACCTTCCAAACAAAATAAAATAAAATAAATCACTGTGTACTAGTGAAAACTTGGTATCCAGCTAAATAAAATACTGCCTGCCTTGTCTTATAGCATTAATCTCCACTAGAAAAGAAAATCAGGCATCTCAAGCTACTGCCTTTTGGCTTTAGCACAGGGCAGTTTTAGGGAACTGCTGTCAACAAAGAAAAAAATTCTTGAAGAGAGCATTAGGAGTCTGCCACTTGTGGGAAGTTAATGCCGTGTGTATAATTCAAGCAGCTCACCCTTGTAAGTCTGTATGTGGGGAAAATCGGATTTATACATAAACATAAACCTCTGAAGTAAATTCTGATCAGGGATGACCAGAGATTTAACTCTCTAGAAAGAAGAATGGGAAGACTCTATTTTCCTGTAATACCTTGGCAGCCTTTTCCAGTTGAGCAAGGCTTTCTTTCAAGAATTGATAACGAAGTAAATAATTCCAGTTCCTGCGGCACAGGGGAGACCAGTTAAGGACGCTCTCCAAGACCCAAAGCAATCATTCAGAACAGTAACTTACATAACAAGAAATTATCTTTGTTACAAAATTAGGTTAAAAGGACCTCAGATACTGTAATGTTACAAAAAATCAGGACATGCCTTGAGAAGATTAGCTGGCAAGCAGCCTCCTGAGATAAATGCGCAACTTCAAGAAGATTTTACAAGCCTAAAAAGCAGTTTAAATTCCAGAGAGACACACAAGCCTTTGCCATTTAAAAAGGTCCTTCTTGCCTCCCCTCTGCCCTCACCTTATTCCCGAGCTCTTTTTCCAAACCATCTTTAGTTAACCAGTGACCTGAAAATCTTATTTCGCCTCCCCCTCCCCTTTTCAAATTTGTCACTTTAAACACACAAGGTTTAATTTCTTAATTGGATTAAATTTTTCATTCAGGCTAAGCAGAGGGGCCCCGCAGCAGGCGCGGGGAGGGGAGCAGAGCCCGGCAGCCCCGCACCCCACGATCCACAACCTGCCCGGCCGGGGAGCGGCGGTGATTTATTTCTCTGGCCAAACAAACACACGGGAAAAAAAAAAAAAATCCGCGACGACCATTTTCAGACTTGCTATTCCTTGTGGCCGCACCGAAGGGGTTAAACCGCCGGGCACGGATTTTTTGAGTTTGTTACCGTTTTCAACAGCCAGAAATCCCAGACCAACACCGGCCTCATCCGGCAGCCGGCTACAGCGCCAGGCAGCCAGCAGCACCCGACAGAGCCAAGTCGCGATATTCGGCCGAAGGGGACCACCCTAGGTGGGTGGGAGGGAGCAGCCGTGTCACCCGCGCTGCTCCGGCTCGGGAGCTGCCGCCCGGCCCCGCTCCCCGCTGCTGCCCGGGGAAGGCAGCGCTTCGATATTTATTATTCCCCCTCCCCGCTCCAGCGAGGGTGGCAAGGGGGATGCGGTCGCACTGGAGGAATGTGCGAAATGGGGTGAAGAAAAAAAAAAAAAAAAAGCAGCTCGGGAGCGCATCGCATCCAAGCAGCTCCGCGCTGCTGCGCCTCTTTCTTGTCTTCTGTTTTATTTAAACACACCCAGTTTCTCCCGCAAAAAACCTCCATAATTCTGCACAGAGCGCTCCTCGGTTCGCCTCCGAGAATGGACAACGAGCGGCTCCTGCCCCTCCGCATCCCGACCCCGCTCGGGGAACGCGGCGGGAACCATCCCGAGGAGCCACCGGGGCTGCCGGGAACACCGAACCAAGCTCTCCGGCTGCGCCGAAAACGGCGCAAGAGGCGAAGAAGAAAAAGAGAAACACACAGAGACCGCACGCACGGAGCCACCACCACACCGGCGGGAAGCACGGCGATTTCCTCCCCTCGGCTGACCGCAAAGCCGCCAGCTCCCCGGCTGGAAAACGTTTCCCCGCGGCGGAACGGAGCTCGGGAAGGGGACTAGAAGTGCCCGGGGGTTGGGGGTCCCGGGCCCGGAGGGCGCCCACCCGCCCGGCGCTACTCACCGCGCGGCGCGCAGACCATGGCGAGCCCCGCCGGCCCGCCGGGCCCCCGCGGGATGATCCTCCGGGCGCGGCCGGGCGGGCGCGGCGCGGCGCGGAGCGGAGCCGCTCGGGGCCCCCCGCAGCGGCACAGCGCGGCTCCCGGCCCGGAGGTGCCCCGGGGGTCCCGCCGGCCCCCGCCTCCTCCTCCCGCCGCGCTCCTCCGCCACTCGCTCCTTCCCTCCGCTCTTCCTGGGGCCGCAGGCACCGCGTCTCCTCGCTTTCTTTTTTTTCTTCTTTTTTTCCCCCCTTGGGTTCTTTTTTCTCCCCCCGGCCGAACCCGGGGCTCAAAGTTTGCGCCCCCGCGCCCGCTCAGCCCCGGAGCAGCCACACAGACGGCGCTACGGGTCCATCACCCGCGGGGCCACAAACACACGAGGGGGCGAAAAGCCCACAGACGTACCAAAAAAAGGCAAAAAAACCAGCAAAAAAACCCCCAGCGACCCAGGCGGCGGCTCCGGCCGGCATCCGAGGAGGGGAGCAGGGGAACGCTCAGCTCCGCAGGCAGCGCCAGCCCGGCCCCATCCAGGGGCTTCCCCCGGCGGCGGGTTTCTTTCTTTCTTTCTTTTCGTGGTTCACGCCTCGGTAGCCATTATTCCCAAGCATGGACGGGGAGGCACCGCGCCGAGCCCGCTCCGCTCCGCGGCGGCGGTGCCGCTCCCCGGGCGCTCCGCGGCGCGACTGCTCCGCGCGGCCGCGGCCGCCGCGCCCCGCCCCGCGCCCGCCCGCCCAGCCGCCGGGCCAATCCGGCCGCGAGACGCGGAGCCACGCGCCGCTCCCGCGCGCGCGCCCGCCGCGCCCTGACCCCGCCCCGCCGCGGGGGCGCGCCCGACCAGCCGTCGGGGCAGCGGGCGCGGGGTGCGCGCCTCGGGAGCGCGCGGGTGGGGGACGCGAGAGGTGCGAGAGTGAGTGTGAGTTTAGTGCGAGTGTGTGTGTGTGAGTGTGTGTGTGAATGCCAGTGCGAGTGTGAGTGTGTGTGTGAGTGAATGCCAGTGCGAGTGTGTGTGTATGCAGGAGCGCCAGGTCCGTGCCTTGGGATTGTCTGGCTGTGCACAGGTGTGCAGGGGCTGTGCGGACACGGCCCACATCCAGGTGCACAGGGTGTGTCTGCATGGCAGGTGTGTGTGACCGCGTGTGCAATCTGTGCGTGTGTGTGTGCACAGTCTCTGTGTGCACAGTCTGTGCCTGTGCGTGTGCACGGTCTGCTGCTTCGTGCAGTCTGTGTGTGCTGCGTGTGCACCGTCAGCCTGTGCGCGGCTCGTGTGTGTGTATGTGGCCCGTGTGTGCACGGCGGGTGAGGTTTCTCCGTGCACAGCCTGTGTGTGCACATGGTCGAAGGGTGGATGAAGCGTATCAGTGCTCCCTGAATGCACAGGCGTGTGCATGCCTGGTGTGCGAGTGTGTGCACGCTCCCTGCCCCCCACCAGTCCGTTGATGGGCTGAGGTTGGGCTCCTTTCCTTCTATTTTCCATGTTAGATGCAGCCTTCTGTGTCCCTGAGATGCATTTGGACCCCCAGGGGATTTGGATCCGGGCAGAGGGAGAAGAGAAAAGCAAAGGAAATGTTTCATCGTGATTTACTTTCCCCATTGCAAAACAGTTGTTAGTAGGTATATTTAAAATATAATTACTATTGCCGTGAATCATAGGTGCTTTAATAAATGGTTAATCAATGGCCACAGGGCCGACATCCCCGCTGCCTGACATGCCTGGTTAGCACCTGCCGCAGTAAACGTGATTCACGGGGACAGGGCCAGCCCCTGCCCTCCCCCCGCTGTGTGGGCTTGGGGTGTCACACACACGAGCCTTCAGCACAGACCCCTCCCCATCAGTGCCCCTGTGCACTCAGCCTGCACCCCGACATCCCGCTCTGCACCCCGACACCCTGCTCTGCACCCCAATACCCTGCTCTGCACCCCGACACTCCACTCTGCACTGCTGGCCTTCTCTCAGCAGCGTTTGGGGTGTCCCCATGTGGCCCCGGGGCACTGTGACTGCCTCTGGGGTAGGGGAAAGGAGCCGCCCAAGCTTGGTTTTCAGCTGGCCTGGAGAAATTATCTGAAAATCTTCAGGGAGAGAGGCGGTAAACATCTGTATACTATTAAATCCATTAGATGTGTTCATTATTTTATATTGATTGGTATATCACTACACAAAGTTAATATATTATGATTATTAGTATATTGTTAAATCATTAAATACGACAGCAGACGCAATAAATAATTTCCAGGGGATCTCAGCTGACATTTAGAAATTGATGGGTATGTTTTTCCCTTTGCATCCTGGCTGCAGGACTGCAGCGACGCTCTGGCTGCTCTGACTGATCTCCTTCCCCTGCTTTCCTCTGCAAGTGAAGGCAGCAGAGAGAGCCTGCTCTGCCATGCCCGAGTTTGCATTTTAAAAGATGAAGCTGAATTAATACAAGCCCCAAAGAAACCTGTTAGACGAGGATATTCAAACCACTCGCATGAAACAGGGAGCCACAAGAAGGATCTACACTGGAGGCTGCACCTTGGTGCTGCTCAGGGAGAAGAACACCCTCTTGCAACACCGACAGGATTTTCAAGTGAAAATGCAGGGATGGAGCTGCCCTTGCGTCAGGAGCACTGCCACCTGCGTCCTGCAGGTATCCACCCTGCCCAGGGAGCACAGGAGCACAAGCATCCCCAAACCCTCAGCCTAGACCGCAGGTCACGAGGGGTTGTGGATTTATGGCACAGCTCCTCATGAAACAGCAGATGTTGGGGAGTGTGCACATCTGTATCTTTACAGCAGGGGAGCTGGATGCCAATCAGGGTTAATTTGGGATAAATTTACAAGAGCGCACAGCGTGACCCAAGGTACCTCTTTATTGGCCTACTACAGGCCTGCTAAATGCATTGGCCGACTACTACACATTAAAGCCACATGAGCTTGTATGTTCAAAATGAATTTTACAGGAAGACACAGGGATAGAAATAGGAGGAGAGCCTGTGTCACAAATGACATCCAGATGTGAAAACACTGTAAATACAAACATCAAAAGGCTCACCCCTCCACATTCTGCAAAGACAACATTGGAGAAAGGACTTGCTGCATTTAAACAAATATTCTCGGCAAGGAAGCCAAGGAGCCTGCTGTCCCTGGTGCACAGCAAACCCCCACGGATCCGAGTGGGAATTAGC
This sequence comes from Lichenostomus cassidix, assembly GCF_008360975.1. NCBI lineage: Eukaryota > Metazoa > Chordata > Aves > Passeriformes > Meliphagidae > Lichenostomus > Lichenostomus cassidix. Next base: position 6,487,250 of record NC_139496.1, on the reverse strand, counting down.
CATTTGTCAAGGCAAATATGCAGCAAATATTATGCCATCCTCTAGACGGTTCAACCTTGGATCAGGGGCAATGAAATGGGATGGAAGGAAAGGTGTTTTGCTAAGAAAACCAGAAGTTTAAATCTAATAACTCAAATCTGAAAACTGCACTCCAGAAAGCTGTGATTATTTAGATAAAGACTCCAGGGCTATGACATACTTCTTACTAGAATCGATACCATTCAGGGACAGGACTTAAGCCTTGCCAGTTGTATGAAATAACTAAATAAAGAGGTGCCTTTTAAAGCCTTGTTATTTGCTGCAGTGAAGACACGACTGGAGCAATATCCTAGAAAATCTGGGATATCTGGTGAACCACTCAGTAACATTGTTTTAAGAAGATGTGGGAAATAAAAGGCCATTCCTCTGAAAGGGCTGTGAAGAGCTCCAAATCTCTATTTGCATGGACCTACAGAAGAACTGGCAGCAAGTCACCACCAGTGAAGGACAAGTGCTCCTGGAGCCAAGGACTCATCCCACCAGTCACCTGCCACACAGTCCCTTTCCCTTCTTGCCTGCCTCTGACTGCAGCTGAACACAATGGGGGACAAAGGTGGTTTGAAGCAGCACAGAATAAACCTGAAGTAGCATCAATGGCAGGTGAAGCCACTTAACACCCTTGCAGAAAGGTGAGGATTGGTGGGTAAGTGCGCACACAGGGCAATATCAGATGCTCATTTTGTGTTCTGGGTTCAGCCCTTGAATGTGCAAACCATGATGACAGCATTGGGTGTTACTTGCTTGAACTCTCCCCTTAGAGCACCACGGCCAGGCACTGGGCTGGGGCAATGTGAAAGCGAAGCTCAGACCTCAGACGGGGTGTATTCCTGTTTTCTCATCTTTTCAAGATGCTATCTGACCACCAACACCTTACACACAGCATGAGCAGACCACACGAGGGACTCCATACCGAGCTGGTGCTAATCTCTTGACGGTGCTGGGATGTCAGGGTGTGGAGCCAGCGTGATTGTTCACAGAGATGAGATGAGATGAGATAGGCTAGGGCTATTGTTTTCACTCAGGCCTGACTCAAGGCTGCAGGATCACAGCCATGCACTCCACCAGCATATCTGTCCCAAGCGGAGAGCCCTCCCTCGAGACAGGATCCATCAGACCAGGCTGATGCTTGAAAAGAGCATGGAAGACTCTCCTCTCACCCTGAGACAGAGCACACTTCTTATTTTGGAGCTAAAAGCTTCAAGCAGTTTGATACCGGCAGTGCTGACAACAGACGGAAAAAGCACTTAACCATTGTGTTGCATAAAGATATCATGAGGAAATCAGGATTATACAGTAGAGAGAGTAGAAAAACACTCAGGAAGAGCTTGGATAAACTCCGGGCAAGATTCAATAACAGATGCCGCTGCCTCCTGCATCATGTGTCCCCACCTGGGCTTCTGCTGGGAGGCAGCCGGAGAGGAGTTTTATTGAATCTGTTATTGAACCTGCCCTCAGGCTGGGGCTGCGCTAGGTACCCTCACAGGGCCGAAAATAGCAATGAAGTTACACAGGAATTTGCTGTGAAACTGTTAAAATATGCTCTGATTTGCCTCAAAAGCCGGTGTGTGTGGGGCGAGGGAGTGCGGTGGGGCCAACGAGGAGTGCCAGCTCCTGCCAGGCACACGGAGCTGCCAGGGCTGCGCAGACAGCACCGGAGCAGGACTGCAGCTCTCCATCCATCCATCCATCCCAGAGTCTGCTCCAGGGCCTAACAACACTGCAAAACTATTTAGCCATCAGAGGATCACATTACATGCAAAATCTATAGCTGCTCAAGAGCTTAATTTTGACATACAATTTTCACTTGCCGAACAGAAAAGGGAGGGGAAGTCTGAAACTGTCTAAACAAAAGAATGTTTTTTCCACTGCACTTTCAAATGTTCATAAACCGAACAGAATACAGTTAGAGACGGCCCTTCGCCTCGGGGCATCCAAGGCTATGGCTCCAATTAAAGAGAACAAGGATACAGGAGGTGGTACCTCCAGTCTGATTGCTCTCGCCTGGGGCAGCTAAGCCTCATGAATAAACACTGTTGACTCTAACTCTCAACAAAACAATTACACGTTTGTTTTTAGAATACATTTTCTTAGCCTTTCCACTTGCAATTTTTGCTACTATAAACTAGCCAGGACAAGAATAAATACCTTTGTGATTCTCTAAACATCCTTGTAATTGCAGTGCTTCACTCATGAATGTGTATTTCGACATTAAAAAAGATCCTGAGCGATAAGAAGAAATGTTTCTTTGAAGTAACCTTTCAGAATTAGATGCAAAATATTTACAGCTAATTATTATTACAAGAACTCCTGCACACACCGCCAGCCACAGGAGTGAAAACCTTATGTGCAAATCCAGTTACCTTTGAAGAACAAAACCAGAAGGAGACGGGTGCGACTTGTATTTTTTTGGATTCCTGCCAGGAGTGGTGCAGCCCCCGGGGTTCCCCATCTCCCCAAGGATCTGTCAGCCCTCATGGACCTCCCTCCTGGCAAACCAGCCCCAAAGGGATGCTCCGGAGAGATGGGGGGTGCTTCCACACCTCAGAAGTGCCAGCTCAGCTACCTACTGAATGCAAATGAAAGGAGTGGCAGGATTTCTACTGCTGGGAGAGTCTAAACAGAATAGGCAGCGGATGAGTTGTCGCTTCACTTTCTCCCTACACAGCTCTTACAGCAGCTAGGAGAAAACCTGCAGCTTTCACAAGGACAGAAGACAGCTCCTGCCAACCCTTTCTGGGCTCAGGTTACTTTTAAAGATGGGTGCAGAAGTAAAGCAGAACTCTGGTTTCCTGTTGAGGATAGCAGTGGAAGGAGAATAATTACTCAACTTTTAAAGGATTTTTTCCAGAAAGGCAACCTATTGCTGCAAAGGAACAGCCAGCCACCAACCACCATTTCAAAGTGACAGGCTTTAAACTGCTTAGCACATAAGATTTTGACCAATAAATAACTTTTTTTTTCCTTAGAAATGCATCCAAACTGGATTATTATCTCCCTTCTCACTGCTAGTGTGAGGATGAGAAAACACAGAATGGGGAAAATAAGGGAGAGCCTGCTACCCTGTGGATTTGGGAGTGACTCAAGCCATCCTTGACAATGCCTGTTCCATGTTCCAAGTCAGACTACAAGAGATGCTGCCTGCTCCTATGTGTTATTTATATATTGTGTTAAGCAACAACGTGCAAATGAGCTGGAGCACAAAACGTCAGACACGGCAAGATGTTGCAGTGCAGTACAACACAGCACAGCACAACACAGGGATGTGACTCTCTGTATGGGGCCCTGTATCCTAGGAGTGTTTATACTCCATTGTATAATTGGGACCACAGCCAGCTCATCCTAAAATATACAGCATGAGTATGGTTAGGCATTGCATCTGTAACATATACAACTTTAGATGTCAAAGCATCTTTGTTTGAAGTCAACAGCAATAAAAACTGCATTTGTATGAGAGCTTAGCATGTGGGAATACATATTGCTAAACCAGGATGTTAACACATGGCTCTCCTCAGTTGGCTGCTGCCAAAAGTATGCCTTTCAAAATTGGGATGAGCATGCCAATAATCTGTAGGATATTTTAAAACTTGGAGGAATCTACAGCAATCATCCAGTATTGGAGAAAACTCTTTTTTGGGCACATTCACCTTTGGTAGAAACTGGCACAATTCCCTCTACTTGGAAAGATTTGGGTCCTTTGCATATATGGACATGTTATGTGCAAAAAACACAGAAGGATTTTTCTATCCTGTTTCATTTTGCAGAAACTTTGCTTAGTCACTCAGTGACAAATTATTCACTTGTGTGAGTGAAACTTTCAAATGTACACAAACTTTCAAATTAATACAAACCTATCTTTTAAGGTCATTATCTTGCTATTATTTCATTAAGGCACACAGAAATTACACCAGAACTGTGTTAAGCTTATGGGATTTCTATGAATTTCCTTTCTGGATATTAAACTTTAAACAAATATTATGATTGTATTCCAAAGGCTTGAATGGGCTGATGATTTTGAAAGTGCTACTTTGGCATCACTGTACAGCTCCATTCTTTCATGTATGTTTTGTTAAAACACAAAGAAGCTCTATTTATGAAAAGCCAGTCTTAAATCTATAGTTTGTGAAGCTGTAATTTGTGGTTGCAATTGTGGTTAATTTAACAAAGCAAGCCTTTTGGTTCACAGTGCACCATACTTACTATTTTTCATAAACTATCAGAGCAAAAAAACCCCTTCAACATGTCAGATATATGATGATCCAGCAATGTTGCAATTTTCCAACTCCTATTTTGTGGTATACCATATTATATGCACAGGAATGCTACATCATTTATTCTGGAGCACAGCCCTGTAATTATTGCTGGCAAACTACTAATTACATACCGCCATCAAATCTAACCATTTTCCCAATAAAAAACCCCTACTTTCGTGTGGAATACAGCAAATCCAGCCCCGAGTGTACGCATGGTTTTATTTTAACATGCATGCCATATGGTATTGATCCTCCACTTCACCTAAAATATCCGTACTGACTGCAGGATTCTGCAGGCTTTGTGCTGTGGCACAATGCCATGGGGCAGGAGAAGTCTCAGCTCTGGTTCTGCACCAGCGTTTCTGCCGTTCTGAGGGCCAAACCTCTCAGCTCACACAATTTCTGGTGTGATCTAAGTAAGATTCAGACCCTGCTACAAAATGGGGGTCTAAATCTGGAGCTCTTCAAACTCCAGGATTGGTGTGTTTGGAATTTTATCACCGGTTCATCCCTAGAAGCTACAATATGGCTCTGCTTGTGGGTCACCCCATGAGTGCAGTGGTTAGCCCTGCGGAGAGAGCCTGTCAGCTGGCCACAAACCTGCTCTCTGCATCGCCAGGAATTCTATGAGCCATGGCACATTTCAGCTGCACAACTGCACAGCTTTGAGATGCTTCTGGGGAAAACAAGGAGGGATCGTGGCGAAGAGGCAGCACGCAACAAAAATTCCCCAAACATAAAATCCTACGTACACTGGCATTTCCAGAAATTGGCCACAGATTGGACAGCCTGGAGAAGCCCCACTGTTCCCATGCAGCACAGGAGGAGCATGGGCAGGAAAGCAGCTGAGACATATTGAAATATGGATTTCAGTGTTCCCGCTTGAGGCTGTGCGTGTCCAGCACTCTCGCGGGGTTTAAGGCAGGTTCAGGGCAGCCCGGGAGGAGCAGAGCTGCAGCCTCCCAGGAAAGCACAGGGCGAGGTGGGAGCTGCCTGTGGCGCTGCAGGGAGCCAATTATGGATGTGAGGCTCCAGGCTGCTCGCCTGCAGCATCTGCCCAAGCGGCTGCGGGGCTCCTGCGCTCACAGCCGGCAGCAGCATCACCTGCAGGGATGTGGCCGAGGCCAGCACAGCTCAGCAGCGCAGGGCAGATGGGGCCGGCGGCTGCAGGAGCTGCTTTCCCCCAGCAGCATTCCCTGCAGGGCATCCCGACGGCTCTGAGCAGCTAAGGGCAGGGGGAGAAGCCCCACCAGCATCAGCTCCTACTGCATCATTTTTCTTCATTCACAGAACCCCCTCCCATGGCTATTCTGTCCCCCAACATGACTTCCCTGGACTCTATCCCCCCTGAGCAGTGCATTTCTGGCTTGGCAATCAAAACATCTGTGAGACTCGTTCCCTTTTAAAAACATGACAAACAGCATAGGTATGTGAGACAATTTCCCTAATCTTTCCCAATTTTCTACTATTTCAAAACTGCAGTCAGAATTGACTGCAGAGCAGCCCCCCCTTCTTGCTTGTCTGAAGGTCTGGAGCAATGTAAGGAGCTTGTTGCACACTTTGATGATAACGTGTGAAATGAAGCAGCCAGGGGCGCTTGTGAAGGATGTCAGAAAAATCCCACTGGAGTACAGTAACCTCAGCGCCTCCGTGGCAGCACAGGGCAGGGGCTGCCAGCACAGAGCTGCAAAGAGCTGCAAAATCTGGCCCAGTTCTGGTAAAACATGGACTATTTGCTTAAGTTTCTGGCATTTGCTCCGCAGTACCCTTAGCAGCTTTAACAAGAATAAAGCATGCTTTGCATGCCAAGCAAGTTGGCTGATCTTAGTCACGGCCTTGGTCAAACACAAGGAGCTGCTTGACAAGGAAGAACTGCCACTAAAAACATTAAAAAATGTTAACAGAACTCGCAGCTTGCAAGTTTAGTGCTGCATCTGAAGCCTGAAGGTCTTTGGGAACTACCCTCAACATTCATCTCAGCAGGAGTTTCCAGGCACCAACACTCCTTTTCCTCTTTATATCTCTGTTCTTATTTATTTCACAGCTACAGAAATGGTCTGTTAAAAAAAAAAAAATATTAAAAAAAAGAAAAAAGTGACAGGTATAAGACTCAGCTCATATGGATAACTCTGGAAAAAGAGATTTTCTTCCCTGAGACTACTTTCAGGTTTGCTGCTATCAGCCGAGGATTAGTCAGCTAACATGGCATCTCTGTTGACATACATTTTCTCCCCACAGCTAAGACAGCTTAACTACTTTATACACCAGAATACTGCAATGGTTAACCAGATATTAAAAAAAAAACCAACAACCTTTCTCCTACTTATTAAATTGTAATTCTGCTTTTAGTATTGAACTGGAATCCACAGACAAAGAAATAAGCACCCGAACACCCTTTTGCCTATAAAATATGCTCCCATGAAAAGCCTGAAATATGGTTAAATAAATAAATGAACAGAAGAAGCTATTTGGTCATTCTAGCAAGAGGACAGAATCCATTCAAAATCTTGCCTAAGTTTTCTTCTTCAGCACATACACGTTACAAGGATTAAACAGAAAGGGAAACTTACAGCTTTTAGACACACTTTGTGTCTCAGTACCAACTGCAGCACCAGCTTCTCGGTAAGGATTATCAAGGCTACAGCCCCATGCAGCTGTCAGTCCCTGGGGCTGTAATTCAGCTATCCTGCTCTCACTCTATCCATCACATTTACACAAATCCCCAAGGTGGACTGCCTTCTAAATGTCTTTACCTTGTGCATTATCCTGGGGCTTAACAATCCAATATTGGTGCAGCCAAGGATAATTACTCTCCATTGATGATAAAACACCCTGAATCCTGTCAGGCATGGCAATTTGCATCTTACAGTGCTGAGGATCAATAGATACAACAAAGGAGCGAAACCTGATTAGATACTGCTGCCTCTCAATGGAAAGGGAAGAGCTGATTGTTTTGCAGGGTTGAAGTCCTGGTTAAAAGGGAAACAGAGGTCTCCCATTACAACACAGTCCCCAAGTCTGCTGTTCTCCTAGAAACTGCTGCAAGGAGTTTGAGACTCGGGGAGAAAGTAGTTGAATGAACAACCAGGTCTTACAGACTCCTGGTAAAGAAGGAGAGTTATTTACTTGGGCCAGCATGGCTCATGCAGTTTCACTGTAACCCAGGAGAATACAGAGGATGTGAATTGTCTGGAGCTCTAAGAGGTTCTACTTTCCCCCTGGTTTTATAGATTTACAGCATAAAGAAGACAAGTAACTAGTTCACGATCACACACTGCTTCGATAATGACTCTGGAAATTGGCTACTGGCTCTGCAAATGGATCTCTTTCTGAAGCATCCTCTAGGAGTGTGGGCTCAGCCAAGAGCTCCTGCCCTGTCGAGACAACAGAAATGTCATATATATTTAAAATAAGGGACTGCAGGATTTTCCAACCACAATTAACCAGGTAAGCAGATGTATGAAGGTGGAGGTGGAATAAAAAATGATCCCAACCCATTCAAGTCTTCTGACACTAATCTAACACTGAATCTGATCGAAGATAAGAAGCGCAGTGGGTGAACTTCGGTTCCCACATTTAATCTAGAGACACACCGCAAGCTTCCGCCTCTTCAAGTCTTTATTTGGAGGCCAGCAACACATTGACAGAAACCCATGGTTTGGCTGACAGCACTGCTGGGCTGCAGGCAGGGAACGCATTCCCGTCTGGACATGATTCTCCACCACTGACACTCCCTGGGCTCAGCTGTGCCCATCTCCCACAGCCTGCCCAGATTAGTGATACCAAAGCTCAGCCCTGGGCTGTGCACCAAGAGCTCCCAGAGAGGATGTAGCTAACTGTGTTAAATATGGGGTTTTATTTAGTTTCTGGTGGCAGAGCTACATTAAACAGGGACTGCATGTCTCCGTGCTCTTGTTTGACTGAAAGAAATGCAGAGTTTTCTTCCATGGAAATTAGTCAGCAAAGGAAAAGCTGAATTTAGGGGATTCCCAACCATGTGAAGGACAAAGCTTTAAAAATGGCCTCAAAATGTGCAGAAAACAAAACAACATCAAGAAAAGAGCTAGGCACATCTTTTCAGGATGCGTGCTCTGAGGCTGATGAAGGGCTCAAAGCAAGAGAGGAGGAAAACAGAGAAAAAGAGAAAAACTCTTCAGAAACCAGCTGGGAATAGTCTGTTCTTATCAAAACACGTTGCTGACACAGACCTGTCACAGAGCCAACATCTGCTCCCAACTTGCAGAGTCAGTCCGAGGCATGCTGAGTGTCTACTGCACAGGAACACCACGAGTTGACTTGGCACGATGGACGTAAATGAGAAGAGCTTCTGAAAGCACCACTGAGCAAAACGGGAAGGAAACTTGTTCCTTTGATGAAAAATCCTTTCATTTTGACCTACAGGCAAACTTGCAGATTTTTTCTGCAGAAAGGCAGCTCTTCCAACATGGGAAATGGGAAAAAAAGCCTGATTCTGGACATCTGACGCATATGGTAGTGTCTGCTAAAGCCAACGGGGGGTTGCATATGGCAAGCCTGGAAACCTGAGGCTCATTAACATTATGGCATAGGATTATCACTATTTTATGGTCATAAGGATCTGTCTCTTTCATCCTGATGGCTGCTGAGTGATGGTGAATTCAGATGGCCAATATTAACCCCTAAGAGTAAATATAATATTGGTGGGAAGAACCAAGCCTACATCTATAATCCTTTGTCTCCTTCACTTGTGGAGTGGAGTAGAAACATGCTTTCCCACCCTGATCTCCTGAAATCTGTCCCAGCCCTTAAAGCCTTTCACTCCCCTTGCCTTCTTCAATCCCCAGCATTTTTGGGGTACTGGAGAAGACTTGCAAACAGTCTGAGACACCATCACTGTAGAACAAATGGCAACTATCCCACCTAGGGTGAGACAACATGCAACATCCACTGGATTCTCACATGAGCATCCAGCTCCTGGCACCACCTGAGCCTCTGCAGTGGCACTCAGAATCTCTCCTGTGTTGTGGGAATTCATTACTCATCATGGAGAAAGGGACATTATTATGTTTTTCCATCTGCCAGAGCAAACTGAAATGTAACTTCGTACTGGGCTCTCCACTCTGCACTCAGGCATGGAAGATTTAGAGCTTGCTGCTCTGTATTTGAAATGGGAAATTGGAGTGGAGCTGCTGAGTCATGAGAACAGGGGGTCACTATTGCCAGCCATTTGTCCCTGGGGAAAGCCACTAATCCTCTCTGATGCACCTGGGTGCGATTGATTCCTCAGGATTCCCTCACACTCACACAGTCTCTGACTGTCAGAGGTGCATTGATTTGTTCAGCAGTGGAGAACAGAATGGATATAATGGAGGTGATTTTTAAGGTGATGATTGCTATGGGGGGGTGAAAATAAAACTGTATTAAATAAGCAGCCATTAGAGCTCAAAACTGAGCAGCTCAGCTGCCTGCTCCTGCCCTCTGAAGGAAGATGATAACACTGTCACATGCTCCGAAAACAGGTGAGCAGGAGCATAATGAGTTCACAGAGTGTAATAATCCTAGTGGAAACTGGCTCAAAATGCACTTGTGATAACAATGCAGGCTCTTGCATCACAGTGCACTCAAGGACATTGTCCCCATCTGAATGACGTTATGTACGGTGGAAGAAAACAGGAGAACATAAATGTAGGAACCTCATAAACAGCCATGACCAAGTCCCAGATAAGAGCATCCTCTCAAAGACAATGATGCTGAGCCCTTGAAAACAAATGTAAACCAGCAAAACTGCAGGTCAGTTTGCCAGGAAAGTTTCTGGTCATCGTTAACTGCTCCATGCAATTGGAAGGGAGAGGAAAAGGGTCAGGATAAAGACCTATTTCCCTATAATTTCATCACATCACTCTTCATATAAGCACCCTGCTGACCAGCCTTCTCCCAGAACTTCTCAGCGATTAGCACCATGCTGTTCCTTACTGTGAATTCGAACAAGAGTAGCACAAAGCTATCAGCAGGGACTTCAGTGATCAGAAACTGCTCAGCCAATTTTCACTATCATTTTTTCTATGTCAAACAAATGCCTATTGTCACCAGGCCTGCTCCTGTGGCATGTTGAGAGCTTCTGCAAATCGCAGAGACCCCTGTCTCTGATTTGAAATCCCTAAAATGTTAGCTCCCACCTTATAGACTAACAGATGAGCAAAGGACAGGGAGCCAGGAGCTGCTGGAGGTAATTCTGGCTATTGATGTGCAGCATAAGTATGTCCTGCCCCTGCTTCAACCTTCCCTGCCTGCACAATAGGGATGGAAAATAACAGCATCTGCCCTGGCAAAGGAAACACAAGTTTTTTCAAGATGCAAAGTGCTAATTACTAGTTCAGACTAGAGGTCTTGCCAGTGGAATTAGAAACAGCAGAACTATGTGAGCTGCTGTTGCAATCACTGCATACAACAGGCCTGAAACAGAGACCTTGCTGTGATCCTGTGCTTATGAGATTCCCATCAGCTGTGAAGGGAATGTTGCACATTGATGGGATGTCATCATTCAGCCATAGGACTCAGGTGTAAGTGGAAAGAGAAGGAGCAGACAGGCTATGAAGTGTATAATCCTGATTTAATGTCATTAATGTAATTTGATAATTAGCAGAGGTATTACAGGTATTATAAGAAAATAAGGAAAATGTAAATGGATTTGGGCAAATAAAGGATATGTTTTAGAGCTTCCTTCAGCCTGCAGATTTTTTTCCAACAGCACATATATTGCAATTTTCTTACAACAGCCACTGTAGGGGCCAGGGCATTGTATAAGAAGAAGAATGGTCAAACACAATTTTAATGTGTCTAGTAAGGCAGAGTGCAATACTTATATATATCAGGACAAGCAATGTGCCAAAGTGCCTGATGATAAGGAAGAAATGTATCCTCGATCAAGAAAAACCAGTTTAATGTGCACACTGGGAACAGAGTATTACAGAGATACAGCTTTCTCCTGGCCATGTGAATTTAAGGAACCCCTGCTGGTAACTGAGATTCCTTGCAGACAATCAGACCAGAAGCAAAATGTTATAAATTCTTAAGGTACAGTATGACATCCTCATATGTGAGATACATCCTCACATTTTATACAAAACCAAAAAGGGGAAGATGCATTTAAGCATCTGAACTCCCATACAACAAATGCCATTTCAAGCATCATTTATTATGCTGCCTTTCACAGACTTTTACAATCCTCAATATGGTTAGCAATTTCAGCTGACTCGTAAAGCGGTTTAAAATTCATCACTGAAAAGAATGTTTATCTCCGCGTTTTCTCCAGTTCGGGAGTAAAATTAGACTCTTAAAACCTGGGGATGGTGTGTCTTTAATTTTGTTTAGAACAGAAAATAACTGCGATATGAAAGGTTTAATGAGGTTAGAAATCTAAAAGGAAATGGAGTGGGAATAGATTATCAAGAGAAATAAAGCCAACCGCTGGAGAGTACACTAATATTAAATATTAGGTTTCTAAACCAAATACATATAATCCATTTAGGGACTTAATGGTGGTTCTCAGAAGCACATTTATCTACAGCTTATGGTTCAACAACCAATATTATAACTCCATTTGTCATTGTTAGGCGAGGGGGATGGATGTCAGGGAGGCGAGGGTCAGCACATGAGGAGGAGCTGGGGAGACGCTGCTGCCATACCTTACAGCCAGCCCTGGAGGGGAACAGCTCACCTGCACAATTCTGCCTCCACGCTCAAGGTCTGCCCTGGAAACATCTCCTTACAAAAATACTCCCTCTTGCATTTTCCTCACGAAGAACAAAGGCAACACATTCAAGCAGGGATTTGTCTTAAATTAGGCTTTATACCCATTTTTCATTTGGAAAGATACTTACACGTGTGCCTAACTAAATGTGGGATTACGCACTTGATTAAAATTAGCGACATGCTTAAACTACTTGATGAATTGGGTCATTAGATACCTAAGTCAATACGAGATAAGGAGCTCTGAAAATCAAGACAAATTGAAAACTCAAAAATGGATTTTGGTTCTTAGCTTTTTGCACCTATACTAATGAATTTACAGTATAGGCTAAGATTTAACTAAACCTCCTGATAGCAACACCCAAAATGAAATCGCTGCTTGGGAAATGCCTGCTCCCTTTCTGGCTCTGCTGGGACACCAGGCAGGGAGGTGACCAGCTGGCAGGACAGCTCTGCCCTCTGCAACTCCACTCCAGTAGCTGCAGAAAAACACTTTTACCATTAAGAATAAGAGACCAGGAGATGGAATATTTGGGGAAAAAGTAGAGAAAAATGCATAGGTTGTCACACTTCTGTTTTAGAAAAAGCCAAAAGAGCCCTGGGTGAAGACACCAGCTACCTGGCAATATGAAGGCAGAGCTGCTGGACGACCTGCTATTACTGATCACTTTAATCCCTCTGTGCCACCACAAGCACAGGGTGAGCTTTATAGCCAGAGGTTGGTTTTTTTTATTATACTAAATAGCTGGACAGAACACCCAAATGCCAAGTGCACTGATCCTTCCCGAAGACTCCTCTGCAGTGGCCTTTTTGCAAGGGCCATGTGCCAGAACTCGTCCTTTTGCCGCAGTTCCATCTGCTGGCCAAACACCAGGCACCCTCTGCCTCCCTCCACAGCCTGCCTTGCTCTATCCCATCAAAGAACAAGGAGGCTGGTGCTCCATTTTACACTTGGGATCACTGTGCTATTTTGGTTATTCTTTGTGTTTTCCCTGTCTTTTCCTTTCTGAAAGGATGCCTGTTGTCAGGGACCCACCACTTCCAAGTGAGCACTCTGCCTGCCAGCTCCAGGCTTCTGGATGCAGCCAGCAGCTCTCTGAGGACTCCCAGACATGCTTCCTTTCTGTTTTCACAGGAGAGGAGGGAAGCTGAGCTGGGAGGATGACACAGTAGGAAACAGAAGTGTCCTCCTTTCTCTTGAAAGGCTCCAAATCTGCTCCCTCTCCAGCCCCTAAGTACTTCTTGTGCCAATTCTTGGTTGACTGAAATCTTGAAATGTCACCAAGAAGTGGAGCAAGCCAAAGGAACATGCTTGTTTGAAGTGGTCAAAATGAAGTAAAACATACTCCACTACAAACAACACTTGGCTAATTCCAGCTCGACTGCTTTTTGCTATCAATGAAATTCTGAGGAAACAGGGACTTCAGGCAGCACCATATGTTGGCTATCACTCTGCTCAGGCTGGGTATTAGTGGGTTTTTACTACTAACACCATCAATAATAGCAACTGAATTAGCTGTAAGAGTCAGAAATCCATCTTTTGAGTGGTATGACCAAATTCTTTCACATAATTTGCCTGAGTGACAGAAAAATATGTTGCTAGTGTCAAACAAGTCTGGAAACTTAAAATGTTTTTAATTCTGCAGAAAAATAATGCAGAGCTTCTTGACTCTAGAGAGCTTCGAATCAAGACCTTGCTTCAGAAAAGTGCTAATTTTGATGTTTAATTTGAACTGAAATCAGTTTTACTGAATGAAACCTGCAAACCTTTCCTTACAGCAAACACAAGGAAGCAGTTTTTCCACATGACATGTCATTAAATTGTGGAATTCACTGCCACAGGATGTTGCAGAGGCCAAAAATATAAATGAGTTCAAAAAAAGATTAGACAAATTCATGGGGGATAAGTCCACCAGTGGCAATTAAACACAATGGTCTGGATACGACCTCTGGCTCAGGAAGTTCCTGAAGTGCTGAATGCCAGACATGAGGAGGATAAGACTGGGGAAAGGTTCACCCTGAGCAATCCTGTTCCTTATACTCCTTCCCAAGCATCTCCTGCTGACCACCGATGGAGCAGGGATTTCTGTGCTAGACAAACTGTCCCCATATGGTAATTCCTCTGATCTCCACAACATTTGGATCTGAACAAAGCTCTAAAATTTGTTGCAAAGCAGGGAATTTGGTCACATGCAGAATGCTGCTTCTTTTTTTTTTTCAAATCTTGAAAGGCTTTCCATAGTTCTCAATAAAAAACAAGCTTTACTAATAATTTCAGTGACTAAGTAACTCGTGCTTCTTGCCATCCCAATTTAAAAAGAAGATCCAAAGAAGATACTAAACCAAATAAATTGTTTATTCCTATGGGTATCATGCAGCTGCACTATTACTGTGATCAAATTCTGGTGAAACAGCTGAACATATTCAGCAGAGTTTTTTGATTCTTATTCCTCTAAGTAATTTAAACAGTGCTGTGTCCAAATGTCTTGCAAAAGTAGAATTATTATGGCATTTTATGCAGGAGGAGTTTGCTTCAATAGGGTGCAGATGAACAGGGACATAACTCTGAGGTCTAGAGCTCCTTCTCAGACTTATATTCACAATGCAATTCTTAAGTCTTATGATTGTTGTTGTTTTTCTTGAAGCCTATCTCTAAGTGTAATTCTGTGGGAATCTTGGTGTTCAATGAAACAGAAAATGATAAATTTCTAGCACTGTGAAGCTTAAAAATGTGATCTAAATGCATTCCCTCATCACCCAAAGGCTGGGGTAAGGCAGAGAAAAAGACTTCATTTAAAAACCAAGACCTCCCTGTTAAAAACAAAACATTTTCTGGGAAACGTGGTATTGATGAAGTGACTCAAATCTATTTATCAAACACAAGCGAGTCCCAAATAGCAAGCACCCAGATGTAACTTAACTTTCATATTCTGTGAGCCCCAAAATTGCACAAGTGCTTAATCACATTCTTTAGTCTTATATCTCTGTCACAAAGCACAGCACAGATTTGGAATTAACCTGCAAAAGTTTGCTGCAAGACATACTGAAATGTCATGATCCAAAATCCTTGGCTAACAGTTAGTCAGAGACATCTAATTAATTAAATAGCCTAATTCACAATAACATCCTGTCTATGTACAAATTTCCACTGTTTTAAAAAACAATTTTGGTAATGCATGGTAAAACTTAGATCAGTTGTTTCAAATTCAATTTGATGTAAGCCTAGGCAAATTTAAATTAAGATCAAGATAAATCTATTTAATCCTGGTTTAAAAGGGAAGAAGAATGCCCATGTTGAGTTTTGCATAGCTCAAGCTCAATGATTTAAGTCATGTCCTTAGTGAGTAGCACAACTGTGAATACAAACAGTGCCTGGTCAGGATGTATTTTACTTCTTAGCACCTGTAAAAGTAATTCTTAGAAAAGACTTTTTTTTACAAAATGGTAATTTGTGCTTTTATTGTTACCTTGTACTGTACAAAGACCATCCAAAACATTTATTTAACAATATGTGTATATACCTACTGAGATTTTATCCCCTGTATTTCTAACACAAGAATCCTCAGCAGCAGAAAGCTTACAGCTTGAGTAAAACTATTTTATTCTTTTAAGCTTTGCATCTGATGATCCTTCATGGTCATGTAACTTCGTGGATTCCACAAATCCTTAAGAGTCAGCTGGACAATGCATGACTAGATGTCTAGCAGAAAATCACCAAGATTTACAGACCAAACAAAACCCCCACCTTCCCTAGTCAGCCTCTGGCTATCTTTATAAATCACAGGAAAACACTTAAGCCTCTTTTTTTCCTTTTTAAAGCTACCACCTATAAACAACACCACCATTTGTTTCTCTCAGTTTCTATTAGTCATAAATTTTGCAAAATTAAAGAAAAGGCATGAGCAGGGCCTGAGCATGGAAGCCAATTTGAAGACAGACATCAAGATGAATGCTAACACAGCACCAAGTTCCACACCATCAGCATATTCTTTAAGTAGATCTAAATTATTTTTCAGTGCTGTTTTTATTCAATTTGTTGCATCAAGTTTAGTTGTTTTCAGGTCAGATACCAGCAGCCATTTGGTAATTGAACACCTCCTTAATTTCAATCAGAGCCATGCTATGCGAATGCAATTCTAGCTGTTTTAGTTTCTGTTGTTTTTCCCTAATTTGCTTTCAGCCTTCTAGTCCCACAAAAAGTCTGTAAGACATTAACATTTCTTCTCAGCCCCGTCAGCTGGGAACATACTGGAAGCTGTAAGAAGTTATCCACCCTGTGCTCAAAAGCATCAGAAATCAGTGTGGTGACCCCAGCAAAAGCCAAGCAGTGGCAGTGGTCCCCAGCAAACCTCTCCCTCTGGTTTTCTCTTTTTTCTTATCCCCTTGTGGGGTACTTTTTTCCCATATATTTGGAGGCAACTGGAAGGCAGGAAGAGGGTTTTTTGGTGATTTTTTTTAGGGAAAGTTTTGTTTCCAACCCATGACAGCTTCTATTAGAAGAGAAACAAAGAGAATGAGCAGATCCTGTTGTGGTGACATAAAGCCAAAGAGATATTTCAGGGTCACCAGCTATCTTATATAGACAACATCTGGCAAAACCATCCAGCAGCAATATGGATACCATCCCCAGGAAATACTACTACACATAGCCAGAAAAAAAATATACTATTCTGGGTTTTACATTTTAAAAAAAACCCTTCTTTTTTTTTTTTTTTTGTCAAGAAGAAAAAAGTGACATATTCACAAACAGCAGCGAGACTTCCCGGCGCAGGCAGTGATAGATGAGGACTTTTGCTCGCTCTCAGATGCATGGAAGAGAATCGTTTTTTGTGTTAAGAGATCATTACAGCTTCAGCCCTCCTACTGCACTGTTTCCTCTGAAATCAGGGGCAAGATTAAATCTGTTGTAGCAGAGCGCTCCGTAATGGCTCTGACAGACGTTGTTTTTCCTCGGCCTCACATCTGGGAGTTAACCAGCAGAGCGCCTGAAACCAACCAGGTCAGCTCTTTAGTTGAGTTTCATGTCTAATCAGCCAGGAAGGCTGAGGCCTCAGGTCACACATGGAAATCACTAGAGCTATTTAAGTCGCCAGAGGTTATTAATAAATCTCCCACTATTTCCTTAAGTAAATAATTGGAGGCCCATCTTTCAAACAAGTTATGTCTGGCCATGTTATGGTACCAATTTTATCCTTCCTTTTTTCCCTTCACCAAGCAGGAAGAACAAATCTCTGGTGACAACAATGGCAAAACTGTGAATTATAAACATCCATGTGTCTCTCATTTGAATGCCTCCTCAAGTTTCCTTGACAGCTGGGGGAGAGAGAGGCTCTTAGTCTTTCCACCAGAGCCTGAGCCACTGAAACCTCTCTGGCACCAGCAGAGACTTTGGGGGAAAGCTGTGCAGCTCTGGCTGCCGGGTGAAACAGGAGCCCTGCTCTCTCCATTAGGTGCTGTTAGGTAGCTGAGTTCAGGTCCTTCTGGGCTGCCACGAGGGAAAGGAGGGGAAAAGCCTGACTGTGTAGCATGGCCAGAGGCAGAGCTCTGGGGCTTCTGGACAGGAGGAAAGGTGCTGAGGGAGATGGGGATTGCAATGCTGCATCCTCCCTTCAAGTCGTGCACAGGGAAGTGCACCCAGGCGTGACACACAGGTCCTGGGAGACCCACAGCCACTCGTCCCATGGCCAAATCCATCCATGCCACAAATGGCAAGCCCTGGCTTACCAGAGCCCCAGTCTTTCCTGGATACACTATTCTTTCAGCTTTGGAAACAACAGACTGCTTGCCCAAAGGTCAAAATGCACATTTTCAAATGCAGAGAAATTAACACCAGCCCTGACCACTGGCAATTGTTAAATGGCACCAGCAATCCTCTGCAGGACATTTCTGCAGCAGGACTCCTGCTCAGGCTAGCTCCAACAGAAAAACTCAACACGAGATGGCTCCTGCCTGCCCCTCAAGCTACTGCATCAAGCTCCTTGCAGGTCTGGGGGATATTTATGGCAGCTGAGATAACCCCAACGCATCTTCCAGCCGCCAGATCCCTTCCACCGCTGCGCTGACTTACGAGTTGTCTTTGTTTGAACTTCTTTCAGGATGATGCAGTCTCAGGCATTAGGAGTACAGAATGGGTGCTTTAAACGAAGCTGAAGTCCACATGGAGACATATATCTTGTGCATATATATGTATATACAAATATATCTGTCCCTTTACAACAAGCAGTCTCAAATTTGCCTCTGAACAAAGAACACTGGCTCCATCTTTCAAATCACTTCAACAACCAGCAGGTTAATAACCATCACAACCTTCACACATACGAAAATATTTTAAATTTGCAATTAAACCCTTTTTTTTCATTTTTTAGAAAATGGAGGATCTGCTCCCTCTCATGACAATACAGTCTTGTTGTTTTATGATCTAAAAACCATTCATACTTGAACAATGTTTTCTTTCTTTCTCCCTCTTTCTCTATTTCTTCCTCTCTTTCTTTCCCTCACTCTTGCAAAGATTAATGCTTTCAATCTAAACGCCAGCCCTTCTGAAGGAGGATTCTCCTCACGCGATCATTGCTTTGCGGCATTTCTAACAGGGGCTATCGACTTAATTAACTCTAACTTTAGGTCTGAATCTCCCAACGGAAAGCAAATGTGAGCTGGAGCTGCTTTAGCCAAGCAGTGCCTTTCAAGCAAGCGATACTGAAATATAATCCTCCCATGGCTGCAAAAAAGGTGGAGGGAAAAGCAGCCCTACCTTTGGGGTGTGCTCAGGCTGCAGGAGGGGCACGCCAGGGTTGGACCCCAGGAGTCCCCAGGCAGGCTGACAGGGATCTGGGGGCACTGGCAGCACAGCTTTGTTCCAAAAGCGACATATTGAGCCTGTGAGTGTATGAATGTGTGGGTGGAGGAACGGGGGGGAGAGGTGGAGGTAGTGCAGCGCTCTGGCACCCGGGCTGCCACCCAGGCATCACTGATGTGGGCACTGGAGGGAGTTGCTTGCCAATCCTTCTGGCAGAAGAAAAATTGCTACAGATGGCAACTGCCAGCAGGGAACGAACAGCAAAAACAGAGGAATTCATGACAGAAATTATGGAGAGAAAGAGAAAAAAGCCTTTCCAATGTACCCGTTTCGTCTTTTCAGTTAAAGGAAAACCTGTTATCGAGAGCCCAAATGAGCAGCTCCAGTAAAGCTGAGGGTGGAAATCACTGCAGAGCCATCAGAGCCATGGAATGCCTTCAATTAAAAAACTACCACGTGCTAACACAGGCGGGACACACATGTAATCTGCATATTTGCTTGTAAAGATGTGCATGCACCAAATGAGAGACAGTATTTAGGCACATACATATTTTTGTGTCTATGGCTCAGGAACTAAGTTGAAGACAAGCAGAATCTATGGAATTTGCACATCTTTCCTTTCTGTGTGACAGAAGGTGCCAGAAGAAGATATTTGCTGTCCTACTCACTTAAGATAGGAAAAGTAAGGAGCAGGAAAGGGAAAAAAAAAAAGAAGAAGAAAAAAATACAGCAAGCAGAAACACTTAAAATGAGTTACTATGTCTGGTCACTCAATCCTTTAAGCCCTGCCAACACTTTTCTGTGATTAGTTAGTAAATCTGACAAGGCCTGCGTTTGTTCACAGCTTATTGACAGAACTGTATTGATAAAGCAATATCCAAGCCTGGGGAAAGAAAGCCCACAATCTCATTTTACTTTCTCAAGTCTTTATTGCACAAAGGTGTTTTTCCTGGATGAATTCATTTTCCTGAAACTAAACTTTGAATTTTCTGAGAGTGCTGCTCTTATATCATTGCTTAATAATTATTTATTGACTGGCTAGCCATTAAACACGGGAGAGAAAAAACATGTCACACAAATTTATTTGTGCAGATTTCTGCCCTGACGATGCAGGGACGTTTGTTCAGAGATCATGAGAGACAGAACAGGGTAGCTGTGGGGGTGATAATTTTTCCATCCCCCAGAGACATCCTGTGCTTTCCTGTTCCCCATGCCCCCACTCATCCTGAAGTTCTTCCTAAAACCTGCCTCTGTCTCCCCTGGAGATTTGTGTCATGGGCATTGCATCCTGGATGAGGCTCCTGATGGGGTCCCTTGAGGAGCCATTAGTGCTGCTCATAAATTAGCCAGATGGGGTTTGCCCTGACCCAGCTGCAGCAGGTTTGGTCTGGAGGGAAACCCAGAGCTCCCACCCCACCCAGAGGGAACTACATTTCCAAAGATTCGGAGCACTGGGATATGAAATAGCAGAAATGGACACGATTAAACCAGAGATGTTTCATGTTAAAACCACATATATTACTGCAGCCTAATTGCAGCATTTCACATCCAGTTTAATTTTATGAGCTTGATGAATCCAGAGTGTCAATAAAGAAGTGGCAGTGTGGGATTGTTCAGTGGTTGCAAACCAAAATGAGGGGAAATGGGTTCAGTAACAACTACTGGACACAGACACCATTAGAGAGCAAGCAAGAACTTTGCTCCAAGAGGCAGGAGAAGACACCAAACACTTATTACTATGTGCTCCCACTGGAGACTGTTCAGTTTAAAGAGATCTAATGGCCACTGCTGGAGCTGGCAGATGAAAGAAATTGTTGAAAAAAACCCTATTTGTTGGTGTTTTATTTACTGTTTCTATTTCTCTTTTCTGTGGGTAGTGGAAACTGGCAGATATAAGCCAGCAAAGAAGTGGAACATCATCGCCGAAACACAGAGTGATAGGGAAAATCCCTTTATCATTTAAGTTAAACCATCACCAGATATCAATGAATCATATCACAAAAGCCTATTTAGGCTTCCCTGGCATTACAAATCCAGAGTGTCCTCTGGGCTCTTCTGCAATCGCTATTGATTATGACTTTAAAACCAAAAAAGCCCTCCTTGCTTACAATAAAAAAATCACTCATTTTAAACACTAAATAAAGCATTTTTCAAACATGGGTTGAAAAAAGGTGCATACATATCAAAGCCTTTTTTCACTATTGCAAGCATGCACGTAGTGAGTCTTCTAAAATTTATGAAGGAAAGAATAAGTAGGAGAAATTATAACCAGTTGAAAAATGGGCTGTGCTAGGAAGAGGCTAATAAACTATATATACTTCAAGGGGTGACATGTTTATTACTAATAATCTATAACAACATTGTCCCTTTATTCACCAGTGTTGTATTAATAAGGAAAGTAGTTAAGAACCTACAGATGTTACATGTGTTTTGAAAGGATTAGTTCATGTACCAATGACTTTCTGAAAAAATGGAAGTGTTACTACAGCTGTATTGCCCTGGGCTTCTGCAACTCCAATTCAGCAGTGAAACTGGAGAAAGGAACCTCCTCTAAGTGTGTGTTCACAGGGAGTGCTGAGATGTGGCAGAGCTCAGCACAGCTCTCCCTCCCCAGGTATTGCTTCCCCAGGAGTAGATTCCCTTCTGGCTGAGTCCTGCTGACCCTGTCCAAGGAGAAACCTCACTGAGACAAAGCCTGTCAGGAGAGAGGTCATGGCAGGCTGGAGACATGACTCGGCCATGTAGGGTCTTAGTAGTTTTCTTATTAATTCAACGCTGGTGAGATGCCACAGCTCTTGCTTAAGCCAAGCAGCCTCACAATTCTCATTTTGACTGTAGACAAAGAGCCTGACCCTCTGTGGTAAGGATCTGGGGATGACTTATTGTTAGAGCTGGATGTTGGAAATTATTGCTGTGGCAATACTTTGTGCTGCATCGAATGCCATTTCATAACATAATCATCTCAGCCCCACCACAAACATGGATTGTGCTCCATTCAGGAGAGATCTTAACAGTTTGTCAAGTGATGTTTTATAACTGAGTTATCTCCAGTCTAATCTGCTGCTTCATGCACGGTTGGACTGGACAGAAGGAAAGAGAAATTAAGCTGGTTTGCAAAAAGTCTGTAGCAGCACTGTGGCATTAAACCAGTGTGGGCCTTCACTGTAGCCATTTCTGAACAATATAAATCAGAATCCCCTCAATATCAACTTTTTAAAATGCCTTCAGATTTAGATTTCCTGAAGGACTTCTCCATTATGATACAAGACTCAACATTCTTGCTTTTTAGGAAGTTCCAAGAGTGCAGACTCTAGGAAGTGGAAAGTCTGGTTTCATCAAAGTCTCACCATATGGCTCTGGACCCAAATCTCAGAATCACTGTTTCTAAGTGAAAAAAGGCACAGTAGTTCTGTGTTCCTGTATTTCTGGATATACTTATTGAATCACCTCTGGCTCAACTTGGAGAGGAGCTGAGCACTTGCAAACCCTCCTGCAGTCAGAGCAGCATCGAGAGCTCAACAACCTCAGCACTGGGTGTTTCAGAGGACAGGTCTTGAAAATCAATCATTTTTGTTTTTTGTAAATCCCTGCCTTTCACTACATTCTTTGTTGACCCACCTGTGCCATCTTAAAACTGAAGTAGTTTAATCTCCATGCAGGGTGTATCCACACACCAGAGCAAACAGACACAGTGCACACCTGCTGCTGCAAAGCACATCTAATGAAATGTGCCAGGCCACTGTCATTATATGCTCAACTACAAGCTCTGCTTATAACAATAAATATCCACTAATTGCTAGCATAATTATTCACAATGCAGGGAGGAGAAGGGCTGCAGAGGGGAAGAATGTGCCCCTTTTATTTTCACAGTCTCTCTGAAGCCATGACATATCTACACATTTTCCTACCACATGTGCTGATCTAGAACTAAGGATGAGATGGATGCTGAAGAGAGCCATTTTCATCATCCCTGGAGAGATTTGTAAAACAAGAGAGAGGGTTTTTCATTCCCCTCTCACTGAAAGAAGCATTGGCTTCTTTCCACTTCCAATTTCACCATGGCTGCACACGACTAAACATCCATTTTGACACTAATGCAGAGTGGTGCTCTCTACTAGGTTGGGTCAGCCAGCTCTCCTGCCTGACTGGCCAAGTGATTGTAAAATCAGTAATGGTATATTTTACACCCCATATTTCTTAAAAAACATAATTACTAGGGAAATGATTCTTCTTTCACTCTAGGATTTTTTTTCTTTTCTTTTTTTTTTTTCTTTTTCCCAAAGACACATGTGCTCACTCTCTCATAACATTCAAAATGAGGTCAGAAACTTGCACATATGTGGCTGTGTGTGCTTTCTCCTCCAACCAGAAATGACAAAGCAGAGTTTGGCAAGGCAATAAAGGAATGGCCACAAATCAGCCAGGATTATCTGACTTCCTTTAAGAAAGCCATAAATTGTTTACAGCAGGATTGGTCTTTAATGGCAGAATGGGGGGTGACGGAGGGGAAACCTTTAATCTAACAATTTCAACACATTGCCAAAGTCCTTTCCTGTAGTTTACAATAAAAGAACCTCCAAAGCATCTAACTTATGTTGGCTGGACTTTTTATTTTCGGGGAAAAGATCCTTCCCATGCTCCCTTCTCCTTCAATACAGAAATAGACTGGAGTGTAATGAGGTCAAGTTTTAAAGCATTAAGCATTTGACAAAAATGCTTGCAAAGATTTTAGCACCAGAAAACCTCTAGAGAAACTGGACAGAGCCTGGGATAATACACAACAGACTCCTCCAAGCTTAATGCACTGAGAATTGGAAGTGCATTAGGATTTTGGCTGCAGCTGGGCTTTTTACGGCCACTGGATTCTCGGCACCACTGCTGCTAATAATACATAGGTGAGGGGATGTGGAGACAGACAGCTTGCTGTGATTGCTGCTCACTGGACACTGCAAAACAGCTCCAAATAGGAGAAGGCAGCAGTTTAAAAAAAAAAGCTTTGGAAATGGAGCCAATCTGCACAGTTCCTATATATGAATTTCCAACTCTTCCTCCCTCCCCCTCCAGTGCAATTCTGCATTCAAAGTTGTTTGGTTTTTATGCTTTTGTTCTTGCTTATCCTAGAGGGCAATTGTGAAATTCAGAGCCATCACTGGAATTTGGACAATGAATATTTGTAAAGTTTGAAGACGCCCACAGTGAAATTTTTAGAGATAGGGTCTATGCCTCCTGCATTTCTTTGTATGTTTTGCCCTTCAGAGCTATTTCTCAGATGGCACCATCGTGCAATGTGTATCTAGCACAAAAAATGCAAGCATCTCCACTGCCTGGTATGGAAATCCTCTAAATCCTTTCCTTCTGGGATCATCCCTAGTGTTGTAGTGTAATTCTTGGTTCACATGCCACTTTTGGAAAATGCATTTCTACTGCAAAAATGATGTAAATAAATACAGCACAGCTCACATGGTTTGAAGAGTTTGTCAACAGAAAATATCCATTCCAGACTAGTGGCTTCTGAGAACTGGAATGTTTCCAAATCTATTTATCACATCACTTTATAGAAGCTCTTTCCTCCCTCCTCTTGATATTTCAGAAATTTATTTGCCTCCCATTATAAAAATAAATACAAGTGCTCTCCCTCCCCAATGCCCAAACAGTAATTAGTTATAATGATTGTTATTTATGTTGTGGCAGTGCTGTGGAGCCCCAGACAGAGGCTGGGACCTGATATGGCTACATGTTTATAATCCCTTCTCTACATGCTACTTTAAGGATATTGCTCAAAAGCCAGTAAAAGCAAATTCTTCAAGTATCACAAAGGAGACTGCCAGCAAAGTTTCCCCAAAGCTTTGGGTAAAAAATCCCATGAAATTGAGTGGTTCCCCACACTGCAAACTCCAGCTCTAGTGAGAACCAGTCATCCAAGCTGAATTTTTTGTTTGGCTGAAAACAAACTCACAAGGCTGAAGTACAAAAAGGCAAATGTACAGTCTTTCCAGGGCAAGAGGGAAACCATTCTCCTGTTGAAAAGCTTTTATTTAATAATTAGGGCTGAAAAATTACTTGTATTTTCCCATGCACTGATGAGAAAGTTATAGGAAGGAAGGAAACACAGGAAGATCCAAACAGCACAGAAGCATAGGATGAAGTACTTTTATGGATAATTGCCATGAAGCTCTCTATTTTGTTTCTGGTGCTTAGATATTATTAAGTAAAACTAAT
This sequence comes from Lichenostomus cassidix, assembly GCF_008360975.1. Classification (NCBI taxonomy): domain Eukaryota; kingdom Metazoa; phylum Chordata; class Aves; order Passeriformes; family Meliphagidae; genus Lichenostomus; species Lichenostomus cassidix. Next base: position 6,462,218 of record NC_139496.1, on the reverse strand, counting down.
TAGAAATGCAATAGATAAATGTACTCAGAATTCTTCATATCCTCTAAGTGGTTCCAATACCACCCATCAGGGACTCTGCGTTTGCTGGGTAGGCAAATGATTTTCTCATAAAAAGCTGGACGACTCTTACCATGGATCATTTTCTCCTTTAACCTGCTCTATTACTGCTCCTCCTCTCCTCCTCCTCCAAAATGAAATATAATATCCATCAGTGTAGTAATGATTCCTGAACTAGAGAAGCAAGTAAAAACCAAACCCCCCTCCCCAAGCCCTCAGCACAGAAGGCTTGATGAGCAGAGCTAGTTAGCCCTGTTTTTAATTAATGCATTTTGCTTTTCCTGCCAGGTGTGGCCCCATTTCTCACTCACTGGTTTCCCTCCCCAATAATTTATTTTTAAAAACAGAAACAAGCTATGGAAACAGAACCTGTAAAATACACATAATGGAGCAAATCAGTGTTGATTTTTTTTTTCTTCTTGCTGCTCAATAACTTTAAAGAGGTTTGGGGCAAAAAAAAACCCACTAACCACAAAAAACCCCAACCAAAACAAAAACCTTTCCACTAAGTAATTGAGTCTGCACTCTTGTATCAGACATTCAATGCTAATTTGGAGTCCTGTCTTATCGCATTACAGACAAACACAGGGCCCCTTACATCAAGTGCAACAAAATAGCTACACTCGGCATTATTAATGAAGTAGATGGATTAATTTCCTATTTATGAGAAGCTAACCAACTGGCTAGCTTGCTGACAGCACTATTAATGATCCTTAATGCCCCACAGGCGGTAATGGGTCCCGCTGGGAGATCTAGGAGCGCTGCAATTTGTATTGAGGATTTAGACATAACAAAAAAAAAAAAAAAAAAGAAAAAAAAAAAAGGCCCTCCTGGGAGCAGGCAGTTGATCAGCGGGCGCCCCGGCGGAACACAGCAGACAAATAATAAATGACAGCCTTGCGATTAAATCAAACCTTCTACTTTAAGTGTTAAAGCGTCTGACTGTCACTAACAATCTAGTGGTTGTTAAAGCCTCCCGGGGCCTCCAGGAACAGACGCAGTGAGCTGGAAGGTAAAAGGGGGGGCGAGCGGCCATGGCAGCAGCAGGAGCCTTGCTGGCTTGGCAAGGGGAGCTGCTGCAAGGCAGGAATTTACACAACCACCGAGCTCTGGCTCTGCTCTTTGAGGTGCCACAGACCCAGGGCACAGGACCCCCAAGAGCTTACATAAGCATTAAAGGAAGATTTTACCTGGGAATGAAACAGCCTGGAGATTCCCTACCCCCAGCTCTCCAGCCCTGCTTACAGTTGACTCACAGCCCCTGTGTGAGTCCCACACGAAAGATAACATTTTGTGTAAATGAACAAGACTTGCCTGCTGCTATCTAGGAATTTCAGTTTCCATTCATATGTCTGTACATGCAGGATTGAAAACAGAGGGCCATGTTTCAATATTCAAAAGGGACAGGTTGAGGTGTGAACAGAAGTCCTGGAGGCAACATGGATTTCGTTCACTTAGTCTTCTTGATAAATACAGCCATACACACTCTATCTTCCTTATATTTAGTCTCCTTGCTGCCCTAGACTGATCACATCCTGAGGCTGGGTGACAGCTTGGAGAAATCCCAATGCCTTCTCTTCTGGAGATCAGTGTTCAGAGATAGAGATGAAACGGGCAAGTAGGTGAGATGAAAACAAGCACTGAAATGGTCCTTTGCCCATCACCCTCTATCGAAACACCAAAGCAAGAGCCGAGGCTTAACGAGCTAAGGAGGCACAAAGCCAACGTTTTGTACTCATTGGGAGAATAGTCTCCTTTCTCTTTGTCATCCTCTTCCTGTGCCATGACCAAGCGTGTGCTTCTGTCTTCTTAGATCTTCTCCCACCCCATTTTAAAAGCCCAGTGCTACATATAATTAAGGTGAATAATGTGAAGATTTCAAACAAGGTTAATCTATCTTTTAAAAAATATCTAGAAAATCAAGGGGCTTTGGATGTTATGCACCTGCCATCAGCAGTAATAAAAATAAATTCTTGTAATCCAACTCAGTTAATGTCAAATTCAAGGATGATGAACCTTTGTACCTTGCAGGACCAACAAATACTGTTAAATCTCCTGGTAAGCTTTCTATACATGAGGATTGCATGCATCATTTGCAGATGCTCTTAGAAAAAAGAACAATAATAAACAGAGAAACAACCCAACAGGTGTATGTTTCTAAAGTCACATGTAACATTCTGCATTAAGGAAAAAAGGCAGAAACCCTTTTCAAGTATTATTTTATAATGAGAAACATCAAAATGGAAAAGAGAAAGTCATAAGGAGAAGAGTTTCAATGTATCTGGGGCTGGCAGTGCTGTACCTGATGCCCATCCTCAAATGAAAGCTCAGTGTAAGCACAGCTCTTCCATTGGAAAGGATGTCACTTGCCACTTAGTGCAGAGCACCTGCCCAAGCTACACCTCAGTCCTGTTTTACTGATGAGAAAGGTAAGAAGGGTTCATGAGTAATTTGTCTGAAGCTGTAGAACAGCCCTCAATACAGCATGTGGCTGTGAGGAACTGCAGTCCAGGAGAGGGAACTGGAATTTTGTCTCGTTGTGAGACAGACTCCCTGAGACCATTCCAACAACCCATCAAGGGTGTGGCATGATACCTGGTCTGCCGTCCTGCAAAAAACTGTCATGCAATTTATGTCATCACTGTACCGTGATACTGCAGCCTGGGAAGAGAACCATAAATAATCAGCTCACATGTATCAACTTATTCTATTACCAATCCATGTGTGTTTTCTAGCAGAATTAGTATTTTTTTTAATCATACAACTTCACAACAGGTCACTGAAGACAACCCACTGGAAAACACTGCAGCCAATTGGATTTTCTTGCCCTTATGTGAGCTTCAGTAAAGAAAATGTAATAGAAAAAAATGCAGTGCATGATGGGGAGCTCTGGTGAGCACTGGCTGCCAAGAAGGTAGCATGAACAGAACCACACTTACTTATCTATCTTTCAGTTCATACAAGATGCTCTGCTATAGCCTCTGGGTGGGGAAGCATTGATTTTTAAACATCACAAGCTAAAGAACAACGGATCTGACAAAATGTCAGTGTGGAACTGAGCTGTCCTGATGCAGGGAAGGCACTGCACTGCCTTTGCCTGCAGGCAGGAGCCTCAGTCCAAAGGGTGAGAGATGTGCCCAGAGGCACCCGAGGGCAAGGAGAGGCTGCCAGGTGCTCAAAGTGCCCATCAGACCACCATCAGGGTTTAACTATGGGGGCAGCAAGCAGGGGGGCAATCGCCATGCTTTCCTGGCTCCATATCAGATACCACCTGAATTAATGTCACACCCCAAAGGGCACAGGTAGTACTAGGCAGTGTCAGAGCAGTGAGGGGTCCCTGGGATGTGGTGGAAGCACCAGCACAGGAGGATATGGGCATCTGAGTGACTGTAGCAAGGACTCATGTTTTGGGTAATGGTCAACAACTTTAAGAGCCTAATTAGGAGATCCAGTTTCTCCTGGTAAGACCACCAAGTTTTGCTTTGGCTGGTGGTCATCACCTTTGGACACGTGGAACACAAAAGCCAGGGTTGCACATACACCAGATGACAACAAAGTCACGACGCACATAGAAAAAGCTCTTCATAAGGCACCTTCCTCCCATTCACCAAACAAAGAATTTAAGGCGTACTGGTAATTTCTTTAGCTGTCCCCTCCTGTCTTCCTCATGCTGGCATAAAACTGGATCCTGAGCCTTGTTTTTCTTGATCACGCTTCCCCTCCTCTAACCTGTCCTCACCCCTTGCACCTCCCACCAATTTGCCCCCACCATCCTCGCTTGGATGGGGAAGGCAAAAAAGAATAGTGACAGTCCCCACGGGAAAGCCAAGAGGCCCCTGCAAAGTGCACTGTGAAAAGGAGCGCGCCTGCTCACTCACATTTCGCATTCGTTCTGCCACTCGCTGTCAAATTAAAACGTGGCCAACAACTCATTTCTCCTGCTCTCACAGTTACAAATTAGTCCATTAAGCTGTCTGCAGCAAGCCTTTTTTCCTCTTCCCAGTAATGGCCTCCGAGAATTCCTTCATAATCGCCAAGTCCTCCTGGGATGCCCACCGAAAGCAGATGGAGAAGCTCCCGGGTAATACAAGGCACTTTTTAATGACACAACATGCTGTGGGTCTTTTTTTATTTGGATTTTTTTTTTTTAATGTCCCCGTTCTCCCTTCATCATCTTTCCCCCCTTCCCTGCTTTCTTCCACCAGGATGATTAGGAATTGAAAAAAATAAATAAAAGAGAAGCGGGGATAGAGGGGCACGGATGCTCCTGTGCAGAGGCTGACAGCTACAGGAAGGAGTGTGGGGGAGAAATCAGCTTCAACTCCCTAATTAAAACCTCCTAATTGAATTATCTTTATTGAAAAATTAGATCTTCCATTGGAAGCTTAGAGATCTGGGAAGACAGACGATCAAGTCCTCCTGTAGATGACTAATCTGTTTCATTTATCGTGTCTCCTCCTCCCCAGGCAGAGGCTGCACAGATGACGACCGTCTCTTCCGCGGGCCAGACCTGTCGCAGAGCGAATCGCTCCTGACAGAACAAGTTGCTTAATGCAGAATCCCCTCTCTTAAGGGATGTTTTGCAGAGCCAAAAGGACTTGAGTGTTATTAGCAAGTAAAGGGCTAGTATCTGCTGGGAGTTGTCTTTATTTATTTAAAAGAGCATCTTATAAAGTGAGGCTGTTACAGCAGCTTGTTCGTGCAGGTGGTACAGGGAAGGGACTGCCGACCCCAGCTTTGGTGAGGGCTCTGTAACCCCCACAAAGCTGCTGCGTATAGAAACATGGCATTTAAAATAAGGCAAACAACATCTTCTGTGCATTGATGATGCACAGGAAAAAAATATACCCACTAAATACAGCCAGCTGGTATCCATGCTGTACTTTCAATAATAGCAGCTCCAGAGAGATCTTTCCCGTCCACCTGTTAACCCAAAGTTAGTCCTGGAGATGCTGCTCTGCTCACCCACAGCCCATGCAGCAGATGATGGTGGTGAGCACCTGGACTGGAACATGGCTGTGCCCAGCTGGGACCAGTTCTGACCTGGCATTGGCTCCTGTTCCCAACACAGAGCTCAGAAGCCTCCTGCCCAGATCGTAGCAGCTCTGAGGGCATCACCTTCCACACCATCCTGTGGCCAGGAGGATGTGAGGCTTTAAACAATGCAACAAGAAAAATCACCATTTGGAGAACTTGGTCCTTCCTTTCCAGGTTACTGACATAAATTGATTTCAGCCTCTATTTGATGTTTACGTGATGGTCAAGAGAGGAAGAGGCTCAATCTGTCCTGCATGCAGCATTCACCTCCCAAAATTACAGGTAGCCCTTGATGGAAGCCTCTGGAGACAGAGGCAAGGTTAGTGGTGTCTGGGAAGATCCTATCCTATTTAATTTTTTTTTACTTTTTCGAAACAAGGAAGAAAAGCTCTTCTCAGTGGAAACTACCAGAGGCACATTGGCAATTCTTGTTTCCAATGAACTACCAAAAGGTAGAGAACACAAATCAATCTTTGCCCATTTGCCTACCTCCCTTCTCTTCCCAACAAATCAGAAAATTGGCTTCAAACCCAGAAGATGAAAACCTAATTAAATAAATACAGTGTGCACTCCTTCTATTTGCTCGCTGACTTTACAGTGGGGTGACTCCTATTGCCAAGTCTCCTTACTGACTGTGTGGTTTAATTCATCTTTTGTAACAAAGTCAAAATTCCTAATCTCATTGCAGATTTCCATGAGCCGTACCTTTAAGGATACATTCTGCAGAAAAAATTATAAGACTTGGTGACACTCCAGTAGTCCCTCTTCAGCCTCCTCCCACACCAAATAAAATTCAGCGACTCGGCTGTCACCCTGCCGCTCTCCTCCCCGCTCTGCCGTGAGTGACAGGCATGCTGTGCTCACACCATCCTGGGGAACAGCCAAAGTATTCATGGATCTTATTGCTAGACAGGCTGTGATAAGGCTGTTTTCATGGCTACACACCCCGCAGACAGGCATAAAGAGAAACAAGAAGGCGGCGGCGGAGAGTAAAGTCCTCTCAACATCTTTAGGAGATGCCGTGTGCTGGAGGGCGAGAGAAGGTTTTTCATGGGCAGGAGTTGTGTTATGAATGTATATATGTCGAGGTGGGGAGGGGAAGGAATAAACCAGTTTCCTGGAAGTGAAGAAAAATTGGCTGTCTTTGCAAGTCTGCGGCCAGCTGGGAAGACAGAGGCGTGATTCAACTTTTTGTTTAAAGAAAACCCACTCCAAGTGGCAGAAATATCCCAAAAACCCCACAGCCAGCCCCAGCCCCAAATGCCTAAGTCCTGTACCAGGAGAAGGAAAACCACAACTTTCTCTAAACACAGACGAGTCAATATGAATAAAAAGTGTCCTTCATGCATCATAAATTATGACTTTAGGAAGGAAACAGACAGTTTTTCTTTGAACAGTCATATACAAATATTCCCACTGGCAGAAGACAAAAAAGGAGTAAGACTGCAAGTAGATCACTGCACCCTTGGATTTTCTTACCACTATCTGCTCATTTATCCTCTTTTCACAACATAAAGACTTTCTGATTGTATTATGTTTATAGCAATTATGAGACAACATCCCTAGGCTTTTTAGTACAGTTCTTTTCTGGTTTTTACAATAAATTCTGTGAAAGGAAAGAATTCACCTTTTATCTTCCCTATTTACATATGTACTCTAGACAAAGATAACAGCTAGAAGAAATCAGCTGGTAGCAAGAAATGCCATAGTGTTTAGTAGAAGGTGAGGGAAATATGTAGGTTTGGACAAAGCAGGAGAACATCCATCCGTGTGGGCTCCGATTTTGGTGCAGATAATTAGCTAGAGAAGGCTTGGCCAGCATTAAAACAAATTCAGTGACATTTGCAAGGAAGTCTGCTAACTCTTTATTTCTGTTGCACTGTGGTCCCAAAATATAATGAGAAGGGACGTGCTACTGGAAGTGCTAGTTCAAATAAAAAAAAAACCTAAATCCTTGACACTAGGGCTGTACAGATGCTCATTTTAGTGCTCCTGCCATATTTAAAATTGCATAAAAAATCCAAGTTAATCAGCTGAAATCCCACTCACTTTCTGCAGGAGTCAAGTTAACACCTTTGCCTTGGCCGAGCAAGAAGGACTCTGGTTTTGCTGCTTGTGACAGCAATCTAACTTGCACACAACCCGACAGCAATTGTGCACACTGATCTATCTACATACACATCTTTTTAACTGGCTCACTGCTCTGTTTAAAACATTTCCTTGAAATAACCTTGAACCTACAGCACACGTGCAGCATGCATGCCCAGATATAAATGCACATGCGAGTTCAGTGTTATCATTATAAAAATATTTCAGTAGAGTAGTGCTTCAGTTAAGCATCAAAACTCCATAGCTTATGATTTTATTTCACTTCTTGTGGCAATTTCTGAGAAATACTTCAGTATTTTTAACAGTACATATACTGGAGACCATATATACCACTGCTGGCCACTTGCTTCCATAAATCTTTCAAAACCAATATTTATACTCCCATGAAGGAGTGCTGGCTGCTTATTTTCCATCTCCGTAAAAGTGGCCAGATCAATAGCTCTGTGTATGTTCCTTGGAAACATGTGACAGCAGCCTCTAAAACCTCTTTTTCCTTTGTCTGAAATCGATTTCGGTAATATGCAAATATTAAGAAAAAGGAAGCTTTAAGTTTCCTCTTAGGATCCTTTGTGAATCCTTTGGTATCCAGACACCACTACGACGGAAAATTAAAACCCTGCCAGCAGTTTACTGTCTCCCCTGAGCGCCAGCCGTGCTGTGATCCTAACACTTTGCTCCAAGCTATGAAATTCTGAAATTTGCATATTCTTCGCTTTGGGATTGTTTCGGCAAAAAGGTAAAACACCACGGAGCTGCCTGCCCGCAAAAACAACCCTCTCCTCCGACAACCTTCCTCCCTCTGAAGATGACAAAAGAGGAGCAGGAGAATTTCCTGTGCTCCTCTATGCCAGTGGAAAGATAACAGCACTCACTCTCTTACTTTAGATGTTGCTGCACACCCCATTTTTTAGTTAATATGCAGGATCAGGAAAATTAAACTTGTGTTATGGACTCTTACTTTGAGAAGGAGCAAAGAGATGTGCTATTCACTGGAGCTTTTTTGTGAGAGACTTGATCCCCCCTCCCCTTTTTTTTTTTCCAGCACAGCTTGAGCCCTGAAGCTTTTATTAAAAAAATAAAAAATAAAAAAAAAAAATCCCAAACCAAGCAGTGTACAAAAGTGGGGGGAGTAGAGAAGGTTTAACAAGCTCCAAGTCATAGATTATAAGCCTCTGCTAAAAATTTATGGCTGTTTGGATCTTTGCCACACTGAACAGATTGGCAAGCTGATCAGAATCGCAGCAGGCTGCCTAATGAGTCCCACACAATTTTTCACCCCATATTTTTCCAATAAAAAAGCAGTTAAATACCAACCGCAGCCACAGCAGAGCCTGCCATCTGGCTGCTTTTTTCTCCAGCCATCATTAAAATGGTTCTTGGCAGTTTACACCTCGCTTTTTTTCTGTACAGATGTGGAACGAATTTTCTGACAACCCTTGGATGAAACAGGGGGCTTTATTGAGCTTTACAGATTAACTGCCTAACTTCTGGTCCTAATTTTAAGTGTCTTAGCACACCGGAGGCATCATTTTAAGTGAGCTAATTGTACGTATCTGAGCCCACCGGCAACATTCGGTTAAGTTAAAGCGAAATTCAAAATCAACGTTTCGAGGAGCTGTGTAACCCACGCCACCACGGTCACCAACATCCGGCCCGTCATAGGGATTAAAAATAATAACTACAAGTGTAATGTTTGAAAGCGTCTGCAGAGGAAACCAAAGACTTATGGCTGAAACCATTTATTGCAGCCAAATGAGTATGAGCAGCTTTATTTCTCGTTCTTTGCTTTGCAGCAGTTTGGTCGGCCAGAGCCCTGTGTTTGTGGTGACTCCCCTGACCCAGCACAGCACAATGAAGCTGCAGCCCCGAGTGTCTGGTTGGATGTGTCTGAGCCACTTGAAAGCAGCTACTCTTGTCTCACTGTCACTAGAAGATGATAATGAGCAGAGGGAGAAGAAAGCTGATTTTGGGGCACAGTGTTTACACACCACATATCTATTTTTACAAGCCGTGTTTGAAAACAGAAACGCAAAGTGAAGGTCTTTTAGAAACCTAGAAAAATCAAAATATAGGCGAGAAGCACGTTTAAAAACTGCTTATGGGCCAAACAGAAGCAGGACAGGCTGGAGATGGATACGAGCGTCTGAATGTCTTTGGACAGTTTTGATTAATGCAGTCTGCAAGGCTGGGCAGGTTGGGGGATGGGAGCAGCAGGGCAGCCAGCTGAAGTGCAGTTAAGATGTTTCGAAAACAGTGTTTCAGTCTTTCCCTAATGACTTGTCAAGACCACAAAAGAAGCAGTGGAAGTGCAGGGCCTGGAGCCCAGGTCCTCTGAGGGCAAAGCTGGAGGGCTGTCAGGCCCCTCTTTCTCCCAAAAGGATGACAAACAGCAGCACAACATCAAGGAGCCTTTTCATCGTTTCGCTCTCCCTCGCATCCCTAACACAGATTATTACTTATGCCAATCATCTTATAATGACCAGTGGATTTAAAAAATGAATAATTTATAGGAATGTTGATAACATTTATTTGTTTTCAGCAAGGACTTCATAGAGTCATAGAAATGCAGCACAGAAAGGGACCTTAAAAGGTCATTCTAGACCCCCTGCTTCGAAAGAGATTATGTGCATAATAATGTAAATGACCCTATAACTGTACTCCAGAATCAACATTTTCATTAAGAAATATATTGCCCTTGTAATCCTACTGGTTGGGTAGATAACCTTCGAGCACAAGCTGACGCAACCACAGCTATCCAGGCTGGAAACAGGCAGGAACAGCGACCCTGAGACAGCACGAGTGGGCATTTATTCAGAAACCTACCAAGCACAGGCTGGAGATGAATACAACTGGCTGACTGTGTAACGATAGCTTTAATTAATTTACGCTTCTTTGGCTGTCCAAAAAGGATGGCAGTTTTGGGGGACAGGAGCGGTGGAGCAGTCAGGTGCAGCTGCAAGTTGCTGTGTTGGAGATAAAGGGCTCCACATTCATGCTCTGCTGTTGAAGTCAACCTTGGCCCCCAAACTGTGATGTGTCCTATCCCCATTACTGGAAATGGCTGTGCAAATTGCTGATGAAAAAGAGGAAAAAAATTACCTCCATCTCTTTAGTGGGTGCTGAAAGCTCCAATTTATCTCCTACCGATCGACCTAAAACACCAGTTCACCCTAAAAGCACTGATGTACTTTCAATGCACAACTCTGCAGCCTGCTGCAAACCTCATGGCAGCAATAAAAAGAATTGACTTGAGCATCAGTAGTCAGGTCAGACAGTTCTGGGGTTCCAAACTCTATAATTTGGGCCCAGTGTGCAGGCTAGGGTAAAGGACCTGGTTTTATAGCAAAGTAAATTAAAGATCAACCAAATCCATCAGAGTAACTTTTTTTTACTGTTACACTTCTGGTAAATTTTGCTTCTAAGAACTATTACTGTATGCAGAGTTATTCACATACTCACACACTGCCTTGACATTTGCACTTTTTTATATAAACATTTTTACAATATTCCATTACCACAGAACGCACCAGCTAATAGCCAAATCCCTAAAGCTGCTAACAATCAAGTCTGGCTCAGAGTCGCCTCTGAATAACTTCCATTTCTTCAATGCTTTTGCACAGCAGGATTGCTAATAAACAATTGGGCAGTAAAACTACAAGTCAGCCAGTACTGCCTCCGTCTTCTCCAGTTCAGGGAATTGCTCTAATACAATGTGGAAATATATCCTGTGACCAAGCAGCCTCTGGGAATTCTTACATTTCAGGTTGGGTTGTCTTCATTTCGGTTATTTTTGGATATCCACAAAAATGAGTCCCAATTCCCTTTCCCTTGCTCTCTACCCCCCACAGTCATACACTCCACCAAGCAAAACATTCTAGCTACTTAAAATGTGGTCAGGGAATAAACTATTTCAAGGAAAAAAAAAACCCAGTCTCATCTTAAATGGTTTCCATCCAATCAAACAATTTAGCCCAGAGGCTAAAATGATTTAGCCCTTACACAAGTCTCACACAATAGTGTTTGCATAACTTACTCGAGCTCTCTCTGTCTGCCCCATGGAGAGCTCCCAGCCCCCTGAGAAGACACAAAGGTAACTGTGCATTTGATCCAAGGCTAGTTTTCATTCTATTTAGGGCTCATCTAAATTGAAGGTCTGGTAGGCTACCTGCATACAGTGAACTGTGTTTCCATATCCATTGACTGCAACATCCTCTGTCATGCAGCCCCAGTTGCATTTTCTAGCAATGGGCCCAAGGAAAAGCCGGAGCAAGAGCTTCCAGCCAAAGCATGGGGCAAGGTGCTAAACAAAAGGTGTATCTTCATGCAGAAACCCTGCATACAGCAGCACTGGGCAACCACATCACTATGGAATGTTCCAAAATTTGCTTGTTAGACTTTCACGCTTGGTTCAGCCTTGCAGTGTGTTTTATTTTTATTGCTTATTATTGCTAAGTCAATGTACCCAACATGCAGCCTTTACAGATAATGTTCTTATGGTGAGTCTCAAAACTAGTTTTAAGGTTATTAGTAATGCTTTCCTCCTCACTATTTTTAAGGGTTTATGGGTTACATTTGAGATTTCAGCTGTAGGCAGAAATATGGTGCAAACTGATCCCAGAATTTTTCCCCTCAATCCTATTAAAAATAAATTTGTTTTATTGCAATGGTAAAAGAAAATTCACAATGAAAAAGGTAAGAAATGGATTAGGGGTATTTTCAAGTCATTCATTTTCACTCAGAAAATAATAAATTGAAACCACATTTTCTTCCTAAGAAACAAGGCTTTGCTCTTGTCGTTAAAAAATCTCAGCACTTCAAATCCATGGGATGCATGCAAAAAAAGGAAAGCAAATAAGCAGAGAGTTTAGAGTTCTGGAGTTCTAAACAGAAGAGCTGGGCTCAGAATCTTACAGCCAGCCATTTGGATGTCTTGGGGTTATATAGTTCGAGTTCCACATTTATAGGCATCAGGAGGAGTTTTGCCAATGACTTAACTGACTTTTATGCTATAAAGCTAGAATGATCCATTTTGATTAACTGCTCTGACCTCCTGCATCACACAGGCTTACAGCACAGGGCCAAGATTTCATCCCAAATCTGGACAGAAGAGAGATGCACAACATATGAGTCAGCAGGACAAGCACAACAATTTTAATTTTAAAATGCCAAATCGTGCTGGCAGGGGAAAACAGGGCGGATGATGGACAGTTCTGGATACTGAGAGGTTTCTTGAATTATTGGGAGATACTTGGCTATGTCAAGCAAGCTGTCTGAGCTAGCTTTCATCTCTTGTTTTTAATTATCTTTACTCTTTCAGAATTTCCTTGTTGTGCTAAAAGTTGTCCTGGTGCAAGCCTCCTCCCCAGATCTAATCTCTTCGCTTGAGGCAACTGGGGCAGGGTTATTTTGACACGCAAACGAAGAGGACATATGTTGTATGCAAATGAGAGGGCCACAGCTCAGAGCAGACAGATTTTTTTTTTCCCCTGCCCCAGGCACTTCTGTTGTTGCTTAACAGGATTTCCTGGGGATCTAGATCAACACTTTCACAACAGGGTCTCTAAAGTCTGGCTCCCCCACCCAGCCATCCAAGGGCAGCCTGGGGAGCAGGTCAGGCTCCCTGGGAGCTGTGCAGAGACAGCCCAGCCATGGTTCCTGCCTTTGGAGGGGGAAGGAGAGGCTGCTGCTGGTGGCTGAAATGGCTCAGCCCCACCGAGCACTGAGTTCACCTTGAGCCAGGCTGACTTGAGAGACTTGCTTGGGGAAAAGCTGGCCCGAGGCCACCAGCCTGGCCAGCCTCACTTGCGATTTGTTGTTCTCAGGTATTAACATTGGAAAATTGGCTACTGTGCGCTGGCAGTAACTTCTCAATGTTATTTAATACATGTTATTGTATTCACATTGTAAAGGGCCCACACCCTGTTCTGATTCAAGACCTAGATACAGAGTCATTATGGTGCTATAAACACCACTTTTAAAGGCCTGACTATGTATTGACACAGTTTTTAGTATGTGCAGAAAAGACTCTCAAAACCACTCTCAAACATTGTGATGACATTTTACACAGGGCTCATGTGTCCCCAGGATGGCATTAATTGAAATAGGGCTGTGGAACATATGAAACAGCAAGATCTGTGCAAAATAATCCAGTTTCAGAGATAAGAAATCAAGGCAATTTGGAGAGGAGGCCAGGTTCTGTGCTTGATCTGTCATCTTTGCTCGCCAAGATGGTAACAGACATCCAAGAGTGAATGTCACCAGGGGAAAAGTTTGAGAACTTGCCCTTTGCTACTAAGAAAGGTGCTTAAATTTCAAAATGCCAAAAAGCTAGGCTGCCCATGCCCAGACAAAAGTACTGAATACATGAATATTTAACAAAAAAAGAAAAAAAAAAAAGATAGTCTCAGAACACTTGGCACAAATCACACCATTCATTGCAAGGAATCACTTCTGGCCAAGCTATCCCCATGGGCTTCGAGGGCTGTCAGCAAACAGTACAACCAGAATGAACTTGCAGGTCCCTCCCTTTGCGGGTCTGCTCCAGCTGGGATGGGACTGCTGGCTTTCTCAGGATTAACTAATTATATCAAAATACTTGTCCACCGCCCTCAATAAGGCAGATTTGGAACAGAAGCAGAGGAAGAAAGTCTTACAGATGGTACTACCACTCGGCAGCTTACAACGAGGCTTGGGTGCCCTCTTGACCTTTGCTGGCTCTCCCCAGAGAGCAGCCCCACAGGCACAGGCAAGAGCAAGTCAGATGGGGTCAACAGATGGCTGAGAATATGGTGCACATTAACACACATTCTTCATGAGCCTGTCTCTGGCCCAGGAATAAGCAGGAGAGGGATTTGGCCCCAGAGCATTCAGCAAAGCCATGGTCAATACTGCACTGAAACCTCTACTGGCATCCATGAGGTAGACAAGAGCTTGCTGCCATATTTCATTCTTGATGTACTACGGCATTGCTTTTGTGGTTTCGAGAAAAGCATGTTAAATTCTCTTAAAATGTGCTAGGAAAACCCCTGATGCATGATTTGTGTACAAATGGATGCTGCAGTGTTGTGCATGTCAAACTGTGCATATGGGTAACTTGATAATCATATAATTTGCCTTGATGCCTCTCTAAAAAGACATCATTGTCCCTCTAATTTTGATTCCTTGTAAATAATCAATCAATTAGCTAATCTGCTCAAATGCTCCCCCCACCCCTTTATGTTTTCAATTAAAAGTGTGAAAGGCAAGTGCAGACAGATTTACATGACATTCCAGAGGCAAGAGGCAGTAATGGGTATTTTTTCTCTGATCTTATCAGGTGCCCTTTAAGTACACTTGGGGTTTCTTGTGATCTTGACTGCTAAGCAATTCTGAGCATTCATTTTTTTCCTGATGGAAAACATGTCTTTATGGAGCTGTCTTTTGGGAAACTCCTTATACAGAATATGAAGCAAACTACTTAGGAAATAGTTTCCTCTCAAAAGCCTACCTAGGTTTTCTTGAAACCCTTAGAATGTGCAAACTGATCCTTCTGTGAGTATTTTGACTTGGCAGAACTTATGCAACTTTTGTAGAGATAGCAAAAGGCTATCTGTCTTCCACAGGGCTAAGTCCACAGGCCCTGTCTTCCACAGGGCTAAGTCCTGGCCAAATTTCATGTCCTTGCTTCAAAGTATGTGAGTGTGCAAGTTTCTTAGCGAAATACTTGCAAGCACTTATAACATGACCAAACCAATTTATTTCTCCCTACCTTATTTTTTTAGGGAGCCAATTCTTTCTATTTGAACTTTCAAAGAAAAGGAAATCAGCTGCAGGCAAACACACGACATGGAAAATTTCAGCTCCAGCAGTTAGAGTTTGGCAAAGCTACAGGCAATTGTCAACAGCCCTGCAAGGGAAGTGCCAGACAATCCCCACATCGGGCTGGGCTTCCAGCTCCACCTGCAGCCTGGCCAGGAAGCCATGGACATTGTGTCAGGACCATGCCCTCTCCCAGGCAGCTCTTTTCAATGAGTCAGGAGAAGTGATTTGTGTATTGTGAGTGGATTGTTAATAACGTGGAGGCTGAAGTGTAGAAGGCACAGCCTCTCAACTGGGGAGCTTCATAGCAGGGGAAGATGGATCCATCATGGCTACTCCATAACACTTGAAAGACTCACCCATTATTCATACAGATTTGGAGTCTGCTTTAGACTTTTCATGTGACACTTGCTGCAATACAATTTTTACATATAATGTTAAATTATATCTTCAGTCAAAAGGAAATGTTAATTCCTCAAACTGCAAAATAACAAGTCACAATCTTGCCAAGATAAAAATCAAACAAAGAAAATGAATTAGAAGAACACAAAACTGGGCAGCAACTGGAAAGGCACAACCCTTCTCCCCAAGCCAAAAGCTTACTCATGTATATAGTATGAAATATTCTTTCAGGAACTAGCCAAAGATTTTTTTAAAATTGAACACAATCAAGCTTATTAATAAGTTTTATCTTTCTGTAAGTGGCAAGGATGTATTTTTTAGCATAAAGCATTCGTGATCACACTTATCTCTGTTTTTCTGATGAGAGGTGACATTGCCCCATAGACTAAAAATGGCAAAGCAGGTATGGCATTCACATCCCCATGGGATTATTAATTCCTGGGAGCACTGAGGCAATGCCACACTCACTTATGTCTGCTACATAACTACCCTAATATCCTTTCTGTGACACAATCATTGCACTGGAGCTAGAAGGTGCCACTACAACCCTCAGAGCAACAGCCATCTCAGTTATTTCAAGTGAAAATCTAGTTGCTGGGGGGGTCTGTAAGAATTTTGCTGTCAATTTTAATGCACCAAGATCTCACCTTTGGTATCATTTTCCCCTAATAGAACAGGAATGATCACACTTGCATATCTGTTAGAGTGGGACAAGGACAAGTTAATGTGTGTTCCGCATTCTGAATGTGTAGCATAATAAGTGCATGAATTATTTATGTGTATAAATTTAAACTCTTTGATTGAAATGTAAGACTGGTTGATTAGAAATAAACTTCCTTCATCTTTGATACCTAGGTGCTCTGCCACAGGAGCTGTAAACACTGTGGGCTCCCTGGTTGCATGTTATCATCTCCTCCTCAGTGCCATCAGTGGAATTCATGAAATAACACAGAAATCCAGCGCTGTCCCAGACGAAGAGAAGCCAAACAAAAGTAACTCAGACCTCCAACTTTTCAGCTAGCTGAGTTTACTGGACCAGTACACTGCACTAACACACAATGGTGCCAGAGGGAACACACGGCTGAGACTCAGGGACCACAGCAGCATCAACTTAGATCAGCCTCAGCTGCCATCAAACCTCACACCAGGTTAAACACCACTCACTACTACATCCACCTCCTCTTAGAAATGTTCTTTCTTCTTGAAAAGATGTCTCTGTATCTCTAGTTATCTCTCCCTGTAGTACAGTAGCTCAACAGAGGCCCATCAGTGATCTCCTGCACTTAATGTTTAAACCACCTCATTTAATAATGTGAAGAAAGGAAAAAGACCCAGACAATTAAGTGACATAGTGATTTGTTATCAGGGGTTCCCAAAGGTAGAGCTGCAAGAACAAGAAATCTGTATTGAGAAAACAAAGTCACACAACCAACAATACTCTGTGTAGATAAGGCCTCTCAATTAAATGTGTTCTCTTGCTGATGTGGATTTAAGTCAGAGCTTTCACTGCTCTTTCCTCCAGACACCATGTCTGGTATCAAGTAAAATGTAGCTTCCTGTAAGAAAGGCATAACCCCTAAACTGAAAAAGTGACCTCTCTTTACCCCCTGGGCAGAAAGTTTCCCTGCAATTTCAGATCCTATTGATACAATTTACCTCCTCAGTACAGCACTAAAAGCAGCACCTGAGTACTCGCCCCATCCTGCCAGAGCAGCATGCTCAGTGAGAGATTATAAGCAATTTTGTAATTTTGCCTGTTTTAGTTGTAGATGCTGAATGAGTTTGTACATAATATGAAAAGGAGTAAGCGAACATCAATTATTAATGCAGCCTCATGAAGCAATTAATTTGCTGGGTCATTAACTCACCATCTACACAGGAATTCTAAAATCCCACAGCAGAAAAACGCTGGTCTGAGTATGGCTGAAAGCATTTCTGTGTGCAGCAGTGTCTCCAAAGCCCAAGGCCAAGACCTGCAGGAGTTTGTGCTAAGCCTGGTGCTATGAACCACATGAATTGTACCACGTTTATTCCAGCAGATCTGCATGACCACTTCAGCAGAGATCATCATCCATCACTCCTCTGCTTTGCTTACAACTTTCCTCATTAATC
This sequence comes from Lichenostomus cassidix, assembly GCF_008360975.1. Lineage (NCBI taxonomy): Eukaryota > Metazoa > Chordata > Aves > Passeriformes > Meliphagidae > Lichenostomus > Lichenostomus cassidix. Next base: position 6,444,704 of record NC_139496.1, on the reverse strand, counting down.
TCAATGCATATTTAATTCCAGTTCACTCAGCCCATGCTTTACACTAACCAGAAATGCCATACTGGGTTCATCTTTTGTTTCCAAAATACATTTGGCTCACTGTTTTTAAGCAACACAAGTGGCATTTGTGCACAAGCATGCCAGACTGGACTTTTAATACATGTTAAGTCTTTCAGAACAGCTCTAGAGCACAGCCAAAGCCACCCAGAGCTCCTGGTGTCAATCTGACAGTCGAAATATTAATTTTTTAGAATTATTTTTCAAAAAAATGATTTTTACACTTTTCTTGACACAAGGTAAGACATGCTGTCTTCCCTCACCTAAGGCAGCCTTCCCTCCCAGCCATTATCAATAATCACCGTTCCAGCAGACTGATGTATATGCTGGCTGGCTTTGCCACATTAAGTCTCTCTCTGCTGGAAGAGGCATTAATTATAAGCAGGCAAGAAGAAACTTCTGCAGCATTGATGGCTGCTCTGCTGGGTGCTTTTCCTTGTACTAAGCTTGTTTTCATTAACTTTCCAAATAAATGATAAAAGGCACAGGCATGGGCAACAGAAAGACAAACCCATAATCAATGGAGTAGCTGGCTGGTTTCCTGTGTGTGTGTGAGGAAGCTTTGTTTAGATCTGTGCAAGCTCACATACACACAGGCTTTCCTGCCGAGCAGTTTAACTAATCCAACCAGGAGTATAAAATATTAGCTCACTAGGAACTCGAGCACTTGGCCACGTTCTTGGTGTCGCGGTTCCAAACTAAAACCAAACTTGCTCGGGGTGGGATGTTTCGTGTCTGTCTCCAGCCTTGGCAAAAATCAGTCAACAAAGAAGTGAATCAATGCATTCTGTTCTTACTGAAATGCAATTCTGACAACTCTCGGGATTTTAATATAAAATACCGATGACTTATATTGACTATGTTGATCAAAATTGTGGTTATTAATTGTGTTGATTAATTATCACACTTTATATACATGTTGGTGTTCAGAGCATGGTCCAGAAAAGAGACTTCCCTCCAAGTGCTGTCCAGACAGAGAGCAAGAAGAATATCTGACAAACATTCTGCTTTAAAAGTGCCAACTTTACAAGTTTTAAAGGAGTGCTGTGCTCAAGCAGGAGTCACAGCTTTCACTGGCAACTGCAAACTGATTTTCCAGACCTCAGAGATGGGTTAAAAAAAACCCTGCTGCACGCGGCAACAGAAACATTAAAAGGAAAATTAAAAAAACATACCCCCATTCCAATGCGTTGTTCTAAATAATGATTTTAAAGAAAAATCGCATTATTTTCTGGAGCCTGACTCACGACTTTTAAACATTCAGGGTTTGCCAAACTGCTGGTATAAATCTGGAACCGCTCCACTGACGCCACTGAAACTGCACCAATGTAAAAATGGCATCAGGGAGAACAGAAACAGGCTGAGAGAATTGGACAGCTGTGACCACTAACACAGGCTGCGCATTAGGAAAGATCAAAGACTAATTTTTACAAAACATTTTGGCTTGTTTTTTATTTTACTGAATTAGGGTAAAACATGGCCCACATTTGCTCTCAGTAGCTTGACAGGCTAAAAATTCTTCCCTGACTTTTGGACACAGCATAATGCCAATGGGTATTTAGACAGCTATTCTTCTGAGAGGTATTTTTATCTCCCGTTAGGAGGCTTCAGTCACTCGAAATACAAGATTATCTTTCCTCCCAACTGCATGACTGCAGTGAGGATGCCATAGCAGATAAACCCAACCTTCTGATCCAAAGTCCCATCCTGCTCCTGGACTTCATTACTCAGAAACATCCCCATCCTCTTAGCAAGGGGAACAGAGACCAACAATAATGCCTCTAAAGGTTAAACACATGAACCTTTTGTCATGTTGAAAAAGGGGAGGAAAAAAAGAGCACAGGCATTGGAGAGCACTACAAATCAGGGCAACTGACTGCTCAGCAGAAACAGAGGGCAAAGGGTGGGTACACCATTATCCAGTAGGGAATGTGCTCTCCAGAACCACTGTTCACAGCCCTCAGCAGAGAAAACAATCGTCATCCTCAAAAGCCCCTCAGAGCTGGCAATTTTTAGGCACAGGCTCTGTATCAGGAAATGCCGGATCTTGGCAGCAGGCGTGTTACTGATAGGAATGATAAACCAGCAGGGTTATGTGAACATGTCTATCTCCAAGGCCAGAAGAAAAGCAAAGCTAAAATCTCCAAGGCCCTTTTCAGGGAATAATCATAAAAGCTACAGACTGCATTTCCCGTTTTTTTTTTGTATTGTGATTAAATCTGTTTCTAGCATTACACCTTTAAGAAAGATCAAAGGGAGGCAGTGCGGGAAGGAGGTGCACACTGACTTCCACTAATTGAAGCAAGCTGAAGCCTCCAGCACCTTCTGGATTTTCCAAAGTTTCCCTCTCTATCTCAGCATTTCCTCTGCCCTCCCCTGTGGCCTCCCTGCCCCAGCCTCTGCAAAAGCATCCAGATGACTGACACAACAGAGATGCCTTTTATAGCTGTCTGGGTACAGGAGCAGGAATAAAACCACCCCAAATCCCAGTATAATCACTGGCAGAAACTCACTGCAGCTCTTCCATTGTTTCACTTCCATGCCTCCTCTTTTCTGTCTTGAAGAAAGGACATCCAGGTTTAGGAACTCTTAACAACATATGTGTATCAATGCCAGTAACAGCGACACACTGCAGGCGACTCATCCCAGTAACAAAGCCTATCAAAGCAAAGCTGTACTGGGAAAAAACCAGTTTCTCAGCATAACTGTATGTGCAGCAGGAGTTTTTGCCAATCTCCTCCTACCCCAGACCAACCTAATCGAGCTGCTAGAACTTGCAGTGTAAAGATAACCATGGTATCCCAAGTGGGGCTTTGTAATAACCTGACTGCCTCAAACGCGGTAACGCCGAGAGCATTGTGGATTCTGCACTCAGCCAAACAAGCGCGCTTGGATACTCCTATTCTTACCATTTACCTCCTCCAGTGTCTCTGCTTCCTTCTCTCATCCATCTGTGCCTTGATTGTAAGCTCTTGGGGAACTCTTGGGAGGTGCTGGCTTCACCTGAGACGCTGTGAGCCAGGGTCTGCACCAGCCTCTGCGGAGGCTGCAATTTCCATCCACTCATCCCACGGCACTTGTGCAGAGCAAGGAAGAGAGTTCCCTGTAAATGCCTCCGAGGGTCAAGCGCAACTTTGCCTTTGATGCTTAATAAAGTTTTGAAATCAAAACCACCATGTAAATGTTGTTCTTGTTATCAGGTAGGTGTGCTCTGGTTTTCTTCCAAGGGAGCTCAGCTGCTGAAAGTGGCTGGTGCTGGAAGCAGGCTTTGGATGTTCAACATTCAACTTTGCAGGGAGAAGGCTGACATAAGAGCTTGGCACACAGCAATGAAAGAGGATGCAATCTGATTTGGCAAATTAGCCCCTGGGATGATGCAGTTGCCATATGTACCTAGGTGCCAAATTTCAAATGGAGCAGAGTGACCTGACCCTGACCTTTAGCTCTGAGCACTAAATTCCCTCTCCAGGGAGCCTCTCTAGCCTGAAGTGTGTTTCAAAGCTGTGAAGAGAATAAATGTATTCACCTGGGGGATATTTACAGCAGAACATTTGTTTTCACTTATGCTGAAATCTAAGGAGAGTTTTGGTAGAGTCCCTGTATGTCATTCATTCCATCAACAGGTTTTGCAGCTCTTCTTATGCAGGTGTCTGAGGCCTGTGCAAATCTCTCTGGCTGAACACAAGTATCTGATGAAATCTCTATTCTAGACACTACTTTGCCCAATTTGGGGTTTTTCCAAACAGAAGCAAACATTGTCTTCTTTATCCCTGTTTACCAAAGACACCGCAGGACAAGGAAGCTACCAGCTACAAAAATTCTCCACTCTTAATAAATAAGAAGTTTACATGAAATGTTGTAAATAATTTAACCTACACTTTCAGAAGCCCAGTGTTTTGTTTAGTTTGAGGTTCTTTTAATCATTGCACTGCAAACTAGTAGTACACTTACTAATTAAAAACAATTGCTTAATGGGTCATCAGACAGCAAGTTAGACAGGTTATAAAGAAGAATGAATGTCAACTAGAGGTAACATTCAAAGCTTTCTGAGCACCAGACTAGTGTTACAATGCCCAAAATACAGGCACAGTAATGAAAGGCAAAGGAAGGCAAGCGAAGGTTCAAAGACAAGGCATATTAGTTAAAATAGTTATACAACCAAAACAAGTTTAGACCTTTACAGGTCAGTTCAGTAATGAAAAAATCACAAAAGACATCCTCCATGTGGACACGTTTTCACTTGGCTTTTGGCTTTATCATTTTAGTTGGCTTTCATTAATTTTTCTGAGTACCCTGGTATTGATACAAAGCCTGGGATCATCTCAAACATGCCTGCTCTTCTGGAAAGCAGTATCAGCTCTAGAAATGACTGCCTTCCTTTTTGCCAACCCACCCGAATATCAGTGGTTTGAAAACTTATCCAAACACATTTTCAGACTCAGGTTGGCATGAAAGAGATTGTGAAAGTATTCAGAGAAAAGCTGAGAGAAGAGCTGCAATGCAGTGTTATGGGCCATGCAGTTGCTTTGGGAAAGGCAGCAGTATAGATGAACCAAGCTTCCATCTAGTCAGCTAGCAGAAATATATCTTTATTTTAAGGAACTAAATCACTTCTGAAATGCACCATTTGTTTAAATTACAGGAAATAAAGGTTTACAACCAAGGATGAGCTTGGCAAACCTTGTTAAGAAAAAACAATGGTTTGTACAATCTGCAGAACCTGATCTCTGGAAGGCTGATACATCCCTAAAGCAGCAGCAAAAGGCAAGAGAAGACTGTGCTAAACTTGTGTTTCTATCCAAGTTTCACATAGAGAACATCTGTTTGCACCCTACAACATACACAGGCATTTGATAAACACTTTATTGCTTCTCACTTTAGGATGGCTCTTTGGCTCACAGAAAATCTAACACTATTTTTATATAGTCTCACTCATCTCGAGTACCATAAAACTAGGAATGAAAAAACCAAATGCTTAAAGATGCAAAGCGAAGCATTTAAAAAAATCTGGGGAAAAAATACTTAGGGTTGTCTACGCAATCTTAGTTTAGCTCTCCTTTGCACACATGCTCTAGTTGTGTTTTGTTTTCAAAACCTGGCTCCCACATTTCCTCAGCAATCCCTTCACAGGCTCTGGTTCCCCAACACCACATCAGGCCCACACCTCCACCCCACAGCACCTGTCATCTTCCTCCACACTGCTGGATGCCAGCAGGAAAAGCTGTAAGTGTAAACGGATGTGCTTTTCCATCTACCATATTCTCTGCTCCAGAACTTTGCTGGCAGCAAGGAGAACTAAGCGGAAGATCTCACTCTGCTGAAGTGTTTCAGTTGAAATTCACCCAAACAATTCAGTCTGAAGATGACTCTCAACAAGGAGATTCGCAATGACAAAATCTGGGCAGATTGCAAGCATGTAAAAGCAGGGCTTTGTAAGATAACCTTGACATCTGGCTTTCCTTCCTGTCCTGTTTACAGGAGGGTGGAAAAGACCTCTGTGTTTTGTGACTTTGAGAAGAATGAAGAGAACATGTCTCCCAAGCTATCCCAAAATAAACAAGCATAATTTGTGTATCCAGGATGACAGCAAAGCTTACCAGTGAGAAGCTTCTAGCAGAAAATGAAGTCAGCTGCACATGACAGAGACAAATGCCATTTCGAGGAAAAAAATTGTGCAGAGATTGGACAAGATTTTCCATACTCATTTTGCCTTTAGAAAATAACCCTGAACTTTAGACTTACACTGGGAGACATACATCTTTTACCTTGCCTTGGCAGCTTCAGAAGAATGCTAGGAATAAATCATAGGAACAAACAAAATACTCATAAAAACCCCTTGCTGCATGACACAGACTAGAGCAGAGGATGTACTCAGACAGTGATTCATGAGAAACACTCCTGAAACTGCTATTGTGTCATTTCCCAACACCTCCCAATTCCTACCAGCAGGCTAAAGCAGCAATTAAAGAAGTGGGAGTGCTCTGCAAGCCTTCCCTGTCTGCAACAGAACCACATCCAGCTATTTATTAGGTAATCCAATTCCTGTGACGTGACTTTCCTTCACGCATAAACGTCTAGTCAGACTACAGGATAGCCTATCAACCCCAGTGTTTTCCTTAGGATGGAAGCCTCCACTCCTCTAATAACAGAGGTTATTACAAAACACAGCTACTGCACAAAACATTGCACCTCCTTTGCATCTCCTCTCATCGTTTTCCAGTTGTCTGGAAAGCACCTACCCGCCCAACCACAAGGGGAACAGGTCGAGACCAGTCTCCTGCACCCACCTCTTGGACCATGCTTTCTTCCAGCCTCCCTGTGCACCTGGGAGGAGCTTCTCACTAACACCTACAGACCTGCCTCATTATCCTCCTCAAAATTTTCTTTTATGGCAACGCCATTGACAGCACTTAAACCTCTCAGGTCTGCCAAAGCCACTCCTTACCATGATGGCTTATGGGGCTTCTTTAGAGCCCATGTACACTCTCTACATGTAGGGGGACAGCCTTTTTGTGAACAAAGTATCCTAAAGGGGATAAGGTCCTTGGCTGGAGCTCCTGGGGGCTTTGACACAACACACAATACGTGGGTCTTTTCCAGCATCACCAGTTGAGCTTTCTTTGGAAATCAATGACAAAGTTGCAGGACTGACTATCCCAACCCAGGAAAATAAGAACTTGGATTCCTGGCCAAGTATGTGAGACAAACCCCAGTTTATACTCCATTTGAAGCAAGCTTTTTCAAGGGATGCAGGGCTTTTGCTTGGAAATTTGCCAAGGGAGAACCTTGGGCTGTATCCATTGACCTCTGATGACACAGATTAGATAACAAGTGAATGGAAGTACTTTCAGCAGTGGTGCTGTGTGCTGACAGACATAATAAAGAGCATGTATCATGGCAATACTCAGCATATATAATTCCCAGAAGAGACTACCCAGTCAGAAAAGAAGGCTTTGGTATGTCCCTGTTTGTTACACTGATTTTCCTGACTTTCCTGAAGGAGATAATACTTTACAGCTCACTCCTGCTCTGAAAAATGCCACAGCCTCTGCTAACTCCAGAAAAAACTTGCTGTTCTTGGTGCTCAAGGGTCCTTCAAAACACTCTTTATTTCCTTTGATTCAATGTTTTTCACACTATGCTTTAACATGAAATATCTGATAAAATAAGACCCAGAAGTTAAGGCACAAGAGAGGAATTTGTGCAGGTGGAAGGGCAGGTATGCCTCTGGCCAAGTGAAAATGATAAATAAAACCAAAACCAGTATGGGAGTTTCTAAATGGAAAGGCTCACAGCAGCCTGTCCAGAGGTTTAACATGAAGGGTTCACAAGCAACATCCAAGCCACAGACACAGGTGCAGAGTCTAAAGCTCCCTGCTCTGTCTCCTTCACCCTGTGCAGCTGCTATGATTAACAAGGAACGCCTCTTCCCTGTGTGAGCCCTGGACACATCACAGATGCCTTTGTGGAGCAGCTGATGTGGACAGGAATCCCAGTAATCAAATCACGGCGGTGGCTTCAATGCGATTCCCCAACCACTGTACGAAAGGCCACCGGCAAGGATTACCCAGGACAATTTAATTATGTGTGAAAGCAGCTGCAAAGCTTTATGGGGTTTTAGGGTTGTTGTTCTTTGGATAGGAGGAGGGAAAGGAGAGGGAATCAGATATGGAGCGAGCTGGCTAGGAGTGACCTGTGATGGCAGGGAAGCACCCTGTCATACACACGAGCAAAAGATTAAGGACTGATATATACAAAGCCAGTTTTTCTCAAAGGGTTTGCTTTTCATGACTTGCCACCAGGAACAGGGTCAGTGTGACCTGCTGCTCCCCCCACCCCTAGTGCCATAAGAGATGACTGCCCATTTCCTGCACACACCTTCATCCAGAGAAAAGCCTACTTTACCACTAACCTGTGCAGCCATGTTAAAAGACCATGGTGGCCTAAGGGACAGGTGTATTCTTGCTGATACTAGTTGAAATCTTGGTCATATTTAAATGAAACTGGATTTTATTACCGCCTTTGAACAGAGATTCACCCTTGAGAATACAGTGTCTGGAGAACAGAAGGTAACAAGGTCCAAGGAAAAACTACACATTGTTTTCTAGACCACCTTGTCCAAGATACTTTGCCCTCCTTGATTCCATTAAAAGGTCCCTGTGCCTTATAAAGTATGTATGGAGGAAAACAAACCACCACAGAGAATACTTCACAGGGTATTGCTTTCCTCAGGCATGATGAGAGCTCATCAATGCAGTCTGTAAGCTGTTTGATTTAAGGACTAGACCAAACATGTCTCACACAAGAATTATAATACATGTGGTATTTGTTTGTTTTTATTTCAATTTTATTTCTGGATTCTGCTTTGCTCTGTAAGTTATTTTTCTTGCATGACAAGCAATATCCAGTTATTCATGCACTGCCTTTTTTGTTTTAAGTTGATATTTTGCCCAAACTTAAGATGACAAGATGCCTACTAGAGGTTCTCCTAGCATCAAGAAGGTCTCCCATACTTCTGACTTTCAAAAATTAGTACATACTAAACCTAATACACATAAAACCAAGGCACACTGTTAGTCACATCTGCCACAATTTCCATTCCACATGTGCGTATGTTCCCTGTCTATGCACAATGGTGCTTCCAACCTGAAAACAATGCATTCAAGGAAAAAAATATGGGTTTGTGTGATGGGATTTCCAATGGAGCCTCAATGACTTTGGTATCCCCAGACTATAAAGAAAGTCCAGAGAACAGAATGCTTAACATCTCCAACCTCCTTTGAATTCCCTGCCCTACTGAATGAAGAATAAAGAAAGCAGGAATCCACTAATTAAAGAGAAATGGGGCTTATTTGTCTTGGTTTCTGAAGTCACAGTTCTCCACTTCTGAAAACACAAGTTTCTCACCAGTTCTTTTCTGCCCTAGGGCTGTGACCTAAGCAGCTTAAATGATACACAGATTTTGGTCGAAATCTGCTCCTTATTTACTGGACTTCAAATGTGCAAGCAATTACCGAATGGGTCTCGTTTATTGAATAAAAGTATTTAGGCATTATGTTTACAAAGGCCTAGAAACATTAAAATCTAGTGAAAAACAATTATTTTTACAGAATACATCTGCAAGCAATATGAAGTCATTTTGTTTTTGTAAATTTCTCCGTAATAGACTTATTGTTGATGTGGAAAATGTTCACATTGCAGCAGTGAATAATTTTGAAATGCCAAACTTAATAAAGGAGAAATTATTGCAAATAATATCACAGCCCTTAAAGAAAAAAAAAAAAAAAAATACCAGCGGTTTCCTGACTAGTCAATCCTCCTCAGATTGGCAGAACCTCTTCAGACTAATCAGGAAGAGTTAGACAAATAGTTACTTTATTATGGAGGCTGTCAAATAAATCAGAATCTGGCAAGCAACTGTTTTTGAGCCCTGCAGCCGGCCTGGCTTCTTTTCCTGCAAACCCAAGGCAGTTACAACAGACCCACGGATGTGTGTGTTTGTCTGCAGAGCAACGTGTAGGCTTCAGGCCTCTAAACAAAACTTCTTCCAAATCTGGGCCAGCATTTTTCTTGGCTTCCCCAGGTTTTGTTGTGGAACATGGCTGAGAGAAGAAATGTTTTCTAACCAATTAATTCAAGTCACTGCTGTTATTTTTAATGGAGAGCTCTGAAGCTCAGCTCACAAAGGGTAATGAGAAAATAATGTTTTAAACAACATCATCAGAGGAATTAGGCCATGGACTTGAACTCCATTATCCAGTTCTCGCCGCAGAGTTATTTTGCCCCCCCAATGTTTGCTCTTTACAATGGCACGATGAATGGGAATTTTGCCTAAGGTACAAGCCTGAGACACAGCCACAACTGAGGGTCAGAGAACAGTGAGTTTCAGCACTCAGCCACAAGAAATGTGCTCTTGTGCCGCTGCAGCCCCAGCTCCAACCAGGCCCCTAACGCCTGGGGGCTTTGTGTGTTTGGGAGGGAGTGAAAACCGAGATCTGGTTTTAGCAGGGCACTGGGGCACTCACTGCCTTAATCTGCTGTCTCACAGCACTTCAGCAAGCATTTAAACCGATGCAGAGGAGACTTAGGTACGTGATTAGCATTGCTCAGTCGTTCTGCTGAACAGAGGGAAGAAGGGTACTACATCAAGAGATAACAACCTCACCTTTTCTACCTCTATTCAATCCTTTTTGTGTTGTTTATCTGCCTTGGACAGCATTAACTTGAAAGACAAGCACAAGGCAGAGGGAAGGCAAAAGGGAGACAGGGTAGGGAGGGATAAGAAAGTTTGAAATTATAATCCAGAATGGATTTAATGATCACTGGGGCTTACAGGCCTGTTTGAAAGGTTTTCAAGCACTGCTACTGGACCAAATACATCCACTATCTGAACAGCCAAGAACTGTAGCTGGAAATTATAAGATTGCCAGGCAAGAACTGTCCTTCCTCCCACCTCCTTTACATCCATGGCAATGCAAACTGGCAGCACTGACAAATCAATTTAACACCAGTGATCATACAGACTGGCTAAGAAGGTGGGATATAATAACTTTTGAAGCTAATAAGCTGGCTTTAAAACATCTTTTTTTTTTTTTCCACTAGACCACATTAGAAGCAAGTAGCACAGACAGACTTGCACCTGCTTCCAGATGAAAGTGGTAGCTAGAGCAGTGCTATTCTTCATATGAATTAACTGCTAATACACATCTGCTTTAGTTCTAATTGACTTTGCATTGCTACTAAAAATAACTGGCAGGCATACTTCTCCCCTTCCCTGTGTCTCAATATGCCATGTCTGTGTTATGGATCCTAAAATGCAACACTTGCAGTAAATACAAACAACCACGAACTGCATACCATCCTGTATACAACATTTGGTAGGTTTTGAGGGCAAGAGCCACAGATTGGTCCTTGGAGGCAGCCTGTCTCATGGAGAAAACCACCACTGAGAGATTGGCATCTCACAGCCCAGGGCCAACAGCATGGCAGAGCAGAGGAGGTGCCATTGATGCCGTCAGACAAAAACTCAGTGATGGGAAAAGGACAAGAAATTCACGTTTCACAAATAAAAAGGAGACTAAAAATACGGGAATAGGAGGGAGACCTTTTTGGCAGGATATATGTCTTTTTATGGGAACAAGCTCAATAACCACAGTACCAAAAATCATACTTTCTTCAATTTCACCTTCTGCAGGCAGGGTGAGATTATCTACATATTTAAAGAGGGTGAAAATGGCTGCAGTCACTCAGTAACTGGGTCCATAATATATAGTGACATGTATAACACACATTGGTCACTTCAGCCACCTTTGTGGCAATTAATAAAAAGAACAGACATGTTAAAATCTTTGTTGGTCACCAAAGGTTACTCTGCACTTTTATCCTTGTATGATACCTTAATTCAGTTTATGTATGAATGGGATCCCCTTCAATTTTAGGCTAACGTTCTTTTATATTTATAATATTCAGGATAGCTACACATGCTTGATTACCTTTAAAACACTTATCATGATTCCATTTAAAAATAAATGAATCCCATTTAAAAATGACTTGTCCCAATCTTCTAGTATTTATGGACAAGGACATATGGGGCTGATTCCCATCATTATTAAGAAGCACGTCTGAGGCTTAAATAATTTAAATTATTCATTGACAGCAATTGGGTTACTCATACAAACTCCTACTTACACAAGGAGTCCCACTGATAGACCAGTCAAGTGGATGAAGATGGCTGAACAGATTTTGGGATGCACAGAGCATCCACAAACACTGCTGACTTTGATTAGGGTGAGGAGTACTTTTGAAAATGGGGCCCCACCTTCACTAATTAATATAATTTAGCTGGGACTGTCAACATGGTTGTTCTGAATGACTTTTTCTTCACAGGTCACCATGACTGAGGTCTTGAGTGGTGATCAGCAGCAGCTGAAGGAACAGGAGTGACTGTGCATCAATTACCTCAACAAAACCCCTGCCCTGTTACCAGACATTTCTAGAGCACTGGGTTACACAGGATTTTCCTTTTTGGTGTGGGTTCACAGTGACCCTGAGAGCAGCCAGACACAAGGTGGACATCTCTGCCCAAGCTGGGCTATGAAAGTTTTCATGAAGAACAAAGCTGATTCTAAGCAAATAAAGAAAAGCAGCTTCAAGCAGCAGAAAATGCCCATCTCTAGTGTGATTTTTCCTGTTCCTGCAATACTGAAGTCTGGGACAGGAGATGGATAAATCGACTGCATTGTTGAGCTTGGACTGCAACAGTCCAAATAACAAAGGCCGTAAGCATTTAAAATTCTGCTATAAAGAGACTTTCCAGCCTATCACAGACTACTGTGCCCTCTGACCACCTCTGCAGTGGAAGACCTTGAGCTAACTATTAGCGTGTTTCCAATCAGTGGAGTCTGACTGAGAGAACAGGAATCATCCTTCACGGAAAAAAGAAGTTATTGTTATTCTTTGCAATGTTTTATTGTTAATTAAAAAGACATGTTTCTTGCTCTCCTCAGAAGGAGCCAAAGGAACATTTGCAGTTGTTTTCAGGTCACATTATATTGCACATATTGCGACTGATTTCACAGCTATGTGGGCAAATTAGTATTTTTCTGCACAACTGAAGCATTATCAAGGTAGAAGCAGACAGTGAGCACCACTAACACCTACAGGTTACAAGGTATTTTAGGAAAACATGGTCTAGCTCTTGGAAGAAGACACTTTCACATTTCAGCCCTTTCTCTCTTCCCTGCTCAGCTCCAACTCCGAGCCTCAGCATATCCTGGACTTTGTTCCTATACATGATCCTGATGGTAAAGATTTTGTTTTGTTTCTGTTTCCCCTAAGAAAGGCAAAAAGGTTAGTAAGTATTTAAACCCTCAGTTCTTATGGCTGTTAATATTTCACATCGCCAGCAGGGAAAGGAATTAAAACTGCCAGTAGCTATCCAGATAGATTTTAAAATCCCCTTCCCTCCCCCTTCTCTCTGCCTCCCTCAGCTTCAGAGGATATTTTCCCCGCAAATTGGTTTTAAATTAAGGAAGGTGATGAAGGCAATGTGCCGTCTCAGCATTTTCCCAGGTGCACTTAATCTAATTTCATTAAGGAGATCAGGACAGATGATCGCTACAGTCGAAACATTAAGTCTGTCCATTTTTGTATAAAAAAACCATTAAGTCTGTCAAAGTGTCGGCGGGTGGGCTGTTTATTATTGGAGATGAAGGCGCGCTTTGCTTCCCCAATAAACTGTCAGGAGTAGTAAACCACAAATTAAGTCGGCTGCTGCCAAAGATTTAGGCAAAGATCTCCAACTAGTTTTGACACAGGTGTGGCAAAGGCCAAGGAAAGGCTTGGAAACCTTGGAAAGCAAGCTTGTTGCATATGTTTGAGATATTTCAATCTGACCATCCAAGAGTGGAAAACTGGGTGTCAGTGGGTGTGATCAAGAACTGCTGATGCTTCTGACACTCCAGATATAGAGCTGACAGGAGCTGTGCAGTGCTGTGTGCCCCAGAGCCCAACCTGCAGAGTTCACCTTATACAGACAAGAACTCATAAAAGCTTCATTCAAGCCACCGCTCTGCTTTGAGTTTATGCTCAGCGTTGACTAAAATGTAAAATCATGTTCCTCAGACAGTCATACAGGTATCAAACAAAATTAGAGGAAACTCATCAAAATGCAGAAACTTTGGAAGACCAAGAGCCATGACAGAAATCAAGTGAAGCTTTCAGATATTACAAAACCAAATGTGAGCCATTTGCTAAGGAGAATATTTTCTTTCTCAAGAAAAATAGGTAGAACTTGCTATTAAAGGCCATCAGGAAATATTAAAAAGCATAAAATATTACCTGGAATTACACAGCCTTTACAGTGCATACAGAGAAACTAGTAATGACTAATATGGAATCAGAAGTGACATTCTAACCTAATGTTGTCTAATTTTGCGACAAGGGAAAAGTATCATGCTTGCAGATAATGTGCTTTGAGCATCAGGGTGGGCAAAGCAGAGGAAAAGTTAATTTTCCCACCCCAGGTGCAGCAAGGGCAGGAACAGAGCACACTTGAGCTGAATCCTTTTCGCCTGCCCAGCGGACACAGTGCTGCACACTGTGTCCTTCTGTATTGCTTAACCTGGCACATGATTTTGGAATAGAGGAATGAGAAAATCTGCAAGCCAAATGAGGGCCTGCAATTGTGGCTACTGGAGCATGCATCCTCCAGAATTCTCATCTCCTTGGCATCTTTACGGTTAATTATATCATTCTCTTTAATTAATTGAATTGCCTAACTCAGCTGCCAATTCCTATCACCTGCCTGCTCTGTTACATTCTATCTGATCACCTTCCAAGGAGTTACCATTGCACAGGTAGCCCTTTGGAGTTCAGACTACGTTATAATGGTGTTTCTTGATGTGGGCAGACAGCTGTACAACACTGCTCTCTTCCCTGTTGCCTCAGATCTTAAAGGTTTCTTCACAAGGTCCCTGGTAAGACAAGAAAATGCTCATGGATGGGGAACTGGAACAGGGAGATGTTAAACAATGAAGAAAGCAGAGAGCCAGGGACACACTGCCACTGACAGAACTGGTATAATCCTGTTGTGCCCAAGAGCTCTCCATAATATCTCTTCAATCCTTTTATGTGAGTTAATGATGGATTTTTGTCAGCAAACTAGAGGGCTCTTCTCATTGTTTGCGCTGAAACCTTTTTTCTACATTTCCAAGAATGAATATGGGCACCACAGACTGTGATGACTCAGCTTGTTATATACAGACTAGTGTACTTAAAATTTGACTTTTTGTCTGGATAAGAGAAAAACACAAAATCTCAGTAGGAGTGGAGCACTTGGTGCTGAAGCTTTGACTGTTTCATTTTTTAAACTGCATTCTTGCTTTATTTAAATATAAAGGTCAAGAAGGGCTATTATTACTAATAATATTTACTGGAGTTGTAGCTGAGAAGCACAACTTGGAAGGCTCCTCTCCCTCTGGAATGACTTGCAGGGCTTAACTCAACTGCCCCAAGTCTCAGTGGGAACCTTTGTGTCTGCTCCACACACACGGTGGGTGGAACGATGGAAGCCCAGGGCATGCCAAGTCCCTCCCCTATCTGGCATTTCCCAAAGAGCAACTGAGTGAACTGGGTATGCAGTGGGCTTAGAGGATGCTATTTTTTCTGGTAAATCTATTTGTGGAGAAAGATGAAATAAAACAAATTCACTGAGTGGTGAATTTTTGTCTTCCTGTACTGGCAACAACATTACATTTGCCTGTTTATAGCACCCAAATCTTTCAAGGGCTACAAGGTTATTTTAAATTCAATATTTTGATATTGTTTAAAAAGCTGATCTGTTTTTAATAACAACATGCAGATTGTCTGCAAAACAGAGGCTTTCTTCCATTAGGAGAGCTAACAGTCTTTACTCAGCTATTACTATATGGGAGTCAGCTTTCTCACTGGTTTTCACTCTGTATCACCAGGTTTCCAGTCTGTAAGAATTAAACCTTAGAAGAAGCACTGATATAACATGCATATATGCAATATTACTGTATGATGCTAAGCCTGTAGCAGAGCCCAACCACACACTTCCACAAGGACATTCAGCACTGCACTCCTTAAGCCAGAGCATCTTAATGTAAAAGAACCACTTCAGTTCCATCTGAGAACCCAGCTGGGAAGTAACTGGCAAATGGAGACTTCTCATTATTAGCCACAGCTGAAAACTGTCATAGATTAGAGTGTAATGCTAACAGAAGTGCAAATACTGCCATGTGAAAAACCTCAGTTCAATTCCATGTTGATCTTTACCTTCTGCTGCAACTAGTAAGAATTGAATTTCTGGAAAAGTACCAAGCTTAATTTCTCAGAGAAAAGGACAATTGAACGATGGACAAAACCAGTTTGGGGACCTTAGTTTGGGTAGGCTTCAAAAATAGCAAATAACAGATTACCTGAAGTGGGAACTAAACTTCTAGCCTCATAAAAACAACAGACTTATCAGATGGAACCCATGTTTTCCATTGCCAGCTAAAATGTAATGAACAGAGGAAGAGAAGCTCCCAGCAACAGTGCTTGAGGGGGCTTTCCTTACTGCTGGATAATCTTATACACAAACACACATACACAGAGTGACCATTACTACTAGAGCAACTCCTAGACCTCTCTTCATTATTCCCTCCCTTTCTCCTGCTGCCTAAACTATGATTGTTCCTGTGGACTCGTGGATACCCTTTCAAAGTCAACACAGCTGAAACAACAGTGATAATTTCATCCTCCAGATCTTCCACACCATGTATTCTTCTCATGCTTCTACTCTTATCACCTCCATCTCTCATTCAAGCCCACAGTTCTCAGCACACTCTTTGACTGACAATACTCCTGACATGAAAATACTCAACCTCTGTTTTAAGTCCTGTATATCCTGGTTCTCTCTAACATAATGAGCATACTCTGTTAGTCCACACAACTAAATTCATGGTCAAGCTACCTCACCCTTCATGCACCATTTTATCTTTCCTTTGGTGACAGCAGATGGAACTGTGTCCTTATGCCAAGGAAAAGTTGCAAGATCATTTTCCTAGTGTGTGGCTTTGCTTCCTACACAGCTTCTCACTTCCCAAATGGCAAACTATCACTCTTGGTGTTTTGACTCTTTCACAGCTTACCTCTTCTTCCCAACACTGACATTCAGGATTGCTGTAAACTTTCATCTCTCACTGGTCTCATTTGATCACCCGCTTGTTAAACTTTCAAATAAGCACCTCCTTACTACTTACCACTGTGCCTCTTGCTGCAGAGAATAACTCCCCATTCATGGCAATAAAGCTACCTGACTTTCCCTCTGAAATGCCTCCTAAAACCTTAATACCTACAAACACCCCCTTTAGATTAATACCTACAAAATCAAAGCTGGACAACAACAAGGCTGCTGGCACACTGAATCAGTGCTGCGGTTGACAGTGTCCCCCATTTACTGGGGTCCCTTCTCTCTAATCTCCTCCTTAAGATGTGAGGTGTTCTGTGTTTTTACAGCATGTAGCAGGATGGGAACCCCCAGGATCCGGCAGAGGGATCACAGCACCACTGTGCTGCTTCCCTCCCATCTATCACAGGCTAAACTGCACCTGCTCTCGTGTTGCTGCGACTTCCAGGCACCTACTGGGACACAGGAATTAGCAAACTACAGCATGGCAAGGCTGATTCACATCGCTGCAAGCAGGGCCTAAGGAACTTACTGGGCTGCTGCAGAAAGTCATGTGGAAAAACTAAAACTTTTTGTCTCTACCTTAGATATAACTTTACCTGTCTCAGAGGTTGCCTGCTATAGCTAAAACACAAACTACAAATACACAGTAAATACTGACTGAACTTAGTAATACAGTTCCATTCTTTGTACATCTTACTTAGCACCACATTAAATGAAGAATGCTGATATCTAACCCCTGATTTGGAGAGCTTGCTAACATGGCAGGGCCATGTAATTAAGGTGACAACCCACA
This sequence comes from Lichenostomus cassidix, assembly GCF_008360975.1. Lineage (NCBI taxonomy): Eukaryota > Metazoa > Chordata > Aves > Passeriformes > Meliphagidae > Lichenostomus > Lichenostomus cassidix. The sequence goes on along the minus strand of NC_139496.1, from coordinate 6,427,158 downwards.
ATTTTGCACACAGCAGACAGAAGTCCAAGACTGAAAGAACATGAACACTGAATTACTTTTAAAGAAAGAAAGCGGCGCTTTTTAAATGCAATTTTGAACACTGTTATTAAAAAGATGAGAGCAACATTTTGGAGTAATGAGCAGAGATTACTCATTCCCTTGTTTTACAGAAGTTGACTTTTGGCTTTCTGCAGAACGCCATTTAACAGAGCACATTACCAAGCTGCTAGCCACTTTTCACAGTGATGCTAAAGCAGGTAAGAGACAATAAGTGGAACTGTTGATGGTTTATATTACTCTATTATGTTAATGTTCACTAAAGTATGCCATAAGCTCTCTCATTACATGTGTATAAACCAATTCTCTGTGGTGTTATTCCTGTGCTAAATGCTATAACTACATAAATCTTGAATTAATGGAGACTTTATAGTTCCTGAAAATGAAGGGTAATTGCTATCTGTTAATGCTGTTGTTGCTATTAAAGGAAGTATATATTTTCAGTAACAATGTTTATGGACCGTGAGCTTCACATCACAGCTACTGCACAGAGCAGAGACAGTGTAATACAAGTATCAGACTGACTCCCTTCCCTCCCTCCTCCCTCTCAAAAAGCACAGTATCATTTCCACACCTTCAGCAAACACCACTGCAATCCTCCTCACAGCTGCAGAGTCAAAACCAGTGTCCTTCATTGAACATACAGTAAAGAAAACAGGATTTGCATTTCCATCTCTGGGAATGAATGATTTGCTAAGTTTCTCGCTTGGTTAAATGGCTGGACAGCTCACTTTATTAGTTTGGGTATCTCAAACAGTTCTGTGAGAAGCACGCGGTGACAGAATGATAGGTGTGAGAAAGTATCATCCCACATACTTCCTCTGAGATTTCAGCAGTGATGCAGAAGTGAAAGGCTATACTCGGCCAAAGACAGTTCTCAGAAAGTAGATGGGATTGACAAGTCCCCAGCCTTGAGCTCCTCTTCTCTTATTATTAAAAACAGCAGTGCAGTGTTTGGAAACTCTCACAATCTGCTGTGAAACTGTACCTTGCACTAAAGCAATGGCTCCTTGTTCTGATACACTGTACATGTGACTGACTATGCTCAATTGCTTTTGTCCCCTGGAGTCCTGCACTGCACTGCACAAGGGAAAAGCCCAAACCATCAGGAGTGTGTTTATACTTTACAATGCAGCAAGGGTAAAACCTTAATTTTACTCTAACGTCTATGTTTGAAAACATTAAGAGCTCAATAGCCCATATACCTATGAACTAAATAAATAGTGAGTAATTACTAGCATGGTACAGAGAGAGAAGTAGGAGGTGGAAAATTTCAGTTTTGCTTCTAGCTCTGTAGCTGACTCAGTTTGTACTTGTACATGAACTTCTTTTTTTGTCTGCTTTCCTCTTGAGTTTTGTGCAGACAACATTGCTCCGCTGTTTATGACTAACAAAAAATGTTATGCAAATCAACAGCACATTAGTAATTCCTGCCCTGCCCTTCCTGAGTGCCAGCATGTGTAGGTGTACCTCGAAAAAGCTGGTTCTTGCTGACCAAGCAGGAGAGCAGGATTGCTCTGTAGCAGTGGGGAATGAAGCTGACCCATCACGTAATTCGGGAAGGGTGATGCTGGGCTGGGCAATATGTTGAATACTCCATCTGGCTGCAATAGCCTGGGAGTATTATCAGGAGATACATTTTGCCTTCACATGGAAGGAGGAAAATGACTGTAGTCCCTCAGGACAGTCACACCAATATTTTTATAGCTCTGTTGCATCAGTCAGGTTAAGTTTTAGACAAACATTGACTGAGTTTCCAGGGGAGTGTATGGCAGGTATCAACAGAGCAAGCTAGGCTGCCCCTGTGTTCCCCAACTGGAAGGCAATGTTGTCCTCACATTACCCCATGAAAGATTTGAAGCATCTTCACTTCAACATTGGTGGGTTTGCATGCATGTGCCCACATCTTTGCTGACAAGAAAAACAACCCCACTTAATTCCAGAGACCTATTTAATAGAACCATGTCATGTTTCACGTCTCTACAGATCAGGCAAGAGATGGAAAGATGATGATCTTGTGCTGCTCTCCTTATGAAGAAAATAAATGTTATTATTAAGGCAGAGTCACCTTAACGAGGAGGTAGCTGGGAAATAGGTGAGCCTAGAAGGTCAAATTACAGTTAGAGAAATGTAAAGAAATGTCATATTAATGGTAAGGAACACTATAATAGCCTTTCATTTGCTGTAAAGGACAGCAAGTTACCAGCCAAACACAATGCAGCTTCCTCTGAAGGTAACCTCAGATCCCACATTCTGAAAGCTAATCAATGTTGTTCAGATTTCAATTTCTTCTCTACAAGGTGAAGTCAAACCTAATCTAACAAACGTCAGTCTCAGATGTAATGCCGCTAGCTGGGTCTACCAGTGTAATTTAGATAATCATTAATAGCATAGCTGTATAATAAAACTACATGTCACTTACAACTTCATCTGAGGTTTGACTGGCAGATCTTTAAACAGTTTTCTAAGTGATTGCTTTTACTTCCTTTGATTGGGCAGTCTGAGAAACGTTTTAACCCCGTGGTATCTAAGCTTTTAGGGAATAATATTTTACCCTCACCATCCCTTCTGTCAGCTCTGCTGCTGTGTAACCTTGTAAGGAACAGAAGTTGGGGAGAGGGGTGGTTTCAGGGAGTGACTTTATACATATATATACATATAAAATTAAAATAATATAAAATAAAATGTGTACAGGGCTTTTTTCATTCAACACACATGATTCAAATGTTTCTCTTCAAGCAAGCCTTCATCTCAAAACACAGCCTTTGCCATACTCCAAGGGTTTTTAGTATCTGATGGGATTTTAAAAAGAAGAAGTTGAAGAAACCCTTGTGTTTCAAAAGCTCTAACAATACTAACAAAAAGGAAAAGACTTAACCAGGAGAAGCTTTTCGGGTAGTCTCTTGAACTCATGGTAACCTCTGATGCACGGCTGCAGCCTGGTGTGCTGCTGAGGACACAGGGCTACCTCAAGCCAGCCTTTACTTCTGTAATGCTGATCCAGGGGAAAACTCTGTGCCACAGCTTCTCATGAATGAGTGCAAGAGACTGGACAGCCAAAATATAATAAAGGTTTGATGAAGATTTGACCTGAGACTGCCAAGTTTGATCTGCCAGAAGCTGGCAAGGAATACTCAAGTCTTTTATACATTTGATGCTTAAAAGCATGGTACAACTGGTGCTACATAGTGGGACTTGTCTGTTTTCCTTGCAAAGGTGAACAAGAAATCCCCACACACAAGCACACAACTACAGCTTTTCAATGACCAACCTCTGTATTCAAAAGAAGGTCAGAAAAATCATTGCTCTGTGATAAATATGCATGCAACAAGACAAAACACTCCTTGACAGTTACCACACTGCCTTGGAGGGCAGGTCCCATCTTCTAAACTGATTACAAAATTGACATCTTCAAAGGTTACTATATATAAAATATGGGCTCCTGACAAGTTATCAGAGGAAACTTCCTCTGAAATGGCCCTAACACTGTAACTTGGGTCTCACCAAGTGCTCACATAATAATCAAGAAAGATTATTATGCTAATAGGAATTTCTTTCCTGTAAACAGAAGCTCGTGAAGATCACAGAGTAGCTGATGTTTTTTTCATTCAATTGTAGATATTTTTAAATTTGACATGAAGACTGGAGGAAAATGTTATTTTCAAATTCCTTCTTATTTTGACTATCAGGGAATTTCCAAGCATATGAAATAAGAAAATTCAGTCTTACCTTATCGTCAATATCGCTCTCGCTGTCACACTGTGGATTAGAGAGAGAAAAAGAGATTTTGAGAAACACCTTTATGTATAGGGATCTTTTGCATTATCCTCTTAAATCTTTAGGATAGCTGTTTATGATGTTCCCAGTTCAATGAAACACACTTCTGATGTTTGCAGTAATGCCTTTTACACTGCTAGCATAAACCAGACAAAGCCAGATTCTCTCTTATAAAAATTTATGGTGTACTCTTACTTGGATGGGGGAAAGCAAACTTTAAACAAAAAAGACAATCAGCGATGCATTGTAACAACCACCATAACACGAGTACCACAACAAAAAGCATACCTTTTTATCATCCCCAATTGTGGAATATATAGTAACAGTTTTGCATTGCTTCACCTTGATAAGCACTTTGTCATCTAACAAGGAAACTGTGAAACTGGCAATCAATTTCTAGTTTAATGAGTGGCACCAAGAATAGTAATTAAAATACATCATAAATTCTGGTACATTTTTTAGTTTGAATGAGATCACGATCCCAGGAGGAAGTGTTTACTTAGAGAGTTTTGGAGTGTAATCTCTTTCAGGCTCTGAAAATGAAATGCTCTATTTTCACAGCAGAAATGATGGAAAGATAACTTGAGCACTGAACATTTCAGGACAAGCACATCTTGCTGGCTGGAGCTCAGAAAGATTTACAGTTGGGAACAGAAGTAAATCTCTTGGTGTCTGCTATGCTGACAGAAGTGGTCAGTGTGTTTAGTAGCCTTGGTGCCTAATGGGAATTTTCTCCTTCTGCCAACTGCTGATGGGGATGGCCTGGTGGGTAACTGGCAGCACCCTAAAAAGCTCACTGGGTCAACAAGAGGGGACTCTGCAAGCCAACAGTGACAAACTCCAAGTGTGGAAAGGGTCATGAGAGCCCACATGCTTCAGTGTCATGACTGTAAAGGAAGGAATAGATCTGTTTGGCCATTTTGTCCAGGTCTTCCTCCTGGAGAGGGGAAGGAGGATCTTTCTTGTCACATTCTTTTATTCTAAAGTCACACAGCAGAAATTCCAGCTATTACATTCTTAGTTTTCTGCTGATTTATGAGAGAATATTTAATCTCTTCTTCTATTTGGCACATGGAATGATTGACCCTAAATACTTGAGGAATCTTTAATTTTTAAATTCTCTGAAACACACCGAGCACATGAAAAGCCCCAATAGATTGGAGGAATCTCCCACAGTGATTCTGCAGTGAAGAGTAGTCAGCTTCCCAACTGACACCTTATTCCCATTCCCAGTGAAAATGCTTGGTTTAAGGAATCTGTTTTTCTATAGTCTTGACTGAGCAGAATTCTTTTTCTTTCAAAATGAAATCATTTTACACTGTCCCACGTGATCCACAACATGTTTTTCACAGAGAAATCCAGCTATTTAGTATGATGTGCAGGGATCTGATTGTATGTGTAACCTTTCTGGAAAAAAAAAGAACCTGAAGAAAAATGGAAGAAGTGACAGAACACTGCTTTGCAGGGGCCAGGAGCCATGGGTGGGCAAGTTCTGTGGGAATAACCAGTGTTAATACCAGAAAACTCCATGAAGTTGCAGCCAATTATTTTAAAGTAGGCAGGAACATCAGAAAGCCATGTCTTTAGTAAATACCTTGCCACAAGCCATTTGTGCCTTTTTTGGTGACTTTTATTCTGTCACTGACCTTTATGAAAATCATATGAAACACAGTTTCTGTTTCTTTCACAAACCAAAAGTAAAATCAATCCTGATAAATCATCATGAGCAGCCATCTGCTGACTTCCCCAAACCCATGTCATGCAACCACCAACAATTAGAAGTCTCTGCTCTGCTTTTGGAATGGGACTACTTGTCCATCACACCAAGACATGATGAAACAGGTTTGCTGGGCAAAGGCTGCCCCAGTACCTGCTGCATTTGTGCTTGCTCAAGACAGCGATAATTCACGCTGACAGAGCAACACATTCATCAAAACCGAGGCAGGGGGTGGGGGAAGATGCAGCCGCAGCAGTCCACTTCTTATTATTTACATGCTCCTGAGAAACACTGGCTGAGTGGAGGGGAGCCTTTCACCTCCACCCAGGGGGGGCTCAAATCAAGCCCTAATGCCACAGGGACTGTGCATTCCCCCAAATTACCAGCATAATGGAGTGGGTCACAAAGACCTTGTTATTTTACCTTTTAAAGCTGGTCTATGCAAAAGTATCCTAAGTTACCATTTTAATCATGGCGCTCATTCAATGTGAACATTGGTATTTTAGAGGCAGAAAATTCTGACAGTGTGATTCAACCTGCATGGTTCAGACTAAAGCATGTTACAGTACAGTCACACCTATCACAATAATGGCATAAATATAAGTTAGCACACTCAGGGTTGCTTCAAATTGTATGCTTAGGCTATATTGACACAAATTTTAATTCCAAAAGGGGCTTATAGAATTATACACTGCAGTAATAAAATAACCAAATAAATTAAACTCAGGAATCTCTGACTAGAAAACATTCAAAATTAGCACTAAAACTCAAATACTTTTGCCTAGGAGTCCTGGTTTAATAAAACCTCAGTACTGTAAACATTACCAAATTTAGCTTAAAAATATTTGACATGCAAACAATATTTTGGAACTTTAGTAACCATTACTTTTCAAATACAAGGTAGTATTTTAGTCTTCTCTGGTTTTGCAACAAAACTTGTCTTCCTATTTCTTATTGTATTATAATATTTTTTAAAAAAGAGGAAAGGGTTTTTCTTGTTGAAAACAGATTTGACCTCCAAAATTTGTATACCTGTAACGAGTATAAAACCGTATTACAGATCGTTTACATTACTAAAAGGTGCAGAATGGCTTTATTTAGATGCCTAATTTTGCTTTGTACCAATAGGCAACTTTGTCTCATGTAGATAAGTAGAAGTTGCAAAAAGCCAGTGAACCATCAAATCCACATGCTAAATTTTATAAACAGACATATGAATGCAGCAAACATCTGCTCTCTGAGGATACATTTTTCCCCATTCAGGATCTGTAAAGACTTCATAATTAATTGCTTTTAAAATGGAAAAGACAGCAAAGAATTTTGTTTCATTTTAGCTTACATCTTCCTTGCTTTAATCATGACTGCATCAGCCTTGCAACTGCAGAAGCCAGCAGGGCTGAGGATGCAGATCCACACGTGGATGTGTCTCTGTGTGTGCACAGAACCCTCCGTGCAGCTGTGCCTGCAAGATGTGTGCCTTAAAAACTGCATTTGTGGCAGTGAGTTGCCTAATTTTTTGTTTGCCTTGTGCAAGCAATTCCTCTGCCCCCTTCTCCAGCCATGTAGGGCCACTCGTGCACAAATTGTCCCTTGTATTGATTCCTGCCTGGCTTTAAACCACCCAAAATACCGTATCTCAATCCATGTGAGAATGTGCCAAACTGGCCTACAGGACAAGAGAGCATGAGGGAAGAATTAACACACTGTTATTTATAAAATTTGGACTTCTGCTTAACATACAAGAAAAGAGAGAGCTCGAGGCTCATGGCTACCAACCCATGCTAACCTCCCACCGACTCCTGAAGACAATACAGCCAGCTCTGGTGGAAAAGGCCCCAAGCTTCAGAACTCCCACAGGTTTTCTTCTTTTTATGTTAAAGGAAGAGGCTCCCACACTCGCATCGAGAAACAGGAACCCAGAGGCTGCTGAACGAGCAACACCACAGAAAAACCAACGACAGCAAAACCGAATGGACCCAGACAGAGCTCAGAAAAGCAGAACCACGGCTGACCCCTCTCCCTTCCCTTCCCTTCCCTTCCCTTGGCTGGGGCTGTGGATGTTGAAACCCTGGGTTTCACCAGGCTGGGTGGGATTCGGTGGAATTGCCTTCAGCCTCTGCACGCCTGCTCTCCTCCAGCCTCCTCCTCACCTCCGGCAGAGCCCTGCCTCAGCACAGACACCGAGGCAGGGACACTGCATTGCCAGGGTGTTGAAATGAATAATGGAGTCATTGGAGAAACTTGGGTTTGGCCACAGAGGATTTTCTGTGTCTTAAAAGCCAACTTATCCTGGCTTGTGAGGAGGAGGAAGGCTGAGGCCACCACCCGGCCGGGCTAACCTCCCACGCTGCTGTTGTTGAGGGACAAAAGCCCTTGTCAAAACAAAAAAAGTTAAAGAAAATGTGGAGAATGGCAACTGTTGAAAGCAACGGGGGCTCATTGAAAGACAAAAGCTTCAATTACCTGGATTTTTCTAAAGGCCTGTTAACACTCCTGGTCTATAAGCAGGACTGTAAACAGCCATTGTGCAGGGTTCATAAAGGCTCCTAAAGGGATTATTCACTGGGTTGTGCCAATTGCCTCTCAATTCCACCAAGAATGTTTGCAAAGCCGACCCCTAATTGCGCAGCTTTTTGGAAACAATTTCTTGCAGTGAGAGATTCCAGTCGGAAGGAAGCCTCCTGTGAGGTGAGATTCAGCAGGAACAACACGTAGCTCAGGAATCACAGACAGAGCATCCATATGTGAAGACTGAGCCTTGTGGCTTTTCACTTTTTTGATGACTGGGTGAAATCTTGCTTTTTAGGACCCCTCTCCATGGCTTTCCCACCAGGCAAGGAGCCGTGGTGTATTCCATGAACTGCTTCTACAAACCACCTCAACAGGGGACAAAGATGGACTTATGGCTGCTGTAAAACAGGGAATAGCATTTTTGGCAAACAATCTTTTCTTACCATTACATTGGCACTGAGCTCCTTACAACCTATATTTAAACTGTACTGTGATTCTCATTGGTTTCTCGTGAGTTTAGGAATCATGAGAACATGCTTTGACTCTTTTCTTACCCCCAATGTTTTAACTACTACATCATCCAGCTTTTCTGCACTACATTGATTAACATGACATCACATAGTTAAGTAAACTGTCTCATGCCAGAAACAAGAGCTCCAAGAAATGAAACCAAAACCAGCCAAGTCTCATAAGACTGCAGCAAGATTGACAATATCTGGATGTTATGTCATGTTGGGTGCAGAGAAATACTGTTATTTCAAATGAGGCCACTTCCTTTAAGCTTCTAAGAATTGAGAATTTTGAGAAGCCACCTCAGCTTATAGACACAAACATGGTTATCTCCTACTTCACCCAAACTCAGTGGTTTATGATTTGTGTTGTGCCTACACAGCTCCAAGGCTGTGGGCCCTGCTGTGCCAGGCACTGTACAGCACAGGAGTTACAGGTTCCTGCCCAGACAGCTGAGAGAAAGGCTTGTTTTTTTCCTCTCCACATAAACACAAATACCTATAGATATTATTTACATTATGATTAAGCAGAGGCTGATAGACATCTAAGATAGCCACATGAAGAAACAGATCCCAGCCCAGAGGGACATGTAATCTAACCAGTCTACCTGCAACTAGAACTGTCTGGGGAAGCACAAGGCTGAGAGAAGAGGAGGCAAAAATATTAAATATACTGTCTGTAATATTACAGTGAAAGTTGGCAGGGTAGAATACATATGTATAATGCTGCACAGAATGCATGAACAGCGCAGACACCTATGGAGCCTGCACACCCACTCCACAGCCATGTTACCGCTATCTTATTATTTCCAACCATATTTAGTTACTGAATTTTCTTTTCATAGCAAGGCTTGGGGCAGCACTAGGCTTAAATCCCGGGTTGTTAATGTTTCTTTGAAAGGAAGGAGGAAAATCAAGCCTATTTTTAAGAGCCCTCCCCTCTCCATGCCCTCTGAGCTAACTTCCCGGGAGCAGTGGCAGCGCGTATGGATGCGCGCTTGTGTGTGCAGGGGAGGGTGTTGTTTCCTATTAAGTCTGGCATCAGATTCATGTCTGCAGGGGCTTGCTTAAGATGATAGGAAGAGAGAGTTTTATCATGAGCCAGACTGACAGAAAAGCTTGCTAATGGGACTTGAGGCATACACAGGAAAGAAAGTGCCAAAACATTAAGCTACCGCCAAGTGTCAGAGGGCCACTGATTTATTGCAGCAATTTTGCCACTGTGTCCTTTATAAGGTCCCACAAGTCCTTCCTCCTGGCAAGAAGCTGTGAGCTGCTGCAGCTCGGGGAGAAGTTTAGATCCAGAGCACAGAAAGTGTCCAAGCAAAAGGCGGGGGCCGGGGGGAGGACGGAAATCGAATGTTGACTTGAACTTGCCCCAGGCAGCAGAGTCCTCTTAGCTCCACTGCCTCCCTGACAGCTTGATGAAATGAGTCAGGGCCTCCCCATGGCTAGACCAGCTCAGGCTTCCAAGTGCCGGGGTAGAGCTGTAAGAAACAGATTGAGCCTCAGGGCAGCAATTTTTTTTTTCCCTTTCTCTCCTCAGCATTTGGCTGGGGGAAGGGGGAGGTTATGAGCACTACAGATGTATAGGCTGAGCCTTTGTCTGCAGAGGGGGAGGGCGAGGGGGAGAGAGAAGAACAGCAAGAGAGTATTAGCTATGGCAGCCGAGAATAGCCCAGAGCACTATAACTAATTTTGAGGGGCAGTGATGCATTGTACGGGCTATGTGCTGTTTGGTCTGAGGGGGCCCCTGTTGTGAAGCAGCAATCAAGAGGACATTTTGTTAAGTGACCAACAGCTGTCATCTGCAAGCCCAGAGTGGGGAAGGAGGGAGCAATGGGAAGGGAAAAGGGGGAATAAAAGAGAGGAAAAAAAAAAAAGAGCATTTGTCCCTTGGAGGCAGAGCACATTAATCCACCAATCTGCCACAGTTTTAACTCTAAACGTGCTTGGTGCCTCCAAAGACTCGAGCTCCACTCCATCAGCCACCCGGAGAGATGGGCACCTCTCACCCTGCTCCAGCCTGCCGGATGCAGGGAGCTTCTCCACCTCTGTGGGTTGAGAAACCGACGCTAAAAATACTGTTTAAGTCTCTTTTCATTCCATAAAATTGAGTTGATCTGCTGCAGCTTAGGGTCAATCCCTCAAGGACTGTTTTTCCCCCCTTCCCTTTTCCTTAGCACTCATAAATTAATCAGGAAGACCCTGACTAAGTCATTTCATGCTGTACAACATAAAAGAAAGTCCCCTGATGATCCATGCAAGGATCTATTAAAAGCGGGAGGAGGGAGGGAAGAAGGGTTAGGGAAGAGGGAGAAAAGGGAGGGGGGAAGGAAAAAATCTCAACCTTTTTGATATTTTAGGATAAAAGCTGGAGGACTTTGTTACGAATTCTAGCCAACATCAAAACACCTTAAATAATTCAAAGAACATGTTAAAGGGAAGAAACTGAATGTTGCTCTGATGTTCAGTTGATGCAACGCAGAATATTACCCAAAACAGCACAGCCTGTTAAGGGAGACAGCAGCCTTGAGCATTTCAGTTCTTTAGAAAAATGTCAGAACCTGTAAAAATCATAATTTCCAGCAACTTTTTTTTTTCTTTTTTCCTTTTTTTTTTTTTTTTTGCATGATATAAACTCAGCGAGACTGAAATGTAGGTTTCTGACAAGCTGTTAACAAGACAACTTTAGAAATCTGTCTGGAGCTCTCAGGGAGATGGGCTGCCATTTCACTGCTTCGAAGAAGTTCATGACATGACAAGCAAAAATCAGGGAACAGAGACCTAAAAACCACGGTGTAATTTTCATTTGCTTCTGTCGTGAAAGAATTCAAGCAGAAATATTAGAAGGCTGCACAACTAAAAAAGCCAGCAACTGGAAAATCATTGCTGTGGTTTGACAAGCACATCTTTTATGCTGAAAATGGTTTCTTTATTATTATACCTATACACAGGAAAGCACTTTTGGAGAAAAAGGGATAATCACAAATTATTCCTTGAGATCTACAAAAGAAGATCTACAGCTGCCTACTTTCCAGCCAAGTCAAAAATTACCTAGTTCAAGGGAGAGAGTGACCAGCCCATCTTGAAAAAGCTGTAAGAGCCACCAGATTTCTCTTAATTTCCCACATCCCTGCCCTTCCCCCCACCCATAGAAAAGGTAGAAAGATCTTTCCATAGTGCAGTCTTTTACAGGAGCCTACACAGATGAATGTTGCTACCTAAGAGCTTAATAAAGACACACTCATTAAAAATAAAAAAGTCAGCATCCAGTGCCATCTCCACAGCAGTGTTTGGTACCACACTCAGGAAAGGCTTTCTGGCTGGTTTACCATATTATACCTCCTACTTTAGGCTTAATAGACCAGTAGAATGCTTTGCCATAATTTTTGGATGATTTAATGATGTCCTTTCCAGAATCAATCTGTTCTATTTGATGGTCAGATCGATTGATCGATTGATTGATCTATCTCCATATAATACATTTCTTTCAATATATAGTCTCTCTCTCTCATACACACACTATTTGGACTCATTCTAAGTATTTAATGGTAGGTTGATGTAGCTGCCTTGAAGTCAATTTACTGACTGTGATTGACTCATTATCTCTATGGTTGCAGAATCTCAGCACCCTTGGGAAAGCCTGGGAAACCCAACATACAATTTTATGCCTAATTTCAGCCCGTATTTGCCAGGAAAGAGAGTGACTGGACAATGCAGGAGGTAATTTTCACTTGTACTGTCTATGATAACACCGAAGAGTAATGTGAATTATGGACCCCATTTAGCCCAGCATTTGCAGGGATCACACAAATAATGAACTGAAGCTTTTTCACCTCTTTCCTATTTTACTTTGTTTCCACACATCTCCAGTGGTGCATCCACAGCCACACTTGGGTAATTGAAAGAACACTGCACACCAAGTTGAATGGTTGACACTGCATTTCACCCATTTACAAAACAGAGGAAACTCTGACAAGAAAAGAGATGCAGTCTGCTTCTCCTCTGAAGTGCTCACAAGTTCTTTTCACTCTTCCCTCACTCGGGCATTGTGTCACCTGTCACTCATTTTCTTTTCATTAGACAGACACTCTTGGAGACATTACAGCTTCAGTGCTGTATTCGGGTTTTCACTCAGAAACCAGAGAAACATTTCTTTCGTTCTAATTCTCTTGTCATCTATGACTAATGCCCTTTGCTGGCACGAGACATCTTGCCTTGCTGCCTCCCCTTTACCACGAGCCTTCTGGCTCTGAGTTACCTGGACCATCTGCCCCACCTTTGGTCCCTCACACTCTCCTGGGAGGAGCAGGAACCAAGACTGGATTCGCAGTGACTTGCTGCACAGAGCAGCTCTAATTTTGTTTAATGCAAGGATGCCTAGATGATATGTCCAACAGAAAAAAATTGGCTTAAAGCCATGATTTACAACAATGAGAGGCTGCTGCAGTTTGGAGAGGGGGTTATAAGCTTTCTCTACAATTAAGGAGGAGTTTAGGACTTAATATGGATATAGTCAAAAGCCACTTTAACCATAATGATCCGTCTAGTAATTCCCCATTTACTACAAACATCACTTTTCCTCTATTTGGATTGCAAATCTAGCCCATTACTATGCCATGTCCAAGTCACTATGGAGTCACCAAAAAATATTGGGCCAGTACAAAACAACAGAATTTGTTAAAGTACCCTCATCTAATGGAAAGCATTTAGTTATTCTCAGCTATCTGACTCCATGGTATGTGACTGTGTTTGGGAGTTCCATTTACATATTTATTTAGCAGAGAACATGCATGGCTGTCTTCCCTCTGTGCAGAACCATTATGAGCTGCAGGAAGCTGTTAGAGAGGATTTCAGCATGGAACTCAGGAGGAAAGGCATTTCCAAATACCTCCCCATCCTGCTTAATGACAGCCACCCTCTGAGATGAGGGTGACAGATTTCTGGTTATGAAACTTCCTGTGGTTTCTTACAGCTCATTCCCGTGAATGTTTACTTTATTTCATTTACACATTTGATTTTTTATGTATATATTTACACACACACTTTTTCTCATGCTGCCAACTTCCTTTTCTCCTTACTTCTCCCTGTAAGTCCCAGTAGTGCAGCAACAAAGGAACACACTAGGTTATGCATGAAGACACCCATCTGAGGACTCTAAATTTCCTCCACAGGTGTATCACAGCTTTTTCCATTCAAATTCAGGCTGAAGACCCAAAAATTTCTAACATGAGCACTCAGAAGTGCGACTAATTTTTGAATCAGAGCTGACATCACTTAGGTGTGAAGGCAAATCTCTGCTGTGCCCTGTAACCACTTATGCTGGACCTGGCAGGAGTGGCTGAAGCCAGGCTGAATTCAGGTGGGCAAAGCTGGGCTGAGCAGCTACACACCTGCAAACACAGCACTGTGATGAGGTATGGAATATTTTAGAACACAGTTCAGTTAGGCACTCTGGATATGGAAAACAATCCAAAGCACCCACTGTGTTTTCAAAATACATTAATTCAGTAAAAAGAACTTCAGCTCATTCTCCACTTAACGTTATGTGAATCAGCTGTTTTGTTTTGCTGAATGCCTTTAGCCACTAAAGTCCCTGCTGCTGTCAGGGACAAGATTAACTATACTTATATATAATTAATGTAATAATTAATGTTATTTAATTCCACTGCTATTTAACTCATAGCAAGGTTTATGTTGTTGTGGGTAAAAAGTATAAAGCTTACTATAGCTACCATTAATGTTTGCATTATTGAACATTAAAATTCAAATCTGGTAAAATATTTAGCACAAGAATGGAGACATCTACAGAATGCCTACTCCTCCAAGGAAACTCAGAGCATGTGCCTGCAGATTTCAACCACTGCTTTTAAAATAAACCTTAAGGGATGGATGCCCCCTTCACAACAGGTGAGCCACCCTGGAATAAAGAAATCCACCGAGAGAGAAATAAAAAAGATTTTAAATACGAAAACTAAAACCCACCTCTGCACACCCCCCAACCCCCCAAAAGCCAGCAGTTGTCATTAGCATTAATACAATGCAAACTAAATCTGCTTTTTTCTCTTTATTCCATTTAGATCTTAAAAATATTGAAGTAGGTAAGTTTTGGAAGTGAAGGACAGGCATTGCCTAGGGCATATATTTGGGTGTCTTCGATGCAATCTAAGGAATATAGCAGAGACTTCAAGCTAATTCAGTAAGAAAATAACACAGTTGGTTATTCACTCTTGCAGAATTATGCCCTATCAAAGATAAATATAAAAGCTTCAAGACCCATGCCAGTACCTGGAAAATACTTCTTTGGACCACAAAATTACAAACCCTTAAACACCAAGGAATTTTGAAACCACAGATATCCTACTCCAGGTAAAATTGTAAAGGCTTCCTCCTACCTTGGTACATCTGCTCCTCTTTCAGTGCCCCTAGATACTCATTTGTTCTTGTCAGCCCCCAAAATGTCCATGATTGATGGAAATGTAATGACTTACAAATGGAGCCTCCTACCTCACTGTTCTGCTTTCACACTGCCAAGGTAGTTTGACCAGCACTGACCTCAAAGACCAAGACAAGGGTTGGTTGTACATGGTGAAAGATGGGAATGCGAGTCTCCTTAGCTTAGCCATCCTGAAAATTTCTGAACAAGCCTGAGGAAATTGATGCTTACTGTTGTCACTACACTTTTTTTTTTTTTTTTTAATTTTTATTTTTCCTCCAGAGCTGATGAGGAAATGCTCAGCTGTGTGGATAGATGTCATTTATGAACAGAAGCTCCAACACGTCTAAGTGTTTCCTTGGCAGTGATGACCCCCTCTATGTCTAATCCAGACTGGAGCAATTACAGAATAAAAGAAAGAGAAAACATCGCAACAGGAGGGCATAGAAGAGAAAAAGAACAGAAGGCTGAAGAGTAAAAATGGGAAAAAACAACTTACTGCTCTGTGGACCAATAATGAGATAGGGCTACAAACACTGTTGAGAATGAACTCTATCACCTTATATTAGCACAATGAGGAAATAATTAGATGGAACAAGCTATTATGTATTTGTCACAGAGTCAGGATACACTGAATTATACAAACCTTTTATTTTCCAGTAAGTTACGATGAGCAAAGGTGAATGTGAAATCTGTTTGAAGAACTGGCAAACACCTTGACCAGGATATTTTAACCCCTCTCAGTTTGTGTGCCCTGGCACTATGAAGCACACAAGTTTTCCTGCTCCAAGGGGAGCTGTGGCACAGTCTCCTGGTCTGTTTTCACTTGTGATTTTTGCTGTATCAGCTGTGATACACCAACCAACTCACATGTGGTTTGCAGCCACACTTAGCGATAAAATGCAAAAATAACAACTCATGATACTAATACTATTATTAGTATGTGTCACTACTGCACATCCAATAACAACAGGGGTTTTCACAGAGTCATTAGGTGTCTTTAAATATGCTTTAAAGCCTTTCCATGGAGTGAGTGAGGGGAAGTTATTTTCAGAGTTTATGCAAAGTACTTGCACAGGTAAGGCTCAAGAGCTTCTGGGCAGCTTTGAGAAGCACAGGTTGAGAATGACAGTACTAATAATCAATGTAACCAATGTACAGCAAAAAATATTCTTTTAAATTCACACCTAATACTTGTTTATGAAGCAGGAACAGTATTCAAAACAAACCACTGTGTTAGCTCAGCTGGCTGATGAAAAATTGCCACAATTACAAAAACAAATCTTTGTTTTCAATTTTCAGTAAGCAGAGCTTTAGAAGAACAAACTGCTCTTGAAAGCATGATAGTTTTTTTTCCCTAAAAAAAGGAAAGAAAGAAATCCTTCCTAGCAACTGCAATTATGATACTTTCATGTCAAATGAATTATATTACTGAAAATAAATCTTTCTAAGATGCACAAGAGGGTTATCTGGCTCCAGTCAGACTTATGCATTACTGGTTTTATATGTTGTACTCTACTTGATTAATATAGGTAATCAAATTATATTGCCTTCCACTGTGCTCTCAAATTCAAGGCTATAATGTTTTCAATGACAAAGTTCATAGAGTTGTATAAAAATGTACCTCATGCTGTACCAGCCCTTTATTGCTGTAGTAAAACACCATTTTCAATTTAGTAATAAGTGATATAAAACAGAGTGTCTTGATTGGCAGGGTCGTATTCATTATGCAGTGCCCTACGACACAGCACAGTTCCCAATGAAAATTTAAGGACAGAATCTACCACAATCTCAGATGTTGATACTTAAGGGAATGAAATGATTCCTTTCTCACGAGTTCTCCAAAGGAAGGACAAGAAACTGAACACAAACATTCACACACATGTTATACACTCACACACATGTGGATGGAAAGGAGAAAGGGGCAGGAACACTCATCATAACATGCTGCTACTCCATGTAGGCTCTTTTGCACTGCAGCCAATCCTGTACTACTGCTTCCCACCTGGAATAGCAAAGGAGAAAAGAAAATAACAGAAAAAGAGGAAGCACAACACTCAGGATAGCAGCAAATACCAGGGAAGTCTTCCTGGCTCTACCACTGGCCTGACCTGTGACCAGAAGAAGCAACGCTGAGTGTTTAACTTGAGGGGCCTTAATGAAGTTGTGTTATCAAGGGCTCTTCACTTTATGAACATCAGGATTCTCTAAAGAGCTGTAAATTAGACTGTCAAACCTGGTAACATCTTAACTTTGCAGATATCTTTGAATATGTAAATTGTAACCCTTCCCTTCCTTCCTTT
Organism: Lichenostomus cassidix; assembly: GCF_008360975.1. NCBI lineage: Eukaryota > Metazoa > Chordata > Aves > Passeriformes > Meliphagidae > Lichenostomus > Lichenostomus cassidix. The sequence continues at coordinate 6,409,845 of NC_139496.1, read as the reverse complement.
CCCTTCCATAAATCAGGAATAATGTTTACCTTATTCATAAACAAACCAATCAATTTGTGGATTCTACAGAGACAAAGTACTTTGGTGAGCCTTGTCATCACTATGAACATTATCTAGAGAAGCAAGAATTATAAAGCCATTTTCTGTTGAACTAAATGGCAGAGATATTGTCAGCTGGTATCTTTTCTAAGCATGTACATTGAGCAAATGATATGATCAGAAAAGACAACTTTGGAGTCAGGAATTAGTAATGTTATCTTAGTTTTGTTTCCTTGGCAACTTGACCTTCCATAATTTGCCCAAAGGCAAAATATGGGCAGCATATCCCTTTCAAATCATACCTCAATAATCTTCTGATTAAAAGCATCACCAGAATGTGGCCTTGCCGTAAGATGGAGAATTAACGACTCTCTACTAAATGATCCACTGATGTTGAATCTAATTTAAGTAGCCTTGCAAGAATATTTAACACTTAATGATAGGCTCTGTATTAGAGTAGGTTTAATCTAGGATGCAGCCACAGATGTCATAAGAAGGAATTAATCAGCATTGCTTCCACTAAAACAGAAATGCAAAATTGCTGAACAGAATGTATTAGAAACAGATTAAAGAACTGGGACTTAAAACATAAAAGAAACAGAGCTGATGCCACCCTCAGAGAGCTAATTTTAAATACAGGAAAACTTAATTCGCCTTTAACTGAAGAATTGGGGTGTTTGAAGTTACTAAAGAGAAGCTTGCCTTATCAAGAAGGAAAGAAAGGCAGATAGTCTTTTCCCTCATCAATTAAAAATGAAAGTCCAACCCAAATATTAATGCCTGCCTTAAAATCCCAGCAAAATGAAGTTATTGATGCTCTAGGGACTACTGCTGCATCCCACATGAAGCTCTGTACTCAATGGAGTGCTGTGGAAGTTTCATTGATTTGGAAAACTCCTGCCTAATTTAGGTAAGTTACTTTTCAGAAAAGCAAATTTTGGAAAAAGAGAAATAGACCCTGTGGTTATTGAAATGTGTGCAGCTGAGGGAAAGTAAGAAATATGATGTTTGAAAATTCACTCCAAATGCCCAGTACTAAGAGAACTTGTCCATCCAAAAGTTTGTGCAAAGATTTACATTACAATTTGTTTTTGCTGCATGATTCAGTTTATGTTCTCCCCTGTTGTTTGAGGACCTCATGCTGCCCACAGGATTTACACTTAAACTAAAGAAGACATACTAAAATATAAAGGCAGAAGGGACCACAGACCATCATTTCAGAGCATTCATATAGCACAAGTCATTGTATTTCAGACACCAACTCTCCTCTGTTCTTGATCTGAAGATACTGAGAGTGAATCCCCTCATCATATGAATCCTTAGAAGCACACGTCATGGTTTAAAAATTGCATTCTTAAATATTTTTACTCACAGTTAATGTTTCAGAAATGACGAGGAAAACCTCAGGTTAGCACAATTTTCTCCTGAAACTATGTAGGAGTGTGCTGAAAACTCCAATGGTCTGATTCAACAAGTCCAACTCCTGGTTTAGTATCACAGCTATTAAATGGTTTCTGGCTCAGTTAAGTGGCCGTTCCTTGAAAAATTAAGAAACAATCCAGCTTTGGTCCCAATTTTCATTGATAGCCTAATAGAACATACAAATAATCTCAGTGCTTGTTCCCAAACGAATGAAAAACTTATATAAAGCTTTGATCTCGATGGAAGAATCCATCAAGACTTCCCATTTGTCTCCCTAATTACTTGCTTTGATGCTCATGGCTCGCAATCAGTGCATAAGTTAATGTCCTGGGGTTGCCATGGCTACCATTAGTGAAGCAGAATGAGACATGGTTTTGCATATCAGCCACCTTTGCTCGAGCTTTGCTTCTTTAGCCTGGCTGTTCCTCCACCAGGGATGGTGGGAAGGTACTCTGTACTGAGCCAGAAGTTAATCAAATAGCTCCTATTCATGTTCTTGCAAACATTACTGGTGATATTCACTCATCTTTCTCTCTGCTGCTCATACGTCAGAGGTTTGGAAAGCAGTGAAGTGTTTAGAAGACAAGAGACCAAGCAAGATCTGGATTCACTTCCTAACTTGAACCACAGTTTGCCATGTGATTCTGAACCCTGATTTTCTCAACTCTTGAAGGATGACAGTGATGCATCTTTCATCACACAGTCCTGTTTTGAGAACACAGTGCTAAGAGAAAAGGAGCAGTAATATTCACTTGTCTTAAAAAAATTGCTTTAAGTGAGTTCTCTATATTTCTACAACTTTCTGGTTATCTAAAGACCTTTCATTAAACCTCTATGCTTCTTTTTTAATAAAGGACACCGAACAAGTAATGATGCATAATATACTTCATTATTACAAGTAATTGCTCATTGAAAATAAGAAATGAGAAATCACTTTCTTATTTGCTTATCTGATGACCTCTAAAGACAATGACACACCTGATAAATGCACAGTGTGATGTATTTCCTCATTTATTGTATTGATCTGATTTAATGTAATGTCCAGAAATGCAGTACTAACCCATTAAGTGTAATCAAAAGTTGTATTTTGCTCTGAAGTGTATTTGTAACTTTAGTCCACACACCAATTTTGTGTGATTGGTTCACGGAAGTTTTCAGCACAATCTGTTCTCAGAAATTTCCATTCTGAAAAGGGTGACAAACAAATGAAATGTATGAGTGGGAACCATCATCCTACCATATTTCAAATAACTAACCAGGGTTGACTGAAAAATTCCTACAGCAACAACCCAATGCTGATTATTTTACTTATTAGGAAGATATATCACTTCAATATTTTGTTCCTGCCAAAGTTTTATGCATTCTTTTAAGTGTAGGAACTCTAACTCTTTTTTGTTCTGAGTATTTTCCTCTGGGAGGTATAGTACATGGTAAGTATGAAAAGTTAACATGTAATTAGCATGGTAATGTCGAAGCAAATTACATCATGCTAGAGTTAATAGAGGTTCAGATCAGAAATAATCCTCTGAGCACAGGCAGCATGAATTACAAGTTTCTATTACGCTCAGCCACCTGAAAACCTTCAGGATCCTAAACATCCTGGCACCTCAGATGCTCTACTGCTCCTTACCAGCCTGTGGTGTTCAGCACAGCTCCTGCAGGATCTGCCCTGAAGTCTGGCAATCATTTGGACACAGCTTTTTGAGCACACAGCATTTGGACACAGCAGTGAGCAAATGGTTGGTGGGATGGTGGGAAATGACAGAACTCACATGCCATAGGACTGGGTTCTAAATATTTACCCACAGTGTGACACCAGGACACGTTGATTAGATGCTCTCTTGCTAATTTTCCTCACGATTAAATTTGCTTCTTTTACTCAGGGAGTGACTATTAAAAATAAACTCACTGTGTTTTAATTTTTGGTAGATCCTGTAGTTAAGTCACGCCTGACAAGATGTGAATCAGAACCATTGCATGAGCAACAGGGTTGCATTTGTAACAGACAGCCCAGCACAGTGCCAATGCTCTCACTGAACTACCCAGCACTGGTATCCTAACAACTTCTTATTATTTCATTTAGAAACAAATAGCAAGGAGCAAGAGGGAGATTTCAAATTAATTAAATGGGCTTAGTGAAGAAGAATCAATTTTGGCACAAACACTACAGGTTATATTTTTTAAATTAAACCAGTGCTACATGCTACTTAGCAACTCCAGGACCCACATAATGACAGAAAACACCTCAGTGAATCAACAATCAGAAGCAGCAGAAATCAGAGGGAGCAGATTAGAGAAATCATAATTGGACAATCCATAGAAACAAGGATAGAAATTTTTCAAATGACTACTGATAGTGCCAGATGCTAAAGACAAGGAAGAAAAGCAGCAGGAGCTATTTTGGAACAACTTTCTTTCTTCTAAAGAACACAACACTGAAGAGCTTGGATTAATTTCTCCAACACTATGGCTCATAGTATGATGGTTGTAACTCACAGCACATGAGAGAGAATACATAAGCCAACATAAAATTCAGCATGATTAATATATGATTAGTTCACGTTTGTACAATGCTTTGAAGATGTAAAGTGCTAATTAGAATTTCTGGGTTAGACTGGTTGATGCCCCAATGCAATCCTGATCAGTAAATAAGGAACTGTAGAAGTTTAAACTATCTGCCCAAAGATTGAAGAACCCACGAGACACAAGGAAATGCTTTAAATTTCAAGTGGATAAACAAATGTATAAAAAAGAGAGAGAGAAGGAGAATTCAATGCCCCAGTGACGATATTTAAGACAGCAAGATAGAGCTGATAGTTATTTGGAAAACACTGTTTTACCTCCCTCTACCATCACCAGAAATACTCCCATTGGCTTGTGAGATACAGAGATAGCTCAGGAATCAGTAAACATTTGCTGAACCAAAACTTCAAAATCTAATGGCCTTAGTGGAACATAAACAAATATCTTCCCAAGAGCTGCTCTGTAGTAATGAGAATGAAAAAACTATTTAGTTTGACAGGCACAAGGAAAAAAAAAATTATGTACCCTCAGAATAGTGAGTGGAAAAAGAGAAAAAGAAAAGAAGAAATTCCTGCCCAGCTCTCATCAGAAATTTTGAAACTGGACTTCAGTTCTGGTAGAGAATGAAACCTGTATCAGACATACCTGTATGTGGCAGAATAAGTAAAATCATTTACAGCAAAAAGGCCATCCCAATACATCACTCTCATGGGACCAATGCAGAGCCCAGGATCAAAAGAGAATGCCATCCAACAGAGAGATGTTGACTCTGCTACTGATCTGGCCTTTTCCTGCTTAATTAAAGCCACTGAACACACGAGCTGGAAAACTGTAATCCCCATTAAAGTGTCATTTTAGCGGTAGGTGATCAGACCTTTCAAGCTACACTAAGTAATTATGCTAGCAGGAACCACGAGTAATACAAATGTGACCACGGGAAGGCTCTTAATGCCCACTCTGGTAACCTCTGAGGATTACCAGGCAAACTAGTACTTCCAGCTCCAGCCATGTCTGAATCAAGACTGAGGTGCCAGGAGGCAGCTGTGTCCAGTGCCATGCAGGGAAGACATGTGGCTCTAATCCCATGTAAGTACTGAGTAAGACTGGGTAACCACCTCTGTGGTTTGAAATAAAATAAAGGTGAAATGTATCAAAACAGTAGGCACAAAACAAGGAAACACTGTGTGAATTCACTTTTGATCTCCACTATGATGCAGAAATAGATGTGGAGGCCTAGAGAACAAAAATTGGTTTTGTTTTCTGGAATAAGAAAGGTGACCAAGGAAAGTCCCTTACAAAAACCACGCAGATTTAAAACCACTACACATGCATCACAGTTGCACTTCAAGCCTAGCAAAATCTCTGTGAGCTGATGTCAAAAAAAGTGTTTGGGGACCAGGGAAAGTGGGGTCCCCTGGTGTTGTCCCATGGTTGGAAGACAGATTGTCATGATGCAGAAACCACACTAAATCAAATCACTCATCCTCCAGTGCCTGAGTAACTGAAAAGAACTGAGGCAGAAGAAAGACAAAACAAAGGAAACCTCCTAATTACTGTTAAAATTAAACAAAGGCACTTTCTTACTATTCAGGATGCACATTTGTTTGTAGTGGGCTCTTGTAGAGGTCTAGGACTATCACTCACATAATGTAGGAAAAGATGTAATCCCTAGGTATATACAAATCTTTGCCAAGTGTTTTTAAAGCTAGAGTCTGTAGCAACACATATTTTGCAGCAAATATTTAGAATGAAATATTTAATAAAGTACTTCAGCACTTCTTTGAGTGTTTAATTTATCTGACATAAAAGAACAAGAGTGTATAGCATTTTCCTGTAAGTGGATGTAAAATACGCATCGCATGGATCCCTATAATTAAAAAAACAGCAAATCATTGTCATTAATGCACAAGCAAGATCATAAATGAATACATTATTAAGTCCTACTGAATTAATGTTTAACTGCAATAGAGTTGAAATTGAATGAGGCAATTAATCAGAGTAAGAACTGAAAAAAAAAAAAAAAAAAAGCCACATCTGTCTCACTTTGAATACATTGAGCAAAACGACCTTCAAAACGGCACTGCCAATCACACCACGCCGCCCAGTGATTTGACAGTCTTGGTGCCACCACAGAGAGAAAGTTTAGTCAGTGTAACAGAGACAAGCTTTCCATCTGAGTCACTTCATGGGTACATCTCACCCTGAGGGAACAAAACATTATGTCTCAAGGGTCTTATTTCATAAAATCATGAATGTTCAGATGGTGAAGATCATGCTGGTTATAAATGTGAACTACATCTGCTCAAAGTCACCAGAAAATGAAACTGGGGGAGTTGACATACATTAATGATAATTTTTACAGGCTTAATGCTCTTCAACATCTAGGGGAGGCTAAAAAAAATTATGTTCAGAAGCTTTTGTTCCACGGATTGTGCTTTGATCAACTAAAATACATTCATTTAAATTTCCCCTCATCAGTTTTCAACTCTGAAGTGGAATTTTCTTTAATGGGTTAATTAAACTCCATCAGGTGCTTAACTGTTGAAAAGTCTTAGTTTAATTTATTTCAGAGTTTAAGGAGGAGTGAAATGATAATACTAATGATGATAATGACCCTTATCCTAGCTAAAGCTTTTTGCACTTCCCATGTAGAACAGTATCTATTGTTCACCAGTCCTACCTCTGACAGATCGGTAGGAATACGTACTTTTCTTCTGTGTAACATATTATGAATATTAAACAATATTTAAAAAGAAAAATCCATTGGTATTTTTGTTGCAAGTTCTTAAGCAATAATTATCTTTGAATAAAGATTTTTTCCCCCTCTCAATGCAAATGAACTGCAAATTTTCCAAACCACAATTGTTTTACTACATCGCATGGATGGAACAACTGGCATGTAGGTAAATCAGCATACTCGCTTCCCTTTCAGCAGCAATAAGACTAGATTCAGGATTTTCTGGTTAAGAAAAAGAAAAAAGGATTTCTCAGACATTCATTGATAAAGCAGCTAGTAATTAGGGGTTAGGAAAATTTGCCAGAGAGCTGAATAGTGATTAACTTGTTCCTATACTCCTGCTGTAGGAGCTCACTACCAGTGAGTGTGTTAAAGTCACTGTGCTACTTTATACACATAATTTGTCATTTATGCACAATATATTGTTTGTTACCCCCCAAAATACCCAGGTCAGGCTATACAGTTATCTTTCCATTAACATTTTGCAAGCACACTTTTTCCCACAGTGCATAAAATGGGTACTGGAGGTCAGCATGAGTGGATCTGTACAGCACCTCAGTCCATCAGGGGTAAGCTGGGCGTCTCAAAGTCACTGTCACAGGCTATGAGGAAGGTCAGGATAAGTGAAAGGTCATTTCAGCTACTGTAGAAAGCCTGAGGAATACAGAACTTGTGCCTTCTCCCTGGTCCTGTTTATTAATGAGTATGGATCAGAGAAGGCCCTGGGAAACATCAGGTCTCCTTTCCAGAGAAAAGTGACACCTGGAATGTGCCAAGGCTCTCACTGGATAAAGATTATTCCCTTAAAGGACAGGGAATAATACTCTTCTGTATTTTACAGGCATTTAGACAATTTCCCAGGATATATTTTCAGGCTGGCCATATTTTATTTGGATACCAGTGTGAGATCTAGGCATATCTGGATCCACCCCAGCATACATCAATCCATCCTACCATTCTCTGACACAAGATTTTGTCTGAATGCAACATCAAACATGAAGTTTTTAACAGAACTGTGATGCAGGGGATCAGTTTGGAGGAGCACAGCAGGATGGAGCCATCGCTACTGAAACAGGACTGTTTTTGTCTTGGCTGCCTGGGGTAAGGCACCATTGCTTATATGAAACCCATTATGACAAAACAGTTTATCAGCACCTAAATGCAAAGGAGGGCACTGATAACACCAACTACCTGCAGGGATAGTTAACCCATCCTGTTTCATGGGAAGATGCAGGATCCAAGGCTGAATCCTGATCTGATCATAGCCAATGGCATACGTTTTGTTGACTTCCATGAGACTGATATTGGGATCTGTAATAGAACCGATGAAGGAAGAAGAGAAAGAAGAGAGCACAAGTGGGGGCTTCACTGACACACAAACCCAAAAGATAAAATCAACACAGCAATTAAGCTTCAACAGAAACAAGACAGTTCTTTTTGTTTTGTTTTGTTTTTTTTTTCTAGTGTGAATGTTAATTACTGTGCGTTACAGCAGAGATAACGAGAGGGTTTTACTGCCTAGCATTTTTCAAACAAAGACATGAAAAATTCATGAGCAGGGAAGACCTTGGTGTTGAGCTTCAGTTTCCTTGTCAAATATTTCAGCTCCGGAGGTCCTTGGGAAGGTTACACAGCAATATTCAAGTCTAAAGGATGCCTGTCAGCTGGATCTAAAAGGAACAGGAGTTTTATAGGCTACATGTGACCTTGTCAACATATTTTCACTGGCCAACGGTGTCTTCCAGCATCATTCACCCCGTTTACAATAAAACTGAACACTGAAATGGCTGTTCTGCTAAGGACACAGCACTCACAACACCAACCTGTCCGTAACACAGGAACTGAGATGGTTCATCTGGTGTCACAAAATGCTGATGTCTGCACATCATTCTGAAAAAGGTCCAAATGTACCTTTGTGCTGACAATCAGATATTGGGCTCCAGGTAAACTTTGTCAGTCACAAAAAATTTATCAGGACTCTATGCAGTCCAAAATGTCACCTTTTAAATGATCCCAGTATGTCTGGCATGGCTTCTAAGAAGATCTAAACCATCTTTTCAAGTAACTGGCTTTAGATACGCGAATGCTTTGCAAGTTGGAAGCACCTTTATTAAAACTCAGCTGAGGGGTTTTTTTTTTAAGATTACAAAAGGAATTGCTGTTTGCTGACATGTAGGTCAGGCATAGATCAAGTGTGAGGAGAACAAGGCTGTTTAGTGGACTAACAAGAAACAAGTGTAACACAAAAGCTTTTGGGATCATGTGAAACTCCTTCCCTTCCCTAATCAAATTCACCATAGCAGAAGCAGGAATTTGACGAGGCCTTCAAAGTCTGAACTGCTCAATGTTTTCTTTCCTTGTTAGTTTAATAAAGAGAAGCCCCTCAGGTGAGTCACTAAGAATCACTCTTCAAATCAAAAACTTCCTTAATCCATGTTCCCATGCTTCTAAAAATTATTCTGCATCAAAATTCTCAACATGCCACCTCTTCCAGAACAGACTATTGGAAAAAGACAAGCCAAAATCCTCATCAGAGTTTGTGGGCTCTACCTGTGTTGATCTCACACAAACACCATACCTCAGCAGCATGGAACATGCTGCAAGAAGAGATGCCTGAGTTGGGAATTTGAGGTAATTTCTTAATTAATCTCACTTCCCAGAAATCTGTTTTGGCAAGTAGACAGATTTAACATATGCTTAAGTCTCTGAACTTAGGCAGGAACCTTCAGCTAAAAATATTACCAAACAAGGAAAAACCTCTCATAATCATGGCAGGGTTTAAGATCTCAGTGGAGCCAAAAGTTCACATATGCATAGTGATTCTCTCCCACAGCATCGTTTTGAAATTACACTCTTCTTCAGAACCCCAAATTTCCTGGTCTGAATGATTTGCAGGAGTTTCCTATACCAGTGTTTGGCTTTGTTTTATATCTAACACCACATTGCTGCTTGTGACTCAAGAGCCTGGGAGGTATTTCTCTTGCTAGTGTCGGTACCACTAAACCCAGAGGGTTTTGGCAGTCACAGAGGTATTTATCAGAATTTTCTAATAATGACACTGGAATTGGAAGGCAACACTTGATTAGGTTTCCCAGTACTAAGCCTTTAGGAGTAAAGCTCCAGCCTATCAGTTAAAGCAGAATACTGAACACTCATGAGCGATGCAGTCAAATCCCCAAAAGCGTCTGCTACCAAAATCAGGAAATTTTAAGTTTCCAGGAACTACAAACCCTTACAAGCAACAAACCCTTCAGTCAATATACTTTCTCCTTCACATCTGCTAAGATTTCACTCAACTCATCACGCCCCTGACCAGAAAAGAAATGGGATTCCACTTCTACTCTAAAAGCAAAATTAAAAATTAATTAAAATTAAAAAAAATTGTTATTAAGAATACAAAGTCTTAGTTTTACAATCAAGTGACAGGAAAGAATGCCAGCAGCTTCTTTCTCTTCCTTTATAAACTGTTGCTGATGAGTGCCATCCTGGTCTTTGAAAGATAATCTGTTGATGTTTAGAGGAAACATGGTAAACAAGAGATGAAAAGTCCAAGGCAAAGCAAATAAACACAGTGGTTTCATCAATTCCATATCTTAGATGGGTGATAAAGAAAGATGCAGTGCATTTAACCTCAGCGTGCTTCTCTCAAGTACTGCCACTGCTCTGTGTGCTCGTGACTGCTGCAGGCTCTCAGCTAACCACACTCAGCTCCCACACGGCTGCACCAAGGCACACAGCCTTTCCATTGCCTCAGCCAGCCCCTCTCAGCTCCTCTGGGTGCAACAAGGCACAATATTGCTCTTCCCAGCTGTTCTTTTCCGTACTTTGCTCCCTGACTGCACTTCCCTGAGCAAACAATCTTCTTCTTCTTGGGACGCAGATTTTTGCTGCAGGAAATATCTTCCAGAGATTTGCCTTCCTGGCAAAATTGTGAGGATGGATTCTCAGCTGCACTCCAAATCTGCTGGGAACAGTGAGTGGGGATAGACAGCTGATGTAAAATTACTAATTTTGCTTTTCTAAAGCTGACACTGTACTCACTGTGTCTTTTGGACAGCCCACACTTGCAAAGCCCATCCACATACGGCTGTTTCAGCTCTTGGTAGACACATGGAGAATTCAGCACTGGTGTGGAACATTTTGGAAGTTTCTGGTCCCAGCCTGAGCCTGACTCCAGCATGCCTAGCAGAATGGTACTGTGTGACTGCTAAGAAAACACTTGGCCTGTTAAGAACCAGAAGAATTCAAAATCCATTTGCTGCTCCTGTGACTTGAGCTTGCACCTCTTCATCATGCAACATTGTGGTGACCCGTAAATAAGAAGGAAAAAATAAATATACCTCCATAATAATTTCCAACTCTGCACTGGGGAGCAACAGAGCAGAGCTCAGGTGTCAATCCTGCCCTGATGCCGAGTTTCCTCCCTCTCTGAGGTTACTGAGATCCCGACCAGCTTCCTCCTGAAATGAGTGTCTGGCCTTCACCACTCACTCTCAGTATCAGTGAGCACGAATCCTTCACAAACTATTTTGTTTTAGTCTTCCCTCCTGCCAAGTGCCTTCTTTTTTCTGTTTGTTTTACATCCAACAAAGCTGTCGCTTCCCCTGCCTGTTCTTCCCTTGCACTCCTGTCTGCTCCTGCCATGGTGGGAAGTGCTGTCTTTCATTTCAGGTCACCCCAAAGTTGCAGGTGAAACCTGTTAGATCACAGAGCAGCTCATGCACAGAGGAGAAGTTCTGACTAGAGAAGTGCCCTGCAGATTTTCATAGCAGTATCTCAGCTGGACCAATTTGTAGCTGGTTTGTGCTCTGGAGCTCCTCACAAAGAACATTATGGGGCAAACCAGGGCAGGTTTTGTCCATTGTTGCCGGCCCAAAACATTTATTGAGTTCGAGCTGCAGACCCAGCAACTGCACCACTTTGCTTTGGTTTTAAATAGGAAAATGTCTCGATGTGAGTCACCAGTACTACCAGCATGACCAATTTGGTTTCTACTTTACCAGACATCCTGAAACCAAACCTGCAAGGGAGAAGACAAGCCTAATGACTGTGTATAACTTACACATTCAAACAGTGGATCCCTCATGTTTTTCCCAGACAGTCCTGGAAACAGAGAGCTTGAGTTGAAACAGTGCTGGAAATGGCTTTGCACATAATTAAAATGTACTAATATTCAAAAAGTAAATAGGGAACTTAAAGCTGGCCTATCATTTGCCACAGAAAAGGCATTTACTCTAGGTATAAAGGGAACTTCCATGGTACCAAACCACAGATACTCTGTCTCCCCGCATTCCTCCAGACATCTCTGCTTGTGTATTTTTTAGTTATTACCCAAAGCATTTATTTTTCAGGTTTGGGTCTGATCTACAAGATAAAGCCTGATTGAAGAGATACAACTTAGAAATGACATATCCTTCACCAAAGAGGAGAAGATCTAAAGCATGTCTGTTCCCAGATTTCTTTCCTCTAAGAGGTTTATCTCTGTTTATTACTTACCAATATGTTTAAACTGTGCTGATATCTTACTTTGACTTCTTAAAGATCAATGTTTAAAAATGATCTGTCTCTACTAGTAATGCAAATAAGACTCAGAATCACAGATTGGTCTCTGTGGAAGCGTGTCGGTGTCCCCAAGACACGAGACACCTCAGTCCCACTGGGGCCACAGTGGCTGCAGTTAAACCCTAAATAGCTGGGGCAGTTTCAGGTCTGAGCTGGGGCACTGAGTTATGACTGAGCGCCTCAGCAGCACCTGCACATCCCATGCTTGGCTACCGCTCGCTCTCTCGCTTTCATGAGAACCAAAATCCAGCCTCCTACACATCCACCGCAAAGAGGAAACTCGACACAGACGCAGCCAAGGCAGTTGTGGCCAGTGGGTAAGCAGAGGGGAATGCACCAGGCAAAGCCACCAGAGCAGTGACTAATCTGCTGGGTGAAACGTGGCCAACCTCCACCATCGTGATCTCTGAAATCACGGCGTCCTCCATCCCAGGCTCATTTGCCTGAGAAAACGATGCAGCTGCAGGGTCAGTTTTATCATGGCTTAAGCTCTTTTCCTGCTGAGCTTAATAAAAGATGGAGAGTACTCAAGTGATTGAGGCATCTCTTACAGAGGGTTGGTGACTCATCTGGGTTTAGAAAGAATTCAGGGTTTTTCCTTGCTCACAGGCCTATATTTCAAACAGTGTTTTCTTTTGACTATTCCTATGTTCATTTCATCTGGTTTCCATTGAGTAAAATTAGAAGCATAAAGTTTAAACTATATTGTGGACTGGTGAAACATTCAAGCACACAGAGGAGTTTATATTGAATGCTAAGCATCAACTAATGAAGGCTGCCAGATTAACTGTCCTCAGCCAAGCGACAGTAGAACATTTCCCTTGTCCCCAGCTGGCTATCCAGGATTTTTTTCATTCCTGGATGTGGCTTATAGCATAGAAACTACTAGACACAAGAGCCCAGAGTTGCAACTGGGTTGTTCTGGTTGTACTGAATGTAATCCTGAAGGAAATTTTGATACTTGCTGTTCACCAGCATCAGAAACATGGCAAGGCACAGGTAACACAAAAAGAAAGTGTATTTGATGATAAGAGTAAAGGGAATAAAGTAGATTTGTTTTCCATATACTGAAAATAAAGCAACTTTACAGAATTTACAGACAGTTCCTCTAAAATCCAAATGCTAGATCATCGTCATTGTGAGCTAAATGGTCTCAGTTCATCCCCACACTTAGATGCCAGAACTTAAACCCTAGATCCAGGTCATTCACTGGAAAAGAGTGAAAAATATTTAAACTGGAGACCCTATCCAGTATTACTGCCTTACTCATGTTAAGCATTGCTCAGTAAACTTCAATACAAACTTTCAGGCAAACTCTTCTGAGATTTTATCAAGCTGTAAAAAGTCTGCACTCATGTGCATTCTACTTAACTATTTCAGGCTCCCACTAATGGAAAAAATGGCTGAAAATTGGATTCATTTAGCCCTACAGGGTGCAGAAGACCCTTTCTGTTGAAAGAACTTTGTGCTGCTAGAGGTAGCCATGTCCCCATTTGGGAAAAGAAAAGCCAAAGAAGAAATCCAACATGATTGCTCAGATACATGTCTCAGCCATGGCAGCACTCTGCAGGATCTGCCTGGCAGTCCACAGCCTGGCAAAGCCCAAGAAAAACCTTGCAAAAGAGCACCTGAGATGGTTCGGTCATGGATTTTTTGTTCATTTTTGTCTTATAATTCAACCACAAATTTGGAACCTTCCTGCTGCTTGTAGTGGAAGTTGCTCTTTTACCAAAATATTGTATAATTTTTGACATTAGCAGCATGGGAATTCACTGTAATAAAGATCTATATTCCCAAGCTGCTTTTAGATTGGGTTAGCAAACAATGTACGAATGCTGAACTATTCCAACAGACCTACTATTCCCACTCTTCTGAGAATAACAGGAAAAAAATGTAGTTAGGCAGGAAAAATCCTATGTTTTCTATACAGAAAAAAAACCCCTGTAATGAAGAATCACTTTTTTTTTAAAGGGTCTGGATTAAGTCTCAAAAATCAGACCTATCAACACAATATAAACATTCTTTCTAATTAGGAAGAAGTTCCCATCTATTTGAAGAGAACTAAGACTGGTCCACATTATCACCCTATTAAGAAGGATGTTATGCCATGATTTCCACATGGGAATGCTTTTTTTTTTTAATAACACCACAACACTTCTTTAAAATGGTATGACAAGTGTCATGGCTCTTAATGACACTTTGTTATCTGAGCAGCTGGCTTTGAGAAGGAGATGTGGCACCAGAAACTTGGGTGGCAGAAGCAGCCTGTCAATCACAGGCACATCCCGTAGCCATCGCTCCATCTTTGTCATAACTCACCCTTGCCCTATTTTGGAAGCAGGCAAAGGACTGGAATCTGTTATTTATTCGATATCTGACAAGTCTGTTTAACATTCAAGGCGTTCTCCAGGGAATCAGCACTCTGGGATCCACCACAGCCACTGACTTCCTGGAGAGCTGTTGGGATGGCTGCTCACCAGGGTCACAGCTCTGCCTTGGTCACAGATTGAGAGGAGCCAAGTGCAGGCATACAGCTGAACTCATTATTATATTTTAAATGTTTCAGGAACCTCAAAAACACATTAAGTAATGCAATAATAAAACTCTCAGTGAACCTGTGCAATAAAATCCATCAACAGAGGAGATGGGTAATATAATCTCTTTAGGAAAAAAAAAAAATCCTCTGCTCTATGCCTGAATTACCTTGTGCACCACAAGATAGAGGATTTAGACTATGGCAACGGACTGAAATCTCTCTTCAGGGACATCCTTCTCATAATTGTACATTCATGCCTCTCTCCCCAGTAGTAGCCTAAATACAATTTACCGTTGCACACATTTTTATAGGGTTTCTGCAAATCCGCCACTTTATTACCACCCCGGTTATAAGGGGCCACACGGCAATTCCTAAGGGTTCACTAACTGAGCAAGATATTAAGCTTGAATAAAAAGAATCAAAAACGTCTATCTACAATTTATAGTTCTCTATAAAGGACCTTGGGGAACCGCAATTTGAAGGTGAAAAGTAAATGGAAAGCAGATTTCAGCTGAAAAATTCCATATGATCGATGGAAGACTTACTGAGAATTATCCAGAGAGGTTTTTAAGGTGTGCTAGAGGTAAAAACATCCAACTCCAAATTACACACAAGACACACAACATCCCGCTGTGGATACATCTGATTAATCAGGTCTATTCAGAGCTTGGTAACAGCTGCCTTCTTTATGCATATCTCATGAAAGCAACCCTATTTTACACCTTTCTTCAGAAGAAAGAAAGGTAAAAAGATTTGAAAACCCCTGAAAGGGCCCAGAGTACCTATCACTTTCCAAGTTTGTCTGAGAGATCCTGAGGTTAGATCACTGCTCTGAACCAATCTTTGGGACTTGAGCAACTGACCTAACTCAGCTGTGCCTCGCTTTCCCTCTTGGTGAGTGAGGGAGTTTCATATCAATCACCATTTCTGTGTTTCCTGAAGCTGGCATGAAGCTTTCATTTCTGTAACCTATTATTTCAGTGTTTTTTGTCTCCCTGAAGTTATAAGAACAATAATGTACAGTCACTGTGACATCTAATTATAATTAGCAAAAATGGAGAGGAAAAACTATGCTGTTAATTACAAGTATCTACAGATATTAAGGAATAAATTAAAGTATTAATATGAGCAAAAAGAAGTGAAGTGTAGATGATGTGGCAGATGTATGCTCTTGCCAGACTGAGAAGGTCTGAATGTGGCAGTCCATCACTAACACCATAATACCTTGTAACACTTGAAAATCAAGATCGGATGTTTTAGTGAGAGATAAACTGGCTCTAGTGCTCCAACATCCCTTCACGCTTGGCTGAGTGCAGACCTCCCCTCGGGCACATGAGGAACCAGGAATGGCTTCCTGATAAATGGTTCTTACTTCTGAAGAGAGGGGCCAAAAGCTCTGCTGTCTTATCCTTCAGCTGCAAAGCATCCAGTGATGTGTTTGACCAACTGAATCTATGGAATGGAATGTACCTACAGGAATGACTCTGCACTCAAAGGGTTTTTTCCCTGATCCCAGCCACTGCTCCAATACAGGATCTTGTGTGATAGAGGGATGGGATATTTCCAGGCAGTGAACTTTCTCGTTGATGAGAAGCAAAATATTTATCTCTGAATCTTTGGCAATTTTTGAATAGTGTCATAATCCCCAGAATCTGTGGAATCTGAAACACTGACATATGGTAATTAACCCTCTTTTCATCTCTTTTTGATTCAATTGCACAGGATAAGTATAGTAATGCATAACAGGTGGGAAAATCTGTATTTTATTTATTTATTTTTGCTTTGAGGTGATGGAGATAAAAATCATAGACTGTATTTGATGCAGAATCAAACAAAGACGTGGTGCATTCAGGCTGCTGTATATCCATTCTGCCATGATGTTTTTATTAGTTCTCCTCCTAAGGCTGCTGCTAGGTCCAGGAAAAATGGCTCAGAAGCTGAGCTGTGAAGGTGACACTCTTCTGCATGTGCTGTGACCTTTATGCTGCTGCTCTGGACAGGAGCACAGCTCCACCAAGTCACTTCCCATTATTTATGACATTTCAATTTGAGCCTTAATAAATCATGCTCAGAGACAGTGTGATTTCCCAGCGAAGGAAATGCATACAAGGAGGAGGTAGGTGCAAGCAAATGTCTTGGGAGTCCATGGATGATGATGGCTATTAGAGGAAGATGTGTGGGGAGGCAACCTTGGTTTTACATTGGCAGACTGTCAGTGGAGGTTTTTTCTGGAAATCACATTCCCTGTTGGCGCTTGGTTCGTCATCCAACCCGCCTTCCTCCTCCTCCTCTCCCTACTGCTTCCCCCCTCAGCTATTGAGAAGGCTCTTGGCAAAGACTGTCTCTAATATGTGCTTGCATATGGCAGAACATCTATCTCGATGGAGGCAACCACACATTAATGTATAACACAAATAATGAACAATGATTCATCTGAACAGGCTCGAGAGGAAGGGCTGCTTTTTTCGAATCTGGGCCTCAGTGAAGCTTTGAAGGATAATTTCCACTAAAAATTGGATCAAGTCCATCAAGAAGAACACAAATCCCTGTTTCCTCCAGATTGTTTCACTCGATTCACTAAAATGTTTATTCTACACTCAGAAAAAAGTTGCTGGAATTTCTAAACTGCATTAAAATTAATCCTTTGCTTCTTTACAGTTGCCTTTTTCAGTGCTTCCTTTGTTCCAAGCTGGCGCTTACAGGAGCTTTCATAACCAGCAGGCAATCACATACATCCTTCCTGTTTGCAGTTTTTACTGTACTTTACACAAACAAAAAATGTGGAACAGTCCAAAGTACATCTCAGACATCTGAGAAAGAAGAAGGTAAATGCTGCTAACAGTTCCCAGCAGAAGACAAGAAGAGGATAAAGCCACCTAAGCTTTGAAATGGAGCTGCCTTATTAACTCACGTCTGCCTTGTGAAAATAAGCACATTGGATAACCCAGCAAGACTCAGACAACCCCACAGTGCCCTTGAAGCACAGATCTGCTCTGAAGGGGCCATTCAAACACCAGGATAGTGGCCCTACAAAGGGAAGTGGAAATTAATACACAGAAAGCCCATGCCAGATCATAAAAGCATCGGTCCTGGCACCTAGGAAAGGACAGGGCTTGCCCTACAGAATCTCTAACAAATTAACATGTAAAACACCAGAAGCCTCCACTCCCTGCAGTGCTCTTGAGCTATCTGGCCCATATTAGGCTCTAATTCCAAGTGAGTTTTAATTAAGGACTCTTTCCAGTGCACACCTCCAGCAGGCTGGAATAGCTTGATTTCAAGGTATTGGCCAGCCGTGAAAAATGCTCAGTGGCCAGTGACACTTTTCTGTCCCTCTACTTAACACATGAAGGCCAGATTCAGTGAATGAGCAGCGAGTCACATGCTGGCCAACAAATGTCCTTCCCCATCAGCTGACACTGAAAACAGACACCCTCTACAGCAAGCACTCCAGGATGGTTAACAAACCCTTATTACCTTTCGTGAACCTGTGTCTCATCAAAATTTAAACAGACACATTGTCACACTTCAAAAACATCCTATTTCCTGCCAATGAAACAGTGAATTGCTGCTTAATGTTCTCCAGCGGTATTTGTTAGAGACCAAGGAGCCAGCTCTCTGCAGTCTCTGGTACACTACAAAACACACTCATTTTCCAACAGCCGTGGATCTGAAAATAGACAGGGCTCAGGTGTTTTTACTACAATGCCATGAAAAAAACCCTACAAGCAAACTGAGAAAATAGGCCTTGTTTACACGAGCACTTGATTTTTGTTAGCCCTGGTGCGGCTGTACTGCTGCTGAAAACAGGACAGAATATTCAAGGATTCATGGGCCTTTCAGGACAAAATAACTGTATGGTTTTATGCACCTATCTGATATGCATCAATGGGAAGGGACTGGCTGATTGCTGCAGCTTGAAACAGAGGAAATACTTTTAGTTGCATCCTTATCCTTCTATCTACCGGCTTGCCTATCTACCTGTCTAGTGATACTGCAGGAAAAAATACTTCTCCATCATTTGCCCAAGCTTTGCCTACATGCCACACCAATTTGCTGCTCCAAAGCTAAAGAGGCAGCAGGAAATGGTCATGTTCAGGGTTGCAGAAGCTTTGGAAGTGGAGCTGAAGTCTCTTAGTCCTGCTCTTTTAAGAGACCCACCACCACCACTTCATGGCCAAGGCTCATGCTCAGTGTTTCAGAGATGGCTGTTTATTCTTTGTGGAACAACAGGACCAACTACAGAGGGATGGAAGGAAGTTTGATCCCAGAGTGTGCTAAGCAGGTGGAGGGAAAGCAGCATCAGAGGGCAAAAATGCCTTTGCTCTCACAGAAAAGCTCTCTCTGAAGTGACTGTCCCACCAATGTACAGTGTTTGCTGTCACACAGCTACAGCTTGACCATCAGCCACTCACTGCCCGGAGAAGTGGTGCAATTGCCATCTCTGGACACTTTAAAAAAATATATGGATATGGACTTGAGCACATGGTTGAGTGGTGGACATTTGGTGGTGGGGCTACATTGATGGTTGTACTTGATGATCTTAACAATCCCATGATTTCTATGCTTTACTCTCTCTGGAGTATTTTCCCTTTAATTTACTCTCTCTGGAGTATTTTCCCCTATAATTAGGGAAAATAGTTAAAATATCTTTGGAAAAATAGGAATAATAATAAGGAATATATGTAAGAAATGTTACATAGTTGCAATGAATTAGAGACAATTCTTTGCTAAGAGGCTGCATTAGGAACAACGTGTAGTCTAGATGCACTGGTTTTTTTTTGTTTAGTGCTTAAATGAATGATGTTCATAAGATTTCCCACAGCCCCAAGGAGTACTGACTGATATCAGTGCCAGCCACACAGGTCAATAAAGAGAATTTCTCTATTACCACAATGATTCATGAAAGTCATTACTCCAAATTTGACTCGCTTCCCAAAAAAATCTGCATGTAGCAGCACACTCGCCAAATGCTCCACATGTGCTCTTGGTGAAACTGGTGCAGACACGGTTTTGTGAAACAGGACTGGAAATACTGAGAAATGTGGAAGACACACAGCACATGCAATCTTTAGAATAATTTTCATGCTGCTGGACTGAGCAGGAGCAGCTGCAGAGTAGGGTCTAAGAGCTCCCCACTCTGCCACACCTCCTGCCATGAGGAATACGGAGAGATGGGATGAAGTCAAGTGCCACTGAGGAGCTCTTGGCTCTGTCTCCAGCCCTGCTCCAGGATTTCACCAAGAAAAACCATCTCTACAGCTGGAACCCAGACCCTGCCCACCACACCCAACATCTCTCTGTGTCTCTCACTCACACTTACTTTCTTTTTTTCCTGCTGGCAGGAGACATCTTATCTAGAAGGTTATGCATTACTGTGATACATTTGCTTTTGAAGTACTGAGTGGCTTTTAGAGTCTGGCATTTTGAACTTTCAGGAGGAAGAATGTTACTCTCACAGCAAACTTTGAAGTCTGTTTCCTGAACACATTAACTGTTTACTCTCTTTTTCTCTCTCTTGGCCACTTTAAGCTCCTCTAGAGTAAACACAGCCCTCACACCCCAAAAATCTTATCATCCAGGTATCAAATAACATCCCAAACACAAGAAATTAACCCACCTATTCAAAACACATGGAGTCTGAGAGAGGAATGACACCACATCTGTAATAGAGGCCACAGTTCCCTCTTCACATACTTGTCATTTACACTCTGTGAATGGGGCATCTTTTGCCACTTTTGTACACACATCATAAGAAGCAACCAGTATCACCAAATATTCTTCCTTTTGCAAAGCTCAACACAAATAAATCTGTATCCCAACTATTCTTTCAAGGGCAAGCATTTTGGTTTCTAATTGTCACCTGTGTCTTGCAGACTTTTAACAATAGCTTAGTTGTGAAAACTACAACTGCAAAAAGAAGAAAAAAACCACATCAAAGAAATCTTTGGCTGTATTTGTGTATTCTACCACTTCCAAAAAAACTAGGTCATAATTTCATATTCAGTTACACAATCACTAAATCCAGCAATGACTACAGAAGATCCTGTAATTTATTCTATTCCAAACATAAGTTTAGGATAACAAAGATTCAGCCTGATAACTTCCCTAATTTCATGTAATTCTTTGTCATGAAAACAGAAACAAAAGCAAGTTCTTTGAGTTAGGCTGTGTTGTCAATTTAAATACCTTTGAAAAGACTTTTGTGGTTGAGTGACCTGGGCTGGCTACGTGCTCCAAACAACCAGTCCTCCATTAAAGAACAAAGAAAAGTATGCTTTACTTTTTATCTGATAAACTTACACCCTGATCTTAATTGGTAAGACCATCTTGCAAAATTTGACTTCTTTTGCATTAAAGAAATAAAATTTCTGACTAGAGGTGGGCTGTTTAATTAAAACTGTCACTTCAGAAGATACTAATGTCAACAAAATAAACCTGCAAAACTCCACCCAACATAGACAGTGGAGTTTTGTCAGTGAGTCACCCTTTCCTCCTTAGCAGCAATTAAAAGATATATTGACTCCTTAGCTTCTTTGCAGTGAAACACATTCAAAGCAAGTGTTAATAAACATTTCTCAGTTTCTGCTTGAACCTGATCATCTGCTTCTTGCTATCCAAGAAACAGAAGGAGGAAACTTGCTCAACTCACTGAAAATAAATGGCTTTTGCATAACTGTAACGTCAAGAGAAAACCAGTGACACAGCCACCCCACAGGAGCCTGGGTGATGATGTAGGCAGTTTGAAAGCACAACATTCCTCATGCTGCAGTAAATGTTTGAGCTGAAGAACACAACAAAAAGGTGCACCAGGAAGAGCACAGTAGACAAAACATAAGCCCACCTTGCTCATACTCATTCCCCTTTTTCCCTCTGCCACAAGGCAATGAGAATTAATCGAGGAAACACATCATGTACCCAAGAGCTCCCTCTCGAGTGCCTTGATCTTAAGAGTACATTCCTTCCACATGTGTATCTCCTCAATCTTACCATATTGTTTTCCCTGTGAAAGCTTATGAGAACATTCTGTGCCTTCTTTTTGCTCCCACCCTTCCCAGGAAAAGAGAGATCCAAGAATCTCAAAGCTTTTGAGTTCATACTCGCCCTCCACATTTGGGCAGAATTCCTACTGCTGATTCAGGAGCTTCAGAAGATGGAAACTAGAATTATGTATCTTTTCATATGCTGGTCACAAGGCCTTCTTTCCTTTAAGCCAAAGCTAGGGCCACAATGATTATAAGCTAATCACTGTTGTTTCAAAATTTCCTTCACTGGGTTTGAAAAGATTTATTGGTAATATAATTGTTTTTATTCCTGCATGAACAGAGAACTAAACAAGAACAAATGGTGGGATGATAACTGGCACAAGATGGTGGGTTGCTCCTGCTGCTGAAATATGACAAAGGAGAAGGAAAACCAGTGGATTTGAATCCAGAAGGCACAGCTGGACACAGCTGTGATATGCAGTATTTGTAGGAAAGGAGGCCAAGAGGTATCTGTCCAGCTATCCCCACGAAGGTGTTCCCCAGAGCACTCCCTGCCCCATTCCCTGCCTGGCTGCTGTTGTTCATCACTGCTCAGTCTTCTGATCCAGACTAGGAGAGCTGAGCATGATGTGAACCGGCCAAACACAAGTTGCCAGGTTCACTGCAAGACTGAAAGAATAAAATTACCTTTGGGTTTGGGTTATACATAAAGTGTGAAAGGAACTGGTTCCATCTGGCCCTGAAAGCTACTTTTTTATGAAAGAATATTCAGTACTTTACTATGTTGGCTTAAAACTCCCTAAAGCTTTTAGCCACCTGTATTTGATCACCTGCAGTCTGACTGCGAGGTGGCTGCTCGGCATCGTTCATCCAAACACCCTCCCTGTGCTCAGCCAGCTCTCACACCCACTCACACCCCATTTCACACCTCCACGGCTGCTCTCTGAGTCACAGGGATCACTTGTGTCCCGAAGTTTAAACATTTTCTTGAAAAATCAGGCCGTGAAAAAATGGCAAAAAGAAATAATTAAAATCCAGAATTATACACTTGCAAATGCTGCGCTGGCTTGCCTCGTTTTTCCTAATAAGTCATCCCTGCTGCCCCTAAAATGTACATTTTCTAGGAGGAGACTTGGAGGGCTCTTTCCTTTCCCAAAACCCCCTGCCACCAGAGCTGGTGGCTGCTGCTCCTTTGCAAGGTGACGGCCCTGTCCCCATCCCGACTGTCACTGCATGTCAGACGCTGCTGCGCTCAGCCTCGCTTGGCCTCTGGCCTAGAACCTGCTCTCGGCTTCCTGGCTGCCATTTGGCATGTTTGGTCTATTTTTGTTTTAACTCCTTTTCCTTTCTTAGAACATTTTCCAGGCTGGGAAATTCAATCGGAGGCTGCCCCCAGTGGCTTGGCTGCCAGTAGGGAGGTTTGCCAGCCCAGAGCTGGCGGGGTGAGAATTGGACGCTTCCGCTCCCTGGCTCCTCGTGGACCCCATGCCCTCGGCTCAGCCTGGGCACTGCCGCAGCGGCACCGAGAATATGGGGTGTCTCTGCCTCCCCATTTCCCTCGGGGAACACAGCCAGGACTCCTGGTTTTCCCTGACTTGGCTATTCCAGTCAACGACAGCAGCTCACTGACTGTGAGGCATGAAGCAAAAACGTTAAAGAAAGATGGGATTCTTTCTTCTGCCTTGAAGAGGCTGTTGAAGACTCATCACCGCTGAATAAGTCACCTCCAAGTTGCCACCACTTCAGTGGTTTTGCTGACACAGAAAGCTTGGAAACTTCATGGATTAATGTCTCTCTCTTCCTATGAAAAATTTATGTACAAAAGGTAAAAATCCAGGGTGGAATCGAGGCAGTGCCAAAGGATACAGGTCCAGAGGGAAGGTAAGCTGGACTGCAGTTTCAATGCTGCCATGTAGGTCACAGAACTCACAGCACATTAGGCATGAAGCATACAGCACTCAAAAATCCTAAGTAATATAAAATATTGGAATTTGTCCCTTTGGCAAGAGAATTTACTGTAAGAACATCAAAATCTTCGCGTTTAAAACTAGGTTTCCATACAGTTTTGAATCAAGTTCAAAGCCTTGGACCTTACTGCTACGGCACTCCCCGGCTTACATCCAAGTTATCTAAGAGATTATTGAGCACTCTGGGATGACAAAGAAAATGTTGACATATTTACAGTTAGCTTTCTATAACTTTTAAGCTATGGAATTGATGTCTGGTATCTGCAGACAATGTGCATGATGCAGAGGCTGAAAAAAGAAGGTATTTTGCTCATTTGCTCCTTAGACCTTTCACTGCAAGCATTCACGATATAAATAAAAGCTACAAATATTATTTCGCTCCCAATACAATTATTTACGTTCTCCCACACAGCTTAATAACAAACATATTTCTTTTCAGCGAAGAGAGATCTCAAGTGGTTTAAGGACTACACTGCTTTTATCAGAATGGCAAAATGACCTGCAGCCGTGTCGTAGGGCAGACCCAGCCAGGATAACCCTGTGGGTTGTTAGAAGAGTTATAAATACATTTAGACCACACAAAATCCATGTGCATGTGGATTTTTTTTGAAGAAGAGAAACCAGACTATAAGGTTTGAAGGCCCAAGATCAGAACTGAGTTTCTTTCCTGCAACTGAGACAGCACAGGAAAGTGTGTGCATCAGGAGGGTCTTGTCCTGGGGATGCTCACATGGGGACAGGGCAGGTCACCATTCCTGCTTCCAGGGTGAGACACCTGCATCTCTCCTGTGCTTCCTAACATACTCACATTTGCTGGATTTCCTTTGGCAGAACCCTGGTGTGGCACTGCTGGCCCTTCTGCTACTGTTCCCTGCAAGGGAAGTCTCCTCAACAGACAAAGGTGGCATTCCCACCTCCTGCAAGCACAGCAGGACATCTGGGACAACTGAAGTGAGGTAACTACTGCGACACAAGAGGCAAATAACACTTTTTCTGCTTAAGTCATGAGCTGTTGCCAATCTTGTTTTAACTGAATCTGTGTGAGACGCAAGAGAATTTAATAAAAATTACTAAAAAGCTTTTTACTTTTCTCATTAAAAAAAAAGAAAAATAAAAGCCAAAATAAAAGCCCCAAACACCAACAGTTTGACAGCAAGAATAACCTTCAGTTCAGTGTCAGACTTAATGGAAGAGAAAACATAAGGAAACATTTTCATTTTGAAGGTCCCAAGAGGCTCTTCCAAACAATACCAAGAAAAAACATTGCAGAAGTGCCAAGAATCAGGGGAGTGCTCCATTTACTTATTTTTATGGTCAGTCACTGATCATGCTGATATTTGACTTTGGCTCTGAAATCTTAGCTGTGTTAAAATAAAGATAATTCACAACTCAGGGTAAATCCAAAAACTGAGACACCCATAGAACTACTGCTGCCATCTCTAAATGCTCATTTGTTGTTGATTTTTTATATTTTTACCTTACTGATTTCTAGGACAGTGATATCTTTCTGTATTATGTTCCATGCAGTGGATCATTTACTGTTGGACTTCCTATGCAAGTATCAAAACCACTTTTTCTTTTACCAGAAGAACAAATCTGAATTTATATATTTAAACTATCACAATGCTTACCACAAGTTTTAAGACTCTCATAGGTGTCAAAAGGCTTTCAATAAAGTATAGAGTGCCACAAAACAGAAAAAATAAAGGGAAGTTGCCAAATAAAAAAACCTCCCAGCCTTCCACAGGGTCCTTCAGACTATGGCATTTACATACCTTCAGACACCACTGAATTACCTTTAAGATATCAGCTGTCTCACTTGCTCAAATCTCCACAAACATGGGAAAGCCACTGACTGTGGGATGGTGGCCAGTGCCCACCTGAACTGTGCAGAGCCCACGGGTGTCAGTGAGGGACAGAGGCAAAACCTGTCACAGCAAATGGGTTCTCCCACAGTACCTGGTCATGCATTATATAAAAACCACCATTTCCACTGTGCTGCTGTCCCTTGGAGCAAGGGGGAAGATCTACCAATCCTCAGATTAGTTACCACCCACTGAACAAAGCGCTCAAGGTTGCACTGCTGAATTCAGGAATAGAGCTCTATGTTAATTTTACAGTGTTCCTCAGACGAAGCACCTCATGGTATCTCAGTGACTGGATCTGGGTTTATTTGATGCTGCCAAATTTCCTCCTCCAATCCTGTCTATCTCCTCTCTCACTGGCCTCTGTATTAACGAGACAGAGCTAACAGATTGTGGCATGTCAACATGCTGAGCTGACATCCTGCTGCCCCCTCCGTGTCTGTCTGACTTTTAAGCTTTTTCTTTCCATTTCCCTTCTGGATTAAGTGTAACATGCTCTGTAGTCCAGGAATGCCTCTTGCTTTGGCTGCCTTGCCTCTCTTTTTGGCATGCTCATGGAGCCACAGGGAATCTTGCTGAGGCTGGCTAAGTCACATGTTTGCCCTTTAATGAACATTAAAAAGAAAGCAGAATCTCTGCCATTTTGATGTTTCTATTAATACTGGCCACAAGAAAGCTCAGGTTCCTGCAACAAAGATCACAAAATAAACCAAAGGCATCTGTAGCAGCTGATGCAGAAGGGCTTGATCATATTGCAAAGAAAAGATCAATTATTAGGCAGAGCAAGGCATGTGCACTTAGTTTAAATTTGTTCAGCACAGCAATTTGGTAAATTTTGCTGTCACTTCCTGGCATTTCTGAGCTTCATCTTGAATGACCTTTACTTAAGGATTTATTTTCCCTCACTGAACTAAAGATGTTCAGCACAATGGAAACATGTCTTTGGGAAGTCACCTTATGGGATACAGCTTGAGGCTGGGAGCTGAAACAGTGATGTTCTTTCATAACCCTTTCCTTGTTTCTCTTGGATCCAGCAATGGTGGAGAACACTTGGGGAATTATGACTTGTTTTTCCACAGATGCCCCCACACAGGGACATCTCTTCTGGGGAACAACAAAAGCAGGTGTGCAAAGACCAGGGGGAGGCAGGGAGAGGGAAGGACAACATCCCCAGTACCTCAGTTTCAAGTTCAGCTACAAACACATCCAGGAAACTCAACCTGCTGTCCTCAAACAGTGATTTGCTGCGCAAAAAGCAACCACCAAACCAAAAATATGACTGTGTTCAGCTGGAGTGACCTTTGCAAGAAATCTAGGGGAAAAGAAAAGAGCAGAATCTTTCCTTCCAAGGGAGGATTGTGAATTGTCTCCCAACTGCACTCCTGAGCGTGAATCAATTTTCTTCCAGTCGATAACTAGCGCAAAGGTTCTAACCTTCATTTGTGCTCCAAATACTCAATCGGGGATGTAGAACACATACCAATTAAGCAATTCAGCTAAAATAAGAAGGCCGTGAACCAACATCGTTGCTGCAGCTGCCCCTGAGGGATCGAGGGTTAGCAGCTTGGGGAAAAGGTAATTTATTGAGCTTAATACTCTGCGAAATGTTCTCATGATAATAAGATTGTAAGATCGTTTTAATATCTGAAGTCATGTTGAAAAGGTCATTTCTCACTTTTTACGCCTACCTAAGTCATGTAAATTAGAGCTACTCAAACAGAGTTGAGGATGTTTGCAGCCTAAGTTTTTCTACATTTTTGGATGACAGAGAAAAATGTCAGTAATCCCAAGTGGTGGACACAACCAGCCAGCAACCATGAGTTTTAGAATAGCAACAGTAATGGAAGCAGCTGCTTTGGCTGTGCATTAGGCCAGCATTTCATCTTTGACCTAGCATATACTATTCAGACTTTTGTCCTCCTTTTTAATGTTGTGATTTGTTAAAAAAATTATTTCAGACACACTGCATGTAATCTGAAAGGGGAGGAGAATACAGTTGATGTATTTGCCAGAAGTTTTATAACCCAGGGAAATGGGGCATTGGCAATTTCACAAAGTACTTGCCTCTTTTCCAACATGCTTTTTTCCACAAGAGAATTAACTTTGAGATTCTTTTTTGTTTCCTTTTTTTAAAATGCTTTCTAGGCAGAAACTTTGTAGACTTTGCCTCCACATCTCCCAGCCAACATTCCTAAATCACAACTTGCAGCTGCCCTTGCTATTGAGGCCTCAGAGCCTCCATTTGGCAGAGCACCAGCATCATGCCAGGATGTGATGCTTCTGTGATGTGCACAATTACCCAACAGGGATGGAGCAGAGATCCCCAAACGCATTTCACTAAGGCCCCTGAATCATATTTGAAACAACTCTTCAAAATTTATAACAGCATTAGGCTATCTAGGCCCTTAGTTTCATTTATGTTTTGAAGCTTCAAATCCATCACACAATGGAGCTAAACGAGGGCATTATTCAGAGCAGTAATGCACTTGATCCCATGGAGGCTAAATGATAGAAATCCCATCCTGCTCTCTTATTTTCCAGCATCTTCTTCCCTCCTCATCTTTCAGCCCCAACCCTTGTCCTTTACACAGCCATTATAAAAAACAACTCTCCCAGGAAAACCTCCCTTGCTGCCCCCTCACCCTCCTAATAATTTTTCCATCTCGTCTCTCCTGAACCACTGCCCCATTTGTGACTCCTCACTGCTCAGGCCACAAGCTTTTCAGAGGAAGTCGCCTGTTTTCCTCTGCTTGGCAGTGAGCTCCAGAGGTGCTATGCAAACGATTTATTATAACAGATTATGGCCCACAGTAATTTAATAGACTGGAAAGCCCAGCTGAGGAGAGCCGGCGATCCAGCATTCTCACAGCGTGCCACGCTTGTATTTTTCAATACATAATACATAAATCTCTCTGCTGTTGTGGCTCTGTTTTCAGATTTGCTGGGTTTTGTATGGGAAAATTTTCCGACTATTTATCAGCTTGATCTTCTCTGTCAGCCTTTATCATGCCTCACAGTTCTCCTAAAAACTCGCTGAAACAGAGAGATCAAGGCAGCTGCCAAACAATGTCCCAGCCTTCCAGGGGTGGGGCTCTGCAGAGGGCTGTATTCCTCCACGACAAAACTGTCACCCTTATTATGATAGCAGCACTAATAACAGTAACATTGAGCTGAATCACTCTGTCTCAGCAGAAAAGCTGGGAGGGAGAAGAAATGTCTGCCTGCTTGTCTTTTGGCTTCCTTGGTTAGGTCCAAAGGGTTGAGGGGAAGACACTTGGAAGGAAAAAGAATCCCCCTCTGTGACATTTGGGGGATTCACTGAGGACAATTCTTCCATGATAATGCTGCACCCCATTATGATCTGTTTTGTTACTAATTGGCCACATCTAATAACAATGCTGCCAGGAAGTTCTCCAGTAGCCATGAGAGCACTCAGCTGACAAAGTTCATGCCAGCTTCCAGGTAATGCCCCCCTCCCCCAGCTCTGTCAATGCTCACTCTGCTTTTCAAGCTCAGTTTTGCTAATGAACACATGGCATCCCGCTAGAAAGTTTTTCCACTATGAACTGTGCTTTCAAGGAAGGTGATTCACAAATGAAAGATGGAAAATATAATCCTGAAAAAAATGAGAAAATGGAGTAGCAACAAAGATCCTGAACAAAAGCGAGAGGATTTTTCATTTGGCCAATGGATTAAAGGTTAAACCTGAAACCCGCCTTTCACTTGGCTAGATAAATGTGCAAGAGTGTGTACTTGAATGCAAGGCAAAAAACACAAGGAGCATCAGTTTTGGACACTGTCCTCACTGAGAGATTCCAACTTGGATGTCGACTGCTCCTAGCAGACTATCACAGAAGGCACTTGAGCACCAATGCCTATGGGGTTGTCTCCCCCTTTCCCCTTCTCTTCAGCAGCTCCCGAGCAAGTGAAGTTTCCAAAACACAAGCAGAATGTGTATGACTGTGAAACAATAAATCACAAAGTTTGCCTCACTTTGGCACTCTGTCTGCTTTGCAAATTTGCACCCTGCTTGGGATGAATGTGGCTGTAGGTATTTCATGGGCAGAGCCAAGCAGTGGTTAACGGGAAACCTGCTGTCTACTCCTTCCAGCACGTGCCAGGCACTGCAGCCTGCGTGTTAATAGATGATGAATCGCTATTTGGGAGGAATATATGTTTTACATATAGCTTAATATGCGTTTATAAAGAAAGGCTGGAACTTTTTAATTCCCGGCATTTATACCTTCAGCCAATTAAAAAAATTCCAGCACAGTTTTGGAGGAGCCAATATTTCATTGTAGACTGGAAAAATCTCCGCAAAAGGGAAAAATAAACTCTCGAAGCACACGAATAGTACAAATTACAGAATACATTTTCTGCAATTCTCCAAAACTTATCTGGAATGCTACTTAAAAAAAAAAAAAAGGAGAGGGTATAAGATTACATGGAAAAAAATACACACCTTTCGCACATGTTTTTTTAAAGTCAGCATATTTGCAGGGAATTTTGCAGCATACATAATAAAAGTGCAGAGAGAGGCAATGTATTTCAAACAGCTTCAATTTTTTTATTAAGATCACTCATTCCTTTTTCCTCTAATTCTTTTCATAACAACAGCAAGTCTCTTCCTGAGTTTTTATAAGTTTTGTATGGCACAATCTCTCAAGAAGTAAAAACAATAAGTGATGGTCTAGTGGACTTACCGCAGTCAACAAAAAAAAGGTGTGTTTATTGCTCAGTTAGTGACTCCAATTAATGCCAGGTCTGTGAGAGACAATCAAGGCAGGATTCATCTGGCTATCGTAACTCCAGGCGCCTGGCTCCTAACTCTGGCCAGTCTTTCCTCTTGCTCCAGCCCTCCTCTCGATCAATAAAAGGACTAAACCACATTCAGCCAGATTCTGAGAGCTAGAAAACCACAGCCACACCACCAGCCAACCACTTTCATGCTCCAGTGTCTCACAATGCAGCACAGCTACGTGGCAAACTCCTGCACGTTACACACAGATGGGTTTTAAATAAAAGCACACACCAAACCAGATCTCAGAGAAACTCTGCTCCCAGGAGGCCATCCAGAGCCAACCTACAATGTTGGAGGGAAGAGCCTGGTGCTCTCCTTCACAGACCATTCAGCCCTTTGCTAACTGATGACTGCGCAGAGCACAGCCAAGAAAGCAACCATAGACAGTGCTGAATCTGGAAAACGTGAAGCATGAAAGAAGCGTTTAACTTCATATATTCAAGCAGATCAAAGATTTCTAACTCAAACTTTCTACGCGTCAAACTTTGCAGCTGTTCCCTTTATCAGCTCACTAGGAAAAAGTCTCTGTGGATTGGTGCCATTCTTCGTAAAACCTCAATTGCTCTGCAATAAAAGAGGTCTAATTTTTACAGTACAGTTCTGCTTATATTTAGTATCAACATCTGACCACAAGTGCCAAATATAAAAGTTACTGGGACTCACTCTAATTGCGTTTCATGCTCTCTTTGTGCACCAAATCCTTCAGCCTTACTCAGGCAGCTGACATTTGCTTCTACCAGTAAATACTTAACTTCCCTTCAATGTGGAAATCCAGCATGAACTTCCATTGCTTTAGACTGGAACCAAAATGTTCTTCGCATGTGAAATTCTACATGCAGTATAACACAACAAGAGCAATATTCTACCTCAGCTGTCATGCCTTTAAAATTTTCTCTAAAGCAAGAATAAACACAATAAAAAATGCACCAATTCCTCTCTTTCCTGCTCTCCTCCTCTTGAGGAGTTCTCAAAGCCAATTAAGACATCATTAAACAGTCAGGCCAGCAATGGAAGGCAGAGCACCGTGGAGCACCTACAGCACGACTGCAGCCGCTCGTTAGAGCAAAGGCCGTCATCCCAATTAAGAACGTTCACTGTTTAAGCAGCACAGCAATTGCAATCCTTTTGGCATTCAAGGCTGTGTGACCCTGGCAGGGATGAGGGGGCTGCAATCCTGTTTGGGAGTGCAAATTAAGCTTCCAATAGTTGGGTGCAAACAGGCTTTCCATTAACTTTTTCCTTTTCCAATATTTAGTTTAACTACCTGTGTCAAAGCCAGGGGGACATTTACTGCTAAGAACATTCATTTGCAGGCCCATCTCTTGCCCAAATACCTAAAGGAGTAGAGCAATAGTCTCATGTTAATGCACATCTTGGTTAAATAAACCAGTTTTCCAGGCTGCTGGGTTTTCATTTACATTTCTGGTAGATTAGCCTGAGCTATGGAACCGAACACCACGTATACCAGGAAATGGGAAGAGGTAAATTAGTCCTTTCTTGCACAACTTCCCACCTAAGAGCCACCTGGCTCCACCAGGTCTCAGCCACTTGAGTTGCCCATGAGGCTCTCTGCTTCTGGGGGCTTTACACAAACCCCCTAAACCATGGAATATAGCCTCAGCTAATGAGATATACTTGGGGCACCTTCCTTGGGGTTTGAACTGGGGTGTTTATCCAACCTACCTGAGGCAGCCACCAGGAGGGAAAAAAAAGGAAAAGGAATGATAATAAAAGGTTGATTAATTATGTGCAATAACTGGGACAGCATATCATGAAAATTCCATTCTTGTTTACTCAGCTAATTCACTTTTTATGAGTGTTTAGGCTTTAAAGCAAAACAAAGCACTAATTACCCAATTAACGAGCAATTAAGTTACTGCAGCCTAATAGCCTGTACAGTGGCTGCCTTTATGAGTCTGATGGTGAGTTAGAGACCCATTAAACAAATTTATACACAGCTGTAGCAAACATTACATTTCCAGAGATGTTACATTACATGCTAATATTTTCACAGCATTGAAACATCATTCACTGGTTTAGTGAATAGAGTTTGCCAGTTTACTCAGCCGAGCTCTGACAAAGGGAAGGTCTCTCACATTGTACCAGCACTTATTACCCAGGGATGGATGAGAAGTGGATCTCTGCATTTCAAAGCCTTCTTGAAAAATCCAGTGATTTTTAAGCAAGGTGAGTAACATTTACTTTAGAACTTTTTAATTTTGCCTTAATTTAGGAAGAAACCACATTCCGGTCATTTTCAACAAATAATTGTGCTTATTTGCAGGAGTCTAAGCTGCCCTCTGTAGCAGGTGACATTGTACTGAAAATTTTAGGTTGGCAAGGGGGTTGTGAAGATGAGGACATTTTACTGTGTGGAGAGACAAGATGTTTCTGTAAACTCCTGTAAGGCAGATGGGATTACCTGTGACAAAGCATGACATCCCTGAATGATGAGGCAGTATTAGCAGCAAGCTCTCCCCTCCTGCACACTGAGCAGCAACAAAGCACAGTGGCATGAAAGCTAAGGAAGAGTTTTGGTCGTAGCTCCAGTGCTCTCTTCCCCCTTCAATGACTACATCAAACCCACCATATTATATCTGTATTTCAGCGTGGTTCAATTTTCACATCAATAATGGGTGTATCTTTTAGTGCAATTTTGATTGCATGGAGAAAAGCTCTATTTGTAAAGCAACCGTTTCGTCAGAGTTTAAGAAAATATATTTTCTTCTGAGTGAGACTAAATGAAACTCAAAATAGATCAATCATTTCTTTCTGCCCATATAAGACAGGTTTCCATTTATCTACTAGCACACAATAAAAACTGAGTTCACCTCTTCCACAGGCATAGTATCACTTCAAAGCACAGGCTGCTCTATGTAAATAAGGAATGTTTCATAGACCAAAATCATGTAAGCAGTGCAGTATCTCCCTACCAGGCTGCTGCATTTCCCCAGGAACTCCATGGAAACACACTGTAAGCAGTAAAGATTATTGGGTATAGGGGTGGCCTGACTTTAACCTGATCTTAAAGACAAGCCATTATTTGGAAGTCCAGGAGCTGGAAGGATATATTTTTTCAAGTTGCACACACACATCAAACCTTCAAGCTGGTATTGTCACAGTCCCACTGAATTCCATGAACTGCTCAGGTCTGGTTCCTTCATGTTCATCAATAAATACAAAGACACACCTGTGCTAATGAATTTGAAAACATGAGGAGATCTCATCTGTCTTGTGGATAAACAGTCCTGCTCACATCCTGTCCCCAGACACTTCCCCAAGCAGAATTGCTAAGGAGACCCCATTGCCTTTGGCCTGTGCTTAGAGTTCCTTCTTGTGTAAATTCTCTGATATCTAATAAGGCATAAGCTTAAGCTTCAACATCTTCCCGAGTGGGAATACTGAAGATGTGTTATTTTCTCTTTTTTTGCCCCACAAACACTGCAAGAATTTACTGGGTTAGAGATATTTACTGTTCCGTCGAATTTGATGGACCAACTCTCTGATGGGATTAAAAAAAAAAAATTAGAATGGAGAAGTACAGCCAGACACACTAGGACATGTGACTGCACAGATTGAGCTTTCTTAGAAAACCAGGCTAAATGAGAAAAATAACCATCTTCTTTGGTAGTAGATAGCTATAGGTGTACCAAGGTAGATTTTTTAATGGTATTTAAAAGCAGCATGGAAAAAGTGTGGAAAAACATCAGGAGCAATAGCACAAAGCCAGAAAAGCCTTCATTTTGTGATCGTAAACAGTGTAGGAAGGTAAATGGTCACACAAAATGAAAAATGTGGAAAACAAACCTGAGGGCAACAAATAAGAGCCAAAGCAACTACATCTCACTTAAATAGGGACATCTTTTAATCATGTCTTAATGCTTTCTTAAAAACTTCATCACCCATCAGCCACTCAGATTGGCAACCCAGCAGCATCTGGTTTTGACTGAATAATGTCTCCCAATTTATCTTTAGTCTTCCATTTTTAAATTTTAATTTTTATTAAAGAAAAGGTCTTACCTGGCCTGTTTTGTATTGTTCTCTCTGCTCTCTTTTTTTTAATCTAAAGTAATTTCAAAGAGTGAGCGTCAGATATCAAACCCAATATCCTTTTTCTCATTAGCACTTTTCCCGTGCAGACCTTCAAATGTGGTAATAATTAATGAGTCTGTGTCAGAAAATGAATAAAAGATGGCTCAGATGCTTCACTGTTCAGGGCTGACCTTTAGCTGAGTCTACTGTATTAATATATTCTTGTGTTGTCAGACTCAAAGAGCTAACTGCCTTATGAATTATTTATCAACACAAAAAGTCTTAACCAGAAACAGTGTTAACATTAATTTCTAACCCTCTGTGTCACAGCAAAGCCTGCCTGCACTGCATAATTGAATTTTAGTTTTAGACAAGCAATCAAAGCACAAGTCGCTGTTGTTGTAAGTGTGGCTGCCTATGATAGCAAGAGGAACGGCTGCTCTTTTTGCACATCTGGTGCATTACAGGCAGCTCAGGTTTCTGTGAGCAATAAGCCTGGCTGCAGACAAATGTGGAATGGGTTTGCAGGGATGAGGAGAGCTGTGGCTCCCTCCTCTCCACAACACTTCTAGATGCTGAGCTGCTCATTGCCCTGCTATTGCTATTTCTTAGTGGGGCTGGTATGGAAATGTGTTACTTCTTCTCTGCTTCCAGCACACTGAGGGGCTGCTGCACCTGAACCACGGCAGATGAGGCTGGGAACACTCCAAAGGCTCTGGCTCTTGGTTTTGCTTTTCCACCTGGTCTCTCCCAGATGAGAGCCCATCTATCTCCTTGCTCTCCCCTGCGTGCTCCCCAAATGCATGAGCTTCTGCAACCCCATCATCTGCAGCTGCTGTAGAAATGGGTTTCTACTGCTATCCCCAGCCAATTCTGAGCAATTGTCAAATTGATTTACAGGTTACGCTTGATTTGTATCACACCAACCCTACTAAGGCCTAAGATTCAAGGACTCAGTTAGGACTTAAGGGCTGCATTCACAGCTCTTCCCTCCAGGAGAGTCTTGGGAAATGATGCTTGTGCTGGACCAAGAGCAGAGATGTAACAACACATGTGTAGGAGGGGAATGACTCTATTCCCTGGTGGAATACATCAGCCTGCACTCACAGCTCCTGGAAAAGCAGCACCAGTCTAGTACCTTTTTTTTTTTCAGTTCACACTCAGTGACTGAGGTTTGTTCATCCCTGAAGAAACAGTTCAGAGATTACCAACAGAGCATGAGTGCCTTATAGAAATGAGACATAGCTTTAGGCTCTAAATCCTGCAACAACTGAGCCAAACAGCAGCTTTGGTAGCTTTCTCCCTCTGTTCTCAGAGTCGGCAAGGGCAAAAAGAGAAGAATTAAATCCTGTTGGCTCCTTCCCATCTAAGTAACGAATGAAGAGGGAACTCTTTAGTCTTGCAAGATATCTTCTCTGACTTTTCCTGGGAGCTTAAACGCAGAGGCTGAATGAGAACCAAGAAAGCCCAGCACAGAGAGAGGCTGCTGCTGACAGACCTCCATAGGAACTCAGGACCGAAAAGGGATGATGGAGAAGCACCAAAGGCTCAGACAAGTGACAGTGCAGCTGAGGAGAGGAAGACAGACATCCTGTGAAGCACAAATGCTGCAGCTCCTTCAAGGAAGAGTAACCCTACCCAAAGAAAAAAAGGGAAAAAATCTGAGCTGTGCATTACCTCAGTGCCTGATACAGGGAATGGGTTTGACTGTGTCTTCAAAACCTGTTGTGGTCTCACAGCGACTGCAGCTCCTGCTGGGGATGTTGGCATCCAGAACAAAACCCCTGAACTACAGGTACACTGACTCTGAGGAAGGAAAGCTGTTTTGACAAAGCTACCAGCAGGATCTGGATGCTTAATTCAAAATAATGGAAACTGGGTGCCCTAATCCCCAGAGAGCTTTGAGAAATTTTAATAAAGAAGATCTCCACTGTCTCCAAAGTGAGGAATGAGCATTACCCTTTACCTAATGACTGTCTTAATAATCAAAGGTTCACTCTTCCCAGGAGCTGAGCGTATCATGCCTTTGCAACAAGAAAGCAGACGACTTTGAGCGTTTTAATCTGAGCTGAAAAGTGCTGAGCTTTGCGGGTGTTAGGCTGTGTGATTCTGGGTTTTCCATCCAAGATTGCCAGCCAAGTTTCAATGGAAAACAAGACACGACATTTTTCAACACTCTGCTAACTCTTCTTAAGACTAATCTTTTATAGGCACTGGGATCTTCAGAGCAGATTATTTTCTGTAGTTGTTTTTATTTTTACTCTGGAGCCTATGATGGAATAAATCAGTCTTTGCCAAACCAGATACTTTTCTTTGGCAGACATTTGCATATTAAATCTAAAATTGTTTGCCATGACACAGTGAAAAGCAATTCTTGAAAGCCACTTCACATCCTTCCTGCAAGATCTCACTAGCACCTCCGTAAGTAACACCAACCTGTTTTTTTGGAGGTCTGATAACCTGGCACATTCAGCTGTTCCTTGTACCATTAGTGCTCCAAGCAAAATCGATGATCAAAGGTCTGGAAGACACGCACTTCTGCAGTAAATCCCCAAGACAGCTCAGGTCTCCCTTCAATTTGGTATTTATTAGCTTTTTCCCCAAACACAGCACAAGATGGTGACGGCTAATTCCCATCTGCACACGCCTGCTCCCAAGCTATGGAAAATGACTCCACAGGCCAACTGGAAGCTGAATAGTTTATCCATGAGCCAAACAAGTGAGATTTAAGGATGAGTGATACGCTGGGATTGACTCTTTGCCCCGCCAAAGGCTCCTGCAGGGTATATCCTATGCAGCACATCACAACGTTGGCAAACAGATGGAAATAGCTCCTTGCTTTATGGCTATTGCACCAGCACGGTGACCTGCTCCGGATCCCACTGCTTCCCATGTCCCAAACTCTCTCTGTCGGTTGTGTAAAATATGTTACAATTGGGGATATATATATTTTTTTAATCTTCCACTTCAATATACCAGACTAAGCTAGTAAAAAAATGAGACGGTCATGCTCTTTTAAAATAACAAAACACCCACCCTGGCAGTTATGACATAACCCGGCAGATTTTTCTTGTTACTTTGCTGTTTTAAGTGCCTCACTCAATGTGAATCCAATTACCAAGGCCTTTGTTTTCCCTAACAAAGGGACTGTGTTTCGGGGCTCCGACTCATCTGGCTTTAATCATCTCTCATGAGGGGAGCTCACTAACAACCACCTTGGGATACCTTTTATGACAGATTTGGGAAGGCGCATGAAAGAGGGGGTGGTTTGAAGAAAGAGGAGATGAGGTAGATCCCCCTCTCCCTTTTTTTTGTTGGTTTTTTTTGACAAGTGCATAGGCTTTCCACAGTGCTCCAGTAAACTCGAGTATGACATACCCCTGGCCACGGATGGAAGTGATTTTCGAGTGGCTATTTTTTTGGACTGAACTGTGGTTTATTTTAGAAGTCTCCAAAGTATTCTGAGAGAAGGAAGGGAGGGAAAAAGGCGAGCTCTGGATCTTCCCTGGCCCATGTGGCTGAAAATTACCCATTTTACTACTACGCAGCCCTGAGCCAGTTGGCCAGCCTGGACAGACATGTTTTCTTTTCCCTTTTAGGCTTATTCTGTAACAGATTTTTCCTCATAAAAGTTACAACTGGTGCAGCTCCTCTCAAGTTTGAAAAGCAAAACTTTTGAAATCCATAGGACTCAATTAACGTGGCTCAGCACCACAGATCCTTCAAGCAGCACAAGGAATGAGACTCTGCTCTGGTAGAAAATGGGAATTTCATTCTCTCCTCTTTCATTGCAGGAGGCAATCAGGGTTGCTCAAGTCACGCTTTAAAAGTAATCATTTCAATACCAGGCTAGTAAACAAAGTCTTATTCCATCCTGAAATGTTGTATTTAAAAGGGAAAACCCTTCCCCAAAGCAATCTTTCCCTGCTAATTGCAGTGTAAAAGACCATCAAACATACTGTAAGTATTATTTTCTCAATGTTGCATGAAAAATTTATGGTGCAATTTCCATTGTATTCAATAACCAGCACAAAGACTAGTGTTAAGCCTAGAAAAGCTTGTTTTAATCACATATTAATATCAGTTATTTTGCTTTCATTCAGTTTATTAATTTTTTTTCACAGGGCCATGAGCCACAGCTACAGTAATTCCCAAATACCTGATAGGGAAC
The DNA here is from genome assembly GCF_008360975.1 of Lichenostomus cassidix. Taxonomy (NCBI): domain Eukaryota; kingdom Metazoa; phylum Chordata; class Aves; order Passeriformes; family Meliphagidae; genus Lichenostomus; species Lichenostomus cassidix. The sequence goes on along the minus strand of NC_139496.1, from coordinate 6,371,204 downwards.
AGTACTTAAGGTTTCTGGGTCAATCCTTTTTCACTGCATGTGACAAGGACAGGAATCTGCCAATTATCCCTTCTCTCAACATTTTGGTAACCCCAGCAAATGGCCCACAGTCACACAAAGTCTTCTGAAGGCTGGTCTATTGTCTCAAAGGTTCCTGGCTGTTGCAGCACTTGCTCTCAGAGCCCATTATCCCCTTGTGTATTGGGGAAAAAGAAATCCCCAGCTGCAATGACAAAAAGCTTTTTTTTTTTTTTTTTAAGAAGGAAGTACAGTAGAGAACTGTCCAACTTTGATGAGAATCCCAAATGTTTCCTGAAGGCCCACTAAATTAGAAAAATGAGGCAAACTGTGAGAAGTAGCAGAGTCTAGGGCCTGCCACCCAGCTGTGGCTTTTGCCTAGTTAAACTGGGATATTTGGGAAGAACTTCACCCTGCAGTGTTCACAGCATCTCAGCTCTGGACAGGACCACCTAATCCCTCCTTTCTCTTAGCAGGATCAACTCACCCCTGCTCTTTGCTGGAAGGATGGCAATCTACCCCAGCACCTCTGCCTTTTCCAAAAGCTTTGGAAAGCTTTTCATATGCTCAGTTTGCCTTTGAACAATCATTTTAGATGAATACAACCATCACCAAAACAGAGGAGAGAATTTCTGCTCTGGGACAGCCTATTCACAATTTCTTTTTGGGTTGGAAAACAACGCACAGACCTGTACCAGGCACAGCACTGCACTGACAACCCCACACAAATCACAAGAGCTACTGTGTTAGGCTAATGTGGGCAATGACCCAGGCAACATGATTTACCAGTACAGTAACTATCATACATTTCATGTTGATTTACTAAGTCCTTACATGAGCACTGGAACTAAAACTTACGTTGGATGTTGCAGAACTCAAATGAGAATTGTTTTGGTCTGCTCAGAGCACAGGGCCATCCCCAGGGCAGTGGCAGGTCTCCAGCTGAAGCCCCTCCACTCCAGACCCTTTCTCCTACAGATCCCAAGTGCCCCCAGTGAGTTACACACAGAACCATACAAAGGCAACCAAGTGAGTCACAGACAAAAAATTAGTGTGTTCTTCGCAGAACAGAGGAAAAGGCTTATTTAGCTATGAGCTTTCCCACCTAGCTTAAAAGGTCTGCTGAAATGAGATTGCTTGGCTAGGCTTCCAGTAAGGCAAGGGGATGTTCAAAATCAGGCCTGAAGATTCTGTGGCCATCACTCAGTTACCATGAGCTGATGGAGGCAGTGAGCATCCCTCACTCTTGGTTCTGCCCTAACCCCCTGTGCTTGTAAATAGTTGACATTAACTGGACAGGGGAACCATCTGGGCACAAGGAGGTTATGCCTTGGTTTTGTGGGTTTCTTACTATACAGAAAGATCAATGCAGTTTCCCCATAAAACACTAATCACTCTAACTCTCAGTATGAATAATTAAGAGCATTAATCATATTTCAGGCAAATATTTCCATACAGTCTATTAATATATCCCAATCAGATCAGAAAGACTCAAGCCCTGTAAAAACTGAGATTCTAAGCCCTGCTAAAAGCAGCTTTTTAAGACATACTGTGGTTCCAGATGTTTTGCACAGCTATTCATTTAGCTTGTAAACAAGCCACCAAAAACATTCCACATAATGATGGGAGAACCGCAATTACATTGTTGTGGCGATTTACAAAGAGCTCAGCATACTTTTGTGATTTAGAGAAGAGAAATCTCTCATTCTTTCTGAGAGCTGATTTCCAGATTTATGTCTGTGCTGTGAAGTGCCCTGGGAATCATTAAAATGGTGACAAAGAAAAGTGATTTTCTTTATTAGAAGAGGAATGAAAGAGGGGAGGGTGAAATAAGAGAAGCCTCCCTTCTCTCCCCCACAACAGATTACTTTCCTCCTTGTCACGGAATTTATCTGGAGTCAAATGATCATCAGGTAGCATTGATACTCCTTTGTTTCAACTTTTATGCATATTTATTAACAACAAATTGCTAGAACAGCAGCACTCCAGTCTATCCTACGACAAACTCCATCCTCTGGATCACCAAGCCCTGCTCAAGGAATGGTACCAGCAGTGTGCCCTCCCCACAGCCTGCTGCCCACATGGCACCTTTAAGGTTGTTGGTGCTAAAACTTGGAGAAGTGGCACAAAATTCACTGCATGCCATGGGAGGCACTTGCTCCCTTTGCTGCCATGTGGCCACATCCATACTGGATGAGCACAGCTGCTCCTTGCTCAACATCCACCCAACCTGGCCTTAGACACTTCCAGGGGGGAGGCAGCTGCTCTGGGCAACCTGTTCCAGTGCCTCAGCACCCTCGGAGGAAAGAATTTCCCCTGTGTATCAATGAATGCTTCAGAGTGAGAGCAGAGCCCAATTGCCCTGGGCCAGTCTCACTGCCAAAGTTTGTGGATAACACAAACCACCAGCTGGGACACACTGCGCTGTCACCCAGAGCATTTCATTTCAAGTGTTTAACAGGCACGGGCAGTTACAGTTTCAAACTGATTCTGATTTGAGCTGGCCAGTGAAAATGGAAATCTCTATATCCCACTAGCAGTTCCCTGAGCTGGGAAGACCTCATGATCACCTTATCTCATTTTGTCATTTGTAATACAAGCTAATTGCTCCAAGCCAAACTGGTTTCAGTCTTCATCTCCAGGTGCTCCCTTTGGTCCTGCAAAGGGTCACTTCAGTTCAATGTTCAAGCTTTATTCTACTTCTACAGCACAAAAAATAAAACCAGATATTCCTCTATAGAAAAAAAGACCAAAGAACCAAATCAGCATTTTCAGCACTTCATAGATTTGCTGCTTTCATTCAAATCCAGCCCAGTGGCCACAACTCCAACCTCCAGCTCCAGGAAATGCTCCTGTTTACGCTCCAAGTCACACATGGTGTGGCCACACAGCTCATCTTTGTGCCCTGACCCTGCCTGCCACTGCCAGCAAGGGGGGACAGCACGTCCTCAAACCCTGCCCCAGGGTCAGGATCTAAAGGCAGCCACCTCCAAACCAAGCACTGCTAAATTCTGCCTACAAGGACACAAAGGTGCCTTTTGGAGTCTAATTTTTTTTGAGCTATTTCAGTGAAATAGTTTTATAACTCCTGGCTGCGTGGTGATAGCTGAAGGTGAAGATTTTAATCTTGATGACAGTGCAGAGCCCCAGGGCACTGTGACTGCTGAGCTGCAGGTGACCTCCTCCCAGGGCTGGGGCTGACCTGGTGCCCTCCAGAGCATGTCCCCATGTCCCACTGCTCCCCAGCCAGCACTCGCTGCACAGGTAAATCCTGAGCCTGCTGAGGTAAATTAATGAACAAGTGACATCCTCACCATAATTTCTAGGGAGAGAGTGATGAGAGGCCTTAAACGCGATTGCTTTCCATCTGTATATGTGCTTAAAGACTGTAAAATAAATTAATGGGGAAATCTAAAACATAATGATAAGGATTCCCCACTGAACAGGTGTTTTTTCCATCCATGAAATTACAAGTTGCCGGGAAAAGACATGGGCCCAGCTCAGCTTTATTTCAGTCCCAGCTCCTTCTGTTAAAATAATAACAGGCTTTATGTTCCTGAAGCTGTAATTAAACAAGTGCTTTGCAAGGAAGACCTACAGCTTGTTGTACTGGAAATAAAAATGAAGCTACAGCAAACTGCTCGGGTTGGTCATCCCCACTTCTCCATCTCCCTGCTTCCTGATGTAATTTCCTAGATCAAGCTCTCATTTCGTGCTGCTGGGTTTATTGTTTTGCCATCATATTGTTCCCCCCAACCCCTATTTTTAATGGAAAACATGTAATTCTTGAAGTACATTCAAAATCTAGCTAGAAAACACAAACTAGAAATAAAGTAGGTCCTCCAAGAAATGCACAGACAGTCTTTGCCTGCAGTATCTGACAGGGACACCCAAACAACTTGAGCACAGTACTGAGCATCCTTCCAGTCACTGGGAGTGTAAATGATGAATTCTGTTCTCAAACATGTAACATAATGTATGGTGTGAAAAAAGAGAAAACCCACGAGTGCTGTCGCTGCATATTTATGATATAAAATAAGAATTAGCATATGGGAGAGCTCTAAAGGGAAAACAGAGCACAATTTTCTTCAGATTTAGGACAATTGAATCAGTTTTAGAATTCAGGACTTCCAAAGGAAACATGCATTTTTATGAAGTCAAAAGTCAATTAACCTGTCTATAAACCCTTTAAAAAAAAGATTCCCCCTTCACCATGCATGATAGGAAGACATTAACATAAGGTAAAGATGCAGTTTAACTCATGATTTTTAGTTTTAAAATATTGTTTAGGTAAGAAGGAGGATTTTCTGACTTCTCTGTCCATCCACTTTTCTAAGGAAATACATTCATGAAGCAATAATACAACACTTAGAGAGAACACAGGATACAGAGTGACAATAATTACTAATAAGCAGCTACAGTGAATTCTTTACTTGCATGCTGAGTGCAGAGTTGCACATCACAAAATCAGACATATTTATGACTGGAACTCTCTACTAATACGTGCAGTTGACCTACAAACATCTTGCTCAACAGAGACTCTAATTATTAAGGTTTACGTGATTTAGCAATACAACTGAAATGCAGAACAATTTAACATCGTGGGAAGAAAGCGGCTCTGGCAGGGAGCTCCTGAAATCCTGAGAGCCCATGGCTGTGGAAGGCAAAAGTTGCTCTACAGGCAGGCACCAGCCTAGATCCCCCATAAAATGAGCCCAGCCTGCCTGCTGCACCTCTCTGCTGTTTCAGAGAGCCCAGAAAAATCACTGGAAGTTTGAAAAAAATGATCTTCTGGTGCTTCCTTAAAGACCCACTGCACGAGGAATTTCCCCACCTCTGACTGTATCTTAATTGTTGCCCAAATTGTTTCCTAACAGATATCAACATGCAAATGTAATGTTTTGGGTTTATCTTTCAGCTTCAAGATAAGGCTTCAAATTAAAATGGAAGGGTTGTGTTCCAGACTTCAACAAGTGAGGTATAAATAACGTCGAGTTAATTAGCAGTGTGCTGATAGGTGTCGGCACCACAAAGAAAACCCTTCTGCATTCTGTGCTTCCTGAGAGCTCCTGGACTGCCTGAGCACTGTGCTCCTGACCAGCCCTTCAAAGAGGAACACTGATATGGGGTATTTGTGAGGGCAGCAGCAGGGCAGATGGAAACAAAGGTCCCACATCTTGATAAAGGCTCAACATCAGGGAAGAAAATGCAACCTCAGGAGGCCAACAGTGAATTTAGCAAAGGTCCAGGGGAGCTTTGCCCAGTTGGAAAGGCAGGGCAGGCTTTTGCCAGATGGGAGGAGGAGAGCTACTCCAACTCTGTAATTTAATGTTGTCTTTTTCAATAAAAGTTAAAGATACCTGGAAGCTCAGGGTACATAAATGCAGGAATTTATAGCTGTCTCAGAGACAGCTGCATGATATACAGTGCAACGGGAAGGCACCACAATTAGCCCAGCTTCCAGGATTATTTTATTGAAGGAAGGGGGTGATAGGCACTGTTTGGAAAGTGGGAAGTAACAGAGAACAAAGTCTGTGTTTAGAATAATTTTACAAGCCTATGCAAGGATAAGGTGCACATACAGGCAACTCCTTTGTGCAGAAAGGGTCCCTTGGAGAGAGTGACAAGGGAGGGAATGCAATGCAGCATTTGTCTTCCCAAAAAACACAGTTTCCTGCTGCAGGATTATCACTCTTTTCTTGTGATGTCCATGGTACAGTAAAGACCTGCACTGCACAACTCTCTCGGGAGGGTCAGACACAACACAGCACAGACATTTCTTTTCTGGTGCCTGCAGAGGGAACACAATGTGCTGCAAGGTAGTTAGGAGTCTTCAGACCACAAGAGCACGATGTACAAATAAAAACATGTGGGTCACATAAAATAATTAATTGCTGGCAAGTTGTCGTTGTAAAACTCCTCCCCCCCAAAAGCACTTTGCAAATACTGTCAGCATGTGCATAGGAGGTAAGGAGAGGCACAGACAGTGAGTACTCTGTCTGAGGTCACAATGGGAAGATTTTATAGTGTTTGCAACTGGGGAAACACAGAAGTGAACATCAAGATAACGACTGTGTATGCAGGACTGGGTGTTTGACAAGTTTGCATGTTCAACTTTATTGATTTTCATAATTCCATTAAATTAAATTTATACTCCATTGTGTAGATAGCTATACACCTTTAGGTACAATGTAGTGGAGTGCTACCTGCATCAGGTTTAGTACTCCAGTACAGATTCCACACCAGCAATAAGGGGAGGAAGAAGCTATCATGGCCAGGGAGGAGTGTGGTTGAAAGGTTTATTTTTTAAAATTTTTTTTTTAAATAGGTATTTCAGCATGCAAAGCAGGTACTTAGTGTGTCAGTTAACACTAAGCCACTTCCCTGTCCATGCTAGGATAATTATTCTGTTTTCATGAAGAGCTGATCCCTCACAGATTGAGGCCAAGTTGAGAGAGCTTTGAAACACGTGGCACACATTCTGTCTGGTGCTCGTGTGAAATACCTAATGCCCTCTGAGAACATCTAACCACCTAGCAAGGGAAAAACATGCCATGTCGTGAGCCTCCACATGATGAATTAAGCTGGATTTGCTTTTGTTTCTCCATACTTTTTTTTTTTTCCAATAAGACTGGAGGTGCTTGAAGAACACAATAATCTCATCCCATTTACCAGTTCCTAAGCTGCACTCAGCAGGAAGTTTGACACTTCTGCTCCAGACCTCAAGAAGGGCTTGTCTGTTTTCTCCAGCTACAGCAGTTTGTCCAATAAAAGATTGTCTAGGTACCTCACCTCTTCCATAACCTTTCCTGAGAAGGCTTTTTACTGACATCTCAATGGTAGGCAAAGTGAGAAAAGGATAAAGCTACAGCTACTGACTGTTAGAGGAAATAATTGCACAATCAATTTTAGGGAAAAAAAAAAAGTCAGGATTAAGCTAGCAGGGCTTCAAATCCAAGAGCCGATGTGGTTAAACATTATCATTGAGAGATGTGACAGCTCTGTCCTCTGAGTGAAGTATCATACCCTTGACCTCGTCCTCAGCTGTCCAAGGCCATCCCTGTTACACTGAACATTTTCCTTATTTTAACTCTATTTTTCATAATAATGAGCGGTATGTGATAACAACTCAATTTGTCCATAAAACAGGATTAATCTTATCATCCCTCCTTTGAATCTAATTGATCTGATAATATTTGCAGCATGTTTTGTCTCATTACCTACAAAGGTAAGTAAGAAGCCAGGCTGATTGAGAGCAGCTCCCAGCACCAATGCCTTTTGGTTTTCCCACAAAAGAAGCACCAGCAGAAATTTCACTCAGCTCATGTGAAACTTAAGGGAGGAGTAAATGAATTGCTCTTTTATCATGTCTTATTAAGAATGCTCAGTATATAATCCATTCTTCAAATTATGCTCTGTTGAAACAGTCAGATAATCATATTAAAAAGGTGAATGGAAGAGGAGAGCAGCACAGTTAGTACCTGTCACTTTAGTAAAAGCAGATGTAGGCATGCATAATACATTTGTTTCTTAACCAGGACTCTAAAATAGTGTATTTTAGAGCCTTACATTTCACTAAGTAATACCATGTACTGTGATAATACACTGTAACATTTCTCAAAGTGCTGTCACAAATGAAAACTAGAGCTCCTAAATACTGAAGAAAAAAATTGGCTACCAAATTGCAGTAGCATTTCTTCAGTCCCCCACTCCAGATCACTGCAATATGAGGGAGACAGTAAGGCACTGGGGCAGAGAAGGGAGCTCACAGAAGGTCACATGAATGCAATCCCATCATGGAGAAAGCACTTCCAGTCATTTGAAAACAGAAATTTTGAAGCTGAAATAAAATATCTTCACCTTTCGTTGATATACAAGTATCAAACAGTAAAGTACATCTACATAATATGTATTATGCAGCTTTATTTTTATCACAGGGTTCTTCAGGCTGAATGCACAAACTACTTTGCCTCTGCTGTCATGATTTATTTTATCACCCCGAAACCCCCCATAAAAGGGAACCTTTTATCTGCAGTTTGACAAGCTAGGATATCTATTTATTTCACACTACAGCACAGCACAAAGATATTGTGTTGTTCCTCCGTCCAGGAGACCCAAGCTGAGTTTTGTGACTCTCTAGGCTCTTCTGCCACTCTCATTTCTTCATTTCTCCATTGAACACTTGCCATGGTCCTGCTAGCTGCTCTTGGATGCTCAGCACAGTGGCAGCAGGAGGGTCACCAAGTGACTTCACCCTTCTTGCCTTTCCCCAACAGATGACTTCAGTCATCTGATGTGGCTTGAAATGTAGTCATCAAACGTAGCTTCTTTACCCAGCTAATCAAGAACTACATTTACTGAGGTGCTGGATCTTTTTAACAAGAAAACATATTCAAACCTTACACATTGGCTAAAACTCTACTTACTGTGCAACGCCACAGCTCTCGCTCTGTAAGTGAAGATTTTATAATGTGATTTCTCACCTACGTCCTCAAAACATCTGGTTTAGGCAGCAAGTGTACTTTCCAGTGCTTACAGGAATGTTCTGACACCAAAGGGAAAAACAACTTATAAAAGTTCCCTTATAAAAGTTAAGGACTCCTCAGATTTTTAAATTTCTCACTTAGCATGTTCCATCCAGGCTTTCCTTCTGTCTTTGCACCTTCCAACTGCAGAGTTCCCTCTCCCACACTTTGATTCTGAATGAGACAGCACTTGTTTCTTATCCTACTTCAAGAACTTTCTTTAAATGATCACTGAATCATGAAATACCCTATTTTTCCCAGTCCTGAGTACTTCACTGTACTGCTCCCACCAGATTTGCTTATCAAAGGTCATAAACCTCACACTGCTGCTAATAACAGCAGCAGCTCTGTGCTATTGTTCTGTCAAATTTCTGCACACAGCTGCTGGCTGCAGTTAAACTTCTGATCCCATTTACAGTAGATAAAAACATGATACCATTTCACCTGCAAACAGCTGTTCAAGTGCTGATGTTTCGGGGTAACTTTTTTTTTTAAGCTTTTTTCTTTCCCAAAGGAAAAAAAAAATCTTAAGTTACAGTTCCAAAGTGGGAGTCTGGAATTTTGATTCCAGTTCCAGTGCTGCTCAAATCACAGTTTTCAGTGCTAAGAACCTGTGATTGTAGCACTAAGGTTATCTACATACAAAATATATGCATTACCACGTAGAATTGACATGTGCAAATATACCTGTGTGAACACACACAGACACAAAGCTGGCAGGTTAGAAACAAAGCTATTTGGCATTTATCTTTTTTGTCTAAATCATTGACAAACCTCCTTAAGAAGTTGCCAGTAAGGCAAGTAAGCTAATCAGTCCACTGCTAGTATTAAGTCTAAAACAATCTCCAGCTGAAATGTGATTAATCCATGCATGACAGCTTAAAGGTCAAAGCTAGAATGCAGAGCTTCTTGACTGCAAAGAAAGAACTGACTTATTTTTATCTCTTCTTTAAAAATTACAGCAGCCATGAAGTGGCTCAAGGAGCAGAGTAATGAACGTCATAAACCTGCCTCATAAAAATGGCATTCATGCAGTAATACAGCAGGTCAGATGAGCAGGGAACATTTCATTAAAAATTCCCCTTCTTGCCTACCCAAGAGAGACTTAAAACTAATCATATAAAATGGCTGAGTGACACCATTAACGAGCATTAATATTTTAAAGCTTTAATAGTACAACAGAGCTAGGCTGTTATATCAAAATTATACAACCTTATTAGACAGTGCACTTGGCTGCATTGTACTTGAACTGTCACTACCCCTGATTGGAAATATTAAGGTGGCCACGAACCACAGCACAAATACCTTGTTGTCTGTCCATAGTTTGGGAGTTTCCTGACACTTGCCAAATTCTGGATGATTTTGTGAAGAACAAGCTGACTTATCTTAGCCATACCAAAGGAGGGAGACCTTTACTGCGAGAAAATGGGAATGGCTGCTTTCAGAAAGCTGTTAATTTTAAAAGGTGCTGATTAGAATTCAGATTCTTGTGATCTGGATTACAATTCTGAACAAAATTAGCACAACCATATGGGCAGAAAAACATCTAAACTTTCATGTCAGCAAGACATGAAAAGAAAGACTGGAGAAAGCAGAGAGACAAAAGTAAATGTCACCATATCACTCTTTTGGGGACAACTAAGGATGTAGTTGACAAGATCAACTAAAACCTTCACTAGGGATTACCTGTGGCCACACAGTAATCTTGTGAGTTACAACCACTCACTTCATAAACAACAGTTTCCAACTTTGCCTTTTCTCCTTGTGGCAAGATCAAATCTCAATCATAGTTTCTGGACATGAAACACATGAAAGAGAACTGGAAGAGGAGACAGAGACAGAGGGTTTGAAAGGAGCAGTTTATCAGTTTTTTATGGTAGTGTAGATCCTATCAAACCTCCCAAATGTACCAAATGCTCAGTGCCTCCACTGGTGCTCTCTTCCATGATGTTGCACTTCTAAGCACACACAGAACCGGTGGCAACCAGCACTGCTCCTCTTTTAAACTTTAATGACTTGTAGGACAGTAATTAACCAACTGTGACCAACAGTACAGCCTTACACAGCAGCCTTAACAGGCATCCTACTTTAGGAACATCCGAAAGATCAGCAAAGTTATCATTTAAGAGAACCTCTTAATTACTTTGGCATTATAATGAATGTTTCTCATAGGCACCCAGCTGTTCTGTTTCCTCTTGCATGGAAGCAGAGAAATGAATTGCTCAACAACTGCCTGAGTGGTAAGACACTGGTATTCTTAAGATTGAAGAGATAATGTTGATGACTGTGAGCTATTTCCCTCTCCTAAATGCTATAATTTTAGTGAGCAATTCAAGAAGGGATTTCTCAAACAAAAGAGAAATGGAAGAGTTGGCTCAGTGTTGGTTACTTAGGCAATGTTTATAGTAAATTGATGCTGTGATTTTCAAGGAGAAAAGAGATTTAAGAAAACTGCAGTAATCCAGTACTTGACAGCCTTGTCTTTGCTAAATACTGCACATAATTTTCATCAGCACAGCTTTCTGCATTTCATAAATGTGGAATTTGAAAGAAATACTGATATCTCACATCTATGAATGCTATAAGGCTCAGGTAACAAATTTTCTTGGCCATATGTAATGACAGATTACCAGTTCTTGAGTCTGTTGAAGGAATCACATCTAATAGCATCCCCTTCAAAATGCATGAGCATCTGACAACACGACAATTCATGGGGTCAAGTAATAAAATTATAGAAGGCCAAAGATACTGCAACAATCCTTTCCACAAAACAGAGAAGACAATAAAACCAGGAAATGGGCAGCAGTAAAAGTTGGTTAAAACGTTAAAGGGTTTATATTCAGCCCCATATTTTCAGCACACACCTGCGGCAGCCTCGCAAAATTCTATTCCTTTGCTCATCCAGAGCAGTTAAGTTGGACATATACATGTAATGCTGCAATATTTCTGTCTTCTGTTGCCAAATCACAAGCATTAACATCAGTCTTAGTTAAGACCAGCTGGCTGGGTCATACATTTTCAGCTCAATATACGGATTGAAAAAACTTACAGTAATGATGTATCACTGTGACGTGTGAGCAAGCACTACACAACAGAGAAGGAGAGAATCCATCATTTGGTGTCTAACAGCTTTGACACTGCCCAAAGACCACGGTCAGCAACAGACCTTCCTGAATTACAATGATGCTGCTCAACTGGAGAGAATCAAACAGCAAAAATAATTAGGCAACTGAAGCAACCTCTTCATGACTTATGACAGAATGAACAAGAAGGCCTTGACAGCAATAGCCATGCAAAAATGCCATGCTGGAGGGGAGGTATGTTGTCTTTAAAACCATGTTAAGAAAAACTACAACTAACAATACACTGAAATATAGACACCTAAAGAGGGAAAACATTAAATCTGTTATTTTGGCTTGTGTGCATGGAAAAATAAGAAGATTCATTAAATAAATGACAATTTAGAGCAACTGCAGGAGTTCAGCAACCTTCCCAGGGGCATGCAGAAGGGCTGCTGCTGCTTTGGCCACCAGCAGCCAGGCTACACATGCACAGCTGGGCACACTCTGATTACCTGCAACGGGACAAACTGTCTTTTCCATTTCTATTTTCCACAATCATTTGAAATTCAAATCTGACCTGCCTGTAAATAACCTCTCTCCCAGCCAGAAAATAAAAAATCATAGAAAACAGAACTTTTCATTTATGACTGCTTTAGGATTCAGACTCCCCTGGGCTTCACGTACTTGGTTACACAAGAAAGCTGCAAAAGCAAAGAGAAACTGCTGCAAAGTGAGCTGACAGTAGCTACACTCAAACGTCAAAAGGAACATAATTGATAGGACTGTTTGGAAGCATACAGGCTGAGAAGCCTCTCTGACAACTGAAACTGTGCTGGAAATATGTAGTAATTTGCCAGATAGAGTTTACAACCCATAATCATTACAGAAGTTCCTCTCTTTCAGTAGAGCTTGACTGAAAATTAGTACAAGACCCGCAGGGAGCAAACATCCGTTATTAGTAGCACATAAGTGTAGGGTAATTGTCTCAAAGCAGGTGCATGGCTGCTTTGAGCTGCAAGGGGGGATGAGGGAGGTGGGGTAGGACACCTGAATTCAGGAACCAGAGCAAAATGCCTGGCTTTAAATATGACATTTCAACCCCTGCCAGGCTTGCCCTGTGTCACTGATGGATTTGCTAAGCAGCTGCTCCTCACACTTCTCCACACCTCCAGGGTCTCTATGCCCCAAGTGGTAAAGGAGAAATGGGAAATGAAAAAGAGAGCAAATGGGCAGTGGGGAAAACAGGCAAACATAAAAATGCCAGGGCTTTCATTAAGTGTGCAGACTTTGGGAATCATGGCATCTCACAGACTGCTCTGGAGGGCAAGGGATGTGGTTTCAATCAGCCTCAGCAGATTGCTCATCACACAAATGCAGAGTAATTTCAAATGTTATCATGGGGGCACAGTCTCCCTTGATCTTCAAAATACTTACAGAATACTGGAAATCTTTCCCTATTCTCTTTTTGTTTTTTAAAGTATCCTCCAGGTTAACCGAGGAAAGCTGTACTTCAATCTGATGTACACCCTCATGAAGTGTAAAAAAAGAAGGGAGAGAAAATCATCACACCCCTCCTGCTGTTAACCAGACCCAGGTTATGTAATTTCCACCTTAAGCCTGGGGTTTATACCATATGTTCTGAAGGGCCCCTAACACCTTGACTTCCCAATTTCACCTTTGCTTCACCTGCTTTGTTCGTAAACCAAGTGACAAGAAAACACAAGGATGATTTCAGTGATAGAATCATTATGGATGGTATTGTTAAAAAAAAAAAAAAAGGGCTGAACAGTTCACTTGCCTGAATAATTACTGAGGATGAAGAATCCCCTTCGTGGGATCTGTTCTCTGTGGTGCTGAGGACGGGAGGCAGAGACAGTCTATCAATCAAGTCAGACAGAAAGCGTCTGTCCTTTTTTACTTAAAAAGGATTTTGCATTTCCAAGTGTGTTGCTCCAGTGTAATGAAACCAGCGGCTGCAAGCTCCCATGTAGCACTTCAGCTCTGTGCAAGAACATGCAAAGCCTTCCAGCCTTTTACACAATTTATTTCTTTATCTAATAAATCAAGTCAGGCCTTTTTGAGTAAAGCATCACTCCTTGTGAAGGAGTGAAGAACCGCCTCATTTGACAGTGCAAGGAAGGGGAAAAAACCTAATGGGGGAGCCAGCTTCATTTCAAGGTGACACTAAGCAGAGAAGGAGGAGAGGCAGCAGATTGGTATTCTGTGAGGCTCCACGCAGGCGTTGGACAAGAGATTCCTCTGAATTGAGGGAGTCTCACTCCATTAATTCAAAAACCGATTGAGGTGGAGGGAAAGTAGAGCAATATGCATTATGTATTTGTTACAAAACTATTGTGTCAAAGCAATATTTAGTGGTAAATTATGGCACTATCAGGAGTAGGATGCCACATACATAAATCAATTTGTCTCCTCTGCTGGCAGGAGTGTGACAAAAAGATAAGAGCTCATCAGTGCCATTATTTCCCTGGGCTGGAGGAGGAGAAGGGACGAGGGGGTGGGGAAGAGCTGCCTGAAGAGCCCAACACACCATTGATTGTAAGTGACAAAAGGAGGAAGGCCTTTAACTTTGAGAAGCAGAGTTAAGATGCTATCGCCAAGTTAAAACAAAGAAACCAAACCCCTGCTAAGGGAAGGTTGTTTAGTACAAACAAACTTGACTCTTCCCCACAGGAGAGGAAAGGGGAGGACAGAGACAGACTACTCACTCATCCTCATTTATTTTCCTAAGGTCAGCTTGAAAAATTGATAAAAATTGGAACAATAATATTTTCTGTGGCAGAAGGGTGAGAAAAAGGACTGAGGCTTTATTAGAATAAAGGGAAGCACAACTAGCGGCCTGCTAAATGGTAATTATGCCTTTATGGAAATATCCTGTTAATTACTAGGTCATTTTTTGTTTTACAATTGAGTTGTCAATTTGCAGTTAATTTAGGCCATGCCAGTCTAATAGCTATTTACAGATCACACAATTGCCTATACGGGAGGAGCATGTGGCCTCCGGGCAACAGATGCCATTTTGGGAGAGCTGGAGGTAAAGTATCATTGAACAAATGCAAACCATCAACCCAAGGCGGCTCCGGCGGGGGGAGAGGCACAATAACAATAAACACAGCGAGTGGAACCACGGAGAGGCTTCTTCACCTCGCTTAGTGCTCAGTTTATGGTAATAAGATAGAGCAGCATGTTAGAGAAGCTATTAAATAAAATCATAATTATCCCTCTCTTTAACAGCGCTAAGCAGTTGTTAGCTCTTCTCTAAACATAACACATCTGAAGTTGCAAACCCAAAATATGAGTACTAAAAGCTACTGAAACATCACCACAATCCGTGGGGATCTTTGCCTAAGCTTGGCCCTGAGACAGCTGAAAGCATCTCTGCTCCTGGCACCTTCCTGGCACAGGTGCCTTCCCACCAGGGCAATGGGCACAGCACCATAGGATGGAACACTGAAATGAGAGCCAGAGATGTAGCTGAGAGGTGACAGGTGAAATGGCTCAGAGCAGATGCCAGCCAGGCCACCATGAAATACTGGGCCAAATGACCAATTTGCCACAGTACCAGGGAGCATGGCTACCACTGAGGAGGAACACAGAGTTCTTGGCTGCAGAATAAAGTGCACATGGAGTATCTCCCAAAATTGCTTTCCCCTCTGAACATACAAAGATCCTTGAGGCATCCACAGGGATTACATCTACAAGCCATTTAGAAATGTAAAATACAAACCCAATCCTCCATGCTTTTCAACATGCTTGTTGCTCTGTTCCCAAGTACAGCTTTATGTATTTCAAAGGATAAACCACTACCCTGTGTCCATGCAATGACTGGAAACAAAAAAGCCCACAATTATTGTCTTGTCATAAACTTCAAGGAAGCCCAAGAGTTCCTCCAGAAGTTCCCTTCAGTGTCTTTGAAGGACAATGAAAACATGGAAATATGTTTTCTTGCCCAGTCCCAGCCTTCAAATTTTAGGAATTTAAGACAAGTGAAGTGGCAGGGCTTCTCGCCAACATCTGTTTGAATAAAAGGGATCTTATGCACCACATTTCACATGGAGACCTTTTCCTAAGACCTCCTGAGGTGCTGTCATGTATATTAAAAGTTAAAGCCCTGGTTTTGTTTGATAAAGTGAAGGGGCTCTATTCTTAGTAACATGTTGAGGCAACAACATGAATAGTCTTGACAAGCTGTTCTACTTCCAGCGTAGTCCAAAGCATGATATCAACTTCCCATAATAACAACAAATGGAAGTAATGAAGGGCAGAGAGGAAAAATACAAAATAAAATACAACAAACAACTCAAGCAGATTAGCAGGCACTTTATGAAATTATCAGTTTGCAACAGTATAAACAATTTTAAGTCAATTTATAAAAAATATTCCCAGAAGGCAATCAAGTAAATCAGGTAATTATATCCTGTAAAGGGAGATAACATCAGGAAAATTAGAAACACTTCTGCACATAAATCAGAGGAAGGAAAGCCTTCACACTTCATTTACTCATTATCACATTTTATGTATTTCTTTGCAGCAGACAGGGAGCTGGCATGGTTAATGTTAGCTGCTGGGTGCCCCGATTATCATCTGTACTTACAGAAATGGCTTGAGGTCAGCTTACATAATGTTGTCAATCAACAAAACATGGAAAAATCGACAGACAGATGATGGAGGAAAATGACAAGACTTTATTCCACAGGAACAGGAATTTACGCTGTGAATACTGACATGGGGAGAGAGGCTGGGAGTTCAAAATAGAGCCTTCACAAGGCAGGACTGCAGACACCCAAGGTTTTGGAGGAGCTTGGGATCTCAGATTTGGGGTCAACAAGCTCACTCATCTGTTGCTGCAGTAATTCTAATGACCAGCAAGCACACTCTAGTAAATACAGAAGTCACAGGTCTAAACCAAGGTTTCTCTGGTTTCTTCTCTAGAAGCCTAGGCTGTTTGCTGCCAAGGCTAAAGGCTTCCCAAAATCTTGGCCTGGACTGTTCTCCAAAGGATGGACCACTGACTGGTTTTTTAGATAAACTGCTCCAGCACAGTTATCTGCTGGGTGCATGCTTAGTATTACATCTACCTACCACAATTTTATCTGCCTTAGGATGGAAATGGCAAACAATCTGCAAAGGTAACATGAAAGGTGGTGTCTAATTTCACTTCAAGTCCTGTCAGCAACACCTACACTATGTCATTTTTCTCCCTTTACCTCCAGTCAATCACGGCAGGTGTCCTGTATTTTAGTAACCATATCCATGGGGAATTACTGTTTCTCCTCTCACCAGAAAAAGAACATCAGTGTCATGCATCTAAAATGTAGCTCTCCACTTGGCTGAGCTGTTAAGCATCTATTTAAAGTTAGGCACACGCTTAAATTTCATTAAAATTAACAGGACTTAAAGAAAGTGCCTGGAGCCAAGAATGTTTTAAGTGCTTTGTTGAATAAGAATGTACTTAAGCAAATGCTTAAATGCTTCCCTGAATTGGTGTCAAACTTATATTAAATCAGGGTCCTTGCTGTTTTTATACCAGTATGTCACAAGTCATGAAGAAGAGAGAGTGTTTAACCAGATCTTCCATTTTTTTTCCTTAGGATACATAAGAGTTGTCCTACCTCCTGCTGCAAGCAAAATATATAAGAAAATGTCAATGGGGAATTACTAGTTCCTGAAGCATCTCTAAGATATTATGGCAGATAAGCCTTTTAGTAGTTAATATTTGTCCCCAGCCACATCCCTGCTTTATAGATTATAATTTCTCTTTAATAAAGGAAAACCCTAAATCCCGCAGCTTCAGCTGGAGATGGATTTTCATTTATTTGGTTGCAAGAAACCAAATTAAGAAAATTACTTTCTAACTAATTTTATAGTGCTAAAGAACATCTGATCATATGCTGGGGAAAAGCTTCAAGCTTTCCGGATGAAGCCGTTAAGACATGAGTAATAATTGGAAATTTACTGTGCATAAATCTTGATGAAATTAAACTGCATTTAAGTATGTTCTATAAAAGCCAGGTCAAACGGCAAATGACGAATGCCCTGTGTCATTTGGTGTGGGGAAAGGTATTGCAGAAAACCAGAATAATTAATTCTTCCAAGTACTAAGCACAGGCAAAACTTTATTTTTCCTTGTGTACAAGAAATCTGAGCATTAAATTGCTGGATTTGTCATTCCTGACTCAGACTCAGCTGTGGAGGGAAATGGTTGGAGCTGCACATGGCACAGGAGGACAGGAGACACAGCCTCCTTAACTGCACACTCACTGTGACTACACAGTGCTCACAGACTTCAGCAGATCAGCCCAAGTGCTTTTCACGCAGAGGCAGGACTTTGTTACATCAATGTTTTTCCACATTCATTTTCATAGGTTGGTCCAGATTCTTAACTGGTGTGAAATAGAGACAATATAGCTCAGTTATGCCAGCTGCTGACCTGCTATACTCTACAAAACCCCAAATCTCCCAAGGATTCTCACTATGTGTTCTTTGCAGGTAATGCACAGGTGCAGTGCAAACCAAAACCCAGTCATTAATATCAGAGGTTTAAAGTGATGGCTAAAAATGAGAAGGTCCTGCTTGACTCCCATGGACTAGGATTTTATCAGCATCTGCAAAGCATCAGCACTACAAAACAAATATTCTGAACACAGACATCTCTCTCCTTAAGAGAACAAAAAATGGTTAAATTTTTAGAAAGGACAAAAAGATAATTCAATCATGAGCTACCATCCTTCTAAAGGCTGTCACAGTACATTAAAACAATAGAAAACTACAAATGTGATAATCAAATGTTTTTGTAAGTTAATAATTTCAGCTTACAGGACCGATTTTTCACTGGTGAAAGCTGCCACACTCAGTTGAAATCAATGGAGCTTTGACAATTTACTCCAGCTAAAGGTCTAGCCCATTGGTTTTTGAAATTTAAGCAGAACTGGAGGAAGAAAGCATAAATTTACAAGCAAAAAAAGATTGAGAGAGGCAATGAACCATCCTGACCTTTACTTTCCAAGTCACACACCAGAGAGCACAGCCCAGAATAAGGCAATGGGGAAGAAATTGTGCTCTTCATTCACTTCACTTGCACTGGTTGCATCATCAAACTCAAGCACCGTAAATTATAAATGCATCCTTCTAGAAATCCTCAGTCAGAACCATGGAAGTCGGGACATGGGAATATCAGAAAATGAAAGAGAGGGCAGAGGGAAAGAAAATCAGCTACCAGCATGAGACACCCCTGCATTTTGATGGAAAGGACAATGAAGCCCTGAACTGCACCATCTTCACCGATGGACTGTGGACAGAGGAGGGACAGCCCAAGGACTGAGCTGGGCTTTGCTTCCACGCAGCCCTGCTGCCAACTTGGGCTCAGGGCTGAGCTGCAGGGGAGGGAAGGCAGCTTGGGGAATTCCATGGACATAGCTCAGACTTCAGCATGAAACAAAAATATTGTAATTTAGCATGAAAGGCAAAGGTAATTCCCAAGGAAAACATTCATACTGTCCTTTTATGAGATTATGCAGCAAGTATCTACTTGTAGGTATGTATTAAATACTGCTAGTTCTTCCTTCACAATATGTTGCATTTATTCCTGTGCAGTTAAAAACAAAAACCCTGCTGATCCAAACCCTTTCAAGAATTGTTTGTTATGTTTCTTGTTGTTACTATTTGTCCAGAAATACTTAGCTACAGCAGTTAGGCAAACTTGCAGTGGGAAGTGTCTAAGAAACCCCACGGAGATTGGCTCAGAGCCCTGTCCCTGCTCTCACAGCAGCTCGGGTGCCCATCAAACTGCAAGGCATTATTATTTTTATTCTACAGAAAAGGAAGATAGGACTGATGCTATTGATCAGCCCAACAGACCATCAAGACCTACCAGATATGTCTGCTGCTAATCTATACTTTCTGGTTCACAGGAAGGTAACTGCACATGACGTATGTGCCATTCATCTCTGATAATGTGCTGAGAATAATTAGCTCGTGACATTTCTTTGTTCCAACTTATCTTTGTATCTCTGCCTATCTCTGTTTCCTTTTCTGAGGCATCCTTTTAGACTATCCTGTTTCTGATATTTATTTGCCATGAGCACACCATTGGCAGGCATTGTTAACTTTAAGGCACCAAGAAGAAAGAGCTCTGTGCTATCTGAATTATTTGTAGTATTTCTTGGCTGAACGTGGGTGTTTAAAAAAATATATTTCAGAGCATCAAACAGCAGAGAGAAGGATGAGTTACCTGAAAAGACTTTATAAAGGGTTTGGGATTTAGTAACATCTGCTCACGAGGAGACTGCAGATCTTTTAGGGAAAGTTGGAAAGCAGCAGCCAAGCCTGTGAATTGCACATTATACCCCCGTGAATACAGACAGCTTTGTGGAAACAGAACATCCTGTCAGCACGGCTATTTGACAGCCTTAGGTAGCACTTGCTAACAAGGATGAGCTTTATTTATTTATTTTTACAGAAACTCATTTTTATGATTACTCCAAACCAAAGTGAGCTTTTGGGATTGAGTTTGAGAACTATTATCAAGTGCTGCACAAATGCAGAGACTCTTTCTGGAAGGTCACAGCTCAGCGAAACAGGGAACCAATTATACACCTGCTCCCACAGCGTGGGCTCAGGCTGCACAGAGGTACAATGACAGTTTCTTCTTGTAAAGATTGGGGATAAATCAGATCTGGGAACAGACATCACCATCCCTTTAGACAAACAGGGCTGCAGTTCCCTAGTCTGAACTGTTCAACTCTTGCTTTCTTTAGGGGAAAGGACAAGCCCTGCAGCTTCCCAGGGGCCAGTATCGCTGCAGACCCGAGAGAGAAAAGGAATACAGAGCTCTTGCTGCACCAATGACAAAATGGCTCCGGCTTCAGACTGAAACATATCTTGGTGACATGAAACAGCAGCATTTGCTGCCTTCTGCCCAATTATTCATCAGCACCTACCACCAACCGAGCTGGTCAAAGGCTGCCTCCGACTGTTTGTTGTCCTCCACGAAGTCAGGAGCAGGACGCCGCTTTTACACACCAGGTTAGGTTTCCTCTCCCATCTGGCCTCTGCTATGTCTTCAGAGAGAAGATTTCATTTACAGGCTCTTTGCCATGAAGGAAGGAAACTGCCTGCTACTTCTGTTCTCTGCAGGGATGATGATACAGCATGCCTGCATGCCTGCTCTTCTAACTGTCTGCTACGCCTTTGTGGCACACACTGAAAAAGCCTATTGACTGCCACTGCCTAGTAAAAATACTCATGAGAAAAACAACTCTTTTTTTCTCCCATGAATATGCTGCTCTTGAATTCCCACTTGGATTAAAATTGGTATTTTCAGAGGCAGCACACTGGGATGGGCAATGAGAATGGAGAAATCCAGGACTCCCAGTTACTTGCTATTTGGCTTTGTATGGAAGAGATGAACACAAGTTTTTCCTTGTGTTTTCTTCAGTGATCAAGTCCAAGGGACTCCATCATGCTCAAGAAGACAGCAAATGCTGCTGCTCTTTCTTCTTTGTGCCTGTTTCTTATTTCCTCTGAAAAATACATTTAGTCTGCATGCTGCAACTCAGTATCCCGGATAGGAGGAAGAGGAAAGATGTCTTGCCAATGCATGTGGCACAGCCCCATCACAGAACTCCTGAGGAACTGGACAGCAGACAACTATGATCTTCTCCTTTTCAGTTCAAAGTGTGTGAAACTCTCCCCTCAGCTACAGCTTCCCATGGCTGTGATCCATGAAGCCTAATTCACACACACATCCTGCTCACATTTAAGACAAAGGGATTTTAATGATTAAAGTTGCGAGAACGTAGCAAGGGATGTTAATAATTTTCCCAAGAACCTGCGCCAGACAATCTAACATTTACGGTTCGAGTTCAGGTTTGGGCTTGTGGATTTTTTTAGCCCTCCCTCAGGCCTGAAACCCTCGAACAGTCCTGTTATCCTCAGCTGAGCTGAGGCGCCTGCCATAAGCCATCAGTTCCCTCCTCCTTCCACTTCCACTGTCTCCTTTTAATCGCACCAAATCCCCTTGGCACTTGCCTCAGGGTAGTACATAACTCTGCAGGAATTCCATTGTCATGTAGCATTAATTTAATGTCCACTTATTATAAAGTGTTATGGAGAAATAATACACTGTTCCTGGATGAATTAGAAACCTGCCTGCATAATGAAGATGCTGCTTTGCAAGGTGCTGCCTATTGTTCGGCATCTTAGGCTCTGTGGAAGGAAAGTGCTGCTTGTTTTGACAAGCAGCTGAAATTTCCGTTTGCTGCTTTAACAGCAATGTTTTAACTGTCATTCTGCAAGGATAGCAACGTTCTGTGGTTCAAAACACACTTTTCAAGGATTGATTTGGACACACTTACTTGACGGTTCATACCTATATTTTTAAATGTCAAATTAGCTTGCAAGTCTAATTTTCTTGCGCTGGTTGAGAAAGGATTTCAGAGCACAGGACCCAGCGGCACTTTAGACCAAACCTGTTACGTGACTAAAGGGCAGCCTGCAGCTCTCAGTTTGATTTTCCTTTAAAAGACAGCTCCCACCATCACATATTAATAAGCCTACTTAGGCAGAACAGGTCACTGTGAGAGTATATAGCTGAGCTACAGGATAATTATGTACTGACACAGTGGTGCACTTAAACTGAGCTGGTTCTTTCCAAAGGGGAGGATGTGGCTCAGAAAGGGCCCCTCTACCACAAAGCGAGCGGGCAGTTTGGCAGGGCTGTGACCCTGTGCCTTCCCAGCTGTGAGCCCATGGCTTTAGGAGCAGGAGAGCCTTGCCACTATCACACACCTCACCCATGGCCAGCCAGGAACACCATCCTCAGGTGCAGCTCCTCCTCCGCTGGCAGAAATGGAGCTCCGTGCTTGCACATCCACCTGGGAGGGCTGCAACAACTGCCCTGGATGATTATTTTTGAACTGGATTTGGTGTGCACTGGAGGTTTTTTGGTTCCTGAATGACACTAATTTTAACTTCTCATCTGTGCTTCATCTGCTCTGGCACAAGAAAAGCAGATGCTGGTACTTCTATAACAATAAGCACCTATGCAAACAATTATTAACAGGTACTAATGACTTTGGCAGTCAGTTTGAGAAATGACAGGATGACCAGGGGCTGAAGTTCAGCAGAACTGAGGAGGACAATGCAGTCCCAAACAACACAGGATGCAGAAGTTCATGCAATGTGATCCTTCCACACTGCCACAATCAACACAATTACTAAAAACAACAGGAACATAAAAATAACCAAATCCACAGGCAACGTCTAAATAAATACAACTGAGGGAGCACTGAAGTTGCTGGAACAATGCTCCTTCATCTCGTATTTTCCTGTTTTCATTTGCAATATTGCCAACCATGTGAATTTCACAACAACTGGCAGGAGGCTGTGATCTTGCCAGTTATAAGACTTTAATTTTTGATGCTGTGAGACATAACCAAGACACAAGCTTTCTGCATTAAGATGCCTGAATTTGAAAGCTGGAAGCGCTTTTCTAAAGCAAAGATCTTTTAGTGATCAGCATTTCAGGATGTCATGGTATGAAGAGCAATAATCACAGAGCAAACTTACCACACTGCTTCCTATGTCCCCTCTTGTGCCTATTAACTCCTTGGTTTAGTCTCAAAGCTACAGAACAGAAATGAAAAACTACGAACAGATGCAGGAACTAATTTAATGTCAATTAAATTTAACCCCATGGGTCAGTGCAGAGGACGGGAGACTGCAGGCATCACCCTCTGGGACACAGCACTGAGTAATGTAGCATCTGTCTGTCCACAGCAGGAACATGCGGCTTTGGTGGCACTCTAGCCATTTTGCTTCCAAAAAATTAGGAATAGTTATTCTCTTGTTCCAGAGATCATAATTTCACACATAATATTAAGGTGTTTTAACTTAATGAAGTCAATGGTGTGAATAATTAAAGTTACCTGATAAAAGAGAACTCAAAAAACACTTTTCTCCCAAGTCTGAAGCAGTTACAGGATATTAATTAAAAAGTAACCAGAGGAAAAAAAAATTACATTACTCGCAGATAAAACTCCCTGACTATGAAGGGCTGAAGTGTAACTAAGAAGATCCAGGCAAGACAATGCAACTGGCAAGGTAGCCCCTTCCAGTTTCTCCAGAACAGTTTTTGGACAATAAAAGGAAACGTTGGAAATGAAGTGCCTGCAGCTTTCCTGACACCGTGACAGTGACAGAGAGCTTATGTCTGTCTAGCTTGAACGAAAGCTCTGTACAGACTGATGGTAAATAGATGGTTGTCTGAACAATTAAATCAGGGGCAATCATGACCAAACCCTCTGCCAAAGTTCCAGCAGAATGAGACAGACACAGTGGCCTCTCTCAGCACTCCCCTCCTGAGCGTTTTGCTGGTTGGATGCAATTCCCCTGCACCAGAGCCACGGCAGAGAGCAGAGCAAGGAGAGATGATGGACTGACCCACAGTATGGGGACAGCCCCATGCCATGGAGCCTCTCCCTGCAACCTGCCACAGCCTCTCCTCCTGCTGGTCCACCAGCTTTCCTCTAACTTAGGCACTTGACCATGGAAATAAATTCCTGCCCAGATCCCTGCAAGGTCTGAAGGCAGCATGGTTATCCCTGCCCACCAGCTGCATCCCAGCAGCACACTGAGCCTAGGCAGAGCCTTGTCCTGGGGGAAGGCAGGGACATCTGGCTGCCTTTCAGGCTCACACAGCAGCAGGACTTGGAAAGAGTGGCTCGACTGACAGCTTCAGATGCTCACTGACAACTTACAGTGGCGTATGGCAACAATCCACCAGCACAAACCCGATGTTGCAAGTTATCACAACTATTTAAAGATGAGTGGCAGCCAGGAGAGCTCCCAGCAGAAGGGAGGAGGTAAGGGGAGGTTCTACAATGAGAGAGAAAACACAAGATGGGGAAACAGAAAAGGAACACAAAAATCTATTCCAGTCTGTTTTTCCCCTCTGTTATGACTGATATGTCTTCCTTCTAAAAATGCAGCAGGCTGTCAGAGACTCATAACTTATTGGGGCTGATGGAACTGAGGGAGATCTGTGGAAGTCATCAGGCACACCAGGGGATTTGCACACAAGCTGCTGAGGACACAACAGCTCTGCTTCCCTACTTGATCACAGCTACATGAGGGGATTCTACCACAGGGAACGAGGTACTGTCTGGGAGCTCGTTCCTGTTTTAAATGGATGAGACAGTTTCACCCTAATCTAAAGACCCACCCAAAACATTTGAGGAGTCTTTCTCCATTCAGCTTTTGCTACCACTGCGTAGAACAAACCACACAGGAGCAGGAGAGAACTGGAGAAGCAGCAAAGCTGATGGCAGTGGCTCTGGCCAGCAGCCAGGGAGACAGGAGTTCTCTGTCTCACCTTACCTTTTCTGCTGTTATTGCAGGACTCTGTACATCACACAGGCCTTGTGCTCCACCAGTTGCACCTTGGCAACACAGAATTCACACTCTTTTTAAAGGTCAGTCTCTAATGGTGCAGCTGCACAGCTGTAACTGTAATGGTGCACAGAAGGTCCACAGTGTTCTCCAATGAGAGTAAATAGCAGCCAAAACTAAATATTTCAGAGTTCAAAATAAATTATCTTCTTCCATACTCACTGGGCTACGGTCCAGTAAAGTCTTTTTCAACTTGAATTTGATACAAGACTCTGCAGTGGCTTTTTTAGCACATCTTGAAAGCACACGGGTAGTTGCCAGAATCGTCTGCTCCCCTACATTCCCTATGTAATGATTTCTTTCTAGTATAGATCACCCCATAAATGTATTTTTCAGTGCTACAAGGCAAGATTCTGATCTCAGTCACGCTGCTGTAAATCTATTATAATTCCATAATCTAGCCTTTAGCATTTTTAATTTCTAAGAATGCCACTGGGGTATATTTACTTCCTATTTTCTACAGCCTGTTAGGTGAGAATTATAGTCATGTTGTCCAAAGCACATTCTAATCTTATATGCATCCATTAGTGGCTTAAGAAAAATAATCAGACTGTCCAATCAGGCTAACAGATAACACACAAGCCATCATTTACCTGTTATCCCTTTCTGCAATATTGTGATTTCCACTTGGCCCCAGGGCAATACGCTATCGGTATTAGCAATTTTCCTTGTAAATTAATCAGACCCACCTAGCAAATAATTACAAACTTCTCTTCCAAATCTATTATATTCAAGTTTAAATGTGGGCAGATGGTAGGCCTTAGGGCATGTTTTATTCCAGGTATGGAATTAATTGATGATTTCTCACATTATAAACAGAGAACTTCAAATTATTGTTGAACCTCTAATTTTTTTCCCTCTCATCCTATTAATGTTCATCCTAGATAAATGTCTGGCAGCAATGAAATGTGCATTTTAAATACTTGGCCAATTTTGATTCAGATGTGAGAATCACAAGGCTCGTTCTTACTAGCACACTGATATTCAAAGCTTCTCTGCAACACTCATCCACTGATGGGTAAAAATTAATTTACTCCTCAGGCTGCCTGCCCTTGAGTGGAACTGGACACTTTTCTAAATAGGACTTTGACATGCACAGTAGTTTCAGAATATAAATAGTCTAAGACATTTGGGTTTGAAAATCAATTTTTTCTTCAAATTGATACCCTAGAGCTGAAAACTGATTACTTATTAATTAATTAAGCTTTCAATGAGCACAGGATCTTTGGAAGGCCAGACAAGGGGGAGGGGAACTGGTGGAATACCTGGTCCAACACACACATGAAATATCTAACCTTTATGATTTAGAGCACCTCTTCTCATTAACCAATAAACTGAGATACCACCACCCTTAAAACCAGAATATAAAGAGAGGTTCATGCAAAAGGCTTCTCTTTCCTGTTTGACAGGTTCTGAATCTCAAGCCTAGCCACCTAGGGACCTGGGAGTCTCCACTCAATTTGAACACCCACCTATTACAGAGTTGTACAATTACCAAGGTTTGCCTCAAAGGCAATAGCGTTGTTCTGCATCATTTAAAGCCACCAGATCAACTAAAACAGTTTTGTAATTAAGAATGGGTCATGCTCAATACCTTTCCCTCAGAACAGTGTTGCTATTCTTTATTGCTTATAAAATAGGGATATTCAAAACCCAGAACTATTCTTAATTATTGCCTAGACTTTGAGCATCAGTGCTATTGTCAGTTAAGAGATACCTACTGTGTCCTAAATAAAATGAATGTGAGCAGATCACAGGCAGCCAGGACCCACTATGGACACAGAAATGCTTTATTTTTAAACATTATTATTGTCTTACTCTATGCAGAGATGTAAGAAATAAATAAATACCTCTTTATAAATCATAGCCATACAACAAAGCACTGAGAGTTGAATTCATTGCTTCCTTCCTTTATTATTTTTCTTTATGACTTCCTCATTTGGAACTTCTCCTATTTCATCACTCACATGAATAAAAACGATCTTATGCAATCATACATCACATTTCCCTCTCTTTCCTGGAAGGAGGGGGAGGAAACCAGCTCAAAACAACTGAAACCATCAGAGAGATTTTCCCAGTCAAGACAAGTGGCAAATGTGTAGCCAGCACAGTGTCCCTCTCACTGTCATCTCCCTACAACAGCCTATCAGCTCTGCACATGGGAATCCTAAACTCCTGGTACAGCTAAGGAAAAACCCAGCAAAACAGCTATTAGACAGCATTTGTTCTTAGACGTTTTCAAGAGCTATGTCAGTATTAATAAAAAGCTTGGGTAATAGAGATGGTATGAATGCAAAGCTTTGTTGTGGCTTTTCACTCGAGGAATGCCTGTTCTTTGTTGGCAATTCATGATCAGCAAAACAAAATCAGAACAACTAACTGGATAAAAGACAAAAAGACAAACAGCTTTTAATAATGTAGAAAGTCGATCACAGTGCATTCCCAAGACTGAGATCCAATGCCAGTACCTAGCAAACAAACCACTGTGATTGCATTAATAGAAGATGCCTGATGTACAAGGAATGTGAATAATTCTAAACAAGTAACTTCACTGGCCAAGGTTCTCAGGAGCAAGCAGTCACAGCAGAACACCCAAGCTTTTCCTCACTCCTGTCTACAACTCAAGATGCCTTAAGAGAAACCCTAATTTTGGAGTATGAAGCTTATCTTGAAGTATCTGGAGATGTAGGTGGGAGGGAGGGGCTTTCTGGCATTCAAAATCATTCCTGGTAGCCAAAACAAGGAGCTTTCTTTGCAAACAGCAGGTACTGGGGTCAATGAGAAGGGTACTACAGAAACACTCATGTTATGCTGCTCCAAGTAAGAACCTGGAGCTGCACGACCAGACAAATCTCCCATTTCAGTGAGAGTGGTGAAGGATTCTGTGATGACAAATATGGTCTCAAATAACTGCTTATCAAGCTGACTGTGTATCCGAAGGGGCAGGAGGAAGGATGCCTAAAGAATTAAAGTTTAAGAAGCGGACAAGCAAGAAGATCAGGGTTTCCACAGACCAACTTCCTTGAACAGGAAAAAATTGATTTTGTTTATCTAAGTAATGAAGTTTATACTATCCTTCTTGTCCTTTTCACTAATCAGAATTGTTTAATGCTTGGACAGGAAACACAGATACAACAGAAACCATGAACTGCATTCTCTCAGCAACACATTAAGCTCTTTGAAGAAAAACAGAAACATTTAATAATACCTTTCTAAATTAAAAAGAAGAATGGATGCAACTTAATGCCCTAATTAAAGGGTTAATTATACGCATGATAAAAATAAGTTTTATGTTTTACTGTGCACACCCAATCCCTATAATCTGGTCATAAATAAAAGGGCTGGTGATAAGGAAAGCTGCAGGCAGGAGAGCAACTCACCATCTTTAATGGGCAGTTATATGACATGCTGCTAGTACATTGGCAGTAAATCAGCAGAAACATCTTTTATAGAGTTCTAGTTTTTATGATGTCATTAACTTTCCTCCTTATACTTAAGGGATAATGAAATAAAGTCATGAGGAGGGATCAAAGGATGAGCCCGAACTGTGTAGTTTGAAACAGCCACAGGGGAATGAATTTTGCCCACGCTTTCCTGCAGACATTTTGAGGGCAGAGAGGAGTGAAGAGTGGAGGACAGACCACAAAACTTTTGGCAAACCCTGAATATCACACATATTAATGAGCTGTTTTATGAGAAGACTTCTTTAAGCAATATTCCTGTGGCTTCAAAACACTGCAATTTAGCAATAATTTAAACACACGAGGTGTTGGGAGCCACGCCATGCTGAAAGAAATGGCAAAGCAGGCTACAACATTAGCACACCCATATTGCAGAGATCACAGGTACAACAGCACTGTCTCACCCTCTCGTGTAACCAAAAATGCTGCGCAGG
The DNA here is from genome assembly GCF_008360975.1 of Lichenostomus cassidix. NCBI lineage: Eukaryota > Metazoa > Chordata > Aves > Passeriformes > Meliphagidae > Lichenostomus > Lichenostomus cassidix. The sequence goes on along the minus strand of NC_139496.1, from coordinate 6,342,237 downwards.
TGCCATCAGTGGGGTAATGCACAGCACCCAATAACCAGAGCACACCAGGAAACTCATCAGGTAATACTGGGAAGTTGTGACAGTTGTGAAGGGTTTAGGTCGAGTCAGGCAACCATCTAACACAAATGGAACAAAATGTTGCCAGTGGATCTGCATCTAATTAAAACAATTAAAGTAAACCTCCCCCAGCTTAGCAGCAGTCGCTGTGATTAAAATCATTCCATAGGATATCCATCAGACAAGCCTTAAAAAGCAGGATAAAGGTTCTAGGTTTTGCTGATAAAATGACATCCAAATCTCAAAATTGGTAGAACAATTTCTTGACTTCCTGATCATTCCTTATTCTTATTTCTGCCCAGAAAAGAGGAAATTTAGTGTCCTCCCCCTGAAGATACCCAGTGCTGCCCGTTTCTTAACACACAAATTATATGCATCCTGGGTCTCCTCCTCCTTGCAGCCCAATGTTTTCTTTCGCTTGCTTTGCATAACTCTGTTTAGAGGATTTTGCCAAGGAAATGAAGATGGAGAAGTTAATTAGCCCATCTTAGGGATCTGCACGAGCACGTGGGAAGCTCTAGGTCAGCGCATCTGTCTGCAAACACAGTGGTCAATTAGCATGAAGAACATTTATCAACAAGTGCCGTTACATTTTCCACAAGCAACCTTCCAGCAGACTCCCAGCCATGCTGTACAGCAAGGCTCAGCCGTGTTAGTTAACATTCTGGAGACTGCTCTCCCCAAGCAGCGACTCCACTCATCTTCCCATTCAAATTGAAGCTGTCTTTTGTCTGATGCATGCACGCAGCGGGGCGATGGAAGAGTAACCCATCCTGGCTGCCATGGAATAATAATGGCTGTGTCAATGTGCCTGTCCATCTCCTGCCTGAGCATCTCTCACATGCTCCCCACCTCCCTCACCACTGCAGCTGCCATGGAAGTTCAGCCCTGACAGGGCAGTCTTAGAGATGGAGGGAAGCTCCTCTCTGGTGTTATTAAGAGGAAGGGGAGGGAATGGAGGAGCTAATTGTGCGCACTGCAACTCCTTCTGCAAATAGGAAACGGAGTTATCTTGGTGTTTCTTACAGGGCTTTATGCATTCAAACTTCTCTAAATGAGGAACTACACCATGCATTACGCAGCGCCATAGAGATGATTGTATACCATTACCCAAAATTGAACTGAGTCTGTTCAACCTACCCTGCACTCCAATTTGTCACAGAAACAGTTTCCCTGGCCCATTCACATAATGAATGTGGATATGAAGTTAATGCCAAGGAAGATAAGCACCCTCAGGGTTATTTAAGCCTACCCTTCTCTGTCATTCCCTGCAATATTTCTTAGGCAGCATTATATAGGAGTTTAAAAAAAAGAAGCAGAAGTGGAAACAGGGTAGTGACACATCATTCAGATCTGATGCCAGCATTTACATTGACCTTGCTGGATGGAAAGTATTTTACTGTTACCTATTTCAAAATCCAACAGGATCAATCTTAGAATCTGTTTTGTTTTCAGAGAAGATACTGAAGGACATAGCACACAAGTATATCTTGTCAGCCAAATATCTCTCCTGTTTCTACAGAAAACTTCTCAAATTCTTCATATAAATCACATTCATCCAGTGAAGTGTGAAATGCAGACCAGGTTCCAAAAAGCAACAAGTCATATTTCAGAAGCTCAGTGTTTTTTTAGGGCACTGTGGATAAAGTCCTGCCCAGGTGAAAGGAAAGGCTCAGCTCCCATTACTACCATTCAGGTGAGAATTTAACTCCTTTTAATTGTCCCTTTTAGCCATACAAGCAATAAGGCAAAGTAAACCACAGTAAAGTGACTGCTGCAAACTCAGAGAGGAATCACTGTTCGGCCTTTGCTGAAGTCCATGATCACATCCAACCAAGAGGTGATGCCTACACTGCAAAATTTTGCACAACTCTCTATCATTGAAGCAGCAGCAGTGCCCATGTGCTGGATAAAGCCTGTACTTGGAAGACAGCAGAAGGATTGAGGTGCCTTGAGATGCAAGGCTTGTAAGCTGGGAGGTTAAAAGCAGCATTAGAGAATTAGGTGTCCAATTCCCACTGAGAACTACTGGTAATTAGTATCTACAATAATACAAAGACCCATGCAATTAGTATGCAAAGATGCTTGCGCAGAGGGCAGGCTGGCAGAGATTTAATTTTTAGGGTTTCCACAGCAATTTTATTTGTGACCTAACACTTGATTTTTACTTTCAATATTCCACTATATCCCACCTACCCTATCCTTACAGCACCAGCCAGCAAGATTACAAAACAGGGCTTATCTACAAAGCACGTTTCCCTGCTATGGAGCCTGTGATGTCCTTCAATTTAAATTGCAATGGTTTCTTCTTTGAAGGATTGCTAAGTGGCAAGAACAAAACCTCTGACTGTCAGGCTCTAAGCATCACAATTTCTTATGGCTTTACAGCAGAACATTAGGACAGGATGAAGAATTATCTGTGTCAAGGAGAAAATTTGCTACTGTCAAATTTGTTTAGTTATTCGGAGTTACAAATATGATTTGCAGCTACCAAAAAATCAACTAGGCTGTATTAAAAGTGTAATTTGATACCCAGCTATAAATCTCTTTAATAAAGGTGTGGTGGAAATGATGTTATCCATATATAAAGATTAATCTCTATTTAAATATATATAAATTCAGGAAGCTGAACGATGCCAAAGCCGAAAGGCGTCTTCTAAAGTGCGAAGGTGCTTTGTTACTCCGGGTAAATGCTAATTCTTCTCGCTGCCGCTTGGTTGTACTTTACATTTAACCACACAGTTCTATTTATTATTCTCACTCTGAACTTTCACGGCATCCCTTTCATCAGTTAAATTCCCCCTTTCGAAACAAACATCTATTTGAACAAAAACAGTCCTTAAAAAAAAAAAAAGAAAAAAAAAAAAGAATCAAAGCATTTTTAGTGAAATGAAGTTTTCTGGACTGAATTACCCAGCCTACACCATAGCATGCTCAGCCAGTGGAAATTATTTAGGAACAAGCGAGGGATGGGGCCAAAGGCCCGAGGCCTTTATCTGGGAGGATGATTGATGTGCTGCGGGCCCCGCTGTGGCGAACAGCGATTTTTATCTGTTGCCAGCAGCAACAGGGATGGGGCGCAGCGTGAGGCCCACGGCCGGCGGGGCGCGGCACCGGCCCGCACACACGGACACACAAACGGCCTTTTCAGCCGGACAGGTCTCGTGGGGGGCTCTGACATAAAGGGCCCTTTGGAAAGGCTGGAATTGTCAGCCCTTTGATGGCCGCATGCTGCGCCATTAGCTTCTGTTACTAATTTGTGGTGCATGTGAGAGGGCAGAGCGGCGGGAACACCTGCGAGCGGCTCGGGCGCATTGTGGGATGGGTTTTGTCAGGAGAGACGAGGAATAAAGGACGAGGCATAACCCTTCCATCTAAAGGGCAGATGACACAGGCTATTATCGTTTCCAGCCATCAAAAGGACGGCTCTGAAGTAACATCAAGCCGTCTAACTCAAACCTGGAAAGGCAAAGAAACTAGGGAAATGCAGAGTTAATAAGGGGCCAGCTGTAACACAATGTGCCAGGCTTCTGCGGGAACTTTACGGGGAGAGGCGCCCTTACACACCAGGATACTGAAGAACAACACGTGAAATTCAAGGATAAACCATCATCCATGGTTGTATGGATTCTGAGAGTCTCCTCGAGCCCCTGGGTGCAAAACATGCAAGGGGGAAAATAATACTGAAGATGGAGGTGTTCATGGCAGATGCCAGCCCTGGCCAGAAGTAGAAAAAATGCCATTTTGAGCTGTTGGGGTAACTTCTAAACCCACGGATTCCTGCAGTCTGAACACAATATTCTATTTTTCCAGCAGCAATCCCATAGAGCATTAAAGCTTTCACACAACTGGGCCAGTGAACACACCCAGAAGGTCTCCCTGCCCCACGCATGAGCTAAACTGAGGCACAGCAAACAGCACGCCCCAGATCCCAGAGCAAGATTACAGGAGCGTTGGGAATACAGCACAGACCTCCTGTCTCCTCCTCCTGGCTTTGAACACAAAACCTCGCTTCCTTTGTTGGTTAATATTCAGGATGCAGAAATTATAAGCATTCAAGGCTGAAACTTTTAAGATTAATATAAAAGCAACTTTTGTATTCTGTTTGTGCAAGCAACCAGAAAAGTACATATTGTAAAATAACCCACAAGTCGTACTACTGTAGGCCACTGCAGTGACTAATGAACATGTTAACTTTCAGGCTGAGTTTTGCTGGAAAGCAATTTTTCCCACCAAATTATAAAGTCTACTTGAGTAAAAGAATAATTTACAACTCTCACAGCACCATGGTGTCACAAAAACACCACACCAGCAAAATTAAACAGGCGTCAGAGAGCGCCACAATATCCAAACAAATCCAACCCCAACTCCAGTCAGAAGGAAGAAAGTAACTTCACTGAGGTAGAAAGAGTCTGCACTGACACTGAAAGACATACTTTTATTGACCAAAATGTCAGTAAAACATGGTTTGCACAGTCTGTATTCACTCTACAGCAGAGCCAGGAACCAGACACAGGGCCCCACTGCATCAAGCTACTGGTTTTCAGCCCTGGGACATCAGACCTCCAGCTTTGTGGAGCACTTCTTAAATGAGCTGTAAAAAGGTAGCTAAGAAAAGCAAGCCTGTGGTCAAAATGGCTTTGCATTCAAAATATAGCGCTCTGCAGCTTTAGTGGTGTTTTTCTTAGGTTGTTTGCAAATTGGAAGAGGTTGAAAACCACCAGCAAGACTCCAAGTGAGGTATGAGAGAAACCTACCATTATAAAAGAGGTTTGGGTAAAATGGCAACAGACTTTGACCAAACTGAAACCCAAATAAATATTAAAAACACATTACTACATTTCTGATTCTAGAATCAGAAAATGCCATCAGCAAGGCTCCAGGAAGTTCTGAATCTGGTTCTTCACAATGCAACTTTAATGACGAGTCTTTCCTACCTGTGCTTCCAGCTTCACAGCAATTGAACACATTTAAATGTCTGAAAACCTCAAATCATGAGATCTTGATCAAACCATTGTAAGCTTATTTTCAATGACATGTTTGCCTTAGGTTTCAAAACCACTGATTAGAATTCGTTTCTTTTAAAGTAAATTCTGACAAAATCAATCAACTTGAGGAGGTACTGCTGAGTGAAAAACACCAGGCTCAGTAAAGCCACAAGTCACAGCCAGGCTGTGGCCCTGCTGAGCTGACAAAGACCACTCCCTTCTCCAGACTGTGTCTTCTTCAGATTCCTGCAACTTCCTACTGCTGTCATTGACAGAGATGAAAATCCCACTGTTCTCCCTCTCATTGTCCAAGGCCAGTGTGGTAAAGAGCTACCTGAACAGAACACCCACAGGGATGTTTGCCCAAGGCAGACAGATCAGAGATAAGATGTTGGTCAGATCAGGTGTAAACCATCCGTGATATGAAGCAGAAACCAGTCCTATTGAGGATCTTTCTTTCACACTCCATTCCTCAAGTAAAACAAAGCAAAAACCTCCAAAATGCATTTCCTTGTCCCCCCAAACCTCTAGATAAACCAGTTTGTAGTGCCAAATGTGCTGTTCAGAGGCTGAAGCATTCACACACCTCAGAGATAATGATCATCCTGTCAGCCCCACACCTCAGAGCTGGCAGGCAGCCCCCAAAGCAGCTTTGATTCTGCACGTTTTCACATTACTCAACCCCTCCACACAGCCATCTTCTGCTCACTTTCCCTGGCTGTCCAGTAGAGCATTGAAGAAAATTTATGGGAAATTGTCCTTCTAATTCTCTCTCTTTTGAGAACCTGCCCTCCCCTTTGATCTCCCTGTGAGCTTGTTTTGATAAGTGACCCAACCACCTAAACACAAACTTTAAAGCACAAGGCATTGAGGCAAGGTGTGTCAGAGCACTCTGGGCCAACAAGATGGGCACCATGCTGACACTTTAGTTAAAAACACTCCAAACTCCTCCTTTCTAAACACCAGATTAATCTAAAGTTCATTTGCATTGCTCTTCATGCATGTTTGAACACATCCTCTTCATTTAAACCACACTGCCTAAAACAACTTCCATTATCTTTCTCATTCAATGCTGCAGTAGTACTGGAAGCTTTTGAGGAACTGATTTCCTTTACATTTGCAAGACTATTAAAATTTCATTATTCAGTTCCAAAAGCCAGCTATTACATCGATTCTGCCAACCCAACAGCTCATTGGCCATCATTCAACTGAGGAACTCAACAGAAACACTTTCCAAAAATCCCTCAGTTGGGTTGCTGATTCCTCCTTTCCCCAAGATGATTTAAAACCCACCGAGGTGAGGGATGAAGTGGGGCCTGACAGGCCACTCTGCCCACACTTGTGTTCTCTGCACCAACCAGGTGCAGCCCATCAGAGCTGCAGAGGGTATGTGTCAGCTTGTGCTAACATCCACCAGATAAAACCATTATCTTTACATCATTCATTGGCCTTTATACAAATAAAGTCACTGAACTAAAACACTTCTGCAGAATCAATTCCTTTTGGTGTTGATAATGAATGCTTTGGCTTTTATTTCCCACATAAATGTGTACTTTTTTCCAGGATGGAAAGAAAAAAAAAGGAAGGGCCTTTCTTCTCAGTAACTATTGTAATTTCCTTGAAATATCAACCAATTTTTACCCTCTCTTCTCACATGGGACCAGATATATGTACCTGTGAGAACAGCCCATTTAATTCCCTCTCTGTAAATGCTCTAAATAGGATCCAGAAATAGGATTCACAGAATGAAACTGATTCTGGCATTCCTGAAAAAGTTCTACTTGTTAAGAAAAATATTTGAAGAATGATGTACTGTGAGAAGTATCATTGTTTGTGAGTTCTGAAATGCAAATATGGACACAAGTTTTTTTAAAATAAAGTCTTAAATAGCTGCCCAAAAATAATGCAGCCAAGCTTGAGAATGAAAGTCATAATTATCCAGCAGCAGGACTAATCCAAAGAGATTAGTTGGAAATGGAGAAAAAACGAAAACAAGGGAAGTGATAAACACATGAGATGCAGCATTTGGTTTCAAAGTGGGCCAGGTGGCTTCCTTGGCACTCTGGCAGCAGGGAATCCTTCAGACTCTCAGCACATTCTGAAGGCAGAGAAGCTGCCTGCTCCAGCCCCAGCCCATTGGGTGGGCACAGGTTCAGGGATCATGCTCCCTATCCTTTAAAAGCAGCTGGATTGGAATGCAAGCAGAGAGACCTTCATCCTACCCTGCTGCCTGCAAATCTGGGCAATAACTCACACCACCACAGGCTGCAAATTAATCTGAATTAGGTATCTGATCCTCTGGTTCTAGTCACCACACAATCTCCAGGAGAGCAAGACTCTTGGAGCAGGGCTATGCCTTGGGTGGGAATGAGCAGTGGGGAGTACTTGGACAGAGTCACCAGGGCACAGGGGAAATGCCAAGGGGCATTTGGTTCTGCAGCTTCACAGATGCATGTTCCATTGTCACCAGAGATGATGACTCCTGGTCCTGTCTAGTGTCAGAGCTTTGCCCTCTGAGATTCAGTTAATGCTCCACACCATCACATCCCTTAGAAGGCACTCTGGGGGTAATTTCAGATATGGTCAGTCCCTGTTGCTTCCAGCCTAAATAAACAGGAAGTGACACTGACCTAATATCTTCTAAGACAAAGAGCTGGGAAGAAGGGAAAACACAGGGAAAGGGGGAAAAAAAAAGTTCAGTTTGTGGGTGGTGTTTTAAGAACAAAATCTTTTCAGCCAGTCCCTTCAGGTGCTCTCTATTCCATAGCCTTCAAACAGGCATGTTCTGCTGCAGGAATGAGCAGCTGGTGTTCTAGGAGGGGCAGCAGCTTAGCCACCTCCTCAGTGTGCTGCACAACAATTAGTGGGAGGTTCATTGCCATACATCAAAGATGTGGCCTGGCTGTGGATAATTTTTCATAGAACTCTTAAAAGTGATGAGTTAAAAGCATTTATCAGAAAAAAACAGAGTACCAACAAAACCTGCAAAAAATAAAACACAAGAAACCAACCACTCAGGCACACACACAAGCTTCCAGACATTTAATTACAAAATAAATGCATATGACAGACATCAACAAGCCTACAGGAAGATTCCTGCTTCAGTATTCAATGCAGCCTCAATAAATATTTCAAGGTTTCAAATGGATGCTTTGCAACAGCACAGTTTCCATTTGCACAAGTGCCAGAAGGAAGAATTCAAAACAGGCTTAAAGCAAAACCAGAGTATTTTCCTGTAAAACTTTAATTGGGAAACTGACACTATATAATCTGTACATCATTGCCTTCGAGCTGTTGTTAAAAAATTAAAGCTGTATCAAAAGAACTGCTTTGTTAAATTAACACGTTATGCATACCAGACGTAATCTGCAGCAGGAAATAGCTTTGAGCCCAAAATGCACTGATTGCTGTGGTTGTCATTGACAGAGGCTGAGCCAAACAACGTCAGCAGACTAAAGCATCTCTCATCCCTTCTGTAGGGACACACACACCCTTACAAACACCCAGCCTTGATTTCAAAACCTGAACAAAAGCAGCAGATGAGCTGGATTTCATCAGGCGACTGTTACAGCTACAAATCACACCTCCCATTGTGTGAATTCACTGTCAAGTTTGGAGATGTGCAGACTCAGGGTGAGGCTGTGCTGCCAGGGCCCAGCTGCCAAGCCCACCTTTGCTTTTATTCCAAGGCCAGCAGTGAGGAAGGGGCTGGAATGCCCAGGGCTGGTGTGATGGGCATGAGCGCTCTGGACCAGCCATGGGAGCCTCTCTCCCATGGAATAAGACATCCCAGCCCCTTGGTCCAGCAGGAGGAAGGCACTGCCTTCCCCACCCTCTCCCTGAAGTCCATTCTGATCCTGAAGTCTGCTCACCAAATACAGGACAAAAACAAATTAAGTGCCCTAAGTGGGGTTCCCAGGATACGACCACCTTCTCTGTTTAACCTTTGCAAGCTCTTGTCACAGTCGCCATCACTTTGGCTTCAGATCAATCCAGGCTCATCAAACAGGCTACACTTTGAAAAGTGATTCATCACTTGGTATGCCCAAACTCCTGACAACATGACAGACCCAAGGAGGCCACGTTTTCTAAAAATACAGAGCACGCTTCCTCAGAAAAGCCCAGTTCCTCTCATATGTTTCAAGTTGTTCACCTCTGAATTTGAAGTGCCAAAGTTATTTTGGAGGATCTGAACGATCGTGTTTCCTCAGTAAGAATTTACAGCTTTGCACACGATGATCTGTACTTCATTCTGCGCACTGTGAGTCTGAGGCAGTGCTGTGGTCTGCAGTGGTGAAGGCGGGTTAACAGTTTTGAGGCTTTCAAGATAAGCAAAATTTCCCTTGACGTTGTAAACTCTTCAGGTGGTTAGAGACAACAGTTTCTGCTTTTTTGATGTCTTCTCAGAAAAGAGCTCACATAATTTTATCACTCTCTGGGGTGACCATCAGATAACCAAGCTATTCCTGTCGGAACCACTCAATGCATCTCCCCCTTCCTGTCACTGGCAATCCACAAGACGACCAGGGGATTCGAGCTAACCACACGGCTCACAGCTTAACTGATTAAGTAGGTGGGAACTGATGCCAGCTCAGCTCAAAGTGCCTCTCTCTGCTAACCAGAAGCCAGCCGCAGGCTGCGGAGGGGAATGACCACAGATAACACACTGATACTGAAACCGTTTGGTGAAGCTGCAGCTTCCTGTTCGAGTGCTCTCGCAATCTCTTCGAAATGAATCTTCAGCAGGAAACTGGCTGCAGTTAAATAGGCTGTTTGGGTTGTTGTGTGGCGTCTAGTGCTGCCTCTTGTTTTCAAGGGATCATTTATTATTCTCTCCTGCCCTCTTCCCTGGCTATTTAGAAATGAACTGAACTAGGGCTCCTCAGAGAACGAGTCTCTAGGGGAAAGGAAAGACTCTTAGGCAAAGTCTGGGAGCACCCTGCACCCATCACAGCTCGATGCCTGCCAGTTACACAGTGCTCTGGGACCTCGTCCATCTCCACTGTGACAGCCCAACCTTCATGACTCCAGCTCCTTTTCTCTTAAACCAGTGTGCTACTAGATGCTATTAAGCAGCTTAGGAAGAGACGTGAATACCTAGGGAAAACACTTTCTGTGAACTGGAAGGGGAGGTTTGATCTTACTTTGGTCATGAGCCTTACAACCATGCTTGTGTCAACCTGCTTTTATTTTGCTAGGAGGAAAGCTCGCAGAGAGCCTTTTACACAGTGAGTTTTGAGATCAAATTTTGAATCTTTGGTTTATTACAAGTATACCACTAAGTTTAACTTCTCAGCTGTTGAATGCTGCTGCTGCCCTGCAGGTGATGGCAGAATTTCATCAATCCAGTAAAACATTTATATGTTTTACCCACCTCAAATGCAACCATTTTTTCCTTTGGTGATTACCAACTGGTCTGAGAATGCTGCTGCAGGAGTTCAAAGCACACACTACACAGTCTGTACCATCCCTCATCTACAGCACTCTAATTGCTACAGGATGTCCAAAAATTGTCCTGCTTTGATGAGCTGATTTCAAGGGCAGCATGAACCATTTCAACCCCATGTCCAGAAAACCGAAGAACCACACATGATAGCTTCTTAATCAACCCAAACGTTTCTTATTGTTTACAGATAACAAAGTACCAGTCTAACAAAAAAATGAACTGAGGTTTGCAAGCACCTAGCAGCTAACATCTTCCCCAAAACTGCCAGTGTCCTGAGGCTTTCTGCTGAACACATGTGGTGAATTAATCACACAAGAAAATTCCTCAGGATACTACAGATCTAGGCCATAAGTGTTCAGGCACACACGGTCTTATCCATCATATAGCAGAGAGATGAAATGCAGACAGTAAAGGTATGAATCAGGCCACATTCCAGTAGAAGCCACTGCAGCCGTGTCCACAGTGATGTAACTGTATGCCAATTTTCCCTCAGTCTGGCTGCAAACCTCTAAATATTCACAACCAGAAGCACAGCATCTGGAAAAAATCTATAAATAAGGCAGTTAATTCCATTAAAATCTAGATGTGATACCCCTCAAGTGTGTAACTCAGCAGCACTGTGTAAGGATCACTAGTGCTTTCTGGATTTTTTATTATATTTTTGAGACACATACTAACTCCATAATCAAAAGCAATTTTGAGCTCAAAACTGACCCCAAGGTTACGCGACTCTATGGCAGACGGTTCCCTTTCATTGGAAGTACATTGTACAGCCAGGACGTCAGCACATCCACACCGGATGGGCCACAGGGCTAATTAAAAAGCAGCTTTGGTGGTTGTGTCTGTTTCAAGAGCAGGTTAGTAAACCAAACTTTATAACAAGTAATGAAACTGAAGGTGCTGCAGAAGCAGACAATTCCCACAAAACCAAAGCAGAGCTCAGAGTGACGAACAATTGTTTTACTCAACCTCAATGCCTTTGAGTTTCTGACCTGTGATGAGCTGAGAAAAGAGAATAGCTACAATTACCTGAAAACTATGCTGGAACACAGGGTATTCTGAACTGGGAGTTAAGAATTTCTCCATGAAATTAAGTATCACTTATTGAAGGATTTTAAAACAACTTTTGGATACCACAATGCTTGAATTTCAGAATTACACTATTGCCTCCCTAAAGGTATTTAATAAAACAAAGAGACAAGGAACAAGCAAAGAGTATTTGGCCTTATCACTTGCCAAATGGTATTGCAAAGACCTCCCACCCCTGTGTGATTCTTAGCTCACACCCAAGTTACAATGGATTAATTTACATTTCTGCCCTTGCTCTGCATTCCCTGGCTTTGTAGAATTGCAGTTGGTCCTTTTGCATCCCATAGGAAGTCTCATACAGTTTCATTTATTTATTTGCTATAAACACAATAAAGGACACCTTTCTAAAGCGTTACCAGGAGGTCATGGCAACTGTGGCTGATGTTGACCACAAGGAACTGTGATGCTGAAATGCTGAGGCAGCAGGAAGTGAAAACACTGACCCTGTGTACAAAACATCTCACATGGCTGACCTGGGTTTCCATCTGAATGCTCTTCCAGCAATGCAAGCACTGCAGATGAGAAAGTTGCTCTTCAGCAACTCTTTTACTGGTGCAGCAGGAGCTGAACAGTTCCTAGAAAGGCAGCCCAAAACTCCTCCCTGAACCACCTGCACAGGGACAGCAGCATGGAGTCCCTCTGCTCTCTCACCCCATAGGGAACGGAGGAGCGCTGAATTCCCACTGCAGAGGAACCACATGGCCCAGAATATTCACATTTTAGCAGCCAGCTCTATAGCATCCAGGCTGAAACACGAACTGAAGAGAGAAACCTCAGCCTACAGCAGATTTCCACCCATTTGCAGCTTTCACAGCAGAGCCCCCACACCTTCAGCATGTTACCAAAAGTTTTCTTTGGTGTGAGAGCTGACTTAGGGTTGCATCTGTTGTTTTGCTAAATTAAAGTTGCATTTTTGTCTTCTGTTAGGACAGGGAAGAAACTGAAGAGCTCTCTCGCCTATAATAACATACCCCAGTCAAAAAAAAAAAAGGTGGCAAGGAAGAAATGCAAGTGATGAAACTGAGTAAAAACCACCAACCTCCAGGAACCCTTTACTACACTCTGGATGTGCAGTGATTAGTTTTACCATCACCCAAAGAACTTACCCTCTCTAGACTACTTTATTTCAATACAGTTTAACACAGGGAAAGCCATTTTGGGACTGATAAGCAATCAGGGTATTCCACTGAGCTGCACAATTAAATATTTATGATGCTCGAAGACGACAGACAGCGTTCTCTAATACCAATAACACCTGCAAAGTTGATGCAATTGATTTCTTTTCCTTGATCTCTCTTGTTCACCAACTATCAAGGCCAACAACACATGTTCATCTTTTATTTCTACAACTGCATTTTGCAGTGGCACTGTTATTTCCTCTGCTGCTCCCCTTACACGCCGTGGTTTTGAGCGCAGTTTCTGCAAGGGCACAGCGAAATATGAGACAAAACAAGAGAGTGTAAACCCCTGTTCCACCCAACCACGTGAATTTCCTCTGAGGAACCTGCCACAGAACCCAGCACAACAAGCATCAGTGGGCAACCCTCAGAAAAATGGGCTATTTTAACCATCCCTGTAGTTATAAACCCCAGCACTGCCCATTCTCACTGCACAAGACTATCAGAGAATTAAAGAAAAATCAAAAGCAAATCCCCCAAGAGGCCCCACACTTAACCCGTGTTCACTGTGCTAGTTAGGTAAGGAGCCTTGATTCTAAACAGCTGTCTGTTTTAATCATCTTTTTGTTGGCTTTGGGAAAGGGATAGGAAAGAGGGTTAAAACAAGGCAATGGAATCTAAGGCAAGAGAGTCAGGAGAGCAAACTACAATGTGAAAACAGCTGAGATAGACAAGCAAATAGCCTGCCCTGCTACACAAAGAAAGCTACAGCACATACATGGTACAACTGCTTCAGGACAGTCTTAATCAAAAAGGTCCAGAAATAAAGACCAGATATTCTCAAAATCGTTTGCCTTTCCTCTTGAGCAGGATGTAATCCTTTCCAGGCTGGTGAATTCAAGATGGATTTAGGACAACTTTTCATTTTAGCGTGCAAGGCCAGCGACAGCGAGGCTATCCCAGCCCCAGAGCCAAGGAGCACTGGGAATTTCGGGGGATGTGTCTGTTTAACAATAGTGTCTTTCTAGTCAGATTAGAGGGCTATTCCCCCCCCCGTGCCCCAAGCAGAGGGCAGCGGCAGGGAGATTAAAAACACGGGCAAAAATCACATACAAGTCATATGACCCATCCCTCCAGGGGCTCGCAAGGGCTCCTGGTGTCAGCTGGCTGTGCCTCCCTGCAGCTGGGGGTTTATGGAAATCAGGATCATCCCATCCCACTCCAGCCACAGGGACAAAGGGGCACCACTGCTGGCTTGAGCCTCCAAGGCAGCCCCTCTGCCAAGGCCACGGCTCAGGCAGGGGAAACTCAGCCAGAGAGGGCCCTTTGTGCTTGCTTATGGCTGTAGAGATGAGTGAAAATCCATGGGACTTTTCATCCTAATTAAAAGCAGAGGTCATCTAAGAAGAAACAGACTTTCAGAAAAGGGAACTTCTAAAGGAAAATGTGTTGTAAGGAAGTTCATGGACTTCAATATTTGTAAAGCTGAAGTATGTAGTTTATTTATGTTTGTACTTCTGCTTAAGCTTTTCATGGGACATTTCAAAAACCCTCAAAAGAGCTCCCACAGATCTGGAATAATATGTGTACTAATTACTCAGCTCAATTTGAGCTCATGGCTTATGGGACAGTCCCTGGAGCCAAGGGCCCAGCTCCTCAGCTGGCTTACAGCAACCTGGCTCCATCCCACCCGGCATTAAGAGCAAACAAACTCCTTATTTATTCAGTGAACTCAGCCTGTCCAGGTGAATTCAAGCATGGGGATAGTTTTTGTGAATTGAGGCTATTTAGAAACACAAGAAAACCAGCAGAAGTTAAATGCTTTGGATGGACACCCACCATTTTATTCCTGACTGTCTAAAATTCCTGATATCTTACAGGGAAAACTCCTTTATGCTTCTATTCCATATTATTATTTTTCTATCTTTTTAAATCCTTTGTGCCGTCATTGCACTTGCAGGCAGATCACTTTATTATAGACTCTTTTTTTCCCCTCTTTCTATCTGTCTTCAAAGAAGACAGACTATTGTTCCACCTGAAGGGAACCTATCTGCCATTCTTTTTCTTGTCCAAAAGGAAAAGACAATTAGAGTCCCTCTTTTATGCTTGGCATCATGGCAAAAGGAGATTGATACTTATTTTGGAATTATTACTCCCCTATTCATAAATCTTGTCCAGAAAGTCTTGCTCACACTGCCAGCCCACAGGCACACTATTGTAGGAAATACGTATTAAATTCAGTTTTATCATTTAACTTTGGCTCCAGCTCAAGGAGTTTTAGATTCATAACAAGAGCCCTGTTTCCAATATTGATTTTTGGCACAGAAAAATGCTAATTTATCAGCAGTCCTAAAATACAATGATTTTTCCAGCCCAGCCAAGAAATGTTACCCACCTACAGAAGAGATTTTTCATTACTGTGTGACAGAGCAGCAGGTAGAGAAATCCTGTTAGTCACAATTCCAGTGTGCCTCTGGTCACTGAGCGTGTTTCCACACCATCAGGGAGTCACACTCAGGAATTCCCAAACAGAAGCATTACATGCTTCATTGCAATAATTTTATCTTTATGGAGAAATTAATCCTTCTCAAGACATCAGTTTCTCCACAGCCATCTCAAAGACATCAAGGTATACAATCATCCCTGGGCCTTGCTCCATGTAGGAAGCAGTACTGACATAGGGTCTGTACAGAAGAGATGTGTTGAAGGTACTTTTCCAAGCCATAATTTGGTCCCAGCCTAACAGCACAAGAGCATCCTTGAAGCACAGAGGGGATTGAGGAGTGCTGCTGGTGTGAACTCCAGTGAGCCTCTGTAACCATTACACCTGCCCTGCACACACTGAGGATTCCTGGCACGAGAACAGCCTCCTTAGCAGGGACCATCTGCTTCAGGGTGTCACAGAACTGCACTGAGCTGGCACCAAACCGAAAGAGGCCATGAAAAGAGCTTTCCAGGGTATATAAACCTGCAGAGTCAACAGTTCCTTGGCTGATGATTTCCCAGCACTCTGCAGCCGTTCATACCTGTCCTCCCTCCCGCTGAGGTCGCTGTGCTGGGCACTATTTCTGCGCTGCAAACCAGGGCAACTGCAGCTCAGACCTGCCTGTCCTGGCAACTGCACTCCTGAGCTAAAGAGATCTGACAGGGACAGGGTGGCTGTGGGCAGCTGTGTTGGGTGACAGCCCCACTGTACAGCAATACTGAGCACACAGCACAGTCCTGGATGGCTGTGAAGAGCTTTGCTAGCAACTGGAAAGCCAGTTCCAAAAATGAATGAGATCATTTGAGAGGAACAGGCAGGGAGGGCAGCCTGGGGTACAGGCAGACACGGCAATAGGTTCAGAGTGCTCAAAACCTACCCAGCGCTTGCCTGTGCCACCTCAGGTTCAACTTCATCCTGGGGACAAGATCACTGTTCTCAGGCTATGCCACCAAGCAGGAGGAATGAGGGTTGCAGATAGCACTGAGCTGACTCTGGATGACCCAAGAGTCTCTGCAAGCCTTATGGTGTTTTGCACATTTCTCTCTATCCATGAGCTCCAGCCCAAGTTATCTGAGACACTGGTTTCCGGCGCTCAACAAGGAAGATGTAAAATCAACAGAATTTGATCAGCTGCCAGAGATTTGACTAGGCTACAAAGACTTTGATATTTTACAGAAGCTCAGAATAAAAATCAGCTGCTGCTGTTGCCAAGTGTATGTTACTGTTTTTATTTAAAAAAAAAAAACCCTTTCAAGAACAAATAAAACCAAACAAAGACGTCTCATCCTCCTGTACTTTCGTTCCAAGGCACACTCAGACAGGTTGGCTCACTGGCTATCCATTTGCCATATGCTTTCAAGTTTATTCTTTTATTCACTCCCACATTCTAGCCCGTTCCATTTCAGAAGACGAACAGCTGCACAGATGCTCTATAAATAAACTACATAATTTATTGGAAGAGGTTTTTTGTTTATTTTTTTAAGCTACCACATATTCCCCAGCTCTATCTTTTTCCATGCTCTCCACAAAGCTCAGTCAAGTTCAACTACAGCTTGGGTTTGTCTGTACAGTGTGCTCAACCTTATAAACAGCTGCAAATTTTTAGCCATTAATAACAAACTGTATGTACTGATCTTATATTCATTGTAACTGTGTTTGGTTCTAAATTAATTACCAGAAATAAATTTGACAAATGTCCACAGGGTGGATATGTATCAGTGATATATAGAAACCTCAACTAATTCTAACTCTGATTTCTGATTCTCTGTGTACTTGTTAACAAATCAGTGCATTTTCAGGTGGACAGGCCTCTCATCCTGTTACCAAAAAGAAAATCTGTTTTGTCTGCTCAGAGGACAGACAGAGCTCTCTGACTGAGATCACTAATCTCATTTGTGCATGCAGGAAATGTGACAAATGGCTGGAGTAGTTTATCACACAACTGTAACCATCGAGTCATAGAGGGAATGAGATATTAACGTCCATAAACAAACTCATGTTCTATTTCTCAGCACAGTGGAAGTATACATTTAATGAGATAAGGATATGAAACACATGCTACTGATGAGATAAGGAACTTGCAGCAGCAGTACAGACATAGAAATGTCTCATCCTATCCAAGTAAAAGTAAACGCCATTCGAAAGTTTATTTTGGGAGATAAGGTTATAAGAAATTTTGGCTGCAGTATGCACAGATAGACTCTGAAACTACGTGCCAGGTCACTGTTAATGCTGGTGTTGAGGCTCAAATTAAATCTAAGTGCAGCTGGAGAGCACCAGAGGGTATGTGGTAACTTCAATCAGACCAGCATTTCACAGAGTTACCTCAAGCATGGTCCTTATTTAGGCACCTAATGTTCCATGGGAACCCTGAAGTCAAGGAAGTTGCTGGAATATCCAACACTCAGGGGTTAATTATTTAGACACTTGCAGTTAGTTCTCTTCCTGGCTCTTGCTCCAGTGTCTATATTTTATGGACAAGGCATTTGCTGAGGTTTCTCACCAATGAACCTGCTTTGACTGCCCAGACAGGCCTTGATGGCTCAGCTGGATGAGCCAAACCTTGGACTGAGATTTTTTCATACAAGATTCCTACTGCAGGTTTTAAGTTCTCTCTTTGCAAATGCTCACTTCCTTAAAATGTGCATTTTCTACAAATGATTCTGAAAGCAAACATCTCTGCAAGGACAGCTGACGCCAGTGCATGGCGAAGTGTGCAGATTCAGAACGAGGTAATTAAAACTGAGCACACACAGAATAGTTTGTGGTATTTAAACAGCTGCTGATGGAACCCAGTACAAGAACTTTGCCGAGTAACAATACAGATCATCCTTCCACAAGCCTTCCACAACACAAGCCATCAGCACAGCTATCAGGAAGAACACCCAACAGCAGCATCTCCACTGTGCCTCCCACTACCACTGCTTTCACCATGTCTGGGAAACAACCCATTCCATGGAAACAGGGGCAGAGCCAAAATAGTGACTTAATGCCACAGCTGCTTCCGTGAGAAAATGAAAACTGTTACAAAGGTATTATGGACAGCTCCTGGTGTGGGGCCAGTTGTCTGGATCTGGTGGCTTGAACATCTCTGTGCCACGTGGGATAATCAGCTTCCCATGTGAGTTTGGGCCAGTGAGGTCTGGCAGGGCTGGAAGTGGCAGTCTGGCTTATGATAAATCAATTTAAAGCAGCATCAGAGTCTTGGGGGAAACAGTCAGCCTCAAGAACTGGCACATGGTGGGGCAGAAGGCAGTTTAACAGGGAAAATGACAGCCCATGAAGAAAAACAATGCCAGTTCACACTACCCACAATCTCAAAATACTAACCTGGCATGCAGAAGCTCTTAGCTCCCTTCAGAAGTTATTGGTTGGCAAAATAAGAGAACCTTGTCCCCACACATGCACAGAGAAGGAGCTAGTAATTTTCTCAAAATCATTTCTCTGAGAAACAAAAGTACATTCCTGAATAGCCAGCAATGGAAGAAAACAGTCTTATGATTTATTGGCCTTGAGACTCTGAGAAGAATTCTTTGGCCTTTTTCCATTACGATTTTGCAACCTATATTATAGCCACTGGGAAATTGTTTAGTTCCCAAACCATGCCCTCAGTCATAAAATCTGTGAAGATGATTCATTATTATTTATGTGGTGCCATGGGCGTGCACAGCATTTTACAGACAAATAGAAGATAAAGCATCTGCCTTCAGAAGCTTAGGTGAATCTGACTGCTCTTGGGTATGGAAAGCAGCAGTCAATGGTCCTAGGGCAAACATTCCTCATCTCCCAATGAATTAAGCAATGATACTCACCTGGGATACTGGCAAGATTTAGACAGGAGGATACTTAGTAGACATGTAATTACCGTCTAAAAATTTGTGACATTATTTCATTAAAACTGTGAGACTTTTCAAGTCATATGTTATTTTGTAATGGTTTTACGATGAAAATATACTTAATCTTGTATTATGAATTTCTGCTAATATCCATGATAGCATGAGACAGTGTCGCTATGAAATCAGACCATAAATTTTGCACTGCCTGGCAATTTTTTCTCTTTGTGCACTGGGTAGAAGCCTGCAAGTTCCATCACACTACCCTAAACTTACAACATAAATTATTGGAAGAAAATAATTCTGGTGATTATTGTAAAAAGAAATGTGTTTCAGGCCTCCACATGAACTTCCCAAAGTACACAAAATCCACCCTTGTTCTGATCCTATAGGGAATGAGCAGCTTTAGCTCTTGGTATGAAACAGTTTGGGACCACTCACCTAGAAGGCAAAACTTTATCATGGCAGAAGTTGTGAAAACAGCAATTACTGTCAAAGGGTGTAGGCAGGAATTGTTTGCTGGACTGAGACATTCATGCTCAGATTTGCACAGACCTTCATCTATAACCTCTGCACTACACATGACTTACTGGTTGAACAACCAGGGTATCATATCTCCCCAGCATACATTTGTTTTGAGAGTCAGGTATAATGTGATTGCAGGAATTTTCATGTTGACTCTGCTAAGCCTCTCACACCCTCTCCTATTTCTCTATTACTCTACTCAGTGATGTCTGTGCTTGCCTTTCTGGACAGCTGAGCAGAAAACGTACCCAAAATAAACAAATTAATCCACCTCTACATGAAGAAATGTCATTATTGCACACACAAATAAGGTACATATGAACAGAAAAGGACAATTAAATATGTCTGGTACAGTGCATACACAGGCAGACGTGTCCTGACCCTGAAACACCACCCTAGAACATCGTGGCACTCCTGTGAAGAAAACACCAGCAGCACCCTCCTCTGAAAACAAGAGAGCTTGTTTTATAACTCAGAGCTTGTAAATAAGAGAATATTGACTTTTTTCTTGTTTGCAATGGTGAGGGTCACAATTCTTTGCAAAATGGGAGTAACTGTGTATTTAACACACAAATGAAAACCTGTGTGGGGGAGGGAGGAGAGGAGGCAAGCTTCTCCTGCTGGTATTGAAAACTCTCCCCACTCAGGTCTCGTAATTCTCCAGAGGTGTCTATCTAGCTGAAATACACCATAAACCGACAAAAAAACCCCCTCCCTATAAGTATAATATTGAAATAAGAAGCCCTCAGGCTCTTAATGCACTCTCACATGTCAGGGCTGTCCCCCTGCCAGGTGCACGACAGCCCTGTGCTCTAACCCTGTTTATGTTCTGCATTTCTTCCATGTCAGTGGCTGTGCAATAGGTACTGCAAACCTCTGCAATCAACATCAACAGAAGTGAAAGAATTAGCTGTAAAATGACTTACGGAGTAGCCTCTTCCTGAAAGCGATTGAGCAGAACTCTGTGGGAGGAAACAATATGCCACAGTAAGTAATGCAAGAGATTCTGTGTAATGTAAGATAAGAATCATTTTGTGATTCCCTCCCCCAGCCCGGTATTCCCTAGGGGAAAACTTCACAACCTCAAATGATCTCCTGATACTCCTGTGCTGCCACAGGAGTTACAGCCTAAGAGCTCTTCCAGGTGAGGGCTCTGGGGCTGTTTCAGACAGGGTTTCACGAGCCAGAGCAGTGCTCTGACAGCTCCTCCCGACCAAGGTTAAAGCCCTCAGCATGGGATATCTCTTCACAGCAGCAGGACACACACTGAGCCATCCCTTTCCAGGATGTGATGGCACCTTCCTGGGAACAGCAGGCACATGTAAGAATGCTCTCCTGAGTCAGGGCTGCGCATTTTGCCCCATCAGCTCCAACTCTCAATCACGTAACCATATATCCCACTTTCCATTCCCCTCCATGAATCCGTAAGCCTCCAGCCTTCATTGCTGCAGCCTTACCACATGACAGCTCTATCTGAAGTAACAATAGCAGCAAAGCACTAATTTATCATCTCTCAGAGCTTTAATAAGCATTCTGTCCCTTTTGAATAAGTTAAATTACATTGTTTACTCCTGCTCTTCATTTCAGCTCCTCCTGCTCCTTTCTCTACCACATCCTTACCTCTTTCACATGCTGCCAAATCATTTGGTTCTTTTCCTTCTCATTACACCAGCTCCAGTCACTTGGATCCCTCTTCCCTCTCTACAACCAAAGACTGTCGAGCTGCTGGGTTTTTGCTGGCAGTGGCTTTCTCGAAGCAGCTAAATGAATTCCACCTCTAGCTCCAGCTGCTGTTATATGCCTTCTTTTCGGAAATTAAAAAGGAGCTGGGAACACACGACACCACATAACCCAGCGAGTACTCTGCAGGCCAATTTCCAAGTGTGATTTATAATCATGATGCCCTCACTACATGATTTTATTAAACAAGATCCAGGGAGTCTTAGCAGTCCTGTTTCTAAGACTGATGTTCCAGTGAGTACCAAAAATACCAAATTGTTATAGGCTGATCTTGAAGATTGTTTTGTCTTTTTGCAGCAGTGCCAGAAGTTATCATGTTACTAAATCAGCACAGCACAATACCCCAAAGAGATTGATGCAAACTGATTTCAAATACTTGCAATTTTTCACCAGCAAGATAACAATCCCTTTGTACTAGCAGTTTGAAAACCTTTTGATCAGAGGATACCTAGATACACACAGAAACCTTTTCCAGACTCCTGCTTTCTGTGGAAGATGCAATTGTCTTGCTGCTCTGCCCATGCAAGCTCTGTGCCACTGGCTTGCAGCTGCCTGACACCACACAGGCAACCTGCCAGCCAAGTACCCATGGAGGAAAGTTCCCAAAGAAGAGACTGAAGCACAGCCCTACAACTGAGTGAGGGTGCAAGGAGGGCTCCCTGTTAACCCCCTCATCAGCTGGCACAAGAACAAGGGTGTTAGACAGAAGATGTGACCCAGCTCTTACAGCCAGGTCTGCAGCCAAGGTGTGACAGGGTGCCAGTCCCCACTCCTGGCATGCTGTGCCTGCTCCTCTGTCCTGCTGGAGCTCCAGAGACCTCTGTGCTCCTGGGAAAGGACAGCTTCCACAGGGGAGCCTGAGACAGCAGCAACACTGATAACAGCATCTGAATTCCCACCTTCTGCATATTGCATACAGATCTGGCCACTGCCTTCAAACACTACAAAAAGAGGTAGGGATTTATTTATAAACCTCTTTATTACAGACTGCCCAGAAATAAAGCTACAGACCAGTGAAATGAAGGGCAGTAGTATTTTCAGCTATACTTGAGAAACTATGACAAAATTATCCCTCTCTCAAAGTACTCATGGAATTCAGCCTTGTATCGAAAGACGTTAATAACAATATCCTGGTATCTACATAAGTATGTCAAACAGCTGAACATAATTATGTGTTCCGACACTTTGGAGAGCTCGATTAAACAGTTCACCTAAAGTAAACACAGAAATGATGAGGAGGCAAATTACCTGCTTGGAAAAGCGGGAGGAAGAAAGGAGAAAGGGTAGAAGTTCTACTCCACCCTTCCATCAACAGAGATTTAACCAAGAATGACAAGGTCTAACAAATTGGAAATAATAACCAAAAACAGAAACAAGAGGTTTCATTAGAAGCTTCTCTCTAGGGAAACAGCCTCAGAGCATTTTCACTCCCACAGTTATTTTCAATCTTTCAGTTTTGTCCACACACAAAATGTTTTCCTGGGATGGAGCAGACTCTTGGACAGCAAACTCAAACACACTAACAACAGACCTGCTTTTCTTAAGATAACTTTCAGGCATCCCAAGCTGTCCAAGGACCCCAGGAATCTGCAGACCACCGATTTAAAACCACTGAGTAGAAAACAATAAAAACAGCTGTTGAATAAAGTGTTACATCAGAAATAATTAAAACTGAATGGCAATTTACTCTGGTATTTTCCACATCCGAGAGCCTCTTCTCTCTTTAAAGTTTTAACATCAAATTTCCTGAAAATCAGCGGTGAAAAATGGTGGGTTTTTCTCCTTCCCTCAGAATTTTTATTGCATATATAAAGTTAGTAACTGGTGAATTCTTTAGAGTCAACTTGAAAAATCCTTTCCAACCATTAGGTTTATGCACAGCCATGCCCCACACTCTCCAGGGCTGTTTGCATGCATTTTTCTGCACATCTAACAAACCACTATTGCTTTCTTGGTTAGCTGGGAACACTGCAGCTCTTTAGGCAGATCCATACCAATTGCCACATGTAGCAATACTGAAAACCCTAGCTAATATCAGCTACAAGTGCCAGAGCAGAACAGTTTGCATGCAACTGTGATGGATGTTCCTAAAGAAAAAAATCTTCAGGGGTTAATATAAACATAGCTCAATCCGTATGTCTCTATGTCAAGATCAAATAATGAGAAAAGTAATCAATTGTGGCTGCAAATATAAGAAATCTTAGTGGAAGTTTAACTTGGCATCTACCCAAAGCTGAAGAAACCTCCTTTCACAGTGAATGAGTGCTTGTCTGGCAGCAGTAATTACTGGGGCAAGCCTTCAGCTGGAACAACTTACCAAGGCTCTTACCTACAAGGACAGGAGCACTTACATGGAGGGCTGTCAGAAAACTCCTACTCCCCAAAGAATCTATTTGCTATTTGGGTCAATCTTCTGCGTGTTACAAGTGCCTCAAGCAGCGGAGTACAATGGTCCCCGTGGCACCCAGCCAGCCACACTGCTGTGGGTGCTGCACCCACCAGCACAGCCCCTGCCTGGAACCTCACCTGACACAAACCCAAATCCACTTCACTCCTTCAACTCAAGAAGAAGAACCCAAGGCATCCCGAAAGGCTCAGCTGTGCCCCTCAAACACTGCCTGGGGCAACCATGGCGGGCAGGAAAGGTGCTGACCAACAGACACTGAAAAGACAGGACTGTGACCCCACCCAGCCACACACAGAATCCCAGCCCTGTGGCCAAGCCCTCCACATCCTTGCTGAGCCTGCAGCCCCTCCAGCTGCACAGCAATCCCAAGCAGACCCTCAGGAAGGGCAGAAGCTCTCCTCTGCCTGGCCTCCATACCAGCTTTGGCCTCTGCCAGTGCTGTTTGGAATACTCAGTGCTCCTAGGGGAGACTAGTATTAGTTAGGGGCAAAATGAGTATGGTCTGTACGTTTAATGATGCAGAAGTGGAGCTGCACTGCTAGGTGGCATTTGTGCATAAAGATAAATGGCTTATAATATTTTGCAGATTATGTGCTCTTTTACAACTAGAGATTTTTGGTTCGTTTTAAGCCCAAGGTTAAAAACAAAACCAGACAGCACAGACAAGACATTTCAGTTATGTCACAGCGTGAATTATATCTACCCTGGGATGGCTCTCGTGTTAATTACACTGGATATAAAAAAATACACCTTTCTGGCAGCAAAGGCAAAATCTTACTGCTGAAAGACTCTGCTATCCCCCCATTGATGTCCTTGAGAGCTACACTGCAATCTGCAACTGTATTTAGAAGATTTCTTTCTTTCTTTGTGATAAAAATGGCGATTGCAATTTAGAAAAGAAAATAATGAGAAAATCTCACCAATAACCTGCAGCGGGTTTTCCAAGATTGTCTATTAAATTGAGAGGAAAAGTTATTTCCCTTGTATAAATAAAAGCATGGCCTTCCACTACTCTCGTGATGCAAAAGAAATTAAGACACCCTCTGTTCAGCTCTTAAAGCCATTGGGTTACTTACTGAACTTGAAAGACAGCAGGAAGGGCTTTAAAATCCAGTAATAATCAAGGTAATAGGCTACCTCAAGCCAATTCCCCACTCTCAATGGATCAGGCAGGTTTCCACTTGGATCTTTTGTATCCTCGATATAAAAACTAAGTGTAAGGGGATTAGTTAAAAGCTGGTGATGGCAGCACAATCACAAAATTAGCTCATTTATAGTGCTCCCTTCCCTCCTCTTTGGCTAAAGGACACAAATTAACATATTCCAAAAATATCCATCCTGCTTTTCTGACATATACCCCTTTTGTTGGCTGAAACCAAGAGTATATCAAGTACCTCCAAGTGAGCTGTTGAAATGGCTGTTTTCAGCCAAGAGCTATTCCTGTATGGCACAGGACAGCCTCCAAAACAGCCTCCCTTAATGCCATCCTTGTATTAGTGTTGAAACCGAGGCAGGGAAAGACTCAGATGTGCCCAGTGGCACCTGAGGAGCTCCCAGCAGAGGAGGGAACTGAGGCAGAATTCCAAGCTCCTACTCAGTACCAAGTCTTGCCTTGACAAATCACAGACCCAAACTTATCCTATGGCCCAGAGCTGCAATCCTGATTTGCTTGATTAGCCCTCAGCAGAGTTAATCAGTAGTATGTACAGAGAGATCCCATTTTGAATTCTGTTTTATAGCATTGTGAGGATGAAGCTCACCTCAGCTGTACCCATCTTCCACTCTTTTCCAGACATCCCAATTCCACAGTCAGAGAGGTCTGAGGTACCAGGAATTGCATGTGTTTATCCTCCACTTGGTCATTTACAGAGCATTCCACAACAGAATATGGGTTCAGCTTTGAATACTGGAGAAGTCTCGTATTTTCTTCCCATGCAAGTCCCTTATAAAACTCAAATATCTTGGAATGAGAGGGGTAAGTGGGGAGGAGGGCAAAAAGAGTCAAGGGCAGGAGACATCCCAAACCTTAACACAGAGTCTCTTAATGCTATTAATTTCCATAGCCACACTCCTGTCTGCTGACAGAATGAGTTCAACTGATGTGGCAAAGGTCACCCAGTGCATCTGATGCTCGCTGAGATTAGAAACCTGGACCTGACAAGATAACCACAACATTCATGGTTTGTGGGATGCGTCTCAAAACTATCATGCTGCTACTCTATCTTACTAGGATGGTTTATTCCACCCTTCAAACTGGGGATCAGATCCCAGTGTGTCACACATGGGGAACAACAGACAGCACATGCCCCAAAGAGTTTGCAGCCCTCATGTTCCTATCCCAGGCCTTCCAAAACCACTTTCATTGTGCTCTGTAACAGCCCTGACCATGGCACTGAGGTCCTAGTGCCACCCTGCTGGAGCCAAAAGCAGGCATGTCACATGCACCAAAGTTTACAATGTGGATAAACAGGGAGCTGTGCTGTGACTGTGGTCCAATTCTCACTTCAGAGGCTCATCTGATTGTGCTTCTGGCAAGGTACTTCAGCCTGAGGCACACGTAAGGGACCTCCAGCTTTGTACCCTGCTGCTGCTCTAATCCCTGTGCCCCAGGAGGGGAAGCATGGTACAGAACGTAGGAGGGAAGGGGGAGACAGTGCCTGTGATGGCACACAAAGAAAAGCAGATCACAGTGAACTGCCTGAATTAGAAATCACAGAAGTTATTTTGTATTCATCTACCAGAGAGAGAATTTTATATCTAGTCTATACAATATGCTAAACACTTATCAAAGAACATTTAGAGAGAGGAAAATCTTTGCATTTCCTAAAAGACTGCTTTTCGTTTATTATGTTTAAAGAAAAACAAACATATGAGGATAGGATGATGAAAAATTAGAAAAGATAGCCTGGGGGATGAGAGGAAAAGGCTCTCAACAACTTAGTAGCAGCACTTGCTGGTTTTATGCACAGCTGAAGCCAATCCCTTGAAAAGGAGAGTTTTGACTCTTAAGTGGCCAGCATCTCTTGCAACATATTTCCTAATCAGCGAGTATTTATGGTCGATATTTTATATTTCCAATTTCCCCCTAAGGGCTCCTGAGAAAGCAGCACACCTGCCAACCTTTTCAGCTGGGCCAATAATTGCCAATTTGCTCTTTGCCTTAGTATATCACTCAATTTAGCCCTGGCTGTGCCCTGCATACATCCTCATTCATCTCTGTGCCCCCATGACAATTAGAGTGTTAGCTTCAGCTAACTAGGGCAACTATTCTACTAGGGTTGGAAGACAATTATTAGTCTATTTTCCCATCTTGTGGCAACAAAATTGAGAATCCATGACAATTACATTCAGCAATTCTGCACTCTGCCGCCTGTTCCCCCTCCTTGCCCCCACCTTCCGAATATTTCAAATTATCACAGCTCTACTACCACATTCAAATTTTCCATGTTCACAGGGAGTGAGGCTTCTATTTAAATGATAATGAGGGACGATCCATTCAATTTAGTGAGGGAGAAAATCCATTAAAAAGCAGGCAGTTCTTAAGCTGATGGGTCAAGAAAAAGATAAAACCCCTTTTTTCAAGCCATTATACAAGGCTCTGTGTGGATTTCTGGACTGTTCAGGACATCAGAAAAGATTAGGACAATTATGGAACATGGGGAAAACCAAAACAAAATGCCCAAGCTTTCCACTTTTACTTGGGTCAACACAACAAAATAGCAATATGGCTTATCTGGCTCTTAATTCTCTGGCAACTTCCAATTACCTCACTCTGAAAGACAGCAGAGGAAAATCCCATTTTGGAAAAAGGCTGTTGACTCTGTTTTGGTTGTAGGAGACCTGAGACTACATGTGTAATAGGGATGTCAGCTCTGTAGTAGATTTTAAGGGAATTTTACATCAACACTGGGAAGATAAACAAGTGGCAGATTCCCATCCCCTTTCTGCACCACAAAACCTGGGCTAGAACTTCACTGTTTTTCTGCTCTGAAGTTTCATCATCCCAAAGAAGAGCCCAGTCTCAACAAATCAAACCTCTGCAGCCAGAGATGATTTCACTAGATCATAACAAGCATTTTTTTCCCCCAATGACCCATAATAAATGGCACTCGGTGTAATGTCTGGACAGACTTACTATAGGAGCCAGACAATTACTGTCTCACTATGAAATTGTATCATTCTCTCCCCACAGAATTTTCACTTGTGGTGAGGAAGGAGCAAAATGCTCTGGGTTTTGTTATGGATGAACCAATGGCTGTTTGTGTGTGTGTGTGCACAACATAATCAATCATTTGCCTCAGTTTTCTTTAGAGTGCAATTATTTCACGACAGACCAGGCCACCTCTTGACTTCATGGTCCATTAGAGACTAATGACATGCATTAATGTAAATAAAGAACAACTTGCTGGCATCCCATTGAACAAGTCACCTCAAGAAACAAATGGCACAGAGGGGCTGAGCTGTTCAGAATAGCACCTCTGAAATGGGGACCCACAATGAAGCTGGAGGGAGGATCCAAGGTGGCATCGCTACAGCCCACACTTTGATACACACATTTCCCACCACACCTGCTGTGTGCTACCCTACAGCAGCCAGACCTGTCACTTCCTGCCTCATTTACTCCATTGTTCACCCCAGCTAACGGGGGAAGGCATGGGAGGGAAAGGCAGCACAAAAAAAAGTCCTGAAGGCCAAATGCACCGAGGAACAGCAGGAGAGTGAGAAACAGCCCAGGTGCCTCCTGCTGCAGAGCATCCATCTGCAAAGGCACTGTGGGGTGCTGGAGCCTTGGTTTGTAACCACCAGCCTCGAGGAAACACAGTCCCTGCCTTCCCTCGACATCCTGACTGCCCTGTGGTCCTGATCCTGAGGACACATAAGGAGTTGTGCCAGTCCAGGGGCACAGCAGCTATTTGAGCACTGTGCTGGGACATACAGCTCCACAGCCAACAGGGACCAGGCATGGCTGGACAGAAAATCCTGCAGGAATCGATGCTCAGTAGCATATTATCATCTCTCCCTTTCCCTGCTCCCTCTCTATGAGAGAACCAGTCTGCCTCCTCATCCCTTTGCACAGAAATGGGGAAAACCATCTGATTGCACCCGCGGGACTTCCTAAGACTTTCAGACAGTTGCTAAATAGGCTACAGAACATGTACCAGTACGCGAGGCAGCGTTATATGTAATTAAAGCTAAATTGAACTCATCAAATAACGAACCAAGAGCATTCTGTGATTCATGAACCTTACTTTTCAAACTGTTTAATTACTAATTTGAAAAATTCTCATTTGCGATGAGTCGCCAGGTCACGAGAGCAGCTTCAGCAAAGCTCTGAAGTGTGCCCCGGCCTCCAGGCACCGCCCAAGAGTCTCCACTGACTAAAAAAGAACAGAGTGCCTATTTCCCACTGAATTTCACTGGCTGCTGAACAGGCTTTGAAGATTTTGCAGGAATTAGGCACTCAGAGTCAATTCCTACAGGCTCAGCCTGCAACTTTGGGGGCAAAGGGAAAGGAGAAATACTGGAAGTGCATCGGCTTAACAAGAAAAGTCTCCAAGACCACTTAACGCTTTGACCTAAGCTAATGGCTAAGTCGGAATATGTTATTCCTTCCCTGCAGCCCCACGGTACAGTGCAGCTCCAGGCACTCCTGCTCACACACCCGTCAGGAGCGGCCGAGGGGAGAGCAAGCAGAGAATCGCACCGATGTATGTGTATATAAAATTAAGATCATTATTGACTAATAACTCAGCCAAAGGCATCCCACAGCAAGGGGATTTGTCCCAGGTTCCCCCCCGCCGGCTGCCCGGCCCCACCGCGGCGCGTGGGCTCGCAATCCTGGAAGCAGATCACAGGACACGTTATTTTTCTCTTCCTCCCACTGCGTCAGCTGTTTACAGCGCCCCATTCACACTCCAAACATGTAGAGAGAATTTTCCCCCGTCACATTTCCCTGTCAGAGCTGTCAAGCTGAATCCTGCTTTAATCTGCCAAAAGCACTTTTCTGCTGACATTTTTAATAAATACTTTCAGCTTTTAAACACATTTGTGGGAGCCATTTTTTCCCCTTTTTCTCCCTTCTCCTCCTGTAGAATGGGCTCTGAAAGCCTTAATAGCAAATACATTACACTTATCAAAGGCTTTCCCCCCCCTCTTCCTTTTGCATCCTGAAGCGGAGGTAGTGTTTTCAATTTTAAAGCTAAATTAACTGTCCAATTGAATTTAGCTGGTGTGAGCCGTTTTCTGTGACAGGTTTTAGTTATGAAGCATATTTTACATTAATAGAACTCAACATGAAAACCACTCGCTCTGGGATTTCTGTGGCTTGCCATTGAAATGGCAAATTTAATATTTCAGACATGCTCGTGCCAGCGTTTGATTATTGTTCTCCATTTAAATCTCTCCTAACGGGAAAGGTCCTAATTAGTAAAAAATCATGTTTTAATGAAGGCGAAATGCTAATTGCTAACACAAAAAGCCTTCATATAAAATTATCCCAGCACTGCCATTGATTTCTTGGTGACTCAAAAGCCCATTTGTGTGTTTACACACTAAGGCACCGTTTGCTTTTGTTTTATCATAACATTTCACTCAACGTACCATCGAATTTCCTGAGAGAAAGACAGCTTTCCCCCAAAACCCTCTCATATCTTGGCGGCAGGAAGCATAAAATTAGATGAACTAACTTTGCACCCAAACTATGTGATTACGTGCAGCAGCTAAACCCAAAGATGCTGTAAAAAGCTTTTTAACACAACTTCTTTGAAAAAAAACCAAAACAAAACATCAAGCCGTTTTTTCCCCAAGGAATAACAATTCCATTTTGTTTTCCCATCTCTGATCTTTCGCTTATCATATTATTTGCACCATGATTATAGTGTTTGCAAGGCAGCTCAACCACTTATGCCGTAACACTCAATCATGACATAAAAAAAAGTTATTACACAGTGACCTCTGGATGCCAACATTTGTTCAGCAAGATTTATGAAAAGCCATGTCAGCAGCGGGAATTGCTGCAATGAAGCGATGCTTTCTCCTGAATGGTACTTACATCACTGAGACGGTCCCTTGAGCTGCTCCGCTGAGAGCTTGTGGCCTCCCTGATGCTGTCTTCCTCGCTATTTCTGCCACTTCTGCTTGTAGGGACCTTCATCTAGAGGGAGAAGAAGGAGGGGGGAAAAAGGAGATTTTCAGGCACTGCTCTGCCACCTGTTCCCGAGGTTGCCGACAGCAGTTTAGTCAATGTTTCACTCCTACGCCCACGGCACCATGGAAAGGATGGAATGCACGGGGTTTCTCTGCAGTTGTGCTTGACCACGTGTGTCCATTTTCCTTTTCACTAACAGGAGAGGGAAGAGGTGCTTTTGGCACTCCTGGAAGCAGGCGAGGTTGTGCCAAAGTTGGGCCTGACACGGGGGAAGAGTACAGACCAACCCCCTTTGATAACTCTGCTCCCAGCACACTCAGCTGTGACACTGCTGTTGCTGCCTGACCCACTGGCCAGGTCATCAGTTCCCAGTCCAGAGAGGTGCCCTGGGGCCACCCCAGTGACTGCACTGACAGCTCACGATGGCCACTGAGGGACACTGGCCTGAAACAACTTGCTTGAGACACCACATAGAATCTGAAGCAGAGGAGGGTTAACTCTTACAGCCAAGGCTGGTGCTTTAACTGCTAAATCATTCCACTCCCATCATTTGAAGTTGTGCTTGTGTTTGGAGAGAAGTGAGAGAGCAAACGTTTGAAATCACAGCAACCTTCCTCTTACATCTCCAAAGAGTGTTACAGGGGGAGCAGAGGGGTAGGATAGATGTCATTCACGGCTTCATTCCTAGGCTCATTTACTAACAAATTATTCTGCTAATTCCCTTGTGAAATATTGGGTGGAAAGAAGTGTTTAATTTATTAATAGGTTCTATTCATATCAGTTTGGTTCCATTTAAATTACACTATTTAAAATGTCGGCTTGTACAAATTGGTATTTTTAATGGCAATAAAATCCCTTTGTTTCTTGCTGTCCTGTTTGATAGCAGTGCTGGCAGCCAGCAGGGTTTGCTGTGGTGCTGATGGAACCCCTGCAGCCCTGACCCTGTGGCACTGGGCACACTGGAACACTGTCACAATGTGAGCATGGCAATCTGAGCGCTGGGAGCACTGATCACTGCACCCTGTGGATGTTTCATAGTGCTGCCAGCTAAGTGCCCCACAGCCTATTAATACTTTAATGCAATGTTCAAGGTACTGTATAGGGAATGAGCTCCAGTTCTCATCCAGAGTGCACAGCCCTGTAGATGTCTGATTAATGTCCTTGCTCTGCATGCCTTTCTCTACCTTAAACCTCATCAATACACTTTCTTCTGCAGGATAAGACTTGTAGACATATCTAAGTGATAGAAATCAAATCTTTTTCGTGGCCACCTCATCACACAACCACCGCTCTCAGTACAGTGCCTGTCTCACTCCTTGGACACCACCCTTCCAATATGTTGCCCACCTGAAAACTTTTATCAAGACCAATATTTCATCTTTGCTCCTACATCAAAATGTTCAAAAGCACAGAACAGCAATGAGAGGTAATCCCTGCTGGGATCTGCTAGAAGCATTTCCAACAACAGTAAGTTTGCATTTGCAACCACCAGCACCACCTATTAGGGCAAGAAATAATCCACTTGAAGTTCATGATGCTCAATCCATATTGTCTGCTTCCTTAAGAAATAGGTCAACAGCATCAAGAAGAGAAATCTAATGACACTACATCAGTATTGGCCATAATCCATCAAATCTTCAATTCCACGTATAATTAAGTAAATTTGGTAAGGGTTTTTTTTTTCTAAATACATTAAATTATTATCATTCACTTATTTTATTCTTTTTTAGGTCTTTATTAAGCAATTACTACTTCAGCTATCCCATTATCTTGCCTAGGATTGATGCCAAGCCAGTAAGACAAATGGTAATACCCCATTAATTACAGCCTTTCATAACACTGGCACACCAGCTTTTTTCTGTCATCTGGGTCTTTTTACACTTAAAACCCAACTTCACTGGTTCCTAGTCATCAGCCAGCTCTTCTGAAACTCCTGGATGTAAAGTATCTGACCTGCCAATTTCAATCCTTCCAGACACAGCAGGTGCTTTGTTTCTCCCTGAAACAGGAACCACTTAACCATTACAGAGCAGAATTACAATTTCACTAATACAGTACAGAAATGCCCATTGAATTCTGCAGCTTTCTGACTTCTGATCCATAACCTTCCCTCTCCCACCCAGGAACACATCAAAGCCTGTCAAAATTATTACACTTCCGACCTAAACAACTCCAAGACAGCTGCAAATTAAAGGAAAAATAAATTATGCCATTCCAAATACTTTCACCTTCCCAAGTGCAAATGGTTGCTAGAATTAATTCAAAAGGACTAAACTGCCAGCTGTTAAAAAGTTAGCACAGACTCACCCAACCTGTTACCAGACTGGAACCTTTTGCTGCTTTTCTTGAGTTACAGTGAGCTCCAAACACCACCTGTTTCTTTTCTCCAAATTTCATTAAAGGAAAACTACACCTACACACACAGTAACAAATTGAGACAATTTGACCTGACAAGGTCTTGCACGGGCAAGCAAATTAGAAGCATCACTGCTGCCATTAACCTTTCCAAGTAAATATCAATTATTAAACTTGCTGCACTACCTCTGTCCCCAGTTTGCTGCTGTGAATTAAGAGGGTCATCAGCCTTTTTGACAGATCTTGTTCATTTACACCTGCTGCCTGCCAGCAGGGGAGCCCGCACACCCGCAGCCCCAGCGCTCAGCCAAGCTGCCTTAATTCATCAGTAATTACCCTAATGAGCCACATGCAGGACCCAACTAGGAGAACAAGTTGTTCTGCTAAATGGATGCATTGGTTTCAGGGGCACTCTCAGCAGACCTGGGTATTAGGAAACTGGTCAAAAGCTTCTTTCCCAAAGTTGCCACTGGCTCAGCTGCTTGATTTCTAGTGATTTTCTCTGGGTGTTTTTGCTTGAGTTCCAGAAATTCCTCCTGACCACGTTCCCTGATTGAGTTTTACTACAAAAAGTAGTATTCCTCTCCCTTGGAAAAAGTCTTTACTGTTCCAGAGTCTACAAAGGCTCCGTGGGCCAGAGAGGAGGTGGGCTCCTGGCCTGCTCCCAGCCTGGGAATGTCACCTCCACCTCAGCACAGACCCAAACAACCAACTCCCCAAATTCTCAGGCAAAACATGCTATGTCCTCTCACAACACACACAGCCAGGGACCTCTGGAAGCATTAGTGCAACACCAGCCACTGGGATTAAATGCCTCAGGTAGATGAACCAATATTCCACCTAAACATAACTTGACCAGCCCATATTGATTATCCTGGGTATTTATGACATACAGTGGCAGTGCCATTCAGCAGCCAGCATTACATATGCAATTCAATAATGTCCATACATATGCACTGAAACATTGAATAGGTGCTGAAGTTTTACTCCAGCAGGGCCTGTTTCACCACTGAATTAAAGGAATTCTCCAAAAGCATTGATTAAACCCAAGGCTTCTTAAAAACAAGACCAACACAGTCTCCTGCAAGATGAATAACCCCCCAGACCCACCACACACTGCAGAGCAAAGCTGGTGGCAGGCAATCCCAGCTCTCTGCAGTAGCTGCAGTCCAGCTTTTACCAGGAACAACAGATTTGTGTTTGAGAACGTGGAAGAGAGCACTTCCAGCTTGGTGGGAGCAGCCAAGG
Source organism: Lichenostomus cassidix (assembly GCF_008360975.1). NCBI lineage: Eukaryota > Metazoa > Chordata > Aves > Passeriformes > Meliphagidae > Lichenostomus > Lichenostomus cassidix. The sequence continues at coordinate 6,307,799 of NC_139496.1, read as the reverse complement.
CTGCAGACGGGGCTGGCTTGGCGGGGAAGGACCTGGGTAGGCACAGAGGGTTTGTAAGGCCATGATCAATTTGCATTCTGCAGGTGCTCATGGACAGTCCCAAGCCACGTTCAGAGCCAAGAATTATGAACCTTGCGCTGTTGGACATCATGTAGCATGATTAAATATCATAACTCATCCTGGTAATAACTCCAGCTCTGCTATCCTGGAATGCTGTTGCCTTTCCATCTCTCCCATCCAACCTCCCCCTCCCTACTTCTTCCTATGGGCTGGGGGTGGAGGAATACATGAATGGGCAGAATGGGTCTTGTTTCCCTAAAAGGGCTTTTTCATTACCACTATGTTGGCTCTCAGCCCCTGCTTTTTAATCATAATAGATCAGCCTGCTCTCCATTTACTTAAGCTTTTCTGATGTCAGAGGAAAGCACGTTTTTATTTGGCACACCTATTTTCCCATCATGGGCACGCTGCCCCTGCTCATTATTAATAAATACACTTCGATTTATCACAAGCTCCATTTGAGTGCCACGGGGAGCCTGGGGCAAAAGGAGACAAATTCTTTTCTTAAGTTGTTCTGAAAGGTGCTGGGCTTGCCGACCCTCACCCCCATTAACCCAGCACAGCTAGTGCGCTCCTACTGGGAGCTGCACGGCCTGTGCAGCGGCAAACTCGGACTGATCTTGTGCCATCTCAATATATTTGTTCATTATCTTGCGCACACACAGAAGCATTTGGAAATGTACTCGGGGCACAGGCCAAATTGAATCATCTGCCTTCATTTTCCACACGATCTGAAGCTACAGCTGCTACAACAGGCTGTGGGATTTTTATTTTCCTTCCTTAACAGTTTTTTTTTTCTCACTCTTAAAGTCACAGCAGTCTCATTTCAAACCCCTTGCTGTTGCTTGGGTTTGTATCTGTTTGATACAAAATGGGTCTTACATACACACAGGGTGGGAAAAGAAATTCCCAGCAACTTCTCTCTGTGCTGTTCTGAAGACAGAAAGCAGAAGCCTCAGGGAGAGACATAATTAAAATATTCATCTCAGAGATGCCTGTTCTGGTGGCTCAGATGGGTCTATTAATCCACTAATCCTGTCACCTCTGCCAGTGGACAGGCAGCAGCAGGAACAGCACCCACCTACTTCATACTACACTCCGGAGCCAGGAATGGTCCATGAAAACTAAGCTGCCCTTCCAGGTCAGAAGGGGCAAAGAGCTCCACACAGCACTGAGCCAAGTTATCTCCTTTCAGGAACATGTTAACTTCGAGAAAAAAGTTTAATTCCTTTTTCAAGCTCTGGAAGATCTTCTTTCATTTGTCTTGAGAGAGAGGACAGACCAAAGACAACCTACAGATTTCCATGTTACTGACTTCATGGCAAATCTATTTTGGCAGAAGCCACCTGGAGATAAGTGGGTAAAGCTGAGAGGCATCCAAGTCCCAGAGTTTAGGTCCAAGCTTTCAGATCACCAGAGACAGGGATGAATCAACCTTATCATGCTCATCTATCTAAACTAATGCTGCTGAACATCACTTTACATCTCATCAGCATGTAATGATTTTATCATCAGCTCTGCCAAAGGATCCTTTTTCAACTCTTTCTACAGGGTTAATCTAAGGAAGAAAAATTTTCTGCAGGTATTGTTTCATTATAACAAAGATGATGATTTCCCATGGCTACTAGAATTGATAACACCAACTGTTACAAAAACTTATAAAAAATAATTGTATGACCTGTTCCCTTCCCAATAAACATGAAAAGGATGCTTAAACAATATTTTGGGAGACTTTTCCGCTAGCATATGCTTGCATTTTATTATCAAGTCCCAGATAAGCTCATGTTTCTCTAGTAGACTATCAGCAGCAGCAGCTTTCTGCAGCAGGAGACAGTAAACTGCCTTAATAAATACAAATGGACAATTTAATTAAAATATATTGGAGACTTGGAAAAAGTACTATTTGTGGATGAAACAGTCTGTTAAGGGATTGCACTCAAGGCTAGCTCAGTGTATTTTAGGCAGGCAACAATAAGTGGCAGTGAAACATAGTGCACAGAGCTCTACCCCAATGATTAAAGACCATGCCAAAATTATAAACATCTGTTTTCCAGAAGCGGGGGGCAGGAAAAGTCACCCAGTTGCCTCTGGTTTTAATGCTTGAAACAAAACAAACCATTTGGCATTAAAAATGTACTTCTTTAAACCTGAAAAGACCCACGTATCAAAACAAGGTGGAATCAGCTAAACACATTACTTCTGATTTGTTTCCTTGAAAATCCAGCCTTAATGCATTCTAACAAAATTTATCTATCCCAAGCATACCTCATAATGAGATCAACTGGGAAAAATATCAGGCTTGTTTGTATATTTTATACTTGCTCTAACTTGGCAGTTTGGAGATTATGTATTCCCCAGGTCCCTCCTTAAATCGTTTCACACGCTGCAATTTGATTTTCTTTGCTTGCCCTTTTCCACAATTTTTTTTGATACATTTTATTGAGTTCTGGCTCAGAGGGAAACGTTTCCTTTGAATTAAGGGTGCAATCATTTTTTTTCCCCTCTAAATAAGGACACATGGCGTAGAAAGCAATGTTATGGTCTGAGTATTTTATGATTGAAGTAGGACTCATTTTAAAAAATGACAGTAGCATCAGGTTGGATTAGAGTAGTTTTTCTAATTGGGTGGTGCTGCTGTGGATGCTGTGATGGGCTATCTTGGCCATAACTCATTTTAAATATGACACGTCCATTTTTACTTACTGTGATGAAGAAGCAAACAGCACCAGTGTTATGATACTGGAGGAAAATTGTCCTTTTTTTTTTTTTTTTTAGCAGTCACTCAGTTCCATGATGTTTTGATGGTTAGTGTTTATACATTTACCTGCTATGCAGACTACTGGTTTCTAATCCTGGCTTACCAGTTTCCTCTAACTAAATTACATCAATAACATGTATTGCAGTCAAGCATTCTGTAACACAGTGGTTCATTTTTACCTCTCTCTGGGATGCAGAGAACTTGAATTGATGTAGCAAAGGATTTCTGTGCTTAGACTGAGTCAGCTGCTAAAGCAAGGCAAATACAACAACTTACTGCAACAAAAAGTATTATCAGTGAAAAATCAAAATATTCAAAAGCTGTTGATAGTTTCTCAGTTCCTTGGGCAACATTAAGTGCTGACTAACAACCTAACTTTACATCTTAATGCTTCCAACCAGATATGAGGGTCACGTTCCATTTCTAAGAACAAATGAAACCCAAGCTCCTTTGGTACAGGCAGCTGCCTTGCAGTTTTTGGAAGTACTGCTCTCTGGTGCTGTGATTAGCCAGGGCAACATCCTGCAATGAGCTCAGCCTCAGCCCCCCAAGAGACACTTCTGCAGATCTGGTGCCACTTCTAACCAGGGAGGAACTCTGTCTGACCTCCTGGTTCTTGTGAGGTGCCATCCAACAGCAGGCCAGGGCCCTGGGGGCCTGGAGAAGCCTTTCTCCCCAGTGCCCAGCACACAGAGGCCGTATGGAGCAGCAGGCTTGGCTGTTCTGCAGCTCTGGAACCGCTGCAATGATTTGTCACAGCTTCTGGGCTGGCAGGTGGCCTCGGCTGTGGAGCAGAGCCGGCACCACTTCCCCAGCACGGCCCGCGCTCTCAGGATCAGGAGCCGCGCTGCGATCCGAGAGCTAATGCTTATTTTGGAAAAAAGCTGGTGCTTAAGCAGGCAAAACTGCTCGATTTTACAGCTGCCATCAGGCCTGCATAGCAAACTGCACTCTGCATGCCCCCAGCCGCACTTGGCAGATGGCAGCAGACAGCTGGGAAAATCTGGGTTTGACATACGTCAGTGATAAACTGTGTCAGCCTAGACCTGCTTAGGTTACAGCCAGCGAGCGCGTGTGCCGGAGTGGGACTTGGACTGCTGAAGGGGAAATAGCATTCCCAACCTATTTAACTAAAACCTGCTTTCCACAACGGGGCACGCAGACACAGATGGCACCTTCGAGCCCTCAGGGCTGGCTGCAGAGGCAGGCAAGGTAACAGAGGGGGAAGTATTGGGTTTGCGTGGCAAAGTCGTGGCAGCAGGGTGTCTGCTGTGAGAAGCTGCCAGAAGCTTCCCCCATGTCCAGTGGAGACAATGCCAGCTGGCTCCAAGATGGACTTGCTACTGGCCAAAGCCAGGCCCATCAGCAGTGGTGGCAGCACCACTGGAATAACATAGTTAAGAAGGGGAAAAATTGCACAGCAGCAACTACAGCCAGAGAAAGGAATGAAAATATGTGAGTGAAACATCCCTGCAGTCACCAAAGTCAGTGAAGGAGAAGGTGCTCTAGGAAGCAGTGCAGAGGTTCCCCTGGAGCCTGTGGTGAAGACCACAGTGAGGTGACAGGTCTCAAGGAGCAGCATCCAATAAATAGTCCATGAGAGAACTGAAAAGCTCTTACAGTTGAAAGCCGCTGTGCCTCTTGAAAATAAGATTTGTAGCTTCAAGTTTAACATAAAGATGATTCAGACCTGTGACTCTCAGTTATAAAATGTCATCCAATATGCATCAAATAGAAAATTGATTTGGCATGTGTATTTTTGGTAATGGGAAAGAAATGGATACACTGAAGATGAGCTCAGAACTCTTACAGCAGATGCATCAAGTGTTACCAATCTGGTGCAGTGGACCATGGCGAAAGGATCACTGTAAGGGAAGTAGCTCCAAGCAGGACAGAGGAATGATTGACTGAGCATCCACTTAGCAAGGAGAGAGCTGTGTTCAGCTGGAGCCAATGGACTAAATTAGGCTGAGCTTACATGATGCTTTTAAACACCACGTAGGAGGCAATCAGAATTGACAGCTTTAACATTGCTGCCATCTCTGCATACAGATACCGTCTATTAAAGGCTAATATCAACAGCTGTGATGTTCAAAGCAAAAGCAGATTTAATATACATATTAAATTGTCCAAATCTGCAGGAGATATTTCAAAATATATCAGGAAATTCAACCAAGAAAAATATCTGTGTATTACAGTAGTTCTCTTCTGGTAATACTACTCTGCAAAACCAAGGGTTTTGATTTGAATATGAAAGGTGATGATAACCTTCAAAAGTGATTTTAGTAAAAGAAGATCCCAAAAAGCAAGATAAACATATTACTAATTATGTCAGACTGGCAAAACATTCAGTGCAGTTCAGCCTTGACCTTGGGAAGAAAACAGACATTTCCCAGCCTTCTGATAGCTGAAAGAAGATATTAGACAACATTTGCTAAGAACAAAGTCCAGACCTGTTGCACAAGCTATAGAATGGGAGATCATGTCACACAGATGTTTCAACTGATCTTGGAATATCCACAGAGAAAACAGAAAAAAGACAAGTATTGGAGATATATTTCAAAAGCGCAACCAGGGCTGGCTGGGCTGCTATAGGCACAGTGCTGTGATACCAGGCTTGAGCAGCAGAAGAAAAGAAAGCCAGAACTGGAGTAAATGGACTCAGTTAAACTATTCCAACAAGGTTTTGTTGAAAAACAAAACCAAAAAACTTAATCTTCTTGAGTAAGCCTGGTTTCATTTCTTCGGTAAGTTTGGTTGAAAAGAAAACTGGATAAATGTGATACATTTAGGATTCTTGATGCACTCATACTTCAAGACATTCTGATAAAAGTTAGTGCTATATAAATATCAATAAAGCATATTTTAAGTGGAGACTATATCAGCTGAGTTCTCAGAAAGTAGTGTCAATAAATAAACATTAATGTTTGCTACAGAAGGTAAAAGGATTTAAACAACGTTTGCAGCTATTCAATAGTCCCATCAATATCTGAGAAAAATGTTATCAAAGCCACTGCAGATAAAATTCACAGATGCCAATGATACCTTTTCAGAATAAATAAAGAAGAGGGGAAGGCAGCTTTAGGCAGCAGCTTGAATTCTTTAAAAAACACACCTCAGTAGAAAAAACATATCCCATAGCAGAGCTGCACTATGGTTATGAGGAATGAAAGCAGCTGCCTGCAGCTCCTGCAGAAGAGAGACTATGCTGCCAAACAGAGCCTATTGGGAAAAGCTGGGAGGTGACAGTGGACTTGTGAATCCTTATGATCTTCCTGCATAGTGCTACACCCAGAGGGAACTAATTCAACCCTCAGCAAGGGAAGAGAAGCCACTTTCTCTTGGGTACAGCATTGACAGGAATGATTTTGAAAGGTCTTCAGCCTCCCCAGTACACCAGCAAGGCACAGCTCTACTGAACAGACAACCCACAGCAGGTACAGTCTAACCTTGGGGACAAACTTGGGGAGTTGCCCTGAATTGCTCCAAGTCCTCTTTATGGGGATCACAGAGATCAAGTGAACCACCACTAGAAAAAGCAAAAATTGCCAGCAACTCTCCAGGTGTCTCCTAGAGCTGGGCACCAAAGCTGCCCGACAGTGAAGGCAGCCTGCAAACCCCTTTGGGTTCTTTTGCATGATTCAAGGCAGAGACAAAAACACCCACATTCTTGCTCAACAATTTGCTCCAAGTGTCCCATGTGAAAAAGCTGTGCTTAGTACAGTTGGGTTTCAAATTCATTGCTAGGACTCTGAGGCACCACAATAACACAATTAAAACACCACCAGATGTGTGTCATATAATACATGTTAAAAAAAGAAAAGACATACTGTGTGCAGATACAACAACAATTTGCTGTTTAAATTAATTCAGGAATCAGTACCATCCCTATAAACTCAATATATAAAACATATGCTACTGTAGGCGTGCATAAATTGCATGCATTTTTTTCCAGATAAAGCCACACGTGCAACTAATAAACTAAAGTGAAAAAAGAAAAGAAACAAAGTAAATAAATAAATGCAAAGGCTGCCCAGGGAATAATGAATTTTGCAGAAACTGCTGTCAAAGATCACAGTGCTGAGCACAGCCCCAGCCGTGCTGGTCCCTACCCCCAGCAGGACAGTCACAGCCTGGCCTCGGGCCATCAGAACAGGCAATTCCCATGGAGTAGAAAAGGACCCCAAACCAGTTGCCTTGCCCAGCACTGGGGTGAGGTTAAGCTCCAGTGGCACAGTTCAAATCACAGGAGTGAGTCTTCCACACAGCCAGGATCTGGCCAAAGATTGCGTGTTTCCAGCCGTTCCGCAAACCAACCCACAATCACGTCCCTCTTATAGCTGATGATCCCATAAAAGCCAGGAGCAAGGCTCCAGCCTCCCAGCAGCTGGGGAAATGCTGGCATTAAAGGCAAGAAGAGAACCACCACTTCAACACAGAAGGAGCTGATGCTGGCTGGCATGAGCTGTGCTATGGTGGGAATTTAGCAAAGCAGACACAATTCCCATGCATACCACCATGACTAGTTTTATTCCAGCTTCTACCTTGCTCTAGTCAGATCTACAATTTGCTTTTATTACTAATTGAAATTCCACAAAGCCCCTCCTTGAACTCTGCCCAGACCTCCTAGGATCTGTCCTTTCCCTGGCAGAGGTCTTTGTCCCCCAGCCAGCTGTCCCTTGTCTCCCACAGGCAATGGAGAGCTAACCACAGCTGCTTCAGTTCAGCAAGAGCCAGAGCCATTTTCTCCAGGCTCCCTGCACTAGCAGATGAACCAAGCCACTCTGGCAAAAATCAGAGCAAAACTCACACCTCTGCAGGTCTGGAAAGCAGTGCCCTGGCTCTGCACTTGAAGCAGAGGCAACCTGAAACATCAGTGTGTGTCTGGTTGTGATCATCCATCATGATCAGTCAAGACTTTGGAGTTGTCAAGGAAACTTTCACTAAGGCCATGAGCTCCTACGCCACCAGGGCAGGTTTCCTGATTTGAGAAAAGTGTTGTAACTATCAGAGCAAGCACAGTGAGCTCCTCAAGGAAACACAGAAGCAATTTCCTCCAAATGCCCAGGGGACATCCTGTTTGCTGATCGACATCCTGATGAAAACAAAAATCTAAGAATAATTAGAGCCGAAGCAACTAAGGTGAAACCCTTTGGTAATTTTCAGTCCTAAGTAACTAAAAAGGAGTGACAATTATTTTAGCTAATGATCACTGAACTTTGAGATTAACTTTCACAGCTGAGGAAGGGGAAGCAGCACTGCTGTCAGGCTGAGCCCAGAGCTCCTTGAAATAGCTGGCTGATACTTGCTGCCTTCAAGGGACACAGGGCACTACCCAAACATACAAGGAACTAAAGGCAGCACTGAAAGCTCAGTGCAGATGGACTGAGATCCTGCCCTGCCTTCTTCCTACAGGTTCCAATAGTTTATAGTAGAGAAAAATCCTTGTTGTTGGCCCTGACTGTACTCTCATGATGTGCAGCACAGAGTGCCTTGGCACTAACTACACACTCCCTAAAAACAGAGGTTTTTAACATTTCTCAGTCACAAAAGGACTGGCTGACACTCTGTAGCTTTGATTCAGCTGAAAGGGCAAACTGCAGAGGTAACCACCAGCAGACACTGAGGGTTATCCAGCTGGCCTGAATTGCTCCCTGTGAGTTTAGACGGCCTCTTCTCACTGATTCTGGAGGGCAAAATGTAATTGCTACCTTCCAGAAAGAGGTCAGGCTGTGCTTAGGGATGAGCTGGGTCCAGAGGAGGGGAAGGCTGCCTAAGGCAGGCCCAGAGAAATGAGAGCCATTGCACCTGCACTGTAGAGAGCACAAAGGCTTATCAAAGCCCAAAATAAACAAGTCCACTAGTTCAACTAAAAGCCTGATTTGAAGCTGATTTAAAGCATTGTAAACGTTTGTCAAGTTTTAAGCCAAACCTTCATTTTGTTCAGGTTAAATAAGTTATCAATCAGTTTAACTTGAACTGGAACAAGAAGCTTCTAAAATGAAATTAAAGTAACAGCCCAGTTAATTGAGTCTGTTGCAGTCCTTCCCATAAGGATGCTCTTAGCTGCAGGAAATACTCATCTTCCTTGTCACATTTGGTGCAGAAAGGTATTTTAAACAGGAATAAGCATCTGCTTTCTCTACTTGTTCAGTGGGAAAGTCTAGAATTATATACACAGTACCTTAGAGGATGCCATAATAGCAAGATGCATTTATTAATGATCCTACTAATACTTCCTGAGAGCATCTCCAAATACTCTGCAAATACCCATCAAATTTAAACAGCAAGAATGTGCAGTGGGTAGTGTTATCATCCCTTCTCAGAAGGGATGAAAAGAGCAGATGACTTTGGAAACATCAAGCAATGAACCTGGAATAAGCTGGGACCACAACTACAGAGAAAACAGGATGGCTAAAAGCACTGCAGCTTTTAACAGCAACCATCTTGCATCTTAACCAAGATCATTCTCCCTGGGTGACACGCAAGCAAATATTTCTTAGAATGAAAGCATAATGTTAATAGAGTAGAGCTTGCTGAGAAAGCAAAACCAGGAATTGCTGCTTTTTTGGGTACTACATGGAAACCCTATACCTCCACAGGAAATATTTTAGTAAAAGGAGACGTAGAGTTGCAGCATGACAAAATGAGGCCATCAGATAAGGCAGGTTTTGTGAAAGAGGGATAAGGGAGCTTGCCTTTGCTACTGGGAGGATTTGGTGGGATTCAGGACTGCTTGATACACAGGTCAGTGAGGTTTTACTGTGGCACAAAGACCTCTGTCTGAGTGCTGCCCAAGGCAGGAGGCTCCCAAGCACCTTGGATACAGATTTGGGAAATGACCAGGTTCTGTCACACCATGGGATTTTTGCAAGCAGCAGCAGGGCCCAGAACCAGGGGGAACAAAACTGAAAGCCCAATCTGGAGAGCAGAAGTCAGGAAAAGGACTTCTCCAAACTGTAGCTCTTCCTGAAAGAGCAAGTGTGGGAGAAGGAACAAAGCCCAAAACAACAAAATTTACCAAGGCAGAACATTGGGTAGAGCTAAACGACCAGGTAATTATCCAGACCTTTAATGTCCTTTGTTGCTGCCTGCAGATGTGAAAAAAAAGAACAATAGAAGCAAGTAGGGATAGCCAAAGCCTCTAAAATATTGATGAAGAAATTGAACATTTCTTGCAGAGCTGTGAAACTAGTCTCACATGGAGCTTTTGCGCTAATAGTTGTCTCAGTCGACATGCAAATTCTTTGTAACAATACATGTCCAGATACCACTGCAGTATAAATATCCCTGCTCAAAACACTTCAGTCTTACTGCTGCTCACACAATACCTGGCACTTTCCTATTTAAAATGGTATTACTGCTAAAGGAAACCATTAACGGAGGGCTAAAGGAAACAATCTTATTCACTGAACCAACACTGTTGTCTCAGCAAAACAAAGCAATTAACATCTGAGTTCACAGGAAAATATATTAGCACAACAGATGCATGTGCATGTATTTCGGCCCTTTGGTAAAATGTGCTGTTTTGGGGCCAGATGTTTCTGCTCATGCCAAAGAAGAATCCAGCTGCATCAAGCTGTGAATATTTCTTCTGATCTGTCAAAATCTGCTATGAACTAGAAGAGAAAAAAACAGTACTGAAGTTTGAAATAGAAGTCTGTTTTCCACTGGGGATTTTACCACCATCTGTATTTTAAAAGCTTTAGTACAACTTGACAGAGCCTGAAAAAGTTTGCAGCACAATAGGTAAAGCACATTGAAATACCATTCAAGTAAGGTTTCTGGTAGAGTTGAAACATATGGTAAAAGGCTAGTTTTATGCATTTTTCCCCTTAAAAATCGATTTATACTTATTAGTTGGATTTACAACATGTTTAAATTGTATGGCGTTTTTGTAATGTGCTGCCATTATGAGCTGAACTCTCATTATTGAGATGATAGAGCAATATTGAATTACTGGGCAAACAAGGTCCTTTTTCAAAAACACCACAGCAATTGCTTTTCTCACGGTTTCTAAAACCAGGTGTTGTTTTTTCTTTCATTAATAGAATTACTGTGGATTTGCACTGATGCAAGAGTAAAATCATACCATTTTCCTGAAACCATAAAAAAGCAGCCAAAATGGAAACAGAACAGCTAAGCACAAAACATGAAAGCATCTCGTAACACCATTAAGCTCACAAACGACACATTTGTCAGCTCTTGGTGTTGTCCTTCCTAAAAATCATCCACCCAGCAGGACCAGCATGCTCCCACCTCCCAGGAAAAGCCCCAAACTCATCTCACAGAAACCTCTGTTGTTTCATTCCCCCAAAACCAGCTCCTTCTGCCCCAGGGAGAATGCAGTGGCAGGAGCAGGCTCAGTGACTTGCTTGAATAAGTGGCTGCACCATTATTTTCTGATGAGTCCTAAAGCTGAGTTTTCTAAAGTGCCTCCCATAATTTGACTCCTAAAGGCAATGAGATTCCAGCCTCTCCTCTTCTTTCCCCAAAATTTAAGCCTTAGCAAAAAAATTAAAACTTCTGAAACAGACAAACACATCAGGTAAAGTGCAAATGAAGCTGAATATAGCTGGATATTTCTGAACTGAGTTTCCATTCTGCTCTTCTCAGCTCTCGCCTGCTCTCCACATTCATCCTCCAGCAGGCAGGCAGCTGTGCTGCCTTCCAGGTGTGCGGCACAGCTTTGCCACTGACAGGGTTATCTATTTTACAAAGAATTATGCTGGCAGTGAAAATCACAGTAGAATTGTTTTGAAAGAAGCAAGCCTCAGATGGACAATTTAGATTTCACAGAAGTTGAAAGAGGATTTGCAGGTTCAAATTATTAATCAACACCCTGCCAGGCAGGGGCCAAGAGCAATCTGCCGGTGCTGAGTTTTCTTGGACTTAGACTGTAAAATCTGGATTTTAGATTGACTCGGTGAGGAGAAGGATTTTTGTGCCTACAGTCCTTTCCTTCAGAAGCATCCAGGCAAAATGGATCCCTGGCTTTAAAGTATGAATTTATGGATGGTGGGGTAAATTCTTTCAAGAAATTAGGGATTTGGGGGCTTTCCGAGCCAGTGGACACAGTGCACATGAAAGGGTTACTTCCCTTTTGTTAAAATCATGTTCCAGCTATAACAAGGCAGTATAAACTGCCCACGGGATCACATGGGCCTTTCTTTTGTTGCAAGAAACATGGAAAAAACTGGCCAGAAAAAAACAGGTGCTCGTGGAGAATCCAACCTATTGTTGCAACATTGTCAGCTCTCCCCTGTGCCAATCAGGATGACACAGGCTGCTGTGGGAAGGAAGAATTTAATTGTAATAAGCACCTAGCAGAGTGTAACAATGGTTAATCACAGAGAAGCACACAGTGGGTGCCTCCAGTCACATCAGGCTACCTTCAGCATCCTTTTGGCTTGACCTGTCAAGTTACATGCCTTCAAAATTCTGCAGGGCCAAACCTTAATAAAAAGGGAGGAAAAAAGGAGGGGAGTAGGAGGGGAAAAGATGGGCAAAAAGGGGAAATTATCCATTAATAGTTTTAAAGAAAATGTTAATTAATTTTCCTCCACAAACAAAAATGTAAAGCAGCATTTGCTGCCTATTTCTATAAACACCATCACTGTCTCCTGGGGAACAGTCCCTGACACAAGTGAGCAGCTCCTCCTGCTCTCACACCTGAAGCCCCTGAGTTGCAGGGTTGGAGGTTTCAGGTGAGAGCAGCAGAAGGGATGGGGAAGGTGAATGAACAAGACAGGATGTCCCAACACATGAGCCAGAGAGCTTCTCTCTCCTGTGCAATCATTTCTATTACAAAGAAGAGTTGCAAGAGGAAAACTGGGAGCTTGAAGCCAAAATCAAAATAGAAAGGATATGCTCCCACATTTTGGTTGGAAACAGTGTTTTCTTTTTTCTTTATTTTTACCTTAAGTGTGTCTTAGAGAAGCTGTCCACAGAAGCATCACACCACTGCTCTTGTTGCACTATATTATAATACTGCTTGTTTCCTCTTGCCAGCTACTCATCAAGGATTACCACCAGCACAGCCCTCCATTCTTTCAGATCTAGTCAGAAGGCAAATTAGTTGCAGCCTGATGGGGGAGTGCTAAATTTTTCATTACAATCTTTCTCCAGAGGTTTGATGTTTAATAATTTGTACTGTATAAAATTTCACATATGGGAAAACATGGCACCACACAGCCTCTCCAGATGCCTTTTTCTTTTCCTTGCTGCTAATCATGTGAGCCCCCCAGCTAAAGAAGTGGATTTAGGGCATAATTAAAGCTTTATACTTTAATAGTAATATGGGTAAAGCTCAATTTTATTTTTGAGAAGAACATGCCACATTTGTAAATTCCCATTTCACCGAAGATCAGTTTTCACACAGGCTTTGCACCCGCGTCGCTTTGTTGCTGATATACCACAGAACACAAACCATGTAAGCAGCTCATGGTGCTGTGAAAGGCACACACCCCTGCTTAGCCACTGCAGAGGCTCTTTAGTTCCTTACTATCAATCCAAGAGCAGTGGTGGCTCTGTTTGGGACATCTGTAAGGAGCCTTGACATCATCTGCTCTCATTTTCATCACGTAATTTGGCAGGGGAGTCTCTCACATTGGTCATATGAATTTCAGACTTCTGGGAGTTTTAGCCACAGCCCCAAGCAGAGTTGAAGTGATTTAAATTCTCTGCTGCTCTCCTAAACCTCCCCCCAGCCACCACCCTATTCCCTCCCCACAGAGTCCGGAAACCGCAGGGCTGCTGTCACGCGTGGGAATGCCGAGCCCTCTCCTCTCCCTCCCATCTCCCCACCCACGTTTTCTCCCCACATTTCTGATGAGAACAACAACCTGGAGCATGCTTTTGGGATTAACTACAGCTGCACACAGAGCACAAGGTTCACACACTGGCTAACAGTCCTGAAAGCCTCACTGTAAGGACTAAAGTGGGACCCAAGCAGGGGACAGAATGTGCAGCAGGTTCTTCACAGCAAGTGACCCACCGTGTCACCTGCTCACTGCTGTAACCTGCCAAGTGCCACAGCGTTCCTCAACCCAGGCCTTGCCACCCAGAACCCCTTTATCCTCTCAGTAACACGCTGAGAACTCAGTAACGTCACACTGCTGCAGTGCGGGACAGACAGCAGGGTAAGTGAAAGGGAAGAAGAGGTGCTGGCAGAAAGGCAGGAGACATTTCTTGCATGACTGAGACAGGAATAGTTGTGTGATGGTCAGCATTCTGAGGACTAATTTTAATCATTTGTTGAATTCTGGAGTACAGTGCCCTTAAAGAAAGAAGTACCCCAGGAATTACACTCTCAGGATGGCAACTTAGTATTTTAAATCCTTTCCCGCTTCTCCTAAACATCCTCCTAAGTAAATTCAGAAAACGCACAGAGGAGTACAATGATCACCTTTCACAATATGGTTTTCATTCAATCCAAGTTTCTCCCATCTGCTCAAGAGACCTACAGACTGCCTTAAAATGAAGTCCATCGGTGCTATCATGGATTTCTGATTTCCCATAGAAAAACGAGGTGAAAAAGAGCCGGTTCAAACTAGCATGGTAAAAATCTAGAGTGTTCTTTGACAAACCTCGTGCTTCAACAGAAAGCAGAGACTCCAGCTTTGCCATTCAGCATCTCTGTGCCACTACATCATGGTTGAAAGCCAGATTTTACTCTACCAATCAGCAGCAACACTGGGTAGGGTAAAGTAAAACTGTTAGCATGGATAAGCATCTACTCAGCTCTCAGAGCCTGCAGTATGCTGGCAAATAAATCAAATGACCTAGAACTGAGAAATAATGACCTTGAAAGTGAGAGCTTATTTCTGTCTTTATCCATCTTTGCTATCACAGCTTAAACTAAATCAACCATGCATTTTAAGATCTATATTGTATCCTTCCAAATCTACCTAAGAATGCTGAAGTCTTGAAATGCTCTTTGTTGAAATGAAGAGTTTATTACAGGTCAAAATTTTACTTGCTTTGTAACTGGTTACTTGTGTTACATCAGTACAACCAGTCCAGGACAGACAGCTCCCAAATCCAGTGAACCTTCTTAGTGACCATGAGACTACTGAGATAAAACTGTGGTAATGCAATTTAAATATGGGGCGGGGGGAGGAAATGTAAGAACCTAAAAGTGTTTTTAAAATGGTTTTGAGTTCCAGTTTCACTGGTATGGCTGGGTGCTGCTGGGGGAAGACTCTCAGCTCTGTGATCCTGTGTTTTTCACCACATAGCTTTAGGAAGGCTTGACCAGTGCCCAGTCCTGAGTGGCAGTGCCATGTACCTGCTGACAGAGCAAAGTGACCTTGAGGAGCCTCCCTCGTCTCAATGTCTAGCCCTCATTTCCATGAAATCCCTGGGCAGGAAAATACACATATGGAGAGATAATAGAGGCAAAGCCTCCATGTCAAAGAGCAGATTGGACTCTTGCCATCAGGCCTGTGACAGCAATCCCTAATTCTCCAGGACATCTGCTTATCCAGCAGAACACAAGCCGTCTGTCCAGCAGCCAGGACAGCACAGGGTTGGCACACATGGCAGAGTCAAGTTCTACCCCAGCTCTGACATCAGCCACATTCATCTCTGCTACAGCCCTCCCTCCCTCTTTTTTTTCCTAAATAGAAACCAGTTATACATAATGTCATTATGCTCAGCTTGGGAGGCTGAGTTTATCTGTGACTGCCAAAAGCACTGTAATCTTCAGCACGAAGTATGATTACTCTGTCATCGTGCATCTCTACAGATAGCAGTGCTCAGGATATCCTCAGAATGGGAAGAGGTCAAACCACTGATGTTAAACCCGTGAGGCCTGAGAGCTAAAGGACGAGCTGCAATATCAGTTTTTGCCAGAGGAAACTCATCCATGTTCTGATTTGTCGGGAGAAGGATTTATATCAACTTATACCAGATAAGGAACATGGGAAATAAATACCTAAGTCAGAACTTACTAATGGGTATTATTTCTCAGATAGTAGCAAGTTAATGCTATATAGCTAGGCAACAAAGCCATCCCATCCTTGATAAAGGCATAAACACATTAAAGGAATAATCCCTGTGTGACATGAGGTTACTTGTGCATTCATAAAATTTTCACTGCTTCTGCCAGCATTGCCTTTTAAAAATCACTGTTCTGTCCCAGCTTGATCAAACCCTGCAGCCCATGATCTGCTTCTCCTTCAAGATGCACAAACATGCAGAGAATCCCATTATAAGCCCTTTTTCAAAGGATAAATAGAAGTCTCTCATATCACAGACAAACCAGGAGCTTGACCTAATTTCAGTGGTTCCACATTATTTCCAGTATCAATTTATCTATCAGTTACACTCTGCCACAAAACACCAGGGTCATGCTTTGCTCCCCAGGCCCTGTTGCAGGAGAGGAAGAAACCTTTTTTCACTGCCTTAAGGACACTGAGAAAACCTGAAGAAGATCCAAACTAGAGATGCAAATTCTCATGATAAAATGGTATAGCTTACTCTTTTTCATAAAAGAATTACCACCATAACTATCTTTCATTATAGAAATACATAATTTAGCACAATAAGACCTCTTGAAGGGACAAGGTATTTTCTAAACTCTGATGTAATAAGACAATTTAAAAACTGACCATTTCCAAGGTTTAGGCACTCTCCAGATACACACATTACTTATTGCAAAATATCAAATTGCTTCATTACTGGCATGCACATTTAAAATAAACATTCTGCTTCCTTGGAAGTTCAAGGAAGTCACACTGGAGTAATAAACCAACATTCACACATCAGGATATGAGTTGTCAGAGCTCTGCTTCAATCACTGAGTGGTTCAATTATAGAGGGGCAGTAAAGAAAGGAGAAGCCAAAAAAAGTACTCATCATCACAACAGAGAGGATTATATAGAAGAGCATTATTTTGAAGCACCTTTTTCTTCTCTAAGTATGATTAATGAAAAATAAAAATAGAGAAACTAATATTATATCTGTCTGTAGGTCAAATGGAAAGGGGGAATCAGGCTGTGGCTGAAAAATATTTTGCCATCTCCATCTACAATCCTCTCACCTCCCTGAAAATTATGATATCTTGGGGCAAAAGAGAAACTTCTGTTGAAATTTCACAGCAAGTTCCATGTTGCTTTATCAACCATTAGTGAATCACTTCAATACAAGAATTTACCCCAGCTTGTATGAATTGCCTCATTTTAGGCAAACTCTGAATGATAGTGGTTTACTGAACAGAAAATGTAAGTAATCTAACATTGAATATGCCTCCCTCCTTCAATAAATAAGTTGCTAAAACCAAAACACTGATGCCAATTTATAAGATTTAATGAATATGCAGAGTGGTAAATTAATAGACTGTGCCCCAGAGCTGCTCGTTTAGAATGCTGCTGTTACAATAAAATTAGGTAAGTATCCAATGAAAGCTCAGGACCCTGGGCTGGTGCCATCTAATTGAAGTTTACAACTTTATTGGAGATTCCTCGCATCTTATATATTTGCTTTGTAGAGTTTACTAGCTGGTGGCCTTGGCTCTAACTTAATTACAAATCGGAAAGGAAGGTTGTGTCAGCATGGTAACATTTGGCTAAGCTGAAATGTCGGTTTCAGGCATATTTCACCTGTTCCCATCTTAATTTAAGTGGACTAATAGGTCCTAATCACACAGAACAAATGAGTCTTTAAGGTGCAGATACAAAAATGAGGGCCAGCTTGTGCATGTTTTGATCACCAGTGAAAGCACACGGAGTGGGTTGCACCAAGTGCCCATCAAGGAGCTGAAAATCAGGACAACATTGTCAATCATGATCAACAGACCCAAGAGGGCAACAAGCCCCAATTTAAACCTTGTGAACAACCATGTTTGAGCCTGAAGAACTCCTGAAGGGGAGAAAACATCAGGTGTAAATGGAGTGAAAGCAAAAAGGGTAAAAAGGCAGGTGAAAATGGTGATTCCAGTCAGGTGCCCACAGTTAATTCTCTCCAGGACTGAAGGAGAGCACGTCTCACCTGTTGCAAGGGAGAGGTGGGAGGCTCTCAGCAGGTTCTGAAGTGGTGCATACCCACAGCTCTCACATGTATTTTTCCACACTATAACAGTAATCTGATGGAAGGAGTTGATTGGCAGATGCCAAGTAAAACACTTCAAGAAGATAAAAAAAGCAAGACTATATAACTTTCTCAAAGATAAGAGGGAGTATGTTCATTATAAACAAACCCACCTCCACATCCCACATACACATGCACTGTGTGGCAGTCCATTAACACTCAGAGTGTTCCACTGATTAAAAAGAAAATTTAATACATCTGTTGGAACACAGAGACAGAATAAATATCCTTATCGTTCCATTTACTGTAAATAATACTTAAGTGCAAGTCAAATATTAGCTATATTCAGCACAGCATCATAACAAAACAGGCACTGCTAACATTATGGTCCCAAACTGTGTTACTTGTAATTAACATCTGACATATATCTGCTTTTGCAATCACCCATTACTGATTAAATGACAAGGCACAATGTCAGATGCATAATCTGATTGGTTAGTACTCAGTTACCAAGGTGTTACATTTGGAAATTGCCTGTGAATTGATTTCTTTTATTGAATTAATAAGTGTTATCATACAGTACAGAAGGCAAAATTGCTACTGAATGTGAGCGATAACATATAATTACAGAAAATCAAATCCTAATCTGCAGAGCCAAGCCAGGTGTCAACATTTTAATTGTAGCTGGGGAAGCACAGTAACACCACAGAGCAGGGGGAGGATGGGAAGAGATCTCTCAAGTGTAGGAAGAAATATATTGCATAAAGAACCAACTTTAGTTAGGCATGATAGCAACCTCGAGGGATGCCAACCACTTGTGTGCAGAAAAATTAGACTTAATTTTTCATTTTTGACTATAATCCCACATGCTGGGGCACCTGACTGTCACGCAGACCCAAATCTATGTCTCAGTGTCTTAAGATTTGCATTTTGGAGAAAATGTTTCTGAAAGATTTTAGGAGATACAAGCATAAAATATGGAAATCATTCACTTCCACTATTCTTTCCTTAAAAAGTAAGAAAATAATATCCCTTCTGTCCGTCCCCAGAAAGATCAAGTCCGTTTGAGATCACATCCCAAGTTTCTGCTATGAATAAAAACTCAAAGGTTTTATTAATTTTAGTAGCTTTGCATGCTTTTTTCAGTGAAAAATGCCTCTTCAGGCTATTTCCTAGTTGCTCTCCCTGTTAGCCTGCAAACACTGCACTAATGCAGCTAGTGGCATTGAAATTGATGATGTTAAATTGGCGTAACCCCCCTTGTATGGACACTCTCAAATTAGCTGGTCCCAATACATTTGATCTGTCTCAGCCACTCCTAAACCAATTTGAGCATTCGTGCTAAGGGACTGCACCAGTTCAACTCTGTATACTCAGAAAAAGATGCTGCTAAACTGCTGCCATTTCTTTGGATTAAGGAGGCCTCAGAGAGCCCTGGCTTCCTCTGAGGAATGAGCCATTCAAGCCACCAGAACCAGCCTGGCAGGCTGGGATTCTCACTCATCAGTGCATATCCAAAACCTTTTCATATCACCCCCTGTCCAGGTATGCTATGTAATTATTCCAGTTCCAAACATCTCCACCCCTTCCTCCTCTCTGCTGCTGCCTTCCCACCATTAGCACCCGAGGCACTTTCTCCCACTGATATCCTCAAGAGCTGTACTGCTGCTTCTCCCGACAGCAAAACAGAAGTGTTCAGAGTCAGGAGCAAGCTGCCAGCTTTTCCTGCCATGAATTTCTCTCTCAAGCAATCTGTGATCTCTGCTCTTTTGAAAAAGACCTGGCTGGCCACAAGATGAGGGAGAACAGACAGGAAGCACCAGGGGCAAATGACAAAGCTTGGTTCAAAGACCACACCACTTCCCTACTGCACCATGAGCCAGCTCCTAATTTGCAAAACATCTGTTCCAATCATCAGCTTTTTCTTTTGTTCAGGGATAAAGAGGAGAGGTTAAGTCATCCTGTTGGCATATGGAGAGAGAAGTTAAGCCCCATGCTACTACCACCCAGCTGGCAAGGTATCTTGGCAGCAGGATGGCATATAAACATTTTATGTGAAGCTCCTTCCAAATTAATTCTTCTTATGCTTCTGTTTTCAGGGTAGCAGTGAAAGTTTCATTCTTGAGTTACGAACCCCTGGGCTTAGCTGCAAGATGACCAGGCCAGCAAGTGTCTTCCCAGCACAATTACACTGCTGGTCATGGCTTTGTGTCTCAAGAACCACGAGTGCATCTGGCACACCCAGTTGTCCAGGGTGATGAGGAAAAACAGCAACCTAGGCAAGAATATGTAGCACAACAAGGTGAGGTGCCTGGATAAGCAGAACTGGCTGGGTACAAACAAGCCATCATTGCGTGGAAAAGAGAGAGAATGGCACCTCTCCAGCCTGAGTGCATCTTAATTCTGTACATTGGCCAGTCTTCTAGACACAAATAAAGTTGTTGGAAGAAAAAAACCCCAAACTAACTAACACTTATTACTGGAGCTGAAGTAACATATTTTTAAAAGAAAATATCTTCAACATGAGATGTATAACTTGGCTCTGCAGTGATCACTGTGGGGAAAATAACTGGTAGGAGTTGCTATATGCCTGAAGAATGTGAATTTTGGAGGGCAGGAGGAATCAGACTCACAGGAGAAGACTGAACTACTGAAACAGGTAAAAACCAGCCATAGAGAAGACATCCCTCTTTCAAATACTTTTTTTCCTACAGTTAAAGGCAGTGCTGGGGAACAGGACTGCAGGAGAGTGAAAGGCTGTATCGACTGAGATGAACTGCACAAACCTGGAGGCCTTTTGCTGTGACGAACACCAGCATGACCTCCATGCAGGAGCTCCGGAAAAATGACGAGCAGCTAATTGGGTTTCCTTTCCAGTCACTCAATTTACAGCTACTTCCTGACCTCGGCTTTACAACGTTTGGAGCCTTGGTGGTTTAATGAGCTAAAATTCATGCTTTTCCACAAAGGGAACCTGCCCAGGTACATTTCTGTATCTCTTCCAGGTTGTGGCCACCGCCGAGCAGCAGCACTTGCTTATCGCTCCCCAGCAAACCCATTTTTTTTGGAAGACCATGGGGAGGATGCTGCTTCCGATGCTCCTTTCCTGCAGCAGACCCCAGAAAGCATGTGGGGAGCAGTCAGACAGAGCAGCACCAGGCTGCCACATGCCAAAGGAATTCCTCACCCCAGCCTGATGCACTTCTTCCATTCCAAGGAGACAGAGCCACAACAGCCCAGACATGACAGTCCCGTGGCAGCTTTACGGGATGCGAGTTATAAGGTATCCAATTCCCACTCCTCTCTTTGCCCCCTGCCATATGTTCCCACCTTCTCTCTTGCACCAGTACCTTCATGACTAAGCGGTGAGACAATTCAGGAAATTAGCCCCAAAAAAAAGGTTTGCTTTTTTTTTTCATCACGTTAGCTTTTGGCTGGTTGAGCTCTCTCCAGCAGTTATGAACACACTGCTGGCTGAGGGAAAGGGCACATGTGGCCAGAGGCATCAGGGAGGGAGCTGGAGACTCTGTCCCTGTAAGCTGGGACCATGGTGGAAGCACAGCAAAGGGTAAGCTCTGCCTGCCATGTTTTACAGAGATCTTCCAAAGTTCAAAGGAGGATGAGGCTGGAACCCAACCTGGGGGTTTAGAAGGTATGATGTCAAATAGTTAGTTGTTTTCTGCAATAATTACTTCAAATTTTGCTGTGCAAAACCAGTTACAGCTACCCCAGACCTTGCTGTTCTGTGGGAGAGATTCCCAGGATGCACCTCCCTTCAATAATCTCGTGTATATTGCAGCAACTGACTTGGGCACCTACTTAATCTGTGACCTTACAGCTCCTGTCAAGCAGACTGTGACCCTCTCTAGACTTGTATTATCCATTACCAAATTTTCATTTTTATTAAGCTCAGCAGAGACTTTTTTCCTTCTCCTCTAGGAAGCATGAATTCTCCTTTGCCATTTATTCCACAAATGATTTATACCAAGAGCCTGTCAACTAGAGGAGGTACTTGCTTGTGCTTACTATACCTGCAAGTAGCTCTGTCCTTTCTGGGTCATTACTAATAAAGCACTTATCCCTCATACAAGCACAAATGCCTCCCTGTGCTCTCATAGGTATTTATCTGAGCACTTCAGAGTCCTCAGTGGATTTATCCTCACAGTGCTCTGGCGAGCTGGGCATTGACATGATTTCTGTTACACAGATAAAGAACAGGGCTTGGAGAGTGAGTTCAGCTCTTTGCTGCTTCAAGGAGACTTAATCTCCTGAATCAGGATGCTGTAACCACCGATGATTCTTCCTTACTGCCCACACCTGCTTCCTCTTGGGACAGCAGGAAACTACTCCTGGTTCATTCCACACTCTATTTTATCAGCCAGCCCCACAGCAGCAGAGTATTGCTGCTCCACTCTGCAGGCAAAAAGGCT
Source organism: Lichenostomus cassidix (assembly GCF_008360975.1). Taxonomy (NCBI): domain Eukaryota; kingdom Metazoa; phylum Chordata; class Aves; order Passeriformes; family Meliphagidae; genus Lichenostomus; species Lichenostomus cassidix. The sequence goes on along the minus strand of NC_139496.1, from coordinate 6,285,521 downwards.
CCAGCCTGGGGCCATTTCTTATTGTTGAAGTGCTTATGAAAGAGAGCATCAAACCCCCACATCCCAGCCTGCATGATCCAAATCATCACCCTCCGTCCTGCTCCCCATTCACAGATGACTCATGAGATAAAGTCTCCCTGCTGCTCAGCACCATCACTCCACAGCCAGCAGATTTCTTGAACAACAGTAAAACAAATATATTTGTCTTGCAATTACGGCGCCAAGACAAGCAAGGAGCAAAGCTGGGGGCCAACTGTAACACCACAGATTTTGGCAGTCAGCCCTCTTTCCAGCTCCTTATATATTTTTGTCCCAACTTTCCACCTAGGTCTCCCTCTTTTCCGTATTTCTGGGCAGATCCTAACACCCACCGAAGAGCAACAAACGCCTGCGTGGCTCAGTGCTTGCCCTTGATGAATTAAGGCATCCCCACACTCTCTCCTCTCCCACTCTTTACAGCACCACTTTATCACAGGCAAGGCTGAGAAACCTGTTGCTGCTGTGTTTCTCTTTTAAACCCTAAAGCCAACTGGCAAACTAGAATTTAACCACACAGCTGCTGAATGCAGTTAGATTAATACATGGTGGCCAAACAAAACATTGCTTTTAAAATGCAATTTGTGCTTGGCACTGAACACATTGGGAGAATTCAGAGCAATCTGCACTGCAGACCAGCTCATAACCCTATGCAAAAAGTGCTTTGATGCCCTCAGTTTACATCTGATAGGTTTAGTGCATTTTGAAAGAGGCAATAGAGTAGAAAGCCCCTGCACTAATCACGACTAATGTAAGAAAACTATTTTTTGCTTCTACTTTGCTGTAAAATTCTATGTGTGCATACACCCCATTTTCCAAAATCTAAAAAAATCACAGCAAAATGGTGGAAAAAATTAAGAAAATCTGGAAAGTTGTAATTTTTAGCCTGAAAATCCACCTTTATTGATCCAAAATACACTTGGCAGTTTTCTGATGGCATGTGGGAAAGGAAAGCGTAACAAAAAGCTTTCACCTGTGATGCTCTTGCCTGACCCCCCCATGCACCTCCATCCTACTATAGTGAGCTGCAGCTGTGCTCATCTGCACAGGTATTTATGGCCAACTTCTTGCAGACAGAATGCATATTTCCCCACCACAATAAAAGTTAGTTCAAAGCAAGCTGCTCTCATTGAAGTCCATAGGAGATTTTTTTTCTTCCATCAACTTGAGCAGGAGTTGGGTTGGGCCCACTGAGATAGTTTGCTTCAGGAAAATCCTCACTTGTTGATTGGGGCTCAGCAGGAATAAACACAAAGAATATTTTATTTTCATTGATAACGCCCATTCCCCAAATAATTTGAAAATAATCCTCCAATTTAATTTCAAGCTGCTTTTCTGCTGTGCTTGGTTGCTGAAGGAGAAAAGATTCCGGAGAAAGCAGCACAGGTGAATTACATTTGCTCAACATTTTCAGCATTAAATAATCTGCACATAACTCAGGCTCGCTCGAATGCTACACTGCACTGACCTGACATAAAATATAGCTCTGCTAAGCCAAAAAAGATAAAACAGGGATACCTTCATATTTAAAGGAGAAACAGTGAAGGATTTCAGACTTTAATGAGATACAGATGCTGACCACTGAATGAATCACTCTGCCCATAATTAAAGAGTCTTCTGATGTCTGAAGACTCTTCCTGTCATGAAAACTCTTGGATGCCATTTCATCTCCATCCTAAGCCTGATTTCAGACTGAAAGAGGGGAATCCAAATGTTGATGTCACCCCAGACACCACTTATATTCTCCATTTCCCTTTTGAAGAACTTGGTATTAATTTCTGTCTATTTGGGTTTTATGTTTTTATAGGTCTTCAGGCACCCTTAGAGCTAGACGGGAGATATGAAAAATCAACAATGAACCAAGGAATTTCCAGGCACCATGCTTCAGCATTTCATGCAAACCAGCAGTATTTAAATCAGGGCTCTCTCTCACTAACCCACAGCATAAAAATCAGAAAATTCCACTTTTGGGTACAAGAACACATTTTACAGTTTTGCTGATGCTTCAACTCTAACAATCCAAGGATCCAAGGCAACTGAAAGTCACAAGAAGTTGGAGCTTTATTACTATTACTATCCAGCTGGGCTACCTAGGGGTAAAAACAAAAAGAAAGGAAAAAGCACTGTACAGGTACAGATCCGTTTCATGAGATGCCCAAAAGCTTGAGTCTTACCTGATTACTTGTATGCCCAAAAAAACTTCCTTCTTTCCAATTAGGTTGGAATTCTCTCTTTCATTTACTTACCGCTACTACTCCCTGGGCATGAATAAATCTCTCAGCTTTTCTGCTGTGAGTTAAAAGAATGATTTAAAAAATAATAAATAAATCACTCTTATCTTGGGCTGAAATATCACCTGAGGGTGCTCTTGCTTCAGTGCAGCTGCAGCCTCCCCAGGGAAGCTGGTCCCCATGCTGAACTAGCCCTCATGCTGCAAATTTCTCCTAATGTCTCTTCTGACAGCCTGTATCCTCCCTGAACAGTGATTTTCAGAATGAAAAATACTGCACTCAGCACCAGAATCGAATAAATTGAACAAAATGCCTTGAATATTTTATAGGAAACCATATTTCTATTTCCTGATTACTTTCCCCCCTACAAAAAGATGCCATTGCAGATTCCAGAGTATTTAGTAACCCAGCTCCTGTAACCCAAACTCTTCCACTCACACTTTATTATATTATTTCTGGTAGGAGAGGTACCTGACCAGTTCTAGTCTTTTACAGTTCATTCCTTCTTTGCTTAGCACTGCTAAACTGGAGCCTACTTTTTTCAGACTTTTTGTATTCTCTCAGACCCCCTGAATCCTAGTCCTGAACTTGGCTGTGCTCACACCTGTCTCAGCTTGGCATGACCTGCAGAGTGAGTAGCTGTGCTCTCTAGAGTGTCATGCAAGTGTTAATGGAGATGGAGACTGCTGAGGGAGTTGCAGGTCTCCACCTCTTCCAGGGACTGCTGCCTTCTATGTGCTTCAAAACAACTTCATCATCTTTATCATGCTTTCCTGAAAAAAATTCTCTAGGCATTACAGGCTTCCCAGCCCACAGTTCCTCCCTTTCTCCTTTTTTGAAAGGCATCCCATTAAATTTTCTTTTTGCAGTCTTCTCAAGCCTCATTTGTCCTCCGCAGATTTTCAAAGATTATCACTAATGGCACTGAAATCACTTAAGCCAGTTTTTTAACTATCTGGAGCTGAATTCCTCCAGGGTCTCCTAAGTATTCAAACCTATTCTTTCCTTCTTTTCTGAGAACACGCTGGCTGCAGCTGACCCTCTCAGGAAGAACAGAAGGGATAAAGTCATTTGGTACTTCTGCTTTCTCACTTCCATCTTCTAAGAGCTTTTCCTTTCCACTGAGCAGTGGGCTAAACTCATTCCCTGGCCCAGCTCTTGCTGCAAACACATTCATAGAAACCCCTCTGGCTGCCCTTTTTGTCCTTTGCCAATTGTGCCTCATTTGGACCTTGGCTTCTCAATTTTCTTTGCATGTGCATGATAAAATTATTCTCAATAGTTCAACCTACTCTCCAATTTTTTTATGTTGCTTTTGAGTTTCAGGTCATTAAAGACCCTGTGATTTAGCTAAAGTAATCTCTTACTATGTTTCCCATCTGTCCTCTCCATTAAGGGAGCTCTACTTGTGCATTAAATTTGCTTCTCTAAGAAACTTTCAACTCTCCCAAACTTCCTCTTCACTCAAAGCAGCTTGCCAAGACTGCAGCTCTGAGCTGACTGAAATCCACTTCCCTGAAACCCATTGTCTTCCCCATGCTGCTCTCCCTACTTTCCTTCTTAATAATCAGCAGTCTGGCAACCCAGAAATGTTTTTGTTTCAGAATGGCTATTCTGCCCAGGTGGACTCATTCCCTAAATTTCCCAAGGACTGAATTCCAGTCACAGATCAGTTTGCATCTGTTCTGCTTTGTCTTCTGGAAATGAACAAGGGTGTACTTCAAGCACTTTGAAGAAATTCTCTTGCCAAAGTATCACAGCCAGACCTGTCCTGCTACAAAGCATCATTCCAAAATAGAGGAATTGGCAAAGAATGAAAGGAGAGGGGTAAAAAAAAAAAATTAAAAAATCTCAGATTTTTCTGGAAGGACAGACACATCCTGCAAAGCACCTGAACCTTTAGCTCAGTGTCCTTAGGAAAGGCTGCAGAATCCGCCTTGCTGCTGGCACAAGATATAATGAAGGATTTAAGTACAGGTCGTAAAATTCTATGTGCTGTCCTAGATAATTTATACCTTTCTGAATGATGCCTCTCCATTCCTCAGATACAGGAGATCACCCTGGAGGAGTCAGCCCTGACCCCAGTCCTTTCAACATCCTCTCTCTGCACAGGGGATACTTATATCCTCCAGCCGTGCTTAGCTCACTGTAGCAGTCGATAGGAAAGAGTGACTTAGAGGAGCTCAGAAAGAACAAATATTTTCATAGCAGCCCCCTAATACTTGGAGCAGGATGGGAAGACGACTGCATGTACAAGGGATCCATTGAAAACAGCACAGCTCCTAACATGTGCTTGGGAAGATATCTGTTATCTAGGGTTTGCCAGCTGGCTCCTGTGTGCACAAGATCACCCTGCCTTTAACTCTGTTTGCTTTGCCGTTCCCACAAACGCAGTCTTTGCCCTGCAGAAAAACCCCCTCAGCTGTCAGCTGTGATTAAGTGGCCCCAAAGAGTCCCCCAGGCAGGCTGCAGCAGGGCCAGTCCCAGAGGAAGCACAGCTACCCCAAACAATCCTCCAGCAGATCAACACTGCCCTGCACTGAGAAGGAAGCAAACCCTCTACCCAGGGTTTGCATTAATCCCACCATCCTTCCCAACACCAAATCTCTCAATGGCTGACTTTTACATCTTCACACTGAGCATTTCTGGAAGGACCTGCACCCCATCCCCAGCTCCACCTTGTCCTCCAGTGAAGGTGATTCTCCTGCCCCCACTCCTGAAGCCCAGTTAGCACCAAGAAGAAATCTTCCTTGACCCTTCCCGAGAAGCAGGACACGTTGGCCATAGGATTAATGGAGTGTAAGCACGGTGCAAACAATGAGTTATCCACAACCTGATATATTACCAGCTTAATCTCTGGCTGTTCCCCATTGGATCATACAGCTTTTCTGAATGTTTTAAGCTTCATCTTAAAACAATTGAGGTCCTTGCTCCCATTACGATCTTTGGCCAAATTCCACTCCTAAGAACATCTGGACTCTGTCAATATGCCCTCTTCACACAAATTAGGTCTATTACATTCCCTTACAGAAGCTGCATTTCTTTTATTAATTTGCTTTTACCCAACTATTTGCACCTCCATCAAACATCCTAAGCTGTCTGTATCAATATTTGGGTTGCTAGATTATTTTTCTTTCTAGCTTGTTTCCATTTATGGTGTGCTTCTCCATTTAATATTAAATCGACAGTGACAGATCATCACCCTTTTTCTAAATTCACTAAATGGTTTAATAATATAATTTTGAGAAACAGATTTGTGGCTCGCACGCACACACCAAGGCAAAATAAAGATGACAGCGCATTTGAACAAGGCAGCAATAAAACAGTGATAGTAATAAAGAATAAAAATGCTATATCAGGTTGCCATGGGAACCAGCATTCAAGGACTCCAGGTAACGTTGTAAAACATGCCACTGAGCATAAAGCAGCTAAGCAGGTTAAGAGGTTATTTATTAGGCTGCGACATGTTGTGCAGTGCCCTCTGGTGAGAGCGCAAGAGAGGCACAAATGGGTTCAAAATGAGGCAAAAATCCAAGTATTTGTGCCCCAGGAGCATCACCCAGGAATTGTCAGCCTGGCAGCTGCCCAGCTGAGAAGGAATGACATGAGCCAAAGGCAGCAAGCACAGGTCAGAGCTGCGCAGAGGTGACACCAGGACATGCACCCACAGCTGCTTTAATTTGCCTCCTGTCCCAGCCACGAGCACCACAATGCACACAGGGAGCCACCAAGGGCTCCAGGAAACATCTCCCTAGGTGGGATGTGCCAGCCTCTCCAAGTGCTGCTTTTCCTGCTGAGGGTAATGAGACCAGCTAGGGTAAAAGCCACAGCAGGTACAACTCAAGCCAGTAAGCACAATCCTTGGTCCCAGCATGTTTTCTTAAGGACTGAAAGTAGAACTTGTTCCATGCCCAGAAATTTCACTAAAATTAGCAGCAGTTCCCCATGTGGAGGAGTTCCAAACCCAGGCTCAGAGTCCCAGGAGCTCAGGGACATGCACCACTGCAAGAGGAGCACAGAGAAACGACTCAACGGGGTAAGGAGCCATGTGCAAACAACAAAAAACCAATTCAGTAATTCAGTTCAACTCAAGGCAAAACCAGCCCAAGGTGTCCTGTCCTACACAGGACAAAAATACATAGATACCAATCAAACACAAGATGTTCTTGAGCATCTTGACCAGGTAGAACACCCCACACACAACAGAGGATGCTGCAGAGCCTTTTGAGTGCAGTGTGCTCCACTGCACCCTGACCACAACATTCCAGGCTCATGGGGACATGTGGCTGATGGCCACATCTACCACTGCCAACAGCAGAATCCGATCCTATTTCCAGGTACCATTAGTTAACATTAAGCATTTATCTGGTGGAGCAGAGAATGTTGCTTAGGAATATCACAGCACAGGATTTTCTTTTTTCCCACAGGCCTTTCTGTAAGAAAATCAATACGAAATCTAGTTAAATGATTTTGAATAAACACTGTTAACATTTTGTATAGATTGGCTCCTTCAAAACTGAATCAGAGCTAACACCACCCTGATCCATCATCCTTCCCACTACACCTAAAATAATGGAAATCGTAACAGAGAGAGGATGATTTTTAAGCCTGCCAAAACCTGCTAAACACAAAGCATGGCTGGATTAGCTTTTTCTATTAGCAAAGCCTATTTAGCCTAATATTCTGCAGTGCTTTCCATGCAGCTTTCCTGTTGGGACGAGGGTCAGTGCATGCCCAGCCTGCCAGCACTACCCTGCCAACAGCCAACAGAACCCACCACAGCTCTGTGGCTAGCAGCAGGATTTGGATTTGTCTTTAAACTGCAGAAATACTGCTGGGAGGTGGAGGGGGGCTGGAATATGAAACCCATCTCTCCTTGTTTTCCCCTGCACCGTTAAAGCTGTCAATTCAATTCTCCTCCCACTAAGTGGCACCAATGCACCGCAAACCACAACGAAAACATCTGTACAGACAGCTTATAAATAAATATTCCCCTGTCTTCCTGAGCCTGGCCCGCAGCAGGGGAAATCAAACAAGCAGGGACTGAGTGTGGGAAGGGGCGGCAGGGCTGCCGTGGGCCAGCTCTCCCCCAGCACAGCCCTCTGGGTATGGCTCTCCTCCCTCATAAAAGCTTTAATTACCTTTCCATGAAGGAAATGCAGCTTACAGGGACACAAGGAAAAAGTCAAAGAGGCAACCTTGTGTTAATCACATACCCCATACCTGCTCTCTCTTTGAGAAGAAAAGCAGTGCATGGACAGTAGCAGATGTTGAAACCCATGGAGCGTTGAGCCAAGCCCAACCCAGAGTCCCTGCAGTTGAACTGCACATAATCCACACCACAAATCACACCCTGAATGCCAGGCATTGCTGTTTTTCTTCCAGACAGCCCTTGTGAGGCCCTTTTGTTCAGGAGAGCTGTAAGGACTGCCCTGAGTTCCTGGCTGAATCACCCGAGGCTTTGCCCAGCAAAGCCCAACACTTGTGTTACTGGAGAGCAGATATGTGGGGCAGAAACAGCTTTGCTGTAAATCAAATCTACTGTAAAAAACCAAATCTATAGCTCAAACTTACTGTATCTGCAAAAACGTTATGAAATAACAAGGCCCATTTCTCTTAACCATCAGGCAAGAGGAGAAACTAACAGGGAAAAATGTCTAACAAATGCCTTTTCACCAGTGCTCTTGAGAGAAGTGACAATTAGCCAAAAATACCAGTACAAATGCCAACAATGAGCAGTTTGGGACATCCCAGTTTCCCTTGTCATGGCCTGTCATTTGGAAGAGTGATGCTCATGGTCCCTGCTAAGTGTGGAAACAAGGCTGTGTGCTGAGCACAGAGCTGGGCAGTGCCTGGACAGGAGGAGCAGGACCCAGCAGCGATGGACGATTGCTCTCGGTGGTTTCACCAACATCTGCCTCACATTTGCTCCAGCATAAAGCTGCTAGAAGACAGCAGCTCCATAACACATTCCCATGCAGGCCAGCCAGGCCAGACACACAGATCCCAGTGCTGGAAGCTGACAGACATTGACTCCTCCAGCCTAACAGAACTGCTTGTGGCTGATGGCCACCACACTCCAGACCAGACATACCAATCTGCCCTCCTAAATTGGCAGTGGCCACAGAGGAATAACGTGCCTTTATCTAAAACAGAGCTGAACAGCCACAATCACCACCTTATTATACAGCAAGTCTGAGCAGTTATCCCTAAGGGGAGGAAGATATCCCTGAGGGGAGGAAAAAAGAGTTCATAGGCATCTCCTGAGTTTGTTTTTAAAACAGCACTCACAGATGTAGTACTGACATTAAACCTCCTGCGCACTGAAACCAAAACAGGGAATAAAAGAATCCCCTTGGTCTTGAAGCATTCCAAACACCCTGCCCTGAGCACTGGGGCATTAAGTCACTGGTCAGGGATGTTGATTTGCTTCTTTATGCTCCCTCCACCTTTCCCCATGCAACATCCAACAGCTGATTATTCTGTTGTTTGCAGTAGACTGAAGTAATTAAGCTTAACCCTAGTCCTGTGGGAGTCCCAGAGAAGGTTAGTGATCCACAGGCATGACACGCTGTTATTTATAGCTGATTAAGTTCTATTTATCTACATTTAAATGTTGCAGGAGATGGGAAGAGATCCCAAAACACATCTGTGTCTTATTAGAAACACCAGCTGTGTGTGGTAGCTTAAAGTTTGCCTTTCTTGAGAGGTTATAAGGAAAAGAAAAACCAACCCTGAATAATTCAAATTCTTCACTGTAGCTAAATAAATTGGTGTGGTTTAGTTATAATCTTCAAGATGTAAGCCTGCCATCCCATGCAACTGACCTGCTTCTGGGGTCAAACTCAAACCCAAAATTAGCCAGGCCACTTCGAAGCTGTTCTGAGCACTGTAATTGCATTTAGTTTTTACTGTAAGACTGTTCATGTCTTAAGAGACATGAGAAAGGTGACCAGGAGGTCACAAACCAGATCTTTAGAGGCATAACTTCTGGGCCTCTATGCATTTCATAACAGCACTGTGGTTTCAGTAGTTAGACTGTCTTCATATATGTGCACTATTTTCACATACACACACAGGGAGACAAGCAAACTGAGGGGATGCAGTTCTGTCACCACCATTTCCTCCAGGCAGATGTGGTGCTAGGGCCCACAGCATCAACTAAGACTGGTAAAACCTTAGTGCAATTTGAGATACTGCATTTTTGGTGGTAGAGAACAATAACAGAATTACTTCCATAAAGGAGAAACAAATACTTTCAAAACCAATATAATAATAACTCAAAGTCAGGCTCTAGAGGAAGGGACACCACTGTCCTGTCACTACTAGCACCAAATCACAAGAGGTAATGCAGAGTTTACCTCCTAATTGCTAAAGCAGAATGTATTGAAGGACACAATAAGCTGAGATCTCCTTCTGTAAGAAGTCCTAGTTGAAACATCCAGACAGCAACGGGGATAGAGTAGGAACATCTAGGTCTTGTGGCTGCAGAACTGTAACTCTCCATATGATGCTTCTTAAGGACCAGGAGAATTATGTATCATGTCCTCCTTTCTCCACTGCAAGCCATTTGTGGACTGTGAGACCTTTGTTGGTAAGTTCCAGCCTAGAAGAGCTGGCTGAGTTTCTCTTTTAGCATCCCCTGAAATGGAGCTGAGATTCAAAATGAAACTTCAAGGTAAAGAGCAAAACCTCTGAGTTTTGCAAAGAGTGCTTTGAAATGCCTCACCTTGGCTTTGCTACCTTCTTCTCGCAAAGGAATCAGTGAAACTGTGTCCACAGGAGCTCTGTGAAACTGCATCTTGAAGGGAAGACACCCCCAAGGACTACTTTCACCCAAGCCCCCAACTGCAATCTCCTGATGGACAATTAACCAGCTGTCAATCACCCCACCAGAGACCAAACTGCAGCTCACTTGGGTTTCCTTCACAATCCTCCCCTACAGTTTGACCTGGGGGTAAAAGCCACCCTGCTTTCCCTGTGCAAATCCTCTTGGAGCTCCTGGCTCTGACCAGACCCATCCAGCGCAGAGGCTGGGGACTCCTCGCTCTCTCCAGTCCCAGCCCACATCGACTCGAGTGATACAGCCGTGGGCTGATGTTAACAGAGCGTTAAACCTCAAATTAGAGCATGGCTGGAGCAAGCCTGGGATATTTCCAGTTTCCCCTAGGAAGGCAATGCTGCCAGCTCTTTGTTTTGTAGTGAGGCATGTGATAATTTGGCATCATCTTCTAAGTTCTGAAATTCGCTGGAACAAAAGAAATGTTGAGCTTTCATTAAGAGGAAAAAACAAAGTGTACAGTCTCAAGTCATAAACACAGACTTGAAAATCCAGCCCATGTGTGCCTGAACATAATTAAGAAGACTCTAAACCAGTGCTCATTAAGTATCTCGGTTGCTGGATTTGTTCATTCTTATTATTTGATTTGATAACTGAAATAGTTTGGAGATATATTTCTGCTGCAGTTCATCTGTTGTTAAATTATTCTTTCACAGGCCTTCTGTTCAACCCTAAGGAATTCAGGTGGTCACTCTGCAGTGATACTTTAAAACTGATGTTTTGAGATATAACCAATATACAGAACTACCAATCTCTTAAATTTCTCTGACTGATGCTTTCAGATGACACGTTGCAGCAGTTGCAAGCACATGTGGGTATACATTCAGTAAGTCAACTGCCAGAAAGGTTCCTCCCACATTACAGGAAAAATAGAAGCATTTCAGTTTAAAAACAAAGAAAAACCCAGCAAAAACAAAGCCAACAATGAAGCAAAGTCTGGTTATTCCAGAGTGCAGTTTCCCCTGGTACGCTGTGTTGCAATTATTGACATATCCCCAGATAGTCAAACTTATGTGGTCCAAAGTTTTGTTGTGGACTTTGTAGAACACATTGTGCCTGAGCCAACTGGAGCAGACTTAGTGTGTTATCAGGCTGACTGGTGGAACAGGGGACACACCAGATTTGCTACAAAAGGGGGAAAAAAGAAATCACTGAGCTACATAAACCACAACAAAATGCACAACCAAATTCAAACCCACTACAAGAAGTAGGTTTGAGTCGCAACCACCTTGACATCTCAAGACTCTTCGGTTGGATGAAGAGTACAAGTAACCAAGACAAAGAATCTCTAACACCTTCCACTTCTCTCTAACTTCAGCAATTGTTGAATACAACTCCTGGCAGAGCCGCACCTCATAACCACAGGACAAAAATATCATCAGGTACACACAACAGCAGCAGGAGAAATACTCATCTAACAGCAGCAGTATTTCTTCCTCATGCTTTTTCCATAATATTTTAACTTTATCCTTTGGCTGGACAGGCTAAAAACACTTAAGTATGGATGGAAAGCCTGGATGCACTGCTTTACTATTAATCCTAATAAGCACGAGCAGAAATCTGAAAACAAACACTACAAAGGGTTTTCACCACAGAAATTCAACCTCCATTTCCATTTTCTAACCATAGTCCTACCACTGCAGAATTTTCCTTGTTGTACTTATGAGTTCCACAGTTCCTCTGCTTCCTCCTTTCAAATTATATTTGCACAAAAAACAAACCAATTTGATTCTGAAAAACTAAGCAGCATATGCTTTCGGATGTGCAAGAGCTGCTGAGTGCCTAATTTATTAGAAGAAAAGCAGAACCAAAATACGGCCATACTGCCATACCATATAAATCACCTTCAATAAAAACTAGACAAAACCACCACATTGGTTTCTGTAACCCTGTTTCTGTCCCATTCATTGCATGCAGATGGGATGAGTTCAACTGGAGGCTTGCTACTAGTCTCTATCTAAAAAAACTCTCACACAAAATCAAACCCCAAAAAGATAACACAGTCAAAAACAGTATAAAGAACACAAAATGTACTGCCACAAACACAGCGTAGATTTTTAAGGGCTGGTGTTTTACATCCCCATTCAATGAACTGCTGTAAATGAATAGATTGTTACAGGGACTTTGGGGAAGTAACCAGGAGAGAACTCCCAAGCCTGCTGTGTGACCCAGCCTTTCGTATCCTCATGGCTTGTGAAACTGCACAGCTCAGAGCCTGCAATGGGATCGGAAGGCAAGAGGCGCAGCAGTACCTTGTTTTTCTTCTTCCCCTCAGCATTCATCTCCACTCCTCAGCACGGCTCCCCTTCTCTACGCACATCCACTGCTCCCCAAAAGTGCTCAGAAGAGGCTGCGTGGCTCAAAATAACAAGAATCTAAAACAAGAGCTTAAGCACTTAAACAAAAACATGAAACAAAAGAAGGGAAGGGGGGGCGGAGGAAAAAAATGTAGTGGAGTAAATCCAAGCGTAGCTCTTGCAGCTCAGAGCCCCTGGCAAGTGCCAGTAGTTTCAAAAGAGCTGTAATCTCTAAACTGTTATCAAGGTTTTATCGCACTCCAGTTCTTATCTAAACCAAACAATCACTAGAACAGCAGCTGATAAGGCATCCTGACAAGGTAATTTCAGCAATTTAAATCCACTGCTACAGCCATCATACACTGAGAATATTTTAACACCCTTTCCAGTTTAACCTCTAATCTCTCTTCCTCTGTTCTTTCCAAACACAAGGCCAATTTTTCTCTCCTGCAGCCAGGCACACTTCCTGCCATCGCCTGTGTTCCAGGCAGGTGCCCTTTGAGCTCTCCCCTTCGGCGTGTGCAGCCCAGCCACCAACGCCAGCTTCCTTAATCAAAAGGATCATTATTTTCCCTCTGAATTCAAGTGGCCATTTTCCCCGGCTTGACAAAGGTCCATCGTTAAAAGCGGTGGCTACATCTGTCACAAGCTGCTGTGTGGGAGAGGAGAGGGAAATCAAAGGCAGCAAACATGAGGCAGGACCAGCCCCGGTCCTGCTGTAATTGGGTGTAACACAATAGAAATATGTTCTTTGTAGTCCCGTGGGATTTCCACCAAGAACATCTCACCCACAAGCCACAAGGCAGGATTAGCTCAATGTCACATCTTCCAAAATCATTCACTGGCCAGAAAACCCAGTACTTCTTTCTACATTTTCTTCTTGCGACAGACTTTTCACATCAGGCCAAACTTTGCTATATGGGACATCTGAAAACACTTATTCATGCTAAATGTAGCTGGCAAATTACATACAAAACAAAACAAAACCAGCTACCTCTACTGGACAGAAGCACCAGTCCCTCTGATGCAATTTCCTCAGGTCACTAGACACTGCCTTGACACAATTCCTAATTATTTCTCTCTTTATGCTGGAGCACAGAAGTGATATTAACCTACTAAGACATTGCTATGTCTCCAATGCTAAGCAACAACTTGCCTACATCACATAATGTATATGTACATAGGACAGGGCAGCTTTAGAAATAAAGGAGTTTATCCTGGGCTTTCCACAGCCTCCACAAGGCTGGGGAGCCAAGCTCAGCTCTTGTGCAATGGTCCTGGGCACACTCAGCACCTGCAAATGCAGCAGAGAGAGCAGAGCCACTGAATATACCCAAGCAGCCAGAGGAAGGTTCCTGGAGGAACCTGTGGCCATGTCCCTTCTGTAGTGCTGTAACTGAGTGTGTCAGAGCCTTTGTCTTTACATGAACAGAAAGTGAATGGTGCAAACTAGAGAAATTGCTTAATTCCCTCAGGTTGAACTTCCCAAATCAGGAAAGGGAATTCAAGTTTTCTTGGCATATGCACACGGGGAAAAAAAAACCAAACCAAACCAGCCAGATGCTGCAAACCCCAAGAAAGACTAAAGATGGAAAATTCTTTTACACCCTATTTCAAAACCCGTCTTCAGTCACAAGTTAATGAATCAAGAGACATACCAGATGCAAACTCCCATTTTCCTCTATAAATCAGTGTCTGACATGTGAAATTCAAACCAATTTGTTTACATTAAAGACTTAAATGTGGTTATAGAAATAATAGAGTGTCTTCAATTTTAATCAGAAAAAATTTATCCTGAGTTCCAGAAAAATTACCCAGCACAGGTAGGAAAAGAACTATAAATACACCATGGTGGCCTTTGCTAGTCTGAAGAGAGATGAGTTATTTCTTTTCTCTTACACTGTGAAAGCCAATGATTTTTTCATCCCTCAATACCTCTGATTGGGAAAGCATTGGGTCTCTGACATTAAGGAAACCCAGCAGTAGTGGTCTGATTCACTGGGTATGAAAATCTGGATGTATATGAATATTGCTCTAAAGGAGATTATATCAACATCTCCATAGCATGAGTGTCTAGCACAAAGTAAAAAAGTCATCATCTAGTTGCAAAAGACATGCAGAGTTTGTATCAAAATACACACCTTTGTGTTCCCCCTCAGTGGCTTTTTTTGGGAGGTTATTTGGGCTGGATCTTGTATTCTAATGGGTTCCTATTGTTAAAATATTTTCAAGGACTGTGCATCACCCTGGCTCTAACTGCTCTGCTTCAAGAAGAAATGAACATCACAGTTCAACCTGTTTCTTCACCCAACCTGAGTGCACAGTGAGCTCCCCTGTGAAAGCACAGTTATGATACAGCCACTCAGCATTTAAGACATCCAATCCAACCCACCATAAACTGTCACTTCAGGCATTTATGGCAGACAGTAAACACATGCTTATCAGAGAACTGCACCCTGCAAGCTCAGCCAATGGAGCAGTATTTCTTATCAAATCAATGGCTTATCAGAGAATTTAACAAAAATAAAGGTTACACCATGCGGTCTCCTCCTTTTTACCTCTGCTCCACCAAGATGTACAACTTCAGTTAGAGCTGCATTGCTCAGACTTTGTAGATTTGCTTCCTCCTTGTCTGCCCTTGAAAGCAAACACCTACCTTTAGAGCAAAGCACAGGAAACAATTCCCAACCCAACTGTGCTGAGCTGGACAAACAGTGCATCGACCCAGGCCCTCAGTTGTGCCCACCTGCTCGGGGTGACAGCTGGCACTGCCTGTCCCCTGTGTGCTCCCGTGCTGCTTCCGGCACCCCAGGGACAAGCCCAAGGTCAAGAGCCATGAGGAACGAGCATGGTGTGTCTGCACAGCCACTGCAATCAAAGGGAGACCATTGCTGCTGGTGGTGCTTTGCTTAACCAAATTAACAAGTGAAAACTAACACTGCAGCACAAAATAGAAAAGAACTCAGATTCCCTTATGTCTGCCTTGTATCAGGAGCTGTCAAAAAATGTTAGGTCACGTTGCATGAACAAGGGCATTTCTGAAGCAAGCAAAAGTGAGTATTTTTGTTTGACCAATTATTAAAGCTCCTTCAAAAGCCACATTTCTCCACACAAAATGAATTATTCCTCCTTTTGTGGTTGTTCTGTCCCACACCACAGCCTTACTCTCTTACTGGCAAAGTAACAATAGCCCCTTCAAACAGAATAGGTTGGATTCAACTTACTGCCCATAACTTAAATGAACTTAATTAATGATCTTCTAATTAACTGCTGCTTAACAGTTAATATCATCATTAGATCTTCTTCCAGCTTAAGTTTACAGCAGAGGCACTGGAAAGTACCCACACACACAGCAGCCAGATGGAGGCTGAGGAGCTGGTGTCTACCCTGAGGAGCATCCTGCCACCTCAGCTCCTGGTACCACAACCTCCTGCCTCTGCTGCAGCCTGAGCTCCTCCTCTGGTGACTAGGAATGCTTTCCATCTAGAAGAGCTCTTCTATTGATTAGATATTGTTTGGGTTTTTTTCCATAAAGATCTTTAAAAATAGCTACTCATCCATTTTTCAATACTACTGACAACTTCCTTGTTGAGTAAAAAAACATTAAAGCCCTTACAATTTATTTTTTAAACTTTTTTAAACTATTACCATATAAATCTGAGCTGTCTTCATGGCTTACCTATGTGTGCTGTTGTTACCAAGCCACATTAAGTTTAGTTCTAATGTAATGTACTTACTTCTCAGTGAAGTCATAAACACAAACCCCCCTTGATAAGCAAGCAATAAAAACCTGTCCTTTACTGCCACCAAGGTAATTCAAGCTTTAATATATCTATTATTTCAGTACTAAGGTTATTTTGCTGCAGCAAATTGAATTCCTCATGAAGGAAATAAAAGAAAATGCATGAGAAATGCTGAAACAAAACTCAGGATTCTGTGAGAAACTAAAGAACAGAAAATTTCAGAGCAACTGAAATTAGTACTGATATTACAAGAAAGGATAACTTAGAATAACATTATTTCTCATAGTGTTGCTGGGATAATTTGAAGAATGTCAAGACTAAGCACTTCTACAGTGCACTTCAGCAGAGACTATCAGAGAAGAGGCATTAAACAGTTCACTTCCCCACTGCCTCAAGGACAGCATTCCCAGCTTCCAGCAAACCAACCTGCAGCAGGCAAAATGCTGCAAGTGGAACCTGAGGTCTTATTTCTGATTCACACTTTCTCACTGTTGCAAAATCCTTCCTTTTCCACCGCCTGGATCTGATTTGCAAATTACTCTTTTCCTAGCATGCAAAAAAAAAAAAAAAAATTGGGAATGGGTTGAAAGATCATGGATAGCCCTGAGAATTTACTCAATTTTTGCTAAGATTTAGAAGGCAAGCTAACCATCTGCTGTATGTTAGAACAGCTGAGACTCAGAACTCGTTCCCCTTTGTGATCTTAACTCCACAGGCTCCAGAAATGTTTTCATTAACGCCAATTTCATATTCAGAGAATCAGACACTACGAACGTCATCCTAAACCCCTGCTCAGTGCTTTGCACCACACAACAGTTTTGAATCAATACTAACATGATTCACAAATTGATAGAAGATTTGGGAATATGTGCAGAATCTCCCATCAGAGGATGTGTCTGTTGTCATTGAGCACTTCAAACTTCTTCAGAGAGAGATCTGCTGTACACAGTTAGAGGAGTCTGCACTGTAATTTCATGCTCCAGTAAGATAGCTAGAATGTTTCTTAGTAAAATAAGGACTGAAAACAGAATTGGGATCTCCAGAGTACAGCATAGCATTGCATACACCAACTACCACCCCCAACAAAAGCAAGTAAGTTGGAAAATAAGGAAAATAAAAGAAAAAAAAATCAAAGCAAATTCAAAACACTTCTATCTTCCACCATCTCACCAAACTGAAATCAAGCAGTCAAAACACGCTGGCTGCACCCACACAACAGAGAAACTGAAGGGAAAGGCAGGACCAGAACTATTTCCCTCCTACCTCCCACCTTCAGCTACAGGCAGCCACAACTCCCCAGGTCTGTTTTCCCTGACTGCCACGGAAATCCCATCTTGCCCAGACACAGCCTGGCTGAAGCTCCCATGGCCCCAGGGGCAGTGATTATTTGACAAACCCTGTGCAGTTCCCTAGAGCCAATGCAAGTTGGATCTTCACTGCAATGACAACAAGAAATGGTGGAAGTCACGAAGATGAACAACAAAAGAAAAACATAAAATTGGAGAAGTGAAAGCTACCATACAGGACACTTAGAGAGGCAGCTTAATTATTAACACTGAGGACTTACCATCCCCTAAATCTTTAAAAATGTTTAACTAGCAGAGCCACAGTAAGGAAAGTATGTGGTTGAGTCTTCTTTCCATTTTGCAGAGGTGAGGAATGAGCTCTTAATGCCACAGAGAAGGGCACAGCAACCTGAATAAAATGTGTTTGCCTTCTAATCCTGCCTGTTAGACTGGAAGTCCTCTCCTCTGGCTTATCCTCTTCTAAACCTTGATCAGGAAAGTTGCTATCAGTATCTTTTAAGTTAGCAACATTCTTGCTTGTGAATTGAAAAGCACTTGATACAAAGGACAAAATTAAAAAGCTGACCTTTGACATTTTTGGAAGCTCAATAAATGTCAATAGGAAGCAAAAATGTATCAGGCACCAATAAACAGTAAATTATTTTATGATATGAGAGGTTACTTAATCTAAAACTATAACTATTAAGGAGAGTGATAAGAGATAAGGAAGGTAAAGACTCAGGGACTTCTCAGTCTCATATCTTACCACTTCTGGTGTAATATTAACCAGCTTGATTCACAATATCCCAGTTACTTTGTGATCTTTCCACAGTTGAAAACTATTACCAAATGTGAAGTATCCAGAACTTTGGTCAGTTGTGCCACTAAAACAATACAATCTTGTTTTTGATCACACATTCAAGCCACAGTAGCACCAACACAGGGAGCTGTAAATCCTGTAGATTTTTTTTTCTTAAGCCTATGTAAACTTTATTTTGATTTTACTCTGAAATGGACAGTATGAACACTTACTACTCCTCTCCAGTCAACACACTTTTTAATCCACTTTGCAAAGATTAGTAAACTGCTCTCTAATATATTGCTTTGACATCTCTCTAACCAATTACACCAAGTTTTCCAGCAGGCATTGATTTATGTTAGATGTCCACAGGAATAGTCACATTAATAAAGCTGATTGTGTCTCTCACCACAGAAATTATTTAATGACAGAAGCACTGTCATGCACATTCACCTGAACCCAAAGGAAATCAATTTACCAGCTAAACCACCCACCCGCTGTTCAATCTTTTATTTAGCTTGCATTGTTATTGATTTTAATTGAAAAAAATCATGATTTGTCATAGCTTGTACTGCCTGAAAACTAAAAACTCTTTAATGTGCTGTTAAAATTGCAGGTTGTTTTGTCCACAGTGAAAGAGTATTGCTTAACTAAATCCCCATATCACAAACCTGCAATCACACTGCACCTATGATTGTTTTAGCTCTTGTAAACTGTTGCAGTTGGATAAGAAAGCTCCAAGCAGAATACTGGGGCTTGCTGGTTGGAGAGAGAGAGAGAGAGATGTATTATTTTATTAAATGCAATTCATCCACCCCCCCTCTAAATCCTCTATCCAGGCAAGACTTATTTGTATCAATTATCTCTCAACTTCAAGAGGTTAATGAGTGTAAAATATTGGCACATGCTGCAATCTTAGGGATGCAATTTCACACAGACTTCAATGCAATGCAAACCTACACAGAGGCCAGAAATTTGGAATCTCCTCCAGCTCACTGCTGCTCCTGCACCTCAGCAAAGGTGATAGTGCACATCAGGAAAATGGTCTGGCTAAAAAATGCCCAGAATATGGAAGGGAAAAAAAAAACCCAAACAAAAACCAAATAATCAATAAAAATTGCAGTTGAAACTGTTCCTAACCCACAGTTCTCCTGCCACAAGGGAGCAGCCAGCATTAGGGAGAAAGGCAGCTGGAAAGAGGCAGGAGTGTTTCTTTGCAGCTGTACCAACTCCACACCTATATAAAACCTTGCTCCAAAAATATATGCCATAAATGCCCTCCCCACAGCATTAAGGAGAAAACTCTTTCTGGAGGTGGCTGTTAGGTGGCTATTTTTGACCATCAAAGCAAGAATGTCTTTTTCTCTAAAGCCAGGAGCGCTGTGTTAAAAGCCAGGCAAATAAAATACAACCCAGTCTCTGCCCTGCTAGCACAGAGCTGTCTCCAACCATTTTATGTCTGGCAGCTGCTTGGCTGCTCCTCACCCGAGCTGTCCAAAATGAGGTGTTTCAACACAATGCTTATGTTGCAAATAACATTCACAAGCTCTTCCTTTTGTTGCAACATTGAACCAAAACAAACTTGGAAATCTCAGAAATTGCAACAAAACAGCTTTGTCATTCCCAGCCAGCTTTAATCCTCACCCCAGAGGAGTCTGACAGCAGAGCCACAGATACACTCAGGACTGTACGAGTTCCTTCACTCTGTGCCACCAGGAGCCTCTAACAGGAGGAGATGGGGAACCTCAAACACTTGACATTTCTCAAGGGAAAGTAATACCCTGGTATTCCCCACTGGAGGATGGACGGGGAAAAACAACCTGAGAAGGTGGTTTGTAGCCACTATTACATACACAAAGGCACAAACATTTCCCACCCAGAGAGCTCACCCTAAACCCCCCTGTCCTGAGCAACTCTCCCATTTATCTTATTGCATCTCCTCCATGAAGTTACACTGCCTATAATTATGCAGCCAATACAGAGATGGATACATTACATTGCCTCATTAGATTGACAAGAAGTATTTTATAAAAAACATTTTTAATGCAGCTGCAGAGGAGGTAGAGGGATGAGAATTGACCTGCTCAAATACTGCTGCTCCCCCAGCAGTCTCCCTGCTACCTTTAGCCCTGCACGGTAATAACCATTACATCTATCCCTCTCTCTCCCCCTCTTGGTATAAACACCAATTCAAACCCAAAAGCCTGGTCAGATTTGAGTTGTTATTATATAACTTCACATTTGACACAAATACCCCTCACTGAAGATGGGTTTTTCCTCTTGACAACAGACCTACGTGCTCTGAGTGTGGGGAATTACAGAACACCCACCTTTCATCAGCTACGCAACATCTGCAGCGTTTCAGAAAAACAATTCTCTGTCAGACATTTCACCAAGCTACCACCAGGATACTCCCCTTCTGAGCTACCAGGAGAGCAGGGAGGCTGTAACCCTGAAAAGCTCTGTCAGCTCCCAACACTTAATGCTCTCTGACAACGCCTGCCTGGAGCAAGTGGCTGTAAATAAGAGGGTATGAGACATTCTTCAGCTCGGAAAGAAACAAGGGGAAAACAGAGCTGGAAGTGTCCCTAGGCTTTCTAAAATGTAAAAAAAGACTCCAGCTCTAAAGAACTGAAAGATGGAAATCTCCCAGCATCCTGCAGCAGCAGCCAGATGGTGTTTCTTCACTTATCGAGGCCCACAAGAGCCATCTGAGCTAGAGGGCAAAGACAAACAAGCCACTGTAATCACACAACTTCCCAGCACCTGGCAGATAATAAATGCTACCACTTAACAAAACTAGAGAAAATAAGCTCCACTGGGCTCAAGAGCCTCAGTTAAAGGTAGCTAAAGGGTGCCAGCCTGTAACAGCAACTCAGGATGGTGCCCCTCTATCTTCTTTCCTGTTATCTTGGATGAGGAAACAATTGGGAGGCAAAAGTCCTCTGAAAACCACCTAAGTTAAGGATTCAGTCAGGAATCTTCTGCTTAAGAAATGTGACTAATTCAGGACAGGAAATAAATACTTCCCCTTCCTGTAAATACCCCTAGCTCTGTTTTTTTGAGCCCATGTGGCATGAATGCTATCCAGTATCAAAGCACATATGATGTCCTGCTTTTTTCATCCCTCAGTACAACCCACAGTAACCAGGAAAAGAAATAAAAATGTGGGTGGAGAAGGGAAAGACTAGGAATTAAGGGTCACATAGGAGTGAGCTGGACTAGCAGGAGACTGCAACATGATCATAATCCAAAACAAGCAGTGTGAGGGTAGAGGAGATTTGCTTCTCCTGTTCTGTCCTTCCACACCATGTAATTCCTGTTATCACCTCCCCACTTACTGCAATCTGATTTCCTTGTTCTCTAACTTTGGTTATGGGAACTCTTCCCTCTTTTTCTGTTTCTGCAGCAAAGACAAAGCCTGCATTAGAGGTGACCAACCCCATGGGCCATTCCATTGTGATTCAGGGCACCTCTGCATCCAGAGGTTTTACAGAAAGTGGCCCTGCTCTTGTGTTGGTATTCCAGGCTGCTGAAGTCACATTTACACGCAGGAAAACACAGGAGGAGACCTGAAGGTGTGAACTTTGCTAATACACCAGTGTGGGTGTCCACTCACCCAGCAGCAGCTCTTCTAAGGGTCAGACTCAGCTTCATTCCCTGCTGAATGAATCAGTGGTTTCTCAGACAGGACTGCCAGAAGCAAACTGGAGCCAAGGATTGCAGATGCTGGCACTCTGGGAGCTGGACTGGATCCACTGTCTCATTTTGTACAGTCACTGCACAGCTGTCAGACACAACAGCTATGGCCATTACCGAGCTGGGAGAAGAATGGAGCCAGATAACCACACACAAGTGTCTGTATTTTATAATCAACTTTGTAGCCATATGTTGGGATTTACTCCACAAAACCATTCAGAGATACTCTAGTGTGGAAATATAAACTAGCAAATGTAGAGACTTCTTTGTGGGGCTCATATTTCACTGAAGTTAATTGTCTACATAAACACATACCCAGCAAAATGATGCTGCAACTTCACCTAACTCCACTCAACAGGGAAGTAAATAACTTGAAGTAAGGATGAACTCATGCCTAGTCGATTTCGACAGTTACACATTTATTGATCTCTAAGTTCAATGTCCTCAAAGCTAAGATCAAAACCTGTTTTGCCCCCTAGTCCAAAAAGGGGCTCAGGGTCATGCACTGGGATGCTGGAACAGAAGTAGGGACATATTTGACTAAAATGTAGGTTTCTTTCATTAAAATATCAGCTTATAAGCACTTAGTGTTGCCAGCTCACCTCCATTCATCAATTATGCTGAATTTAGAGAACATACAGTACCAGTTGGAAGGCTTTAGACTTTTTGATTCATGCTGATATAAAGAAATCCACAGCATCCCCCCAAGTGTCCTTCACTTGTGCAGCACATTTGGTATTTTTAGTAGAAATCGTTTGCCTTGTTAGATACTGCTAGAAACAGCCCCGTGTTTTATGCTCCTAATTCAGAGGTACATTTCCTCTGGGTTCCTACATGCTCACAACTGGCAACAACTATTGATTACTGCAAACATTCTCCTCTTCTTTACCACTGCTTAAACAAATGTAGAATAAACCTACATATCATTTGTCAAAAAACAGGCTTTGCTATTTTTTTTCTCTAGAACTCTCTACACCCTCCCTGTTTTAAACTGAACGTGGGCACAGCCTCACCGTGGCTCACGCATGGCAGTAATGGAGCTTTCCTTAAAAACAAACAAACAACAATGTAAAAGCCACTGCGGAAGGATGGAAGATTACAGGTAACTGCCAGCTAAAGAGCAATGTGCTTATTTATTCAAGTTCAACACAAATACAGCAGAAGCTTAGAGACAAGACAGTTGAGACAAAATGTCTCTGCACACATTTGAAAAACCTTCTGAACTCTCTTTCTTTCTATGCAATCAGACTAATTACACTTGTGTAGAAGTCTAATTACACCTCTACATTAGCTACCAGTGAAGTGTTTCTTGGGTTATTTCTGAGCAGCCTACAATTAAACCAGCCTCATCCATTAACTGACACTATGTGTGTGTAGTCTCACTGCTCCAATTATGTACCTCGAATCAGCCCCTGAAAATCCTCCTTGCTGCCAAAGATATCCTGGTGAAAAATGAAGGACATTGGAGGTGGTTTGAAAAATACTGCCAACATTAAAACAAATGCAACATTAAAAAAATATGCAAAGCCCTGCATTTTATTTAAATTTGTGCTGCTTGAGATGCAAACAAGATTCATTTCACTACATGGTTGTGCTATCCATTTATTAACTATTCTGCATGAAATCCATTTCTAAATGATTTCACTAAAGTTCATAAGCCATTTTAAAACTCAGAAACTGATGAAAAAGAAAATGATCCAGCAGTCACAAACCTTGAACTAAAAGCCTGATGGAAATAATTTTATTTCTTAATTTAAACAGCATATGAAATTGGATTCAATCCCAAAATCATTACATGCTCTTTTTAATTAAAACTTATGAAGGTTATAGCAAGTGGTTATACTTTCAGAAGAAGGAACTGAGTTTACTGCAGTAGTAGTCCATGACTAATATTTGGCAATAGACAACAAATGAGGCACACAGAATGAAGTTTCCACGTTTTTACTTTGGCCATACACGCTTTGATAACCAAACCCTGGCATTAACAAGCTCTGTGACTTCAGCTGGTGATACCTAAGCTACTTCCTCTATTTTCCAGGCATCAGTGGTGCAACGTAAACAAGAAAAAAACCCTGCAATAGGTGCAATTTGCTCAGTGGCATCAGCTCCCATCTCTTACGGAGGATTCTGGTACACCACCAATAAATTAACACTGACATTAATGGATTTTGCAGGGTGGATGAATGGTTTCTTACACATTTATTTACTTTTTATCAACATTCCCACTCTATTCAAGCAGATTCCTAGGCAAAACAGAGTACAAATGTTCTCACATGCTCAGGCACCCGGATCTAAGGACATGCTTATAGGAACAAGTGATTCTCCAAGCTCTTCCCGGAGTGGCTGAGAGGGGAAAGCTGCATTCCTCACAGAGCTCAATGGGGCACTTCAACCACTACTTGTGGTAGAAGAGACACATTTGTGCCTCGCCTAGGTAAGCAAGAGAGCTGAATTGTGCCTCTGCAGACCTGTGTGCCTTGTATATCCAAAAGGATGACTCCAAAGTCAGCTCAGAGTACCACACAGTGCTCTTGTCCCAAAGGCTTTCTGTCTTCTGCATCCCTCCTTGTCACTCAACTCCAGCACCAGCCTGGTGCACAACCAATACACATTGCATTTCCTTAACCACATTGTTCTTAGAACACATGCTGCTTCTCTGTACTAACACCCCTCTTTTCTTTCCACACAGGTGAGCACTGGCCCAGCATTTCCCTGTGCACCCTTGGCTACATGACACCATTTATCTGCCCTCCCACTGCAGGGCTCCAGCATCCTTTCTTTCAGGCAGTCCAGCAGTCAGTGCTGTGAACCACACCAAACCTGAACAGCTTCTTTCCACTTTCAACACCTCCCCAGTCTTCCCATAGTGCCCACCACAGCTCTGTTTTCTGGCGTGGGCTTGTTCACATTGCAAAAAACCCAATTATACCAGCACCCAGCATATGTCTTGGAAAAGACCCACAGTCACAACGTGATGCATTTATTCTACATGTATTTGCACTTACTGAACAGGAGGTTGCCACAATGCTAATTCCCTCTCTCAAAGAAAGTAATGGTGAGTGAAACAGAGTAACGTTGAATTTCTGTGCTGTTCACTGAGCTGCAGCTCAGGAGGAAAGACACATCAGCCAAAAAGTAACAGAAGACTCAGCCATGTACCCCAGTTTTAAGCAAGTATTCTGTATGCAAATCAAATCCAACTGAAGATATCACTACAATGTTAATGAAACCCTAAGCACTGAAAAAATAAGTGCCAAGGGAGCGTAAATGCACATTTTGAAACCACAGTGAGCTATTACAGAAAACATCTTCTGACTACCACGGTCACCTTCGCCCAACAGACTTTGCATAGCACAGAAACATTTGCCATCTGCAGTATTACTGAACAGGCATGTTCTCACCGCTCTATTAAAAAAGACTGAAGCTTTCCTCGCCTGGGTCAATGAGACAGCTGTTTAAAATCATATCATGCTTTCAGAAATAAAGAGAGATCCTTTCAAGACCTGGTTTCTTCAAGTAACTTCTGATTCATCTGTGAGCAAGCAGCTGGCTGTAGGCCAGAACCAGTGCTGCCAGTTCCCTTTTGCAGAACACTGTGTTTCTGGACCTGCAGGGAGTAGATTTTAAAATTACCTTTATCCTACATTGGCACTTCACTTTACGTGCCATCAATAATCCCACTGAAAATACCACCTGAAAGGTAAACAGTAGAGCAACCTCTGCAAGAATTCAGCATTACACAAAAAGCTTCAATGGACAGGATTGCTGGTACACTGCCAGAAACAGCGGGACTTTCCTTCAACTCTTGGTTTGACTTAACATCCACCAAAGTCTCCACTTCTGTCAACTCTGAAGAGTGTAGGGTCATGCACCCGCCTCAAAATGCAAAAAGAGGGCCTCTCATGAGGTACTTACAGCTACCTTCCACCCAAGACATGCTTAATGACTGTATTTGAAACTTTCAGAGTGAATGTAATGGATAATCAAATCCCAGAAATGATACGCTATCCTTGTGATATAATCGTAGTATGAAGATTATTACAAGATCAAAGTCAGGGAGCTGATCAGGGTAAAATATAGAAGACAATTGTTTGCAAACTGCTTTAGCTAATGTATTTGAGGCTTTCCAACTACTGAATACATGACAATAATGCTCCTTCTACAGCTAGTTTTGCACCCTCCTATGCTTCATGATCTGCTTTCTTTATAAAGTGTCCTAAGCAGTGCTCTCCCACCTTTCCAGTGGTGCAACCTACCTTGCAAAAACCCTCAGAGAAACAGACCAGCATTTGAGCAGTTTCTTCATTCTAATGCAGCACAAAATGATCCAAAACAAACAACAGTAAATTTGCATTTCAGCGTGACAGCAGTGATCTCAACAGCAACACCACAGAGCATGAACAGGTTTGCTTTCAGGTTTGGACAAGTATTGTAAATCACCTCTGCAAAATGATGACTTTACAGGAACTTTGCTTTTAGGATAAAATCTCCATAAAATGTGCAACCCGGGTACAAATGCCAAGTGGGAACCTGCAGACTCTTCTCTCTCTTCCCTGCTTGACCTCATTATCTGCTCAGAGCCCACTTAGCAGCTCAGTCTAACCACTGAAACCTCACAAATTAATAGCACTTACAAGAGTGCATGAACCATAAGTCACCTGGGGCAACCTTCCAACGAAAAGGAGCTGCCACAAAGTCTCACAGCGGAGCCTGAAATGAGGTTATTCTAACAGCAAGGAAAAAACTCTCAGAAAGCTTTCATGATTCCTACCAGCACCAATTTAAAATAAAGTTATTCGCATTAAAATTAAGTGAGAAAACAAGGCGGGTTTAGCATACTAACAGCTTTCCTGAGCTCAGTGTTTCTGTTCAGTAATCAGCAGCTTTAGAAGGGTTTAAGCATCTTGTTTTAACACTGCCCTGACAGTGAGGATCCTGCCCGAGATGGTGCTTAAGTACTTCACCAGTGTGCGATAAGTCCAGGGCAGCAGTGTTCCCCTCTGGAGAGCAAAGCTCTGCAAATCACAACACTGCTAATCCTTGAATGTTTGCAAATACCAGTTCAACCAGCAGGAAACCAAATCCCCAGCTGGACTGGTTCTCACCAGCACTTCACATCCAACAATAAACAAGGCCCCAGAGCCACGCAAAGGCAATAAGCAGAAGATGCTCACCTATGCAGATATCAATAGGTAAAATGTTATTCCAGAAACACCTGGCTCAGTTTATGCATAGAAGGTAACTCATCAATATTTCTTAATTGGTTTCATGCTCAAGCATGCTTAAACTTAGTGATGTATTTGCTGTTTTCTTCATTTCACTTTGCAGGATTCTTTGGGTAAAGGATGATCATTCCCCAAAACATGAGCTTTCTTTAAAAGCCAACTCCAGGGCACTCCCTCAAGCTCCTGTTCCACTGACACTGGACTACAAGGTTTCATCCAGAGTAGCAGGTGGAACACCTCTGATGTTTATCAGACCCTTATTTCTCAAAGTGCTTGAGAAAGGATAAGCCAGGGAATAGAGGCAGGAGCAGCAGGGATGAGCTATAGGTAAGCACAAGGGGCAGAGAGGGTCAGGAGTGCAGAGACAGAGCAGTGTGTCTGCAAAGAGAGGTGCAGCTTAGTAGAAGGAGACCTAGAGTAAGTTTTCCAAAACCTTTCGATCTGCTCATTTTTGAATGTCCAAACCAAAAAGATCTTCATCACAGCCTTCAGGATGCTATCTCACTGTCTCCATGTCAAACAAAGCAACCAAACATTTCTATCTCCCTTCTCTCTGCCTCCCCATCTTCATGTTTTGCTGCAGACCAATGCACATGTGCTGGGATGAGAGCTCCTGAAAAGGAGTGGGAAAGTGCTGGTATTTGGAATGCTCTCTCACAAGCAAAACCTGTTATTTCACCATAAGAGGAAATTGCTAAAATTTCACTTCCTCATGAAGTTTATTTTTAATGACCAAACACTATCAAACATCATGTACACATGTACACAGCAGGACTTCTTATTAGGGAAAAAAAAAACTTTGAAAATAATCATGATCAAAATAATGAAGACTGCTCCATGAATTTTTATTTCCTTCTTAAAGTAATACTGAAATATGAAAAGAAGTTCTTGTCTTTTTAAAAAACAAACAAACCAGACACACTGAGAGTACATGGCATTCCTTTCTATCAGGATGGCCTCATTTAAGCAGAAAATGGAAAGAGAAAAAGCACTGGAAGGAAGAGGCAAGAAAATCTGACCTCAGCAAGTGCACAGCCCAGAGCTCAGGCTGCCCTCACTTCCCTGGCCAGGGGCAGGGACAGCAGCACATCCCGCTTGAGCTTTCAGAGATTTTAGAATTTGGAACTTCTTTGAGGAGGAACCCCATGCTGAAATACTGACAAAAGAGCAACAAAATATTGCTTTTTAATCTATTATTTTCTACACTGAGACAAGCAGTTGCTTCTCTGTGCAGAAATATGGGAGTGAGGCACAAAGATGAGAAACAGCAGTGGATCAGCTGTCTTCAGGGACTGCTTATGCAGAGGGAGTTTTGTTTGCTACACTTAGAAATCACCAACCTGGGGAACAGCAGAAAAGGAACACGCTGCCTCACATAGAGCCCCCCATCTTGCTAATGAGACCAATTAACAAGGAGTCATTTCACAGATCTCATTTCACAACCCATGCTGAGATGGCAAGGCAGTTCTCTCAGCTGAGCTTCCTTTCATTTGCCAACTAAACACGTACCCCAAACCACTGGATCAATCCCTTGAAATGCACCCCCTTTCACTAAGGCTTGAAGAAGGCAATGTGCTCCTTCTCCAGAGGACAGGACGTGTGCATGTCCCCATCCCCGGGTGCAGACCTTCACCTTGATACCTGTGATCAGAAGCACTCCCTGTACCTTTCCCAGGAAGCTCCGGTGTGGACTGGGAGACCAAATCCTGTTGTGGTACAGCCACATCAGCAGCCTCTGACAGGGTTTGTGCCATGTCATTGCTCTGCAGCATCACCACTTGGCTCTCTCCCCCCAGGAACACCCAATTAACCTTAATTGAGGGCACTGAGCTGCTAAAGCTCTGCTTCTGCTGGGAGGGACAGCAACTGGGGCATGAGGCTGGGGTTGCCCCTCAGGCACTGCCAGCTGCTGTTTTTCCCCTTTGCAGGCTGACATGACTCATCTGTCTTGAATGCACCAACACAGAGCTTCCAGAGTTTCCTCAGTGGAAGAGGAAAAGCAGTGTGGTGCTAGGACACCATTCCCGAGGGGCTTCCAGCATCAGGTGCCTTTTTACAGAAGCCTAACACAAGTCTCTCTCTTACAAGACAACCATATCCTGGGGCTGACATTAACACCAAATCCCTCTGAAAGTATCACTGTCACTCTTACAAATACACCAAATATTACTTAGAAATATGCATATATTATTACAATATGGGGCCTTTCCTTTTTACTATTTTTTTCTGCAATCTCAGTTTTCTGATTCATATTCACTACCTGGAAGAAGAAACATTGGTCTGTAAGTTCTGTGTTAGAAGAGTGCATGAAGAAGCAGGAAGAAACTGGAGTGGACTAAAAAGTAACTATTAGAAAGTCACTTAAATTTCCCACTTCCAAAGAAAACCAATTACAAAACCCAATTACAAAAATCCTGAATTCATGGCATTTGAATTTGTATGTTGTCTGCAGCACATTTCTCCATTCCTACAACTCCTAAAAGGACACTCCTGAACGTCTGGATCCAAAAGTCCACGACAGGATGAAGTGCCAAAAACAGACCAACACACACCCAGTAACTAAGAAAACAAATGCCATTAGGAGCATATGTATTATGTAAATATTTCCTGTTGTGGTGGTTTTGATTGGCCCAAAACATCAGCAAAGTGTTTTTGATATCTAGGAGAAATTTGGGCCCCTCAGAAGCTGTTCTAGTAGGCCTGGGGAGGTGTCTGAGGGGTGGGGTGTGGCACAAAGATGGCTCTTGTGTGTCCTGAGTGCAAGTTCTGGAAGTTTTTACATCAAGTCCAGCAGAGCCAATCTTTGATGGCTCTGAAGGTGATGGATATGCTGCCGGCCAAGTTTGGGCCAATTGGAGGTGCTGGTTACGCCTCTGTGAAAACATATTTAAGAAAAAGTCAAAACAAAGCAGGCGCGCACTTCTTGCACTTTGTAGTTGGAGGAGGAGGAGGTGCAGGTGAAAATATGTGAGGGAGAACAGCATGGAGAGTGCTAAAGTCAGTGAAGAAGGGGGGAGAAAGAGGTGCTCCAGTGCTTCCGGCACTAGAGCTGAAACTTTCTGCTAGCCGTGGTGGAAGCTATGGGGGAGCCAGAAATTCCTCCTGCAGCCCATGGAGTCCATAAGGATGCAGAAATACACTCACAGCTCTCTCCAGAGGAGGAGGTGGATGCCTGGAAAAGACTGTGAACCAGTGGGAGTCTCATCTAAGAGTTAAAACTGCAAAAAGCCTTGACTGAGAGAGATAGGCCTTGCTCCTGGCATGGAAGCAGCCTGGCCTCAGCTCGGGAGAGTCTGCACAGCACCTTATGGACAAAAGACTCATGTTGCAGCAAAAATTCGGGCGGGATGTTGCTCATGAGATTGGACCCATGCCAAAGAAGTTCCTAGAGGACTGTCTCTCGTGGGAAGGACCCCTGGCTAAGTAGAGAACCTCTTTTCCTGATTGGACTGACCAGAAGACCCCTCAACCTGCCCCCTGTCTGTGTTGCTAGTTTGCAAAGAGGGAAAAGGGGGGTGAGTGCAGAGACTGCTTCTTAAGAGGGTGGGGGTAAGAGCAGAAAACTGTCTGAAGAGAGAGAGAAACAAGTAGAGATAAAGAGTATTTGTAGTAGAAGAATTGTGATGATGAGTAAATTTGAGAATCTGCTCTGTGAACTGAAAAGAGACCCCACACCCTGCCCCCCCCCCACCTGGCTTGTGGATTGTAGAGGAGGAAAGGGGGTGAATGCTATAGGTTCGTAAGAGGGAGGGGGGGGAGTGAACAAAATAATGTATAAAAAGTATATTTTTGCCTTGCATTTATCCTCCAATTCTGTTAGGTAATTAAACACTTTTTGCAACTTTAAGCTTAAAGCCTGTTTGCCCTTTTTCGTGCGTCCTCCTGGCAAGGTCCTTGTCTCAAACCCATGACACCTGTCTAATCCATGTTTTACTCAAGTCCATGTTGCCAAGCACACAACATACTCTAACAGGCAATATGACATCTAACTGTCAGTGGGTTTCAGAGATAACAGCTCTCTACACCAAACAGAGGCATTTCACTTAGTTTAAAACTACCATTTCTTCCTGTAAATAGAAACAGAAATCACCCTGTCAATTCAATTCATAATTTGAGTTGGGCACCAAACCCCTGTTTCTGAATTCAGGTATTTTGGATGACAAGAGTTACCTCTGCATTTCTTCTAAAATCAAATCTGAAAACAGGACAAATGATTGCCCTGCACCTGAATTTACTAAGAAATCCACCCAGAGCACTGGCAGGAGTGTTAGGTGGTAATTCAATGGTACTGGGAGAAAGGAATGAACAATTCACTGGGTTTTAGACAGTCAAAACGTACCACTTTTGGTGAACTTTACCTCCGAGATTTTAGATTCATTCAAACTCAAACCACAGGTCAGCAGGTGCAAATTCATAAAAGCACAGAGTTTGCATGACTCGCTTCTAACTGAAACCACCATCTTTTTGCAAAGCAGCAGCTGTGGCAAGAGCTCTAAGAGAATAAATATTTATTCCTCCTTAAATAAAGCTGCCTTCCCACCCACGAGTGCAGGCAGAACAATCAAAGGCTTCTCAAGGACAATTATAGGAAAAACTCCTGCCTGCCAAAATCAACCAGTGCCAGCACAGTGAAACCTGGGACACTTGCTCCACAGCCGCTTTGACAAAAAAGGCTTCCATTACAAATCCCTAAAGATTTCAAGCTTGTTTCATAGCCACAAGGATTATTTCCCTCCTTTCCTGGCCAGCTCTTCTTTCAGAATTCATCAATATCACTCCTTGCTGCTATATAACATCAACATGATGCATCATACAGCAGCTTCTCTTCCCAAGGGGCACAAACAGCACACCAGTTCTAACTGTATTTTTAAGTTCAGTTTAGCTATTTGCTCTGATTTCTGCTATTTTTATATCTCTGACTATTCATCTTCTAAAACAGTCTTTCGTGATGACAAATAAAAAGATGGATCAATTCCTTTTTGCTCCAGATGTTAAGATAAATTACTTTAGATAAGAAACAGCCCTTGTCACTGAAATTGCTAAAGAAGCTCAGAGCTGAGTACTAAGAGCTGAAACCTTACACACTTAGGTTGATGGTTTTAATTGGATTTTTATTGTTCTTTGTTGATTTTTTCAATTGGATTTTATTGTTCTTTTTTGATTTTTGTTGATTTTTCTTGCTTGTGCTTTTATGCACTTACAGATTGGAACAGCAACATCCAGCTGGAGAAGGCAAGCACCTGAACTTGCAGCAAGGATCTAAGTGGTGAGAGCTGTATTTTTACAAATAGTTTAATTCACAACAGGTTCAAACCACAAGACATGCATATAGATGGAGCCTGGACTCTTCCTAAATCTGAAGGATTTCCAGGCTGCATGTAGGTTTTGCAAGAGCAGGAGGGCTGGACACCCACAAACCCCCATGAAACCTACAGTAAATGTCCAAGCTCTTACCTCCTGACTTGCTTTGTGGACACTCACACCAGTGTCCTCCCCACAGCCCTTCCTTCTCCACCCCTGAAGCCCACTCTGCACAGTCCCATGAAGGAGCCAATGGAAGATGCAGAAGAACCCCCAGCAGAGATCACAAGAATATTTCTGCTGTGACAACCAAGCCACCAGCAGGTTCAGACTGGGGCAGTGCCTGTGCCAGAGGCACAGAACAGCCTCAGAAGAACAAGGGCTCCCTGCAGGGCTGTGTAGTTTGGCACTGACACCACGTGTTTCATCAATGCTGCTCACGTAAAACAAATAAGAATTAAATCAGGGCTACTGAAGGCTCCTTCTCAGCTCCATCCCATTTTATCACTTATTTATTTGCCAAGGGTGATGTTATCTGCACAGGATTTGCATCCAGATTCTTATCCTTCATGTGGCAATATTGCAAATGCAAATTCCTGTTTTCTGTTCACGAGGAGCTGAGCAGTGACTGAGCAACCAAGCACACGTGATGTCAAGCCCTAATGAAATCACAGACTGCACCAATACCCTGTGACATGTTCAGACTGCAATCCCGACAGGGCATGTAATGGCAAAGGCAACTGCTGAGAGCATCCTGGATCACATCCAGCCTCTTCCCCAGCAAAAGAGGGTAATTAAGCTTTCGGGTACGGTCTGGAAATGCTCCTTCATGCAAGATTTTCCCAGCAGAGGGCACTTTTGATTCACAGACCACTTCAGAAGCTGCTTTTTGTTCTTCTCCATCGCCATCTCAGAGAGCTGAAGCAGAGGTGGTGCTGTCTGCTTAAAAATAAAGACATCGCTGCTTTAGCTCCACTTTCCTGCCTCCCTCTCCCCTCCAACAAGTTTTATTAAGTTCTCATCTTTAATTCATGCCTGCAGCAGAGCTGATGTCACTTTTTTTTTTTGCTATTAAAAAAGGATCCACAAAGCAGAAGCCAAGCTTGCAGTGGTATCTCACCTACTTTCCTTCTCTATTTTTATTTTCACTTCCAGTGATTTGTTAACATTCATTATCCTCAAAAACTGAAAACCTATTCCAACAGAAACACAACTGTAGCACTCGGAAAAGGAAAGCAAACAAACCACCTATTAGATTACATGCTCCATCCCCTGCAAAGGCAGGACACAACCCACCAGAGACATCTCACAAATTAAACCCTCCAGTTGTCTGCAGGAAATTGCAGGGTGTTAGGGACCAGTGAAATAAACAGCTTAGCAGCCACTAAGGTGAATTCCCCTTTGGGAAACTGTCGTTTCACA
This sequence comes from Lichenostomus cassidix, assembly GCF_008360975.1. NCBI lineage: Eukaryota > Metazoa > Chordata > Aves > Passeriformes > Meliphagidae > Lichenostomus > Lichenostomus cassidix. The sequence continues at coordinate 6,251,642 of NC_139496.1, read as the reverse complement.
GTGGATGCAAAGTGAGAATGAGGGAGGATGTGTGATAAGACAGTGCGGGGGAAGAAATTTCCAGCAAAAGCCTTAGGAGTTGAGATGTTTTTAACTGCTAAAACAAAAAGCAATAACAACAAGAAAAAAAGGATGTCTGAATCAACTAATATACACATCTGTCCTAAGTTAAAACCCTGGGACAACCAATCACTGCAGTTTTGCCATAATTCTGCTTCATTTGCATACAGCTGGGATGTGGGGTTTAGGTTGGCAGCACCCAGAAGCTGACTGAAGGCCAGACAGCCTGTCTTAGGACAGTGCTGTCCCAGGGCTTCCTGCTATGAAATCCTCTGCCTATCAGGGCACTGCTCTGGAGACTAACAACTCAGCAGAGTCCACCAGCGTGGATTTGGACCCACCAGCCTCCACATCTGGCATTTCAGCCTCTGCCAACAGCCCTGAGGAACCTGTGGGTAACAGAGATTTTGCAGAGTTGATCAGTGTCACTCTGCAGATGAAGAGAAGCTCATTCAGTAGTAAGCAGCCCAAGTGAACAAGTCATTTCCTCTACAGTTTATGTAATTTAGAATCACTCTGGTTCCTCTTGGCTCATGGATGAACAGTTTTGTTTTTTCAGAAGTCAGAGCAGTGGGTGGTGTGGTCATGTTGTGTAAGATAATACAAAGAGCAGAACAATTACTGCCAGAGGAAAAGACACTGTATCACACGCTTTGTGTTTTTTACCGTGTTTTGTTGAGCAGGACTTGCAGAATCACTTGTTTGTTTGTGTCATGTTTTACTGGAACATACGTTATTACCAACCATCTCTCCAACCCAGGAGAAGCTGTCATAAACAGGCTTAAATAAAGAGCAAGAAAGCAAATGAGGATCAAAGGGATTGTGTAATATTTGTGTAATAGTAGACTGGGGAGGAGGGTATGAAAAAATCAAACCCCAAATCCCAGAGACTGTTGCTTTTGAAACAACAAAGAATGAACCCCAAATACGTCAATAGTTGTACTGAAGTCAACAGGGCTAAGCCACAGTAATTCCCCAAATATTTTATTCACCTGCTGCAGGGAAGAGACACATTATTCAGCCTATGCAGGGCAGTGAGCAGAGCTGTACAAGGTAGCCAAGTACAATGTTAACTGCTGAAGTTTGGGATCCAAAACAAAAAAATAAAAAAAAATAAGCTCTTTCTTTGATTCTAAACTTTGCCTTCAGGGCTTGTAGCAGGATATTTAATTACATGATTCTGAAATCTCTTTTCTATTACTTTACAGAAGCTGTAACTGTTGATAACATACTTGAAGTTACACCACACATCAATCCCATCCTGTGCAAAGCCTAGCACCAAAACATCTCCCCACATGAGTACCAGCTTGCAAATCATTAACAATTTGGGGAAAAGAGGATATTTCCCCGTTGGCTGTTAATCAGTAGCAGGCCTGAACATATATCCAGTAGCAATCATGTTAAGAAAAATACATGAAATCTGCAATAAAATGGTGTTTGGCTGGCTTCCAAATCCTACATAGTCCACAAGCACCTTTTCTGCTGCTTTCAGCATGCTCTGAAGCACACAGCACTACAGGCTATACTGTTGTCCTTACAAAAACAAAAACCACCCAAAAAATCCTCACAGCCACCAAATTCAGTTAACTCACCACAGACTATGAATATCTAAGCTATGGCCTCCAATAAGCTACAACAAAGCTTGGTGTCCATACCTGAATTATGGAATTCAGGCCAATGAGGTAACAAGGAACAAACTGGTCCCAAGATTCATGGCAGTAAGATGGATATTTTAATACAGACATAGCTGTCAGCTGCATGGTCCCATGAACTGCTCTGTCATCACCACTGAGAGCACAGCAGAAACTACCAATACTGGCACTAAGGCCAGAAGGAATTTTTATCTCACTACAGGCTTCTGGAGTAATAATAATAACAACAAATTTTGTATAAGAACAGTGAAAAGGTTTTGAGAAAAGTTTTGAACACAACCTTCTGCCCCAAGCCCAATCCTCCTGCTTCATTCTCCTTTTCCCTGAAAACATGGCATATCCCATCAGCTGACCAGTGGTGAAGATTTATCCTAATAAAAAATACATCTGACTCCCAGCTCCTCCAGGACTGCAGCAGCACAAAGATTTCAGCTGCTTCCACCTACCAGCAGCTTCCCCAGTGACGGGAGAATGAAGGGATTGTTTGCATCTCTCCACAGCCCTGAAAAGCTTCATGCCACCACTGAGCTTTTGCTGAACAGACACGGTGCCAGGAAGTCAGTGCCTGTGAGCTCCTGCTTGTTTTCAGGCCTGGCAGTGATGGATTACGTACAACCACAAGTTGGGCACAAACCAGCTGTCTATCTGTCTTTTCCAAACATCTTGCTTCAGTTTCTATATTATAGAGGTGCCAGTGCCTTGTTTCAGGATGCCTACTGCATAAAGAACACATATTTCCCTGAATATTTTACTGTCACACAGAAGGACTGGACTTTTTTCTTTTTTTTAATGCTGTTGCTCCTTCCCCAGCACATTCCCCATAATAAAAGTCTCTCTGTTCCCACAGGCCTGAAGCTGAAATGACAAACTGCTCTACAGCTTTTCTCTACCCAGAAGCCCACAGGCAGATCCTGCTGTCACATGAGAAACCTGAGCCCCACACATCCCAACCCTTCTGCCAGGGCACTGTGTCTGGATCAGCAGCACCTCTGGACTTCATGATCCTGCTGTGTTTCCATCACGGACTAGAGGGGAAAAATACAGAAAACACAGCCAGCATTCTCCTGCTGGCCTTTCACACAAACACTAAAGGGCAAAGCACTACAACAGCTTTACAAGGAGTCTAAACCTGCCCTGTCCAAGACTGTAGATAATCCTTGTGGCAATGTATACAGACACTACATGTACTAACACGCACGCAAGTCTGTGTGGGGTTCAGTTACTCCAAAGGACGTCTGGGGGAAAGGGCTATAAACAGGATCTAACTTGGGAGGGGGAAAGAAAAATTACTAGTTATTGAATTTAGGTTATCAACCACCAGGATTAAGCGCCGAAGGCACTTTGAAAATCCTTCCAGTTTTGTGGCAGAAGCTGCGGTAACACCGCCGTGCTGTCCTGCAAACTCAGAACAATTCCCAGGGAACAGCCTGGATCTGGCTGCAGCACTGCCTACATAGCAAAAATAAAACCAAAACACAGATGAAAGATGTTCCCCCTCTTCTCTCCCTGAAGGGAAAAAAAAAAAGTCTCAAAAACATCCTTCTTAGGTTGAAAAGGAGATCACAGGGAGGAAAACATGTAGGAGTCCAGACGAATGATAGAGCTGTAGACCAGGCAATGCCGCATCTGCTCCAGCTACACACAGTTGTTTAAGAAAAGCATTATGAATTTTTCTCTCTCTTTAGATGTCTTGCCTGGATGCTTTAAAGCAGCCTCAGAGGAATGTGCTCTTGGGTCTGAATCCCGTAGGAAATTATCCTTTGTGGTGGATGGTCTCCCCTTGGGGCCTGTCTGTGTGTTTTGCTTTCATGTAATCCTCCCACCTTGGTTTTCTAATGTAATGCTATCCACATTATTATAGCTCTTTGATACTCTCAAATGGTACTTACTCAGGCTGTCATATTTTTCAGCTCTCCCAGACTAGGTCTGACTGGCTTGGATGGCCTGTGGTTCATGCCATAAATATTAAGTCACCAAAAGATATCGTGGAGTGGTTTTGTACCAGCGGCAGACACCACGTACAGGACAGCCCAGGCCATTTGTGCTCTGCAAGAGTAACACAAACCTAACATATAAGCACCACTCTGTCAGGGTTACTAACCAGCCTTTAGTCCTAGTTCCCTTTTCTTTCTACAACTTCTGCTCCAAGAACGTTGAGCAGATTACATGCACATTTTTAAGATCATTCCTGTGTTTTAGCTCAGTTTTACCAACAGCCCAGCAGGTCCAGCATCCTGACCTGAGGACAGGTCTCCCTCTACATTGCCTACCACTGAAGCTTTCTCACAACACGTGAATCTTCACTGCCACTACTGCTTTCATTCGCACTGAGAGCAGGGGTTTGTGGTTTCCTTTGCAGTTCCTCTGCATCACACAACCTCAGCGCTTGGTTTGCATCACCTTCGTTGTCTCCCCGATGCACCACGGGAGTTTAACCATACAGCAAGCCTCCACTTGGAGCCTTCTCTTTTCTTCATTCTGGCATAAATTTACACCCTGACAAGTTGGATCTTTAATATCCCTCCTACACACACGCAGAGAGACAACTTCAGTACCTCCCCCGCTCACACAGCGGATACCCTTAAACACATGAATCAACGTTTACCCGCAGTTTTCCTACAGTGCTATCTAACTACCAGCAGTTATCGCCCATGTGTAGGAACAAACTCAAATACCACTGCATGGCTGACTGCTCTCCTGTGGTTTCGCTCTTGAAAGTTATCTCCACTCATAATGCAAGCTCAGAAACAGAGAGGAAATGCAGTCCCAACAGAGTAACTGAGAATAGGTGGCCTGGACTCTGCTTCTAACCCTCCCTGGTTTGCTTGCTGGATACCCACAATGAATCCAGCCCCCACCACAAGCCTGGCCTTCAGTTTTCCCACCTGCAACACTGCAATAATAACTTTCCCCAAGAAGACTAAGAAATCAATGACAAAAGGTAAATTTTGTGACTATTTGATTATTACCAAGAGTTATGTTCTGCACTCGAGCTTCAAGGTTTTCATCTAATGCAGGGCAGTATTCCATAAACATAAGGCTGATAAACCTCATGGCATATGTGAAGAGATGAGAGTAACCATGCTCATTTAATGGCACATATATGTAAATTTTGAAGGCTTCTCTGAAGAAGAAACAATCTTGGCCAAAAAAGCCTCTGATCACTTCCCAATTAAGTTGGCCCATTGCTACATAAGCTTCATTGTTTACAGATACATGAATTTCTGGTCTGAGCTGCTCTAGCATTAAAAGATGCAGAGAAGAAACACCAGGTCGCTGCATCACTGCCCACCCCACCACTTCCCTCACATATTGTATTTTAGAATATATAGTATGTTCGTGTTACATTATTATTTAGATTGTTGTTTTAATTAAATAACAGAACAATCCCCGGCAACAGAGGTTGTTAAGCAAAACTGTCCTTGTTGTTTCCTCTCTCCCCTCCTCAAGGAGGGCTGATACATGGCAGAAATGCTCAGTTCCATGTACAAGATCTGCCCTGAGCTGGTGCTCAAACCTCGTGGTGTGGCAGCTGTCCTCAGGCCATTTCACCAGAGAAGTGCTCCAAGAATGGCAGCACAGCAATTCTGCTTTGTCTTACTGTCAACTCTGCTAAAAGCAGCAAAGTAGGAAGGTTTTGCTTCATTCTCCACTGCACAGCAATAAATTGACATAGCACAGCTGCAGTCTGCTCAAGCTGAAGGAAGGAAGAAAACAATTTGGGGCTCACATCTGTGCAGCAACTATTAAGAGAAACCACCCATCTCTGTTCCACCAAAGAACTGACCTAGCTATGCAGTTCACTTCTGCTGATGACATTAGGTTTAGGAAATGCTCAGCATGTTTATTTTGCAAACAGCATTTTGCTGGGAAATTACAAAAGAATCAGAAGTGCCACTTGCTGTTAGACAACATTATAATGCAAAATGAAGCACAACCATTGTGACAGGAGAACACATTCATTAACTCAAGAGAGTTGGCAGTCTTATGATATTTAGTAGATTTTTCTCCGATTCAGCACCCCAGAGTCTTAGGATCTGAAAATCTAAATTTTCTTCCTTTCATAAAGCCTCTTAAGCAACCCTCATAAGTACAGGACTTGAAAGTTATGTAGCTAAGTGGAAAGTAAAAAGATTAAAATATTTTATGCTGAAATATCATGTGTCTTGAAATGACATTATGATTCTGAGCATCAGGTTTGGTAACTCTGAACAACCAGTATACAGGACTTTTTTATCTCCGGATCAAAACCCAAATCTTTGGTTTATCTTTTTGAGACAGTTTATGACTGATTACAAAACAATAACACAGGAATTCTCAAAGCCATGAGCCTAACTCTCATTTTTATTACGGCTGCACAGTTGTGATGACTTGCAAACAGCTGTGATTGATGTTAGAATAATGCCAAAATCATAATCAACTAGTTATTACATGATATAATGTACGATATAATTATTTTTTACTTTTTAAATCCATCTCTGATCTGAAAATACCTCTGCATTTCGAGGATGTTCATAAGGGGTGTATCTGTTTTACTGCAGAAGTATCCAGCAGTATTCTTGAAAAATTTCCTGTCTGGAAAATGAATTTTCCAAATAGGGCCCCTGAGAAGAACACAGATGGTTCTACACAAAGTCTGTTACTTGTGTAAGAAGCCAAATAGGACATGTCAAGTGGCAGAGAAACAAAAGGAGATGGTCACATCCTTGAGGGTGCACCAGCAAAAAAGACAACACAACATTGGCTATTGCTTACTGTCTTCATGCATCACTTATGCTAAGTACCAGTAGCTCAAGAGAAGTCAAAGAAAAAAGAAAAGAAAACCAAAACAAAGAGAAATAATCCAAAAGTTACTACCTTGCAGTATATTTGGAGTGCCCACCCTTTCCACTGATACCCTGGTTTTATGCAGCATATGGAATATCCTCCCTGGCCAGGCCACTGACGGGAAACATCAGCAAGTTGCCAGGACTGAGATGAATGAAACTCAGTGACAAACAGGGAAAAAACCAGAACATTGAATCTGGTTTCCTTTTGCCTTGCCCAGTTTCCCTGCACAGCCAACAGTCCATAGTTCTGTCAGTGCTGCTTGCACTAATTAGATCTGCACAGCTAGAGTGGAACGTATTAAGGTAAAAAAAAAAGAAATACCCTCTGAACCCACTAGTACATATCGAGAGGAGCTATTAATTTAAACTTCAACTTAAATATATATTTATCTTTGTACTCTGAAGTCCAATATACCTCATTTTCAATTTAACCTCTCCTCTTTTATGCTTTGTAGGAGTTGTACAAGATCATTTATGCAGAGACTTAATATTTATAAAAAATTCAAGCAATTGGAAGAGCCAACATTTCAAAGGGTCAGCAATCAATGCACACAACCCCCACTGCCCATCCAGCTGGAGAGATACAGACACAAACTGCCAAGTGCATACTAGGAAATGTTCTGAATTTCACATCCCTGGCATGCTGAGGGGAGGGAAAGCTGCAAAGAGGGGAACACAGGTCAGACCCTCCAGCAATGTAAACTGTAAAAATAACTCCTGTGGCTGCAACCAGCTCACAGTCAGTCTCAAACACTCACTGGAGTCACTGGGGCAGCCTGCAAGGCAAAGCAGCTCTCAGGAGGAGGGGGCAGATAGGAAGCCATGGTGGGGAAATATGGCATTCAAGGCTCAGAATCAGGATGGAAAACTTCCCTGGAGCTTCATCTCAGCAATACTGGAATATGTAATAGTCACAGAATATCAGCTTACAACTTCTTGTGTAATAGGAAGGTGTTATGCCTGGCTTTAGGCATAAAACAGCAGGGAGCAAAGTACCTTAAATAACCTGCTGAAGGTCATGTGTGGATCTAGAGATGAACCACACACCTTTTGCACCTCGCTCAAGAAACCACCTTTCTTCCTTCTATGATTGCATTAAGGGGATTTTTATGTAGTATAAATGAGGGTGAAACATTTCTTTCCAGTGGAAAGACCCCAAAACTACAAGTACACATAAACATCAACTTATAATCATTTCAAGAAGCCTTGTTTAGAGATAATATTGTAGCCACTTACTTACAGTAGTAAGACACAGTATAAATATGCAGTAGAACAAAATTACGGTAATTAGGGAGAAAAGCAGCACACGGCATTCAGAGTGCCTGACTCAAAATTAAAGACAAAACCATTTCAACTTGACAAACAGTACTAGAATTGTACTTTAGTAGAAGCTTTCTTAATTTCTTTGCATCCACTCTTTTGTTCCTTCTCCTTTCTTCCCCACCCTGAGTAACTTTTCGGTGCTAATATCCCCAGAGAGCTGTAAATTCTCAGTGAAAGGCCAACAAAAGAATTGGAATAAATACAACATGAAATTTCAAATACAAATTGTAAATACTAATATGTAACAGCATTTTTTTTCTTGTTTGGATTGACACTGAGTAGAAATCCATTCCCTTTCCTGAAGGGAGCCGAGTGAACTCTCAGTGTCCTGTATGACTGCAATCATAAGTTAATAAAACACAGTAAGTTTACAAAGCTTACATGCAATACTTGATCCTAAAGCTCTTTTCCAATCTGAATGGTTCTATAAGTAAAGAAAAATTAAAGAATATGGCCACTTTGTCTGAGCAAATGCCCACCCCAAAAGCTGCCTGTGCCAGGGACGTGGTGCAGCAGCTCCTGGTGCTGCGGAGCAGCGTCACAGCTGTCAGGCAGCACACATGTAGCCCAGAGCTTACTGAAGCTTTGCAGATGAGAGATAAGCAATACTTTATATTTCACTCAGATGTAGATTATGAGCCAGGGAAAAGAAAGCTTAAAAGGTGAATGGCTTCTTTTGGCATTAGCTGAAATCTCTGTATAGTCTCCAAAGAAAGCCGACAGCGAGGTCAAGCTACAGTATGGGAATTCTATAGTCAATAAAAAGCCCTGTTTTTTAAGCTCTGAGTCAGAAAATTCAATGTGGATGACCACTTATTGAAAGGGTCATCATCCAACAGAGAGAAAATTGCTAGAGCAACAAAGAGCCCAGAAGTATTGCTCAGTTTATAGAAACCACAGAGAAAGACGAATTCTAAATCCGTCTCCTCCTAGTATTAATCTAGTTTGCCTCCAAGGATCAATTTATCCAGTAGAAACTGCATTGTGATGGTGCAATCAAGTTCCTTGTTCTCTAAAATCTGAACTTGAACCATAAAACAAAACTTGTTTTATGACTGCACGCTGACATTTACATATTTATGTAGCACTGAAAGCACAGTTCCAACACTGCACTGACAGGCAAGAAGGACAGATGGGGGTTATTGTCCCAAGATGGGTTTTTTCAGTTTTTGTCCATGGAGCAACTCTAGTTTTGCTGTCCTCACATGACTGCACTGTGTGTTGGCATTCTCAGGATGTTTACAGTCAGAGCTTAGGAAGAGCATTTACAGATTTCCCCTACACCTGCATCTGCACAGCGAAACATGGATCTTAACACAGACTAACCTTGCCCAGGTACTCTCCTACTAAGAACATCAAAGCAATGCCTGAACAGGCTCCTCATGGATCCTGTAGCAGAACTTTCCATGCATTAAATGATTCACCATGAAACAAAGCCAGCTCAATGAGTCTTGCAGCAGAATGTCCCACTGCAGCGAAATAAAAACCTCTCATACCTGAAGGCAGAGATTCCTCCCCCACAAGAACAACTTTCTGCAACTGCTCCCCTTTCTGATTCTCATTCTCAAACCAGTTATATCCTTCTGCTCCTCACTGCTCACACTCACGCTCCCAAAGCAAGGAATTTGCTTTGCTAATTAGTGCCATTAGGGAAGTTGGGGAACATGAAGCACAGATTAAAAAATTGTTCAGGCTGGGTTCTTAGCACTTCACCCTTGTGATATATCCATGTTGTAAGCTCTGCACTGAACAGCACTTGACTTAGGCTCAGTTTGCAGCAGAGAGAAATTAATTGCAATCTAATAGGATTCAAATTGGTACAAGGGATCCCATCATTACAGGACAAGACACAGTAAAACCGCAGCACATTAGCAGCCAGCAAACGGCTTCGGTCAATGCAGTGGAACAGGCAACACTATGCCCAAGACATGATGAATTGATACCTCAATAATTGCAATTTATTAGTTAGTGGTGCTGAACTAGCATACGAACCAGGTGGGAACGGGCTGAACCTACATGGTGTTTGCAGAAGGAACGACATTCCTTTTGCAAGGTCTAACTTGAAATAATTTTACACTGAAGTGAAGATGTGTCATAGTTTAATTCAAGCAGCAGTTATGGGTACTGGAGGATGAAAGTGTAAATCAGCAGCAGACTGGGAAGCAGAAGGCTCCCAATATCAAATGTCAGTGGAGTTGCTCCCTGACTCTGCAACCTTTGACAAGTCACTTGAACCCCTGGTGCTCCAATGAAGACAGGTGCAGCACTGCATCAGGAGCAAGATTCCCATCATCCCCACATCCATCCCCTGCGCTTAGATCTGAGGTAAACTGCAGCCCCTTCCTCACTGTGTCTAACACTGACACTGGAGTTAGTACATGAGGCTGGCCTGTGGATATTTAAAGTCATGTGTGACAAACAGGCTTTATGTAATGAATTATGGTTAAGCTGCAAGAGTAAACCTGACAGACATGCACATGCATTCACATTCACACAAAGCCCAACTGTCCCACTTCCACATGAGCAGCTCCAAGAGAACATCTACAAAGCAAAGTGAAGGCTGGGCTGTGACATGGATGAATGCACCCACAGTGATTTCCTTCCAGGTAGCACACACAGGGTAATAGAGCCCAAGGCAGCAGAGGTTAACAAGCTGGGATCCCCTTGGGCTTGCATTCCTGTTCCTCCTCTCTGCTGAAGCCTTTGCCACTGAATAGTCATAACTTGTTGCTAAATGAGGCAATCATTCCCATGCCTAGTAATGCCACACTAACCACGGATTTTGCTGGGCAGGCAGAATTTTAAGAATTTGGAATATTTTCCAGTTGGTTTCAGCAAACAGAATGTAAGCCACCAACACCGGAGGTGCCAACACAACCCACCGGCAGCTGCTATTTCCCTCCCGTCTTCTGTTAGGGAAAATCTTTTGGATGCCAAACCCCCTGAAGCACAGATCTGCCACCCTCACACCCAGTTAGACCTTAACAACTCCTTTTGCCTCTTCCCACCTGAGGTTAGTGAGGAAAGCAAAGGGCTCCTAGGCACTCACTCCAGGAGGACCAGAGCACCACATGAGAAATGAAGGTTTAGGTCTCTGAGCTAAGGGCAATGCTTAAACAAATGCCACTTCTGGGAAGAATAAAAGATGAATTAACACTGAATTGCAGAGGTTTTTTTCTTGGCGAGCCTTTTTTAGCTCACTGCGATCAGCTCTATGTACATTTCATGCTCTAAGCTCATAATCAAGTGGGCCTATTTCAGAGCAGTAGATACCTGAGCCCCATTTCAAGCTTCCTTAAGTGAATCTATACTTTCCTAAAGCTACCTGAGAAGCCAGTCACTAAAGACAGAAAACCACAAAATTACACATTCAGAACTTCTAACCAGCTCTTCACCCTAGAAGACTTTTAGAGGGTTTATAATTAAGGAAAATAAAAAGGTTAGGCTTAAAAACTGGCCCAGCGAGTTTGCTATCAAGATCCTTGCCTGGGTTTGTACTGTGGAAACACCCTCAGTACTCACACCTAGTTCTCAATCATGAGATGATGATTAATAGCAGCATTAGATCATCCTCAGCAATTGCCAGAGCTTTCTGCGAGGTTCTTGCTGGATTAAATCATTGAATGGTGCTCAGCACCTCTAAGCAAGCTCTTGAAACCTGATGCTGGCATCCATCCTGGGCATCTGATCTGGCACATTCATCTGGCATGATGCAGGAATACTGACTTGGATGGAATCACTTCTCTCATGTGCTCCATCTGAACCAGCCCATTGTGCTCTGAGTCAGCTCTGAGCTGATGTGTCAGTGCTGCTTCCAAATCCAGACAAGCCTATGGATGCTGATGTTCCACAGCTTAAGGCTGCTCCCTTAAATCTTGCAAGACAAAGACTCCTACAGCAATGACCTTCTCCCTTCCTTCTTTAAGTTGAAAAAATAGTCTTGTATTTTCCTGCATGGTAACAAAATAACCATCATGAATCCTACTATTTTTCTTCTGTGTATTGCAATCATTTTAAGAAGAAACTAAAAATTATTTTCTCCCCATTACAGATAAACAACCACACAAAGGATGGCTAAGCAATTTACCCTCTTGCCCAATAACTAATAGTGCAACCTGGTAACATAAATCTTTTAAACTCAACAACTTCACTGACTAGTACTACTAGCAAGAACATGGCCTCGCCTCCTCCCCCACACAGAGTTATTTTTTGAGGAGGATGAGGAAGATGGTTTTTAAAATTATGCATCTACAGTTATCTGGAAACATAAAAAACCCCAGCAACTCAGCTGCTAAGTACCATCATGCTAGAGATCAAGATTCCTATTCAATACAGAAATAAAAGTCACATACAAGTTAATTCCTTACAGAGTGACTACCACGTGAAAGACACTATCTGACAATGAAAAAGAATGTATTACTTGTTTAATTTTTATTTTAACATATACAGTTCAGCACTGGAAACAGCTCATTTTCTGGATAGGTAGAAAGAAAAGGTTGACTTCTACTGATCAAATCCACATTCTGTCAGAACAAGCTTCAAGTCAACGAGTATGTCAATACTGAACCAGGAATTAACTAAGGGCTCCCATTTGTGTAGTTGTATTAACAGCCTTTGCTGCACAAAACAAGTGCAAAAGCCCTTAAGCTTTGTAGCAGGTTTAGCAGATCCACCTTAGGCCATTACAGCACATCTCCACAGGTCTCTGGACAGCAGGATACCCTCGATCAATGTGGGTCACATGCTGCTGAATGCTGCAAAAATCCCTCCTTTCTACATTCTGCAAATGAATACAGCTGAAGCAGTAGCAATTACTGTTATGACCTATGTAAGTTGCAGACATTCTGCCAAAATAAATAAATAATAACCATTAGGAAAATGAGCACATGATGCCACAGAAGGAAGCCTCTGGAATGATCAGAAATCCTATTTTGAGTCCCATTAATGGAGCACAACAAACATCTTAAAACAGCTTGTACACTTTATTTGTCTGGATCTATTAAAGTAAAAGAAACACATTTATTCTAGTGAAAGGAACTGGAATATGAAACTAGAAATCAGAGTAAACTTTGTAAGTGGGATTTGTGTAAATGCTTACGTGAACAAGGAGCACATTGCATCAACAAGTCACTGGGATTTAGGCTCTCAACTACCTGAAGCCTTATGGGGGCAATTTCACCCCCATCCAACCTAGCCTTGGACACCTCCAGGGATGGGGAAGCCACAACTTCTCAGGGCAACCTGTGCCAGGGTCTCACCACCCTCATAGTGAAGAAACTCCCAACACAGTTTATCCCCTTCTGTGGTTTTTTTTTATGTCATAGGAAGAACACAAACACGTGTTCCGACTTCACAGGCACCAACTTTCAAGCCACTGAAACACTCTCGTAGAGAAATAATGATTTGTGATGACCAGTTATCATGAGACTGTAAATAAATTCTTATTCTTTAAGTACAGTGGCAGGTATCCACTGAGATCCAGAGTGGTGATAATTGTATGACTGAAGAAAAGTGAGGTAAAAAAAAAAAAATGCAATTCAAGCAGCTAGGACTTAAAAGCTGCTGGAATAAAAAAGGGTTTTTGAAAGAAATTTTTACAAAGCTACATGATAGCTGGATGAACTCAAAGCACTATAAAAATAGCCAATTCCTGAAAATTATTATTTACCTGTTTTTTGGGTCAGTAAATCCCCTACTACCTACCAAAATGTCTGTTTTTGGCTCTGCCTTAGGCTTATGCCTATTTGAGGTGACCCAAGCCTGTCAGACAGCAATTCAATACTAAATAACACACACCCCCCCCCCCACCTCAAAAAAAACCCCACCAGCACCCACAAAAAAACCCACCACAAAACATACTGGGTTTTTTTTGTCTGGGACAATGCAGACTTTATTACATCTGCTATTACAACGTGCCTATAACAATGTTCTCTAACAAGCAGCCCTAAGGTCAAATATGTTTCTTGATCAATTTACTAGAGGTCCCTGGTGCTGCTGCGGCGGGTAGACTGTCTGGGGAAAAAAATAATCCCTTTATTCCTTTGCTTCACTATAAGGAAAAAAAAGCTGTCACAAAGACATTTTACTTCTCCCTCTGCTCTTGACAAGTCAGGTAAACAGGGAGGGAATACCCAGCTGCAAAGGGCTGTAAGAGAGCAGCATTTGTACAGGCAAATAAAACCACAGTGATTATTTACCGAGCTACTCAACACGGCAGGATGATTCAGAACAAGGCTAAGGGGATTGGGAAGATGTCTTAGCAAAACACCTGCAGGATTTTGCATGTGAACAAATAAAAGGCACTCTGGATGTGAGTGTCGTGTGGTCATCTCTGTATAGGAATTCAACAGTTCACTACATTGCTGCAGTCAAAGAACTCTGACAAGCAGTGACACTAATTCAGAGATGCTCTGAGCAGCAGAGTCATCACATTAACCTCTCCTAGTTTTCTCAGTAAAGCTGTGACTGTTTGTCTGGTTTTGCTCAACACACCAGTATCAACCATTAAGTAATAACTCTACCCAGAAAAGCAGATTTGACACTGGCAGACTTAATACAGAAATCACTTCAGGCTTGCATCAAGCAGCAGGGAAGGAGTTAATCTCATTGACCACAATGCTGAGTACCACTCTTACTCATGCCTGACTGCATGACTTTTGTTTTGTATGTTGTGATTTATTTAATTTCACTCTGCTTGAAGGTTTTAGTCACAGACTGGCACCGACATTAGCAGGAACTGTCCCATTCAGCCCCCCAGCCTGGAGTGAGTCTGCAGCTCCACGTGCCTCCAGTTATTCATAGATGATTCCAGGGATTGCCTTTGCTTATTGCCTATGGCTGATTCCCATCCCTTCTGAACAAACATGCTTAATTCCTGCAAACAGCCCCTTTAAAAGACACCACCCTCAAAAGAAAAAAAAAAAATACCCTTTGCTAATGGCCTATAATGGGTCTAAATAAAGCCTGAGCTGTTCCTTACTCATGCATAACTTCATTGCTTCTATTCCCTTCACACCCTGCCCGGTTGGCATAATTTGCAGAAGAGTTTTAGCATGGACAATTGAAACACCCACATGCTGCCTGAACTAAAAAGCTTAATCCTAGAGCTCCTTTCTTCCTGTGTGATAGCTAAACGTGGCTTTTATTTTGATAACAGAGGTCCCATCTGCACTGCCGGTTTCAACCCATGCAGGCTGAACTCCAACCACATCCCCGCACAGATTAGGGCAGCATCTCTCCCCACACAATGGCTAGAGAAGGCTTAAAATCTGGCACAACTCCAACCCTTACATTTTATATCCCCAGAATAGAATTCCCCCTAAATTAGCGGACTCCACATATAAAAACCCCTAAGTCACCACACGTGGTATTTAATTATCACACACCTTGGTGTGGTCCAAAATCAGGACAGAGATAAAGGATGAGCACGGGCCACAAAGAAAAGTTGCCAGCTCCTTCCAAGACCACGCATTCCCACCCAGGTGCCATGCCCTGAAACAATTTTAATCCATCTTTCTCTTTAAGCAGAGACAGCACTGCCACTGACGATGATACGACAGTGACAAAGGAGGGCTGAAATTCAGACCCAAATTGTTATTCCCCTCAGCTAGGCAGTTATGCACAAGAAACACTGCTTGTAAACACTTCTTTGTCAAACACTCAATTACAAGCTGCTTTATGAACAAAATGAGGCAGTCGCAAGGAAAGCGAGAGACGAAAACGGGGAAGCAATCTCCAGTGGCTCACAGCCATCACACCACCATGGCCAGGAATGCTCTGGGTCACACTGCCAGCCCCTCTTACACAGGACATGGACACATGGTGGGGAAACACCAAATCCAGAATGCAGAACAGGGCTTGGGTTTTGAGGACCTCAGCTTTGTTCTGCTGTTATGGTTATTTCTTATGCGGTAAGGAAAGAGTAACTGGTTTATTTTTATATCGTTGGTTTTTGCAGGCTGAACCAGGAAGAAAAAGAGCACATGTACAAATGTGGAACAAGTTCAAAGCCCTCAATTCAGGCAACACTTGCAATATGAGTCTCTTTCTTTGTGTCATCCCCATTTACACCTTTATACGCTGAAATTGCTCCATATGAGCTAAAAAATAACTGGAAACTGGAACATTCATTTTTTTCACATTAAAGCTGCAGATGCACTCCACACAATGTCCAGCTGAGCTACCTCCATCTTCAATCCTAAAAGGACTAAAGCCCTAACTCCAAAGAGATACTTCTGACTGACACTACAGCCAATAAATGTCATGTCAAATAATAAAATATTGCCCTATGACCACTCAAAAGTTTTGAGAAGCAACAGAAAGACAACTTTATGAGATCTAGTACCACATTCCAGGAGGCTGCAGTGTTACAGCATCACAGGGCTATTTATCATGGCACTGTTATTCAAGCTGCCCTGGACAGCACTCACTATTTGATCCATTACCTTGTTCTTGGATTCTTTTAGCAATATTATTCCAGTGGATAAGATTTCCCCTGGAAAGAGTTTTTTCCTTGTTTTTACTATTCAGTAATTTACTACTACTGTGCTCCTTTCCCTAGAGCTGAAACCCTTTAGCCAGAAGAAAGGGGAATGTGGAAGAAAGGGTGAAGATGAAAGATTTGTTTTTAAATTAAAACACCTGCATGTATTTACTTAATTGACTTTAGACACCAACATTCAGAATTCAGCAGCTACCCAAAAAATACTTTGCTTTGTAATCTCAACAATTCCAAATGCAAGAAACAAAACTGAGAGGAAGCTACCAGAAAGAGGAAAAAAAAGCCCAAACTTTTGTATGTAACAGTAGTAAGAGTTTACAAGTATAATTCCTGAACTTAATATATTCAATCTTGCTAGGACTTTTTAAAAATAAATTAATTTTAAAGCTCAACTCCAGAAAAATGTTAAAATCAATTTAGAGTGCTAGTAGCTGGAAAAACCTACACACAGACAGAACACATTTCAACTCTTGAGTTAGAAGATACATACCCAACTATATCTTAAGACTCTCTCAATCAGTAAGTTTGGAAGAGCTTTAAATCTGTCACAAACCCCTGCTGGCTTTGTTTAAGTTTCTTTTAGACAAAACATTAGAAAAAATAGATTGATTTTGCCAAAACAATTGTGCAGTGGCATTCACCTGAATAGCTACTAATAACCTGCTTGAAGGAAAAATACAAGTGCTTATTTTACCTAAGAGATGTCTTCAAACCAAAAATATGCTCACTCAAGCTGTGTATATTCTCAACAGCTCACGTAAACCATCCATCAGGCAGAAGTATGAAAATTATCTCCCTTAAGAATCCACACAGAAAGAGGCTGAGGGATGTGGATAACACTGCCCGAGGCTGCAGTTTGTGAGGCGAGAGCAACTGAGAGGTGGAAAACAGCATCATCTTTGATATGCTTCCACGAGGAGAGCCAAGTGAGCTGGACCAGTGCCACTGAATGACTTCAGGCAAAGACTGGCAGCTGCCAAAGCAATCCTGCTACAGCTCCTGGCACACTGGGTATCCCAGCAGTCTCCTGAAGAAGCTGAGATCCACGGCCAGCAGTGAGCAAGGACAAGTTTTGCATGAGGGAAGTAACAGTACTTCATGAAGAAGGTATTTATCCTGCCTCAACCACAAGTGACATTGGGATGCCATTTTGTTTGTTTTAAATCAGCTCAGATTTAGACAGGAATGGTGCAGATGGTTTAGTTATTATACTGGTAAGTGTGCTAGGAGAATATTGGCTGTCTGCATCTACTGTGCTTATTTCACACCAATAAAAATACCTGTGATCACCCCAAATATCACTGCAGACATGTGGTGCAAGCACAGGAACAGAGGCTACAATTAGGTAACAGATCCCAGCTTCTTCTGCAAAGTTAGCTAAAATATTGGGCAGCTAGTGCTAAAATCAAGATGAAATAACCATTTAGACGCTTCTTGTCCAAATCAGAACAATAACATCCAAAAAGACTGTGGCCTCTTCAGAGTTCTAGCCCCTCCTGCAGCACCCACATTGAACCCAGGAATAAGGTCTCTGTATATCCCACTGGACACCTGGAACACGTCCTGTCTCACAGCTATGAAGACACGAAAAATAAAAAACTCCAGCCAGGGCTCTGAATTTATTCAAATAGCTCACACTACTCCATTTTTCAACTTGCTAAAATCACAAGATACAGTAGAAGTGCTCTATCTTGGTACATTCTCCAAAAGAAATATACAAATAAAACAAAATAGTGAGAGGAAGTAAGAAGGAAGAGAAAGAGGACTTGGTGCATTGTGTCAACCAATTAAATTCAACAGAGAAAAAGATACAACTGGTTATAGCTTCCTGTAAATTACTTCATGTAATTAAATCCCCTTCTCTAAATTACAGACCATTTAGCTCTTCTTTTATAACAATGTAACCAGTGACCACCAACAACCTTTTTTATAGCATCTAATGTCACATAAGTTGTTAGCAATGAAATTTCCTTTTTATTTCTCCCTTTCAAAAGAAGCTGCTGTAATGAGATTCATTCACAGTTACTTACAGACTGTCACCGAGAAGAGAGGATCGCTTTGTTTCCCTTTATTTTGCTCCTGTCTGAAGCTATATTTAAGCAAATGTGACCTAAAGTCCTTATCCATCATCTAAATGCAGGCAGAGAAGTTAAAGGTGACCAGCAAGAGTTTTAAAACATGTAGCTTATAGCTGGTTTGATTCTCCACATACATACATCACTTTCATATGCTGTACCACTGTGGCTTAACCACCTTCCTTCCACTCGAATTTTCTGACCTCTCTTAACTTGGAAACCACCAGGAACATCAGCTAGAGACTTGTTTGCAAGCTGCTGTTTGCTGGGGACAAGTCCTGCCTGATGGGAGCTGCTCTGAGCTTGCTCTGACGCCCAGGAACAATTGCCGCCCAAGCAAAGCCCATGGCAGTGAAGTGCTGCCCAGGTGAGCCAGCCCTGCCCAGCCCTGCCCTGCCCAGCCGCACCACGGAGCTGCACTCAGGGGCAGCTGAGCCTCTCTGGGAGATCACAAGAGGTCCACAAAAGCAGGGACAAGTGGGGCACATGGAGCAACAAAACCGGCAAGGGAGGGTCAGCTACAAAAGGGGAACCCACTGGTCCAGACAAGCATTTCACTACTCAGTGAAAAAGACAAAGGCACATTCTCTTACATACAGCACTTTCAGCAGCCAAAACATATTTACATTACCCTGTTCAGAAAATAACATTTGCAGTGTAGTAAAATCCAGCATATGCTTCTGTTTCATTCTTCAGCATTAGTCTAAAAGTAGTTGGACACCCCACAATTCTAATAAGTATGATCTCTTCAATTTATGTTTCCCTCCCAGAACTGCAGGTTTTGAAATACATTTTTTCTGGGTTGAGCAAAGGCTGCCTCCTCTGTCACAGTTCCCGGAGGGTTTCTAGCACTATTTTGCACTACACCTGAAGCAGCGTGTTACAGGAATCTGTTATGGAACCCATGCTCTTCAAAGGTAGCTGCAATCCCATGATGAAGTTGCCTGTGCCCCAGCTATAATGCAGACTTTAATGGTCTGATGTTGGTACAGCATTCTAAACAAGCTACACACACTGCAAAGTTCTCCCTCTGCTGCAGAGCAGGCTCTGCAGCCACTTCAAGAATCTCGATGAATTCTTGGATAAATTAGCAAAAACAACAGCGCTTCTCTGTAATAGCAGGGTTTCATTTGGGAAATAAACATCCACTTTTTATTTACAAAGGATTTTTCCTCCTCCTGCCACTGCTGTGCTATGCCCACTGCTTCCCTCTACTTTGATTCGGAAAACAGAATACCAAGTGCCTAACCAGGACTTAAAGCAGATTTTTAAATTAGTTCCTGACAGTGCAAACAGATTGCTATTGATTGAAATGAGGCTGATTTTAGGCCTCGGATTAGCAAACCTAATGCCTCAATGCTGTGTTGCCCATTTCAGTACTTTGCACCGCTGCTCCCCAGTGGTTTCCCAGGCAGCTGTGGAGTCTCTGCAGTTGCAGATTAGCGTGAGAGAGCAGGGCAGGGCCATCTGTGGCTGCGCCTGCAGCCCTGCTCAGCCGGAACAAGGACCTCCTCCCGAATCCCCGGGGCCAGGACCCTGCTCTACTCCCTCGTTAGGAGCTCTGCAGCCAGCCAGGCTGTTTCTAAGTTCAGGAGGGAGCCGCGTTTGGGAAGGCTTTGCTGGAGCCCAGCACCACAACTCGCCAAGCCCAGAGACCTCCACTGCCACCAGCGGCCACGCTGGATGGAATCAAAGCACCAGGGGAAGCCAAATCCCGGCTTTCCAGACAGCCTGGCCAAAGGCTGGGGCAGAGGAGGTAAGGACACTACTTTATCAGCCCTACTCTCCCAGCCAACGCGAATGCCTACTTAAAAATAATCAGTGCAGAGCTTTCATGTCCAAATTGTATACTCTGGTACTTACAAAGGTAGAAATGGATACTGCTTTTAAGCAACATTTTGGTGATTAAAAGAAAATGGTCTTTTTTCCTTTAGCTTTGTTGTTTAGTTTCAAAGAACGTTTAAATAACAATATCTGCTAACAAAAAGGGTAACATCAATTAGAAACAAAAAGAAACTAGTTTGTATAATTTCAGTGTTCAAAAGCAGTGAAATGCAAACACCAAAGCAGCACACACCAAACCAAACCAATCCCCAAAACCCACATTAAAGGCAACATTTCTTTTTTTTTCTTGTAAGCTCACTGCCTAGAATTCATTGGGTTTTAGTAGCCTGAGATACTGAAGGTAACAGAGTAAGTTACTGTTACATCTAGACACTCCTAGACACAATTCAGCTTCCAAATGCAACATTATTAAGACATGGACGGACAGGCATATCCATGTCCTCTGACTAAAGACAAAGACTCCAAAGGTGGTTTCTCAGACTCACTCTCTTACGTGGCTGCTGAACCTCAGCTAAGAGAGGGACATTTCAGCCTCTGAACTCTGCACCACTAAGCACACACTGCCTCCAGCCCACCAGTGGCTTCAAATCCAAGCTTTCCATTTACTATTTATCATTATCTGGAAAAATACAATTAAAACTCAAGCAGCTACATGTTCCTATTGCCCAACCATCAGCATGTGCAATATGATGCCACAGGAAATTTTCCACACAAACTATTTCATTATCCAGATGACTTTCCAGACAGTTTCTCTCTATCCTGGGAAAGGTCCCACAGTCTTTCAGTACCACCACCACAAACAAATGGGGCCAAGGGTACATAAATGGTTTGAAAAGGAGCTATCAATTTTCACCTAGACATCAGAAGAAACAAAGTGCATCCTGGATGGAAAAAATGACTTAGTGTATCACCTTTAGCTCGGATCAGCAGTAACCCAGAGCACAGCTCTCCTGGCAGGGCAGGGAGGGTGTTATATCCATTAATGAATGTTGGATAACGAGATGATGAGCATCACAGAAAAACCACATGAATTGGTAATCAAACTTGTTAATGCAATTTAGCAGTTCCAGTCCAGCAAGAGCCACAGCAACAAGATACGTTAATCACCAATAGAGCTCAGCAGTTTGAGGAAGGCTGAGGAGTGAATGAGACTCAGGAATTAGCTGCGCTTTCCCTCCCTCCAGGAAGATCTGCCGAAGTCACAGAGATGTCACACCTCCAGAGCAACACGACCGTGTTAGCTTCCTTGCCCTCTCCTCCCATGCTCCAAACCCAGCACGCTATTTATGAGCACTAAATACGTGCTGCACCACCCTGTTCTCCTCAGCTTCTCTGAGACTCTTCCTCATCTCGGGTGATTTAAACAGTGGGTGAGAAAAGGAAGGAGGAGGTGTAAGACACTAATCTTCGTGACAAATGACTATTTGCAGAACAGTGTGTTATTACAGCCGCACTTAACATCTAAATATATTCAACACACCGTGATGCTCCCAAGCTGACTAAACAGAGAGCTTGAGGTTAAGCTAACTGGAAATACCAACAACACTTTCCTGCTAGCCCCAACTCTTTTCAGAAGGTGGTCATGGTACAGAAAGGGCAATGGGTCCTGAAGCCCAGAAAAAAAAAGAAAGAAAAACCAAAACCCCAACTATTCTACATCTTCAGTGCTCAGACATTCAGAGGAATTGATGATTACAAGAGGTTTTGTTGATCCCCATTGTAGGACAGCAGTTTTAAGTCAGCACCTTTCCCTGTGTACATGTGCTGAGAGCAGCCCCAAATCCTGATAAATCTTAGACCAAACCACCTACAATTATTTGAAATGCGTTTTTCTCCCTCTGCTGAGTTAGAGCAAGAGATAAATGCGTTTGAATTATTTTTATACATAGTTGGGAGTAACAGGCTGGAAAGGGCAGATTGGTTCTTGCAGCCCCTCTCCCCATAGCCTGAGGTACAGAACAACCAAATATTCAGGAGCAATAGCAATCTGGATGCTTTGTCAAATTGAGTGAAGTATAAATCTAATTTTCTAAACAAAGCAGACAACCTGGCACTGAAATCAGCTTACCACTTTGCACCTCTCTACAAGGATTAGCAGAATGCCGTAATTATAATGCCCAATTTGATTTATTAGAGGAGGCTGTGTTGAAAAGATGACAATTCAGTAGCATTGTAGAGAAAAGGGATGAGAGTATAAGGAAAGCTTCAAATTGAACAGTAATTTCTGAGCAACATTTCAATATAATTAGCATTAATTACAGTAAGCTATCCAAATCAGGTATAAACCTATGTTTAATAACCCTGAGATGCAAAAATCACCCCCCAAATTCCAGGAAATTTAATATTACAGCCAATTTGTCTAGACAGCTTGGCAGGAAATGCCAGAATTCTAGGTGTGAACTTTGTGGTTATTAAAAAGAAGGAAAAATTATTGAACTTGTCTATATTATTTGCATAATTAGTCTAAACTAAGAATAGCCTAGTTTATGTAGCTTAGATTTTGCTGCTACTTTCATCTACCTACAGAACTCCAAACCTGTCTGGTTTTCACAACTGTATCAGCTAGGATAATAGTAGGTATTTAAAAAAACCTCCCTTTCCAACAAGAGATGAATTTTAAGTGTGACTTCTTTAAAGCAGCACAGTGTATTAATGAGCCACTCATCACAGGTTTTATTTCATACTCTTTGTGCAAGCTCCTCACTCTTTTTAGAGTTTGTTACTTATCCTTGCAGGTTAAAAAAAAAAGATTAAACTATGAAAGTTGAATTCAGGTTTTATAAATGTGGCAGCAAATCCCCTATTTAATCACTGATGGCAGCCAAATACAGAAGAAAAAGATGACTATGTTCTCATTTTTAAAAGCTGAAATACCAATAAACTAAATATTTGGTAAATTAAGGCAGCAGAGTATGAGAGAAATCAGAGTCTGCCAGTGCAATAAAATCTCTTACCCCAGAGGCTTTTATTGAAGTGTCACAAAATCCTTAGTGGACACAACTATGTGAAACTGAGTTTTAAACTTCATGTAGAAGATGTCACTATTAACAACCTTTTCCTCCTGCAGGAAGAGGGAACCTCCCCACTGTCTCACACATCCACAACTATGCAAATCCCCATCATGCACTGAATTTCCCGCAGTGTAATTTTAGACATGAAGAAACAACTTTAACCAGAGCATGAGAAATTCCAACTTAAAATGCAATGAGCCCTTCTAAACCAGTATACTAAACATCATCCCAAAAGACTGTATGCAGTGGAGAAGTTACAGGGCAGGGTTACGTGAGATAACCTTCACCATTTTTTCAACTCCTAAAATCCTGCAACTCTGAAAAAACATTTCCAGTAACTGGACAATTCAATCTTTGGCTGTCTGGCACACACAGGATTAGTTTCACGGAACAGAAGGTGCGCTTGGGTTAAACAGCTCTTTTCCTGCTGGAGAAATGGAGAATAAAAACCACTTTTTCATCACAGTGTGCTTCTTAGCTTGGAACAAATGCTGGAAGGTCAAGTACACTGCTGTTTCCACTGGCTGCCACTTGGCACCCTGTTAAGGACAACTGGGAAAGTGTCCATGCAGAGATGCTGCTGTACCATGGGGATGCCAAACAATGAATGCACACTAAGTCACTAACAAATCTCCCTGCTGAGCAGCAGTTCAGTGATAAAGAGCCTGCCAGCCACAGAGCCTTTTCCTTGTCACCTGCCCCACTGTACACACTGTGGCTCAGATGGGATTCTCCACAATCAGCCCCTCCAGCATGACAACTCTTAATTCATTCATGTGCTCTCATATTTTAGAAGGGTACAGAGAAAATACTGCCCAGAACCCAACTTCCTCCAAAATGACTTTCCACTTCTAAGACACCTGAATAGTCTCTCCTCCTCAACATACTGTTTTGGGGGTAAGTGAAACTTGGTTCATGAGATGGACATATCCATGCTTGCAACTTCCAGGTGCACATTGCCCAGCACACATTCTCCAAGGGAGGTTATGATCTGATTGATGATTTCTATTTGTGTCCAAGACCCTAAGAGCCACAAATCTGTGATACAAATCACTGCACCATCTCAAAGCTGCAGGATACGAGATATCTGCTCCTTCCTTCCTACACTATGCAGTACACCTGGCTTCCACTTCAGCCTACAGAACCTGCCCTCAACACACGATCTGTGCACTTGGCTGCGAGTCTTCTAAGAGGCATCGTTTTCACCAGCACAGGTTAGCAGAGAAGCCATTTACATTGACAACCTCACCTACCAGCAAGGACAACATTTCACTAGGGCCAATGCCACAAAAGAGTCGTTTCAGAGGAGAAGGAATTTCCCTACCTGTTTGGATAGCTTCAAGGGGAGTTTCTTCTTCATCCGTTCCTTGCCTCTTTCTGCCTCTCTCTCAGAGCTCCCCGCATCATTGTTATGGCCATTTTCACTTGGCTCAGCAGATACACAGTTTTCAGATTCTCTAGGTTTCTTGCCTGGATGCCTCTCCCATTTCTCCTTCCGCTCCTGAGGCTTTAGCGACATGTCCTTCTGTAAAGGGGATAAAAAAAAAGAATGGTAAGTTCTTTAAGTTCTTTGAGGCTACCTTTAAGCATCAAGCTGTATACATATCGAATAAAAACACAAACAAGACAGTATGTTTCTTCCAGAGATGACTTAGGATGAATAATTAGACATGCACAATGCAAACAGTAATTTTAGATTAGATTAGGATGAATGCTCTCCAGGCTATGTGTTTGATTAATTTCAGTGATGCTGGAACTGGTTAAGAAAATGAGTTCACTTCAGATTAATTCAAAAACCATACGTCAACAGCATGTGAACAAATCATGATCCTGAAGGGAAGCCTTAAACCGCTCAACTGAAACAGAGGTGGATTTTATTTTGTTTCTGATCTCAGAACGCAACACATCAGACCCCCTTTGGGGCTGACAGTCTCTGATTCACAGCAGCATTCATATGGAGAAAGGCACTTCTAAAGCCCTACCATGCATTCCCTGAGCCACAGAGATCAATGGGATCCAAACACACAACAGAGGTTGAACACTTCTAAGTGTTAAGTGTCTGCCCTGAACCAGGGCTGTAACATACAATCTGAGCACAGTTTAAAAGCGGGTATGTCATGTCATAATGATTAACATTGCAAGTGAGATCAGAGAAGGGAATTACTCCTGCTATCCCTGGCATCTCTGAGGACTGAAAGCTCAATTCCCAGACAATGTACCAAACTCTCTCTCTACACACACTGCATGGAAAAGGAGTTGAAGAAATAATATGCCAAATCACTATGACATTAGGTCACTACAGCTAGATAAATTTTTCCCTTATGTCTCTTATTAACTGCTCAAGGATAAAAACTGAATTCTTGTGGGAATGTCATGCAGAATATCTATTCCAATTGTTTTTTTATGTGACGTAAATATATCAGATTAGGAAATACCTTAAAAGCACTGTTTACTATGCAAAAATTTGTCAACTTTAGCCACAGATATTTTACTAGATTTTTCACTTTTGACTCAAGAAGTTACGTCACTGATATTGGTATGCTACAAATGGAGATCACAACACAACTGCTCACATCAATGCACACACCTTCAGTACTGCAAAAGAGCTCATGAAAATCATTAGCTCTCTAGTCTCTCAAAAACTGAAGCCCAACAAAAAAAGAAAATTAGGAACTGGAATGAAATGCCCTGCTGATTGCTCCAGATTACTTCCTCCCCCTCTCCTTTAATTAGTGAATTGACTGCCTCAGTGTGCAACATCCTGATTCCACTCCAAATCACTCACTTGTTTAGAGTTACCCTTCCCTGGGAAGCGAGATGATGCACTGGCACTTTAGGGTCACAGAGGCATTGAAATCAGAACCATGGCAGTAAGAGACTTACAGCTGTTCCTAATTCCCACTCAGGCTCCCAGACAATCAACCAGCACCCAACCTCTGTACACCTTGCACAGGGGTGCTGTGGCTGGAGGCTCCTCTTAGAGCACACACAGATATAGAAAGTTGCAAAACCCCTGAAGATACAACCCTTCCACCAAAATTAAAATAACTCTCACTGTCCTGGAGACACAGAACACACCAGAACACAGCTCAGATTGCCAAGTCCATAACCAGTGAAAGAGCAAGGAAAAGACATGTTTGGCATTATTCTTCACGAATGATAAGGAATATAAATTACTGTTTAGTGTTGCTGTAGTGCTGCTAAACACTATGAATTAGTGGGTAGCTGTTTCATTTGGTTTTTAGTTTAAAGATAACACTTTAAAGCAGCAGTTCAAGATGCCAATTAAAGAAGGTCATATTGTACTGTTTACTGGGAAGCTACTGAGATAAAAATCAAAATGCTAATCTTCAGTAATTAGTCAAAAACTAGTAACATGGAATGACATCTGCTAACTGGTATTCGGCCAAACATTAGAAATAGAAATCACCACAAACGCGCAATTCTCCATAGAGCCAGACGCAGCTTGTGATGTAACAGCAGGTGCATGGAAGATGCTGCATGGGCAGGACAATGCCACCACCTGAGAGCACCAGCAAGTCATGCACTCCTGGCTTGAGGTGCAATATTCACTTCTAAGGAGGCCTTCAAAGCCAAGAAATTATCATTTTGGTTTAAACACTAACTGGTTTCGCATAGTGATTGGGCCTCTGTTAATGCTTTAGGGAAAGTCTTCCCTCAGTACCCACAGGACATTCACTGCAGGTTTTCAGATGATTCCTTTTACCACGTAACTGGTGTGGAAATCTGTGGGTTTTTTCTCCTTGCTGAATCCTGCAAAATTCCCTACTTCAAAATGCAGCCTTTTATCCCTATTTTGTCTGGAGATTTAAGGTCTGTCTCATCACTGAGCTACCAGCAAAATTAATTCAGGAAATACAGTTATAGCTGGATCAAAGCCAAGGAAATAATTCATTCATTTGTAGTGCCACTTGCATCCAAGAATCTCAAGCACTTTCCAAACAGCTGTGAATTAAACCCTAAGGCTGAGGCTGCTCCTGCCTCCAGCAGGAGGACAGCAAAGGGAGGCCTGGGGCAGCCATGGGGACACAGCCACATTTGTCAGCCCATGACAAGAAAACTCACTCCCCAGTCCTGCTCCTCACTGCTGCAGCAGAGGACACAGCTCACAGGACTGTTTTCAGGGATGGCAGGACACTGAACTCAGCATGTCCTTGCTGACAGAGGGTGACAGCAGGGTGTTCTCCAGGCTGCTAAATGCAGACCTCTGCAGCCTCAGGCAGGGAGCAGGAGGGGGCTAATGGGGTTTCTGTTCTTGCCTCCTTTGTTTCCTTTCTATTTGCTCTACTAAAAGAGCCTTCCAGTGATTGCTCTTTTACTAAAGTTTATGACCTCCAAGTTGGGGACCTCACTTAGCACAAGAGCTTACTATTTTGGGACGTGCATCTGTGCTTGTGCACAGGCAATTGCTGGAAAATTTAAGTACATCCAGAATACACACTACATCACAAGAGTGGACGTTTATTGATGCACCTTGACTGACTTCAATGCAGAAATCCCAGCCTGCAGGTGAGACTGGCCTCCTGACAAACTGCCCCACTGGAGCATTCCCTCTAGCAAGCCCAGAGCAGCAGATACTTTCACTGTCTGCACATCATGTAAAGCCTAGGGATTCACACAGTGACAGTATCTGAAGTCACACCCCAAAGTGAAAAGGTCTCCACATCAGCCTTGTGGTTTCTGCCCAAACCAGGAGTCTGCAAACCTGACCACCTTTGCTGCCACAAGTCCAGCAAATCCCATTCTCCAGGGAAGGCTGGTGGATCCAGGCCCATTCTCTCTTCTCAGCTCCAGAAAGGAGATTACTAAATCTTTTCCAGAATATAGAGAACTGTTTTGTTCCTTACCACACACATTGCTTCCAGCACTGTCTCCTACCTGTCCTCACTTTGGAATTTCTCTCACACCTTCCAGGGCAGGCTACAGCCTCTCCATCTGCAGCCCCTTGTCTGTCTGGGCTACAGACGGAGAGCAGATGGTTCTAATTGGCTGCACAGTTACAGATAAGGAAGAATTAGGCCTTTCTTCAGACCCTCTTTCCTGGCAGTTACTCCATGAAACATACAGATTCTATCTCCCTATTTGTTTATTTGGATGTACAGACACCAAAGAACACTTCAACTGAAAATGAGATTGTGGTGCCTCCTCCAGCTCCCCCTGAAATATTTCATACATCAGCAGCTGTGAGGATCCACTGACAAAGACCCTGGCAAAAGCTGGCAACCCAAGTATGTAACCAAGGCTCTGCAACAGATTTTGGGAGTCCACAATACAAACCTTTGTGTATTTTTTTCCATCACTATTCAGCCCAAGCTAGTTAAAGTTATGCAACTGCACCTCTGCTTGCAGCAGATCTGGCAGGAACCCTTAATCACTCAGAATTTTCCTTCCCAAAAAGCCATTTTTCTTCTGTCACCAAGGCACAGCTGCAATCTCCAAAGACACTCAAGGTACACACTGCTCAGTTTATAAGTAAAGCTGGGAATAATGCGAGTGCACAGCCCTCAGCTCTGGAATGAGAATGTTCTTACCCCTAAAATGCCACAGCAAGAGACTTCCACACAATGGACTCCACACATTGTCTGTTTGATCAGGAAATAATGATCAGCCCTGGAGGAGCTTGGCACAAGCTGACATCCCACAGCCATCCGCTGGCTGAAGTTATCTCTGCCTGTTTGCTCAGCCCAGCTCAAACTCAGCCTTAATCCTCTGAATTTACACAGCTCTGAGATCTCAGAGAGCATGCAGGGGAAGGCTGTGGTTGTAAATACCTTTCATACACAGGGAACACTTTAAGAACCTGAAGAAAATGTCCAAAACCCACACAGCTAGATGAAAACCCTCGAGGGTGCTGCTGGGATGCAGAGGGCAAAAATAACACCTACAGATAATAAAATAACTATCCTTAGCCCTCAAGCATCAGTTCGAAATGCAGCCCTGGTGCAAATCAAGTCCATTACAATCCCTCATCCCCAGGGCCCATCGGACACTGCAAGGCTCAACTAAGCACTGGTTACACTCCATTCCTGCCAGACTGCCTCTGCCAGCTTCAGAAGATTATATGGGCTGATTTCCCAGAAGGGAAACAGCCTCCAGCTTCTCTCTCCACAGCAGCATTTATTTTTTAAGTTGGGGAATGTGAAATATCCTCCTGAACATCAAGTAGGAGAAGGATCCACACAAAGGAAATAAAAACTCTGCTGTTTCTGAAACTGACCCTACTTGTCCCTGTTTCTGCCTCCAGTTTCTCTCAAAAAATTGCAATGGAAAAGCCCCCTGAGCACCATCTATCCTTATATCAACTTTATCATGCAATTAGCAGGAGGATTGTCAAATGGGTTTGTTTAATAGTTCAGTGAGAGGTCCTGGCTCAGAAAGTACCTGAAACAGATTTATTTTTTATTAGGGTAGTTTTAAAATATTCCTATTGACCTGATACTCAGTTTATAGAAAAAGCACCACAGAAACAATTGCTGACAATGTTCTCAAGGTTTCTAAGTGGACAAAGCACATTACAAATACAGACAAGAACACTCCTAATACAAACCTACTGTCCATTTATTTGCATAAAGGGGACACAGGAGGCAGTAATTCAAATGGAAAGATAATATTGGAGATATACATGAGAAATGCACATAAAAGACTAACTTTAAAGCATGGATTTGAAGATGGATCCATAGAGAGAGAGAAACCACTGCAAGAACAGGAGCCAGCACAAGAAGAAATGAATAGCCAACAGGCAAATGAAATTAGGTGAATAATAAGGAAAGAAAAAAAGATATAAAAAAGGACCACTGAAGGGTATCAAGCAGGACCACACCGAGGTGACTGAATTTGAACTCAGCATGGTGAAGAGGCAGCAAACAAAACTGGAGATCTCAAAAATGAGTGGAAGCACATTTAACAGTGGGAGAGGGGAGAGCTGTGGGGCAGAGTTTGCTCACAGTGAGTGCAGCCAGGGAAAGGGTGGAAGGAGGGCTGACCCACAGCTCAGCACTATGGCTCCTTGCTGGAACCCCCCTGACAAGAGGCCAGCCTGATTCACTCTCCCAGAGCCCAGGGCACTTTGGGAAGCAGTCTGCTG
Source organism: Lichenostomus cassidix (assembly GCF_008360975.1). Lineage (NCBI taxonomy): Eukaryota > Metazoa > Chordata > Aves > Passeriformes > Meliphagidae > Lichenostomus > Lichenostomus cassidix. The sequence goes on along the minus strand of NC_139496.1, from coordinate 6,221,242 downwards.
GCATGTCCAGCCAGACGGCTCAATTTCCACCAATGGGGAAGTTCTCACTTCTCCTGTAATAGAACACACACTTGTTTGTTTTACTTCACAGCCCTCTGTTTGCCCCCACTGCAAACATAACGCAAGCCCCCCTGCCCCTCAGCCAAAGACAGAAAAGCGGTTTTAAAAAGCAGAAACAAGAGTCTGGATTTGAAGTGACTTTCTTGCTTTGACCCTACATTCAAGCAACGCAATCAATATCAATTAAAATGATTGCAAATGAAATCCTTGCTTGTTTAACCTTGGACTGCAATTCTCCTTTCACAGCTGACATATTCCAGATGAGTTCGGGTCCTGCTTTTTAAAATGCATCACATTTGCTCTGACCCTGTCACGTGTTTAGCTCAAGAATAAGATGACTTTTTGACAAGACAGCTTTGGAAATGTTAAGACATTTGAAGCTGACACTGGTTTCCAGGTTTATGATACATGATTTAACTTAAAAATACAAGTGGATGAACCAAGAAACTCACTGTAATTGAAACACTCAAATTTATTACCAGAGGCTACGTTCCTGTCACCTATGAATAGGTGAAGAGCAAGCTGCCATACTCTGCTGAACACCCACTTGTTATGTCTCCCAAAGAATTAAGACCTTTGTTTCTAGGACCTCAAAGACATAGTACCAAGCAGAGAAAGCTTGGACAAATGTTGCTTCCACACAACACAGTCAAAAACTACCAAAAGGAAAGTCAGTTCCCTTGACTTTTAAATGCATTTCAATCCAAACTGAATTTACAAGGCTTTGATTGCGCTTTTTGCCTGCACGAGACCTGAATAAATAATGACATAGTGCTGAGCAGTAATAGTTTTTAAAAACTGGCAAGAAAGGGGGTGATACTGTTCCCTTCCTTTTCAATTACTCAAGGAAAAACCTAGTCCTCTCCCTCCACAGTAGCAGCAAATACTTGGAAACAGAGTGTTTAACAGTCATTTAGGGGACAATAAAAGGAAGAATGCACATATAGAACACATTCACTTCAGTAAGGGGTCAAGGAAATCCGCAGGAATGTGAGCATATGGCTGCCCATGTTTTTTGTATAAGCCCTTCTCCACCATCACCCGTGGGGGAGGTGGCTACACAAAATCTCCTGTTTTAAGTCACACTCCACAAGCTCCACAGGCAGCCAGCCGTGACTTTCTCCCTCTCCTCCAATTTCCTCCTCAGAGCCTGCAGGTGCCTCACTGCAGAGAACTGCACCCGTCTTCCTCGCTGCCTACTTACAGACACTGCACAGCTATTAGAACTCCCACAGGTGCTTGCTGTCCATCAGAAAGGAAATGATCGCATTTTAAGCCATCAGTATTTCCTCTAGTGATGGCAGTAAATGCCCGACGAGTGCTCACAGAATTACTGTCAGCGGAAAGTGTGTCAGAGAGCAAGGGAGCTTAAATGATTGAAGGGAAGCTGGGGCACCATTTCCAGGTAGATGAAATGAAGCATATTGCAAGCACAGCCTGCCCAGCTTTTACAGGCTGCAGGAGTGCTGAGAGTTGCTGCTGCTCATGCACCACAAGGCCACCCTGCCCATCTTTCACTGCAGATAAAAGGTACATTTTGGCTGAAGCTGCTTTCAGACAAGATTGGGAGCTCAGCCTGCCTGGTTTATGTCGTGTACAAAGGAGCTGGCAAGAGCTTGTGCCTGTCAGACAGCAGCTATCCCAGCTGATTTGATGCCTGCACTGCTGGGTGCCAATGCTGAGCACAGAGCATGTCCCTCCTGCAAACTCCCATCCTCCTGGCAGCTCCTTCCCAAGGGAATTATTAGAATGGCAGCAGCACCACAACACTGCCCAGCACCCCACAAGCAACAGACTAAGCATAAACAAGCTCATCTTGAAGAACAAGACCAGGGGCTATCAATCTCAACTAACTTCCAAAGGTAATCAGCAAGTAAGCAAGTGACACAGTCAGGCACACACTTCAGGTCCAGTGTTTTGGGAAGACATTCCTCAAGTGTGCCAATATCCAAGGACACTGCTGAGCCCAAGCTGCTGATAGCCAGCAACCACAAGCTTCTTGACAGAGCAGCCTTTAAACACTTAATCTGGACTAATTTCCTTCTCCCCAGATTATTCAAACAGGCACTCCCTGAATTCAAACAGCTCCCATCGAGTGGCAGAACTAGGACCTGAAGAAGCTTCCTCAGCCTGATGTGGCCATTTCATCACTCATTTCCAATCTTGCTAGGAAGATAACCCCCAGTACCCAGCTGGCCCAAAGCTGCTCAGGAAAAAGGCATGAGGATCCTACCAGCACAAACTGTTATGGCAGCTGGATGCTTTCATCATGACCAGTTTTCAGCTAAACTAGTCAGACAAAAACAGAAACACAGTGTAGAGTAAAAATGCCTCCAGCCTATTTATTACTATAGACAGGAATGCTTAGAAATACTACCTCTCTCTTTAAAATTAATAACAAAAGGAGAAGACACAACTGTTTGTACCTCTGCTGAGAGGGGCATGTCATGCTTCCATGAGCTGGACTCTGGAAATGGAGTAGAGCCAGGCTGAGGCTGGGCAGATGGACTGGACACATGGCTCATTTACCAAAGGCAGGGGCCTGAATTGCTCTCCTCCATCTATACTTCTGCATTTCAAGTTTTGATTGTCACAGTGTGAAATACACAACCACCACAATATGATTGTACTGATTACTGTGTTAGTAGCTTCATACTGAAACTGAAGAGATAGAGCTATAACCTTAGGTAGCTTGGTCACGACTTCAAGAACCTCAGCCTGACTTCTTAAGTAATTCAAAGCTTCCACCCACTAAATATAAAGTATTTCTCTACTTTTTAGGATTCTACCACATGCTCACTTCATGGTACACGCTTTTAAAACACAGCCATGAAAAACGTACTGCTTTTAAGGCAATAGCACCTCCAGCACGAAAGCTCCAGACGAATCTCCCACATGGTGACAGCCTCAAACACATTCATTCTACAAGTAACTGCAGACGTTTTGAGACTCTGCTTCCAGCCTACACTCTTTATTCCCACCTTGCCAGGAAGGAAGGGTGCTGTTCCCAGCGCTGCTGCAGAACAGAGGGGTGAATGTTCCTCAGCTCCAGCAGAGCAGGCTGAGAGCTCCACTTCAGCTGCAGCTTGACACAGGCTGCACAAAGCCAGCGAACGCTGCGCCAAGAGCGACGAACGCTCACAAACTCACTCCTGCCAATGGCTTCTGCAGGGGTGAGAGTCTCCAGAAATAAAAACAGCCATATCCTGATCCCTGGTGCTGTGTTATAAATTAATTTATGTTTAAACACCACGACACTAGAGGCATTTTTTACCAACTCCACAGTTGCCCTCAGTGGTAGGCAACGATTTTCAGTTCAGCTGTCATGAGCTCAAGAATGTGTATTCAATAATTAGTCCTCTGGTAGTTTCTTCTGGCTGGGAAACAAACGACGAGAAATATAAATGGTTCAACAAGAAGAAATATGTAGAAGCCAGCCTTCTCCAGAAACAGCTGCCCATAGCACATTACTGCAACCTAAGGGGGAAGCTCTGCGCAGGATGACTTCTAGCAGGAGAGAAATGCCTTTCTGAATATCTAAATGTCGCATGCACTAATGAAAAGCCCAGGATGGTGCATCTGCGCCACTCTGGCCACCCCTGCTCCTCCTCACATGCTGCTGGAGAGATGCACTGTGCAGTGCAGGCCTGCAGCTGTCAGTCTGGACAGCAGTGATCTTCTCCTACATCCAGGGCTGAGCACACCACGTGTTCCTGAGCGGCTCTTCCATAACTGGTTTGCTTGAACAAACAACAAGAAACCAAATGTTTCAGTATGTCCTCAGGGCTTCCTAGAATAGTTTCAAATATTCTGATATCTGTGGCAAGAGCAAAACATTCATCTATATCCTAGGCAATTGCTGAGAAATGGGAAACCTACACTAGAGTAGCAGGCAATTTTAATGTATTCTATGTTACAAAACATTTTCAGTCAGAGAGCTCAAAGGTCATTAATAGATTTTCATATGTTTACAGACAGCAGCAATTTCAAGCTCTGTAATTTTAAAACTGCATGTCAGTCTCTCAACTTCCAGCTGTTATTTTAACATTAGATAATGAACACAATGCAAAGGTTACACATTCACTTGAACCAGCTTATGCAGTAGGATCCAGTCACACAAATAATTATTAAATTCTAATTACACATATATTATCACTCTTATTAGAATAGCAGGGCAAATCCTCTTTTATAGAGAGATCAACAGTTTAGAAAGAGGCCAGGAAGGTTATTCTTTTAATGTTACAGAGCTGCTCTTCTCTCTGCCCCCATCACCTCAAGCACTGCTGATTTATGAGCCTCAGAAACAACACCTTGTTAACACCTCACCAGTCAGTGCACATCCAGCCACCAGCTCCTGTTTTGCTTAAGTCCTTTATAGATCCCTAACACAGACATTGATGCCTACTTAAAATATTCATCCTTGATCAGAGGGACAAAAAAGCATCCTGTCTAAATATGCTGTTTTTTCTTTACACAGCTGCTTTGAAACTGAGAAGACACCCTCCAAAACTTCAAGATTTCTCCAAAGGAGAGTGGTGTTATCTGAGCTAAAGCTTTGCAAGACATCAGGGTCCCATACTATAGATTTTTATTTTATTGTAATTTTAGAGCAGAAGAAATAATTGTAATTATCTGATCTGACTCTTTTATTAAGCAGCCAGATAAGCAAAGTCGCCCAACTGTGGTCTTAGGGAAATTTTGGATGTGCACTAGCAAACTATCCTCTTATCACATAAGAAAATCAGCAAATTATGTTTTGCTCACCTCCCTCATTTTTTTCCCCTCTCTATTCCCAGGCAGTGCAAAATGTTACTCGCTCTGGTTTATTCTGCCCCAATCCAGCTGTCAGTCACACAGCATGTAACCTCAATGGGAATTGAAGAATCTCATCCCTAAGATTTAGCTTTGAAGCAGGACAGACCAGCAATGTCCCTTTGTGCGACTGAGGTCTCCTGCAGTGACAGCAACGCTACCCTGGCAAAGTGATGTCTCTCTAATCCCCAGTGCATCCTTAGCCAGCCATGAATTTCACACTGGGAAATTCCATGCTTTGACATTAAATAATTCCAGCTGGGATTTTCAAAGGATAAGAGATAGGAGTCCAATCCCATCACATTCCAATAGGAAGCCCTTAAGGTTTGGTTTATTTTCTTTTTAAGAAGGAAACCCATATTTCATTCTCATTTCCAGCCCCATTTCCTCTGGGACATGAAATTGAAAGCAAGAAATGGAGGGCAAGTGCAGTGCTAATGGGAGGAGAGACTTCTGAGGGAGTGACAAACGACACCAGCAATTCCTGGCTACATCAGCTTGAAATGGGTGATATGAGGAGGAACAGATAAATCAGCACATCCATTACTGTTCCTGAGGAAAAAGAGACTTTGTACTTTGCCTGGTTAGTCTCTTGCCAGGAAGGAACAAGTAACCAAGCAAACACCCAACCAGGAGAGCAGACAATTAAAGGGTAAAAGCGAACAGACCCAGCAAGCTGCAGAGAGGAGAACATGTGCAGAATGGGAATGATGTGATCCACTCATCCAAGCATGTCAAATACGGCCTGAGGCAGGCAGAGCTGCCAGGACAACGACCCACTGCAGTGACAGAGCTCGGCAGAGCAGGTGCTGTCACTCACTCCACGCTCTCTCACCAAATCCAGAGCCAGTACTCCAAGTTTTCATCAGCTTTGACACCCTCTCTCCACTGTATTTAGAGGACCCCAGTCTTCCACTAAACGAGAGGCGCTACGCTGGGTCTCTTTGCAACCATTTACTCAATTCCCATGCTAAATTACAAGTTTCTCCTAATGCTTAGCTTTCAGATACAGAAACATCTACCTAAACTTCCCAGACCTGAAACTGAAGGCTGGCTGGCTTGTAGGACTATTTTCTTCCTGTTTGGAATAAGACTTTGCCAGTCAGAGACTAGAGAAAGGGGCGTTGATGCAAAGTTTTCCATTTGCTGGTAGCCCTCAACTTTGAAACACAATAGGGAATTAAAACATGACACAGAACAGCAAGTTTCATCCCTGCTGACCCATTCAAGTGCTCTTAGCTAATTTGAACATCTGATTCTTGCACATTTCTGAGAGTTCAACTTTGCCTCTAATTCACTGTTCACAGCACCTTGTCAACAGTAAACATCACAGAGCAAGAAATACAGATGCAGCACACAGCATTTATTTGTTCAAACAGGCATAACCCTTTGGCAAGAACCAAAAAACCTAGTCAATGTGAGAAGGGTTAAGACAGAACAGATGCAACCAGAGACTCTGGGGAACAGCCTGTGTGGAAGCAGGATTTCTTGTGATTACTTCTGTCTTGCAGCTCTTAATAACCCACATCACAGCTGACATCTCCACCAGCTCTCTGCCTTCCTTATGTAGATAACCAGAAACAGAAAAGCTGACATGGCAATTATATTGTTCATATACACACACACACTGCCTAACTAACAACTCTGTTGCTTGTGCTGCTGTAGGGAACAAGCACATCTCATGTGAGATACTGGTCTTAAAGTTGTTTTTAAAAGTGCTCATAAAAGTAGGCAAAAGTTGCAGCAGGACTCAAATGCACAACGACACAAAACTTTTGAGATGAGAAATATCTATAAAAGCATTTTGCATTCCTGTTTGTTAATAAAGCTCTAATTTCCATCACAGTTGTAACCCAGGGGACTCTTGCTGCCCAGCTATTCCCACAGCACATCACAGCCCAGCAGCAGCATTCAGGCATGAGTGAGGAGACTCTGGTCAGCAGAGCAGGGAGATGCTGGGGTGCAGCAGGCCAGTGTCCCCTCTGCCACCTCCATCTCGGGATGCTGTTGCTAAGAGACAAAGTGCCACGGGATGTCTGCAAAATCCTCTGGCTCTGCCCCCCAGTGCCTCAGCCCTATTCCCAAACCCGGCACCCAACGGGTCACAGCGTCTCTCCTGGAGCCTTTGATAATCTCGCTTTTGTGTGCAAAGCAGCTCTTGTCAAGGAATTCAGGGAGCCCTATGATAGTAAAAACTGCTGATAAAAAGATAATATCAAGAGTACTCCATTTCAAAAAGCTGATAGAAGGGTACAAGGGGAAATTTCACACATCAGAAGTGCTCACTAAAGCTGAAAGGGGTTTAAAAACACAGGGGTTTTGAGGTATTTGTTTCCAGTGAAGGATCTGGATTTCCTGAGTTCCCCACTGTGACCGAGCAAAACTGTAAGCATTAGTTCTCAGGTTTCAGCAGAATCTGTAAAAGCAGGTGACCAAAACACCAGCACTCTTTTTGCAATGATACCAGAGACAAGTGTATTCTTAAACCTTACAGACACAGACTGGCAACATAAAGGCTTTAAAAACCAGAAAGAGCAGCTTCAATGTGCACCCATCCCACAGAAGGCAGCAACCCGGGAAGTGAGGGGCCATGCTAATTAACACGTGCTTAATGGCACTTAATTCCCAATCTCTCTCCACACCACATCTCTCTCTCTCTTCACACGACTCTCTTATTGATACAGATGGGGTTTGCGGCTTTCACATCCCATTAGCAAAAGTCTTGCTCCAGGAAAAAAAAAAAAGGCATGCCGAGAAGGTGAGGGGAAGTTCCTTCATAATTTATAAATAACATCACTATTTAGTTTTTATCAAGCTTTTCTCATTAGCAATTCTTACAGCACAACACAAAGAAAATCAGCATTTTGACCTCTATTTTACAGAATGAGAAATTACCAAATGCAAAGCAGCTCAGCCCAAATCAAACATCAGTTCTCTGGGAAATCTACATCTCCCATCTCCTAATCATACTGTGCTGCAGGAGAACCAACAGTGAAACACCGTGGAAATCTCCTGGCACTAGAAAGGGTTTCATGGTGGTGGTAGGGAGCAGATTTTTCTAGGACACGCAGTATGTGCAAATGCAGATATTAGCTAGTGAGTTGGCAACAGGTGGTATCTGTCCAGTTTCAACCTTTCATCCCTTTTAGTGCCTTAGATGAAATCAGCTTGAGAATAGCAAGGACAACATGATCAATATATTAAGTCAAGCTGTTTGTTACCAGAAGAGCAGAACTGGCAGCACTTCTTGGCTTTTGAAATATGACACATAACCTGGCCTTTCTAATGCGCTGCTTTGGATGGCACCCAAATCCAGCACCATCTGGCCAGCATGGGCATGTGTATACAAAGAGGACAGAAGAGACTCCTGGCTGACAGATAAAGTGACATATCAGTGCAGCAACATGGACTCCAAATCTCTTCAGCCTCTGCAAAGCCAGCTCAGCATGCTGGAAACACGGGGCCAGTTAAGTGACTTCAGGGCAATAGCAGGGCTGAGAATTTCTCATGCACATAAGAAATTGTGTAAAGAAATCCAGGCGAACATTTGTTTTCTTTGTAGAAAACATTGCCAACAGTAAAAAAAAACCCAAACTAAAACAAACCCCACAAACAAATAAACCCCAAAAAATGCAAGATGTTTTTACTGGGGTAGGTTTGAAGCAGAAAGCATTGCATTTTTTTCTCCTGTCCTGAAACCAAGTTAAAAAGCCCCATTTCTCCACCTCTATTTTTACATTCACTCTTGCATGACTGTGTCCTGGCATCACAAAGCAGGCAGCACACCATCAACATGTTATTCCATGGCTTAGAACATCTTAAAGCTTGGCCTCCCAGCACAGGCCGCTCCTTCCTTCTCTCCTGCTATCAGGCTACAATGCACTGGATTCTTCTGGTTTCAGTTTCTAGCATTTCAGGGATGATTTGGCAGTAAGGAAGTGAGAATACTTAGGTAACAGCATGAATTGCAATCTGTTCAAGAGAACAAGTGGGATGTCTCATATCACATCTACCATCCAATTCTGCATTCACCTACATGGTTTTATGCAGCTGTGAACTCCACTGAGACAAGGAAAGTCACAGTGGTGGAGAAGAGAGAACAATCATGATCTCAGTTTATGCCAACTCAAAAAACCCCCAGGAATCACTGAGTAATCGGACAAAATGCCTATTACAGTATAAGAAAATACAGACAACCTATCCACCTTCCAAAAACCCAGTATTTTAGACAGAGTAGTCAAACCTTGTTCTGAGCCTGACCTGCTTTTCATTCATTGCCAGAGATCAGCTGGCTTTACAGAACAAGCCAATTATCCCTTCCTCAATTTTGCAGCGATAAAACTGCCAGCGCAGTGCCTTCTCCCAGCTCCAGCCCCTGACGCCTGGCCTCTGGTTTCAGGATCCAGCATTTGAATCAAGCCTGAAATGTGACAAGTGGCGCCAGACCCGAGGGACATGGGGACAGGGGCATAGCCTCCTGCTCCTGCAGAGCCCAGCCTGCACCCACTGCTGTCCCCATGCAAAGGCTTCACTCAGGCAACTTCCACTGGCTCTCAGCACACACTTGCTGCTTCGCCTTATCTAATCTTACTTTCTGGTACTTGACAGTATCGAAGGTCTGGCATTTAAAGCATTTGGAAGAAAAACAGCCTGCAGAAGCACCCAGGGAGATTAGAATTAAGGCGCTAATTGTCTCTGCTGGCCATCCAGGAGGTGCAAGGGTCAGTGCTTTGCAGCCACGTCAAGCTCCCATCCCTGTTACCCATCCCAGCTGTGCCTGACCTGCCGAGAATGACCTTGAGAATGCCCTTGTCCTTTATCGGGGTGACGGAGTCACCCGTGGGACAACTCAGAATTCCTTTGCCAGGCCCTGCCGCTGCACCAGCACAAACATCTGGGCAGCAGCACAGTGAACTAGACCAGTTTGCTGCCGCAGTTCTCCAGGCAGCCCGAGGCAGCAGCACTGACACCATGCAGAGACAGCTGAACTTGGCAAGTGGAGGACGAGGTGTCTGTGACTGCCCCTGTCAGCAAAGTCACTGACAAGTCTTTAAACAAATGATATCCTGAGCTTAAGTTGAAACATATTGTGTGATGAAGGAATGAAGAGACAGAAAACACAAAGACGAACTGAAAAAGAAAGGGAAAGCCCCTTGTCCCCCTAGCACACCAAAGTAAAAGTAATTAGAAAAAGAAAAGGCATTTTAAGGGGATGCAAGGGATGCACAAGGAAAGAAAAAAAAAAAAAACAAACAACCAGAAATCCCCAAACAAACAAAATAACAACAAAAACAACACAGAGACCACTAAGTTGTGTTCAGGTTTTTACACTTCAAAAACTTGGTAGGTCAGGCTACTGATACAAAAATGCATGTAAACAACGCCTGATATACTAAAATCAGACATCAGTCACAAAGCCCCTTACTTGCATGAAATCAACCTATTGCCTTCTGTACTTTTACACATCTAAAGCAAAGCACTCCATTAATAAAGAATTTTAAATCCCATCATTATCAATGAAATACTCACTCCCAGGACCCACTTTCCCTTTTAGTTTCTGTAGAACCACTAATACTTCAGGGCTCTCCCATTCTTTGCCATACCTTCCCCTCAGCTGGTTTCCCTGTCCTTTGCTATTTACTGCACTACAAACAGTCTGGAGGATTGGAAAGCACAGTATTTAACATTTTATAGAAACATCTGCCAACAGAGCTGCTAAACACTCTTGTAAGAGAGACAGAGATGTTTATTTAGACATGCTGCTGACGTTTCCTGTTGCATTTTGATCCTGAGGCATATGTAGTCCTTCCAAACAATTTAGCATGTACTGTGGAAGCACAGTTCTCAGAGAAGTGCAGTTGAAAGTAATTGAGATTGAAATTTCAGGACCGTCGCAGGAAAACCATTACCATGGCTCCTCCCAAGGCTCCAGGCAGAACAAGCACCTGGGAGAAAGGCAGGCACAAGGCATCTGGAAGCACAAAGTTTGGGGCTTGGGCAGGACAATTTAATGACTGGCTCATTCAAGGGATGCTGGCTATGCTGTCCCACAGGGCTGAGAAGTGCAGTGAGCTCCTTGCACAGCCCAGCACGCCACCTGTGAACAAAAGGTGTTCAGTTCCACAGAACACTGACACATCTGGGGCACCGCAGGTGTCCTGAACCGGGTGCTACTGCCACCAGCGAGACACTAGTCACCACCTGAGCCAGCTGGGTGATCTCTCCAGCCATCCCTCGGCACCGATGGCCTCGAAGGTGTGTCCTTAACGCGCTGCCTCTGTGACCTCGGCTAGATTTAATTACAGTGGCTGGGAGAGCTCTGATCTGACTCCTCCCTGCCCTTCTGCTGGAATTTACCACCCCGCAAGCACAGCTGACAGCAGAGAGCTTATCCAGCCCACAGCCCCTGCGGTTCATAACCTGATGGATTACTGTAAACTATAAATTGATCACAGTTAAATCACCTTCAGCTGCTGCAGCAGAAGCCCACAGGGACAATGAATCTGCATCTCTCATCTCTCTGCCCTTGCTTCTCATGTATTAAAAGAAGAGTAACCCCTCATTATGAAGTTAAAACCATTATGTTGGGCTACAGAGTTTTCAGACAGGCTGTGTAAGTACTTAAGGAAGAGAGTGGTTTATCCTACATCCAGTGAAGAAAAACCCCCACAGTTACAGCAATCTGAAGAAAAAGAGAGAATCCCAAACACTCTGCTTTTGACATCTGATCCCTAGAAGCAAAGGATAATGCTTTCAACAACAGATTATGAATCTGTGTATACAGAAAGGATTAATGCAGCTTGTTGGTTACAGAGATGAAGGAAACTTAAAAAAAAAAAAAAAACCAGAAAAGGAGAACTGTAAATTCAAGCTAACCACACAAAAATTAAGGGTTTATTACGGGTTATAGACTTAACAAGTGAGCAAAATACTGTTGTACACCAAAGGAAGAGGAAATAATCTACTCCATCTGAACTTACTCACTCAAAAGTGTGGATTTTATTCTTCCCCCAAAGAACACTTTTGCAGAAGTAGCTGATTTTACCTTGTGTTTGGGCCTAGAAAACAAGGAAACAGCATTTCGTTGTTTTAAGACCCTCATAACTTCTTCATGGGGGAAAGTGGATCTTTGCCTGCAAAGATTGATCCAGCAGAGTAATGCATGTGCCATACGCTGTCTTTTCTTCCGCTGCATGTTTTAAGTTATTTGTGTGAATAACCATGCTGGTTGCCTCCATCTGGCTTCCACAGGGAAGCATTTTAATCAGGAAGAAAATAAAAACCAAAAGCTGGAATATTGTGAAAAGTTACATTTTCTGCAATTACTTTCAACAAGAACCACCCCAGGAATTTTCTTTCACTTGAGCCTCCTTTAATAGTGCTCAGATTCTGCACGTATTTGTGTAGAGCACATTACTCCCATTAAAACAGAAATGGCACTGCTAGATCTATCTATATGCTTATAATTACTCTGAAAGAAGTAGGTTTTTTGGATTCTTCTTCTGGGTCCAGAGGTTTTAAATTCTTGATAAAGGTCAAATCATCTCATTCAGAAGTGATGATGAAGTTCCACCAGCGTTTGACTGAAAAAAAGGTCACCAAATCCAAATGCTCTCAATAATCTTTAAATAATCTCATAGGCCTTTGCTCAACTGTTAAGGATATTTAAGGACACTGCAGTAAAAATGTATTTACTTTACATCCAGTCACTTTTATCAGTCAGAGGCTGCATTAAGTGGTTAGAAATATGAATAAGAAACTCCTATCACTGCACCTTTTTCTGTTTCCTTCTACCACAAAGAACCAAAAAATCCTGATGCTCTGAATATGCCATGGTGACTTATGATTTTAGTGAATGGAAAGATGTTCATTTTAGTGGGGGGTAAAAGAACAATAAACAGAACTCCACGTCTGAATCTCTTTATAACAGATTAGAAGGATTAACTAATAGCACAAACACAGAGATTCACAGCAACAACTAAAGAGCAAACACTGTTTTAGAAGCAGCACATGCACTCACTTCACAACACCTGGTGCACTTGCCTTAACATTAATCAGTTCATATGTACTACTACATTTTCCTTTTTCTAACACAGACACCATCCCTAACAGACAAACCCAGAGTATAAATGATCTGTTAAAGAAATGAACCAGTACATATCCAAGCTCAAGAAACACAGGACTGAAATTTGTTCTGTCCAGCAACTACAAGGAAAAATCTGGGTAGGTCAGCTCCTAAAGATCCCCAACACACACCTGAAGTGAACCTTTGAGCCATAAAGACTTGCAGAGACTAAAGGCAGCAGGCACAAGTGACTAGGTCATAAACTAAGTGATATTTACAGGTTACAGATTAAACATGACTCAGCATCTGATCAGCTTCAGACCACCCTGATCCCAGTGCAGAGCACAATGGAACCAGTTGCAAAACTGCAACTTGAAGCTGCCAACAAGCAACTTCCAAAATCTGCTTTTCTTCTTCACTGCCCAGCACTAAGTGTCTGGATTCATACCACAGGGTTAATTTACAAAGTGACAGGAGTTGGGGAGTCTTGAAAATAGGTCTGTGCTCACCTCCCTGCAGCAAGTGTAGTTGTATCACAGAATTTTTGACAAGTTGCTCAGTCAATCAGTACAACACACTTTCCCTTTCTGCTTTCCTTCCCTTGCTGCTTGATCCCCAGAACATTTCATTCTGGACCTTTCCATAATATTGAAGTATATAATTTGAGGCTGCATGTACAGTCACACACACACAGAGTTAATCCCAGCCTTTAGCTAAGGTAAAAATAGGTAACTCAGTAGAAAGGAAGCGCTGAGGAGGACTGTAGATATTGGGAAGGGAATACTAAAGGAAATAAAGTTCATTCTTCAAACAGCTGGGCTAAGAATGTCATTCTTTTGAGGGCACAAAAGAAGTTTGATACACACATCCCCCTCCAGTCTTCATGTACTCCAAGGAAAACTGATCTGGACTCTTCAGCAAGTTTGCCCACACAGAAATCAGCTGCTGAGCAGACAGAAACACAGACCTCTGTGCAGGAACTGTGGCTAAGTGTCCTTCATATCACTTCTGCAATGGGAGGCACCAGCACACCCTCCCAGATTAAACATTTCTTTTCCCAAAAGCCCTTTCCGGCATGAATTATTTTAGGCACAATTCAAATGCCTTCCTCTGAAATCACTTCCAAGGACTCAGAAGCAAAAAGCCCCAAGCAGGCTCTCAGGTAAGGCACTCACTTGAAAGAGTGAGTGGAAGCACAAGGTAGCTGCCAGCTGAATTATTTAGGAGCCATGTGCATGGGATATTCAACCACTGCTTATTGCTGCTGCTGCAGTCCCTTCACCTTCAGGACAGATAACTCAGTGCTGGGCTCAGACCGACACAGAAAGAGAAAGATGCCTTTGTGGAGAACAGAGTCTCTCTCACGCAGCAAAACTCAGGAGCTGAAGGACAGAAATGCAATACTGTATATATCAAACAAGAGGGCACAAACACCATTACAGGCTCGTAATGAGAGACTGATTTCTTCCACAGGGAATTATAAATATACCACAACTAACAGTTTCTGTCCCCCTCTTTTTTAATAATTTCTGCCAAACTTAGTACTCATAAAAACAAGTGATGCAAAATTGTTTAGAGCTTCATCCAGACATATTTCCCCATTAAGCTTTATTAAAACACATTCTCTAATTCAGCCTTTACTCAGGGAAGGTTTCTGACTGCCAGATGAGCCACACATCATTTGTACCATGGACAAAAATCCACTAAGAATTAGTCTAAAATCAAACTCATTTCCTCCACAGGCTTGGGCCAAGATTTGCATCAAAGTCTCTGGAGGCAAAAATCCTAAGGAAGGTCTGTTTGCCTTCCTCACATAGTTCTACATTTACTTGAAATCCATATCTGTGAAACATTAAAAAATTAGTGGGGTATTTCAGATTCAAGGGACAAGAGCAAATGGTTGCTTTGAAGGTCTGTGAATTGAAAGTTTTGTACTGTTTGCATTCATCAGTGGATTTGTTATAAAACAAAGTCCTGAAATTAATTCATAGTCATTTAATCACAGCAGCTTTGATTCAACTCTCCGTCATAAAACACAAAGGCATGTCACGAATCTGTATTTCCAGGACTTACAACACATTGAAATCCCTGGATAATTGTTAACACCTTTTTGCTTCACTAACTGAACTAGTAATTTCACTAAGAAAATAGTCACAGGAGTAGTTTCACATCTCTATGTATTGTGTTTACAGGAGTAAGGGCACTTTCCAATACTAGCAATTCTCTTTTATTTTATTTTGCAGGTTAAAAGCTACCCCAGATATACACTAGGTAATACATTTTAATAATTTAATCACTTCATTTATAAATCTCATACCTTTCCTTTAACCTGTAACTTCTGATGGGAAAACTGAATCATACACAGACTGTATAAGAAGTCAGCAGAATCACAGTTTGCAGAGATCCTTGGGACATTCCCTCTCTGAAAATTTGGCTTACATTATAACTATCCTGTTACCT
Source organism: Lichenostomus cassidix (assembly GCF_008360975.1). Lineage (NCBI taxonomy): Eukaryota > Metazoa > Chordata > Aves > Passeriformes > Meliphagidae > Lichenostomus > Lichenostomus cassidix. Next base: position 6,205,845 of record NC_139496.1, on the reverse strand, counting down.
TAGGAGAGAAGGCCACCCCCAGCAACAAAATAAAGCTCAGCAGTAGAGGAACCCACTGAGATCAGGAAGATGTTCATAATAGTGCTGAGCAGATCCAAGGAAAGGCCTGAGCTGTGGCACAGGCAGCTCCCAGGGAGGATGGCAGCACCGAGGTGGGCTTCACGAGGTGGGGTGGCAAAGGAAAAAAATCAAACATCGGCAAAGGCCAAAGTCCTCGCTGCGATCTCAGCGCTTCCCAAGCTGTCAGTAACGAGGCTGCTGCTGTCACTTAGCCCTCCTTCACTCGCTGCCATCAGACACTGATAGCACGCCTGTCACAGCCATCGCAGAGCGGGAGTCAGAGATGACAAATCACAGGGAATACGTGTCAACACAATCAACTGGCCTGAAGACAGACAGCTGGTGCGCAAATTCCACCACAGACAGTATCGCTTGTGAAATCATTCCAAGGCATTTTTAGCAAGCGCAAGCTCTCAACAACAGCCCTGGCTGCTAAAAATAGCCTGCTGAAGACTGGCTCCAGCATTAATAACAGCGCTGGCTAAATTTGAGTCATGACCCACTTGGTGACATATAAGCAAAACAAGCACAAACCTCATAAAGAAGTAAGAGATTACAGTGCTTAGAGCCCCAGCAATTTTAATGCACCTATATTACAATGTTTTCTCAACATCATCAATGTCAGCTGTTAATATATTCCCCCCAAATCCTGGATAGGGAGGGAGGCAGGCTGGATCCTCTACAGAGAGGTCAAAAGCAAAAACTCAGTTAACTCTTCAGCACAAGCATTGGTGTAGTTCAGTGCAAACCCTCCTCCCTGCAAACAAAAGGGATCCGTGCACCAAAGGTGCCAGGGGCTCCTATCTCTCCCATTTCAAAAGTTCCAACTGAGCATTCATCAGTTCACAAAATATAAGTGCAATATCATGGAATAAACAGCAAACGCTGCTTCCCCAATGGTTTTGAATCTTGAGAAGCAGCAGCATGACATGGAAAGAGATCACTTCTCTCTGGTGTAGCACAACTAAGCTCAAAAATGCACTTTTCCTACCAAGACCTGTAGCAGCACCTGCAAGTTGGAATGGTTCAAGATCTTTGAGAACAATACAAAAAATGGCAAGGGCACAGAGAACTCCAAAAACTCACATACCTGGACAGCAGCATTGTCTCTTCAGGTGTAAATTAATTCCCATGCTGTTTTAACAGAAAAATCTACTGTCTCAAAACTCCTCACTGCAGGTTCACTGCCAAAATACAGGCTACCAGACTTGTCTGAATTAATTCCAGACTCAAACACAGCCTCTTGTTTAGAAAGGTTCAGTTCAGAGATATCCAGAGATGGAGTCATCACAGCCCTTGGTAAACTGCTACAGTCATTAATTATTCACCCCAGTAAAATTTTGCAGCTTATCTCTTGTCTAAAAGTATCAGTGTTAGAGCCTTCCAGCCACTGGATCTCCTTACAGTTTTGACTGCCAGACAGAAGAGCTCTCTATTATCAAATTTCTCTTCCCTGCACAGGCTGTTATAAATTGTAGCCATGTCACCCCTTGCCCTCCTACAGTAAAACAGGCAGAGCTCCTGGAGTCCTTCCCTGCCAGACAGATTTTCTCTATCTTTAACAGTCCTCATGACACTTTTCTTGAAGTTTCTCCAATTTTAACCAATGTTCTTGAACTGCAAGCATCAGGATGGAATACAGAATTCAGGTTACACTTGTGACAATGCCAAATATAGGGCTATAACCACCTTGGACCTAGTCAGCTCAGTACTTCCCTGTCTACACATTTAAAGATTTCAATCTTGGGCACAGTTAGGCTGCAAAAACTCCAGTTTAGATGGTTATCTGTCTTGACACGCCAGCCTCTTTCAGGCTGGCCATTTCCCAGGAGACAGCTATCCCTCCTCCATCTCCTCATTATACCAGAAAGGCCCTCATTTTGTCTCTAGAGTATGGCATTTTAGTGCATCAGAACACATTGTTCACAGAGCAATCCCAGTCACTCAGGCCCTGCCTTATCTTGCACTCCACCTAATCTGCAAGTTATCTCAGAGCTTTATGAGTAATGGTTTTATTTTTTTCTCCTCCAGGTCACTGATTAAAAGAAGTTAAATAGTGCTATGCTAAGAACCTAGTACAAACATACCTTCTGGAAACTGCTTTTGTCTACCTGATTTTGAAACCTTCCAGCTGGACAGTTTGGAATCCAGCTCTCATGCTGCTTCTGTTCGATATCTACATTAACAAATAATAAAGCTGGGACAAAACCCCTTAACTTCAAAATATATTGAAACAGATATTTGGGGCTTTCACAGCTGATTGCAGCAACTCTCAGAGAAAAACAGAGCTACCAGCTACCATGCAGATAGCATAAAGCTTGTTAAGTGTCCCAGGATCCACATCCATCTGCCTACACTGCCACTGTCCCTCTGGGAGAGCAGAGCTGCTCATTTGGGGGTGTCACAAGCCTGCCACATTCACAGGCCTGGGAGGAGCACTGGCAGCTCACCCAGCAGAGCAAGGGAAAGCTCTGACTCCCAGAGGAAACTCCCCAGGGTTATGTAAGGTGGCCTTCTCCAGATTAGAGCAACCAGGGCTGTACCTTTGAAGCACAGAGCAGTTGGCCCTCTTAGCTCCTCTCAGTGGGGCCCCCTAACCCCCAACACGATAGAATTTAAGTGCAATGAGAACAAGGCCATGCAAGAGGTGCCCCATTCCTTGCACAGGGCCAAGTGGCCCCAGCCAGAGCTCAGCCAGCTCCACTCTGAGCTCCCAGCCTCACCCACCCCCAGCAGCTGCACAGGACAACCACACTCTGCAGCCTCACTTGAAGAAAAGGAGGTATTTTGAGAGTAGGCTTGCTGATCCATAACATTACCAGTTATTGTATGGGGTTATTCCATAGTTTCTTCTAAATCCTAGAGCACTGGAGCAGGAGGTCATCCAGACTAGATGGTGAGGTCCACTGATGAAATGCACTCCTCTCCTTCCTCATCTCCACAAAATTACGCCTCAGGAAACCAGCCAGTGCCTCCACCTGCCACCAACTAGACCTCACACTCCCCATTTTGTGCTTAAAATAGATTTCTCTGTATCAAAACATTGCAATTGCAAACTTTTTCTGCTGCTCCACAGTCTCTTTGAAAAGCCACAACCACAGCCAACATCACGTTCTGCAAGCTCTGACGGAGATAAGTTCCTGACACACAAGCAAGAACGAGAAAACGGATGCAAGGAATGCATCTAAAAAATATCTAAACACACATAGCTGAATCCTCTGGGTCTAAGACTCAGAATTCATCCTTGTGACAGCAATGCCTGCCACTGCTGTCCTCCCAGCAGCACCACCACAGTTGCACAGGGCAGAAGTCCATGCAAATTTCTACCATTTGTCTCTTACATTGCTGCTAGTTCTCAATCAAAGCCAATTCTATTCTTTAAGAAGTGCTCCTGATGGCATAAAATCACAGGGACCTTGATCTCTCAAATGACTCTGATCTTGAGCCACTCCAAATCTAAGATCTGGAAATCACGTACTTTAAATGCTGCTAAAAAGCCTGTGCAAGAGAAAATGTGAAACATATTTTTGCTGCCTCGTGTGCCCCAAAGAAAGATGCCTATTTTCCACACTAGTGACACGTTTTTTAAAGAATTTCTGGTCTGCTGTGAAGTCTCACCTGCACACAAAGATAGGGATGACTCAAAAGTGAGGCACATCCTTTGTCTTAGTGGGGTTTGTCCTTTAACAAATCAATATAAAACCAATGAAAACAAAAGCAACTACTCCTGCAAAATAGTGAGGTTATGACTTTCTGGTCCTTGCCAGTGCTGAGATTCTGGACTAATGACAAAAATAAAAGGCATAGAATTAAATTTGAGCGTAAAGAAAACCTAAGATTAGCTGCAGAACAGGTGTTTGTAAATCCCCACATCTAAAGAAATTAAATCCATGCTTAGATTCCCCTTCCCACTTCCCAAAGTGCTTTAAAGATAGCTCTGGATAAACTTCCCAGGGGTGACAGTCTGGAATTTCTCATAAGAACAGGGTGATAAAGCTGTTAATGATAAACTCATGCAGAAGTGTAGGAAATCAATATAAAATGGCAGTTTCATGGGCAACATTGAATATTACACAGCGGCGAGAGCCTGAATAGCACCTTATCCCCAGCACCAGGCACATCCCAAGGTTGAAGGAGGGTGTTGCTTTTCCTTGTACTTGGCAGGAATAGCCTGGGGTAAGGCAGGGAGCCTGGGCAGGCAGGGACTGGGAGCTTTCCTAGAACAGCCTGGGAAAAGCTGACAGCTCTCTCCTGTCAGCCCCACACAGCTCTGCAGCAGCTTGCGTGCTCACCGGGGATTTGTCCTCCTTACGTTCTGCCCACCGAGGAAAGCAGTTGGCAAATTTGGTAGTGTCATTTTTCAGTGGCTTTTGTGTCACTAGAATTGACAAGCCCCTTATCCTGCCTGGCAGCAACAACCACGAGGACTTCTTGAAGTGAGTCTGCAATATAGACCAGGCAAAGCTCCTCGTTTTCCTTTTAGCTGCAGTAACAGCTCTGAAAGTGCCACAACTTCATGTCTTCCCCATGCAAAGTTTTTGTTTAAACACTCCTGCAATTATGATTTGACTCATCTCTGCAAAATTAGGTTCTGAATATATTCATAAGTAGAATTATCACAAAAATTATATAAATTAATTTTCTTGATGCTTGTCAGTGTTTTTAGCCATGTCAGTGCAAAGCTTTTATCTTGTCTAAAAACAACTGGCAGGTTAAACCAAACCTAGACCCTTAAGACTACACAAATTACTGCTGCCAGTCAAGTAGCCAAAGCATCAAATCATTAAGGGCAAGCATTCTCTCTCAATCATTTAATACTTCAAGGCAAACAATTAACAGCCCTCATTTCCCTGCAAGTTTTCTCCCTGAAACTTTGCTGGAATTTGACCTAGTGCCATTGTTTCATTTTCAAAGAATCTTCTTTTCACTTCCTTTGCCAACAGAATTCCCACTCCCCTCAATGTCTTTTTATTGGTAATTTGTTTCAAAACAAGAGGGGAAAAAAAACAGGTCAAAGACACCTCTCACCTCATACTACTTTATTGTGTAAGTTCACAATAAATTGAAAATTATACTGTATGGTGAGAGTAGTGTATTATCTACATAGCATAGGGAAAATCCATGAATAGAAAAACTTACTCTGAAGAGAAGCAAGTGAAAAGAGTATCAAAAGCAGATCAAGTACAGCTCAAGAAATACAGTATTTTCAAACTTTTGAATAGAATTGGAGTGGCCATAAATATCTAGCTAATGAGGGCTTTAAATGGGATCTGTGCTCCTAACTCCTTCAAACCGCTAAAAAAAAAATCTCTGAACATCAATAGTGCCAAAATCTTCGAGAATTTTATACTTTCCCTGCTTATACAAATGGCAGAAATTCTTACAACCATCCATTCCCTTTGCTCATAAATATTTATCTAGTTGGAGCCAAGTGCATAAATGAACCTTCTATCCTGCTTATGGCTGTTCTCCCTTTAATCCTTAATCCCTTTGCACTATCTTTCTTGTCTCTAACCTGCAGAGGACTCTGACTGTTTGCATTTAATTCTTCTTACACATGCCCTGGAGCACAAATGGCTTGTCAGGTTAAAGATAAAGCAAACATGTACTGCCACCGGTAGAGTAACCAGCCTTTTTGATATCAGAACACCTGCAGCCAAGGCAGGCCGGGGAATGGAAGAATGAATAAATATGTGATTTGGCTGAGATCTCCCCACTCAGCAAATGCACAGACTTTTCTAGGACAAACCTCTTGTCCACTACTCACACTCACTAATTCTGAAGTTGGTCCCCTTGCTCATTTTAATCGAATGCAGCAACACCACAGATGGCACAGCCAGAGATAAGCCTGAGAGATTGTGTCTAAATTGCATCTTGAACAACTGCACGCAGAGCAGAGAAAGGAAAGGTATAAAATCTATAAGAGGTCAGCAATGAGAGGCTTGAAGCCATCAAGAGATGAGAAGGACCTGTACAGTGTTTCATCAGCACAGGCAGAAAGGTCAAGGCAGGAGGAGCACTTGGAAGAAACATTAGTATTTAGTCTTGGAGAGGGTCAATGGAACAAAAAGACAAGGGCTTGTCAGAGTCAAGAGCTTTGGTTCCTGAACAAGTCCTTTCCATTTTCCTACTGATCTACATTTCCAACCACAAAGCCTTTCAACTTTTTGGAAGCTCCACTCAAATTAGTCCTCAATTTTAAACCAAAGGCACAAAATGAAGCCCGAACAGTTTTCTTCACTAACAACCATGTCTCATTAGTGCTGAGGATTTGAAAGCTACTCACCTTCTTCCCTTCCTGCAAAGCCTTCCCTGCACTGTAAGCAATGGCCCTGCCAGAGCTGCTGCTGCAGGCAGCACTGGAACCCTGACAGGCCACTGCCCCTGGACACCTGTGGGAAGGTGCTGCCAAAGAAAAAAGCTGCCAAGGTCCTGCCCACACTCACTCCTGGGACTGAGACACCATGGAAATTTTTAATAGATGTTTCTTTCTGTTGTTATTTCCAATCAATTTGTTACTACTGTTCCTTCAAAACAGGAAAATTTCAGATTTTGGAAAATTTATGTAAGCGTGCAAGTGCATCATCTGGCACATAAGCCATCTCAGGACAAGGATAACATTACATAGACCACTGTGATGAGTCTGGTAAAACACAATGGTTCCATCCTGCTTCTAACCTGAAATGTCAGATTGATTAAAAATATATCAGATTTTGACAATTTGGAAAATATTTATCGTTATTCCTTTCAAAAATTCTTTTTTAAATCAAAGCGCACACACACACTCACCCCTGCAGCCACAGAGGAAAAACAACCAAAACAAGATCAAAAGGGGGGGAAGTGATGATCAAAAGAGTAAGTGAAACCCCTTTAACTGCAGGGACCCCTGGATGGCAGGGCTGTATTTGCAAACAACATCTCCAGTCACAGTCTAAGAGCTCTCAAACAGAGATTTGGAGTAAATGTGCGCTCTGGATTCTTTGACAGAATTAACATTGTTTGTCTCACCATCAGTAAAAACAGGCTTTTCCCTGTTAGCAAGATTTTTAGCTATGCCCACTATTGTTTATTTGAATGGAAGGCTAAAGGGCTAACAAGCTTTTTTCCGTCTGGTGTAAGAATTTCAAATACTGTGGAAAAAGTATCACTTTATGAACAAACCTTGTGAATCGACAAATACAAACCATATCCCCTAAAAAATAAACAGAACCCCAGAAAACCAAGCCTGATCTAAATATTTTCTTCCAACATTTCTCAAAAACTTCCAAACAAAGCACACAGCTGTCATTCAACATCTACTCATAAAAGTCTTTCTGAAGCTTTTATGAAAATGCATCCACATGCCTACAACCATTACTGTACATTTACCTCCCTTCTTGGAAACCTTAACCTTGAATAAATAAATACATGAAAATGTCTCCTTTTTGCAGAAATGCTTCCAGCTGTTTGAGCCATAACAGGAAGATTAAGCTGTGATGCACCTGCTAGCAGCTTGCAGGTAGGAACAGAGAGGTGATGCCCAGAACAGGTAAGGCAGAGGCTCCAGGGAGCTCTTCAGACTAGCAAATATGTGCTAGAGCAGAAGGGGGTAATGTTCTTCTGATTGCTTCAATAAACCCACTAAAAGCTGCCAGAGGTTACCCAGTACCTCTCTGTAGTCGCCAAACTTGAGAGAACACCTACCTACAAAACTGAGTTTTACCTGACTCTTTCTTGAATTTATGCTTTAGTTTGTCTGACTGCTGCTTCTGCCTTAAATGTGCAGATTCAGGACTAGAGAAATTAGGGTGAGAAATAGATCAGTAAAGTCACCATGAGCTGAGTCAATGGGTCAAGGCCTCTGCAATGGAGAAGTTTATCAGCACTGGGGGGCAAGAGCATCAAACCCTCCCTGCAGTGGCCCCAAGGGCCCGGTTTGGAGGGTTGGCAGCCAAGTGCCAGCTTGGCTAAGTCCTGCCTCATACCTGAGACTGATGGGCAGCATTAGAACCCCAGCAGCACCCACTGGAGTGCAGGAATTGATTGGTAGGCAGAAGCACCAGGTTTATTTACTGAGGCAGGACCTGCATAGAGAGATTCAAAAAGTTGGTAATTTGCAAAAGAAAAACCACCACAGAGCATTGGGACTTTGCAGAGGCCTTTTTTCTTCTTTAATGCAGTATCTGAAGTTACCTGTAACAAACCCAAAACAAAGGACTGCCCAAACCTTCTAATAAATCCCAACTTCACACAATTAAGCAGCTGCTAAGTCACTCTAACATTTTCTAACGGGGTAAATACAAAGCACTAACTTCTCTTGCCTTTATGCCTCAGACATTTGGCACAGGAGTTCCCAGAGTTTAAACCTCCTCTCACATAGCCATGGCCCAGATTTGGGGGGTTTCTTTACATTTTTTCCTCCGCACAGAAGTACTTTTAAAAAAAACCCACATCCAGCAACCCCACTGAGCATCCTTTCACTGACACCTTATTACAGGCTGGAACAATCAGAGGATGGCCCAGTTACAAACACACAGGACAAAGCATCTGCTGCTTTAGCTACTCCCCTGAACTGGTTATTAAACCTTCCAAAAGCTGAGAAGGCAAAGGTCCCAGGACACCGTCTGCCCACAGGAGCAGCCAGCCTTTATGTGTTTAAACACCATGCTTTGCACTTCATGCCTCCACCAGCTGCTTTCATTTAGATGCAGGTCACATCCACACAGACTAGAAAGCACCACAGACCCGTACAAATTGCTAACATGGGATTTCAGGTCCTTGAAACTCCTGCACTGCAGCCAATGAACAGTCTATAATTTCTCCATTAAATATTTAAACAATACTAACAATACTGCTATTAATAAATAGAATACCTTTCTTTTTAGTACAGGTTCCTAATGTCTAGGATAACTTGGCTATAGATTTTTTTTAATACTTATTTTAAACAGACTGAAAAATCTATAAAGTGGCCATAGAATAATAAAGTTCAGCCTTCTGAGGAGACATGAATTTCCTTGTCAATCCACCAGTCTTATTTCATAGTTGCTTACAACATTCCAGGAGTGGGGGAAGGAAATTTGGGGAAGAGCATCAGTTGAAACTGGTTTCCAATAGCAGATCAGAGAGCACACAAGGCAGCAGCAGAGAAACATATGTTTGAACCCAAGCCAAAAATCTGGCTTCCTTAAGAAGTGTAGGATGACAAGCCTCTTGTAGCAGTAATAGTAGGCTGAAAAGTGGGGGTGGAAAAATTCCCTCTCTTCATGCAGAAGGCAAATTCTGTAACATCTACCTAACAGTACTTAATTTAGAACAGCTGAGGTTTGGAGAAAGCCTCCAAAATGACCCATTAAAGACAGTCAAAAGCTTCACACTTTATGCTTCGATATTGCAATATCTTCACTCACCACTGCTTTATAAGATATTTGGGGAAATGGTAAATAATACATTGGTATCAAAAACCTAAAGCACTTGGCAGAACAGACACCCTACATTACTTTGTTGAGAGCTGATAAATGTCTGTCCCTTTGCTATTCTACATTAACATTTCCATGGTGTTAGACACATGGAAATTGATGGTGATCAAAAGTTAATTACAGTGTTTATGTCAAAAATCAAAAGAGCAGAATGGTGACTTTTAGTTTGGGTGTTCCCTTCACCACGCTCACCTACTTCCAGCAAAAGAGACTCCCAGGGAATGGCATTTGCTCTTACCAGCAGGACTGATGGTCTGCTCTGTTCTATCCACGGTTCACAGGAGACTAACAGAACCAGCCTAGAGCTGAAAAATATTTTTATGATAGTCCTTCTGCTGTCACCAAGAGAAACTCTGTGTGCACCCCAGTACCGGAAAACTGCACGGTCAGGAAGATAATAAAAATAATATTCCAGAAAAAAAGGGGGGAAAAAGAAGGAAAAAAAAACCCCACAGAGACCCAAGTTCCAATGTTTCAGATGGCAGCAACTGCAATTCCCCAGAGGGCCAACACAAACTTTGGCTGAGCTCATGTCCAACATCTGTAGACTTGGTAAAAGCTACTGCTTTGCTTTTCTTTTTCTGCTGCATGCCCTCCTTCACCTTGAAATAGGCTGTGCTGATTATCAGTTTCATGCCCTTTGATGAAAAGATACTCCAGCAACTAGCTTGCATAGCTGCTTGTACAGCAGCAAATACCATATTTGTGGAGTACAAGAGAGCAGAAAGACATCTGCTTGCTTGACTCCAGTAGGTACAAGTGGCTCATTCTTCAGGACACGCTTGTGCTTTCTCTGCCTGAGCGTTCACTGCCTGAGCTGCCTTGTCTCGGATGGCTGAATCCAATCCCTTTCCTTTTTGCATATCAAAGAGCTGATTTTAGCAGGATTGCAGGCAATGCTCAGAGGCTGCTGTCCAAGGCTTGTGAGATGCTCCTTTGCACCTGCACGCAGCTTACAAACTGTTTGCTACCACAACTGAACGCAGGGAGTTTCTATGTTCCACTGCTTTTAGCTGCTTACCAGCTTTTGTACATCCACACAATTTTCTGAAGGGACTTCAGAGCAAAAATAGTCACAGCTCTTTCAAGAAAAAAAACCAGTGGATTACAGCCACCTCTCCAGTCCTGAATCCAGTTGCAGCTGTCATGATTTTTCATGGATTAGCATCCTTAAAAACAAAATAAAACAAAAAAACAACAAAAAAACCCCAAACAAACAAACAAACAACAAAAAAAAAACCAAACCAAAAAACAAAAAAAAGAAACCTCACTGAAATACTAGAGGAAGCAGCTACTCAGGTGGGAGGCAGTGTCCTGAAGACACACTGCTCCTCTGAGCAAGGGAAGGAGCCTCAGAAGCTGCTGGAGTTTGCTTCCCTGCCTTGTACCACTCCTGTTTCATCAGCCTGACCCATCTCAAATCCAGAAATATGCTCTCTAAAATGTGAACAAGTTCTCAGCTCACTGTTACCTGGAAGCTGCTGCTTTGTGTTCCTTGAAGAACAAGCAGCACTGATCCCTATCTGCAGTTCAAGATGCCCCAAAAGCAGACAAATTCTCTGGAGAGAAAGGTTCTGTTTTCATGTTAGCACTCATGGAAATAAACAAGCAAAATGGAGAGAAAATCAGAATTTTTACTTTTTTCTAGAGTAAAGCTTTCCATAAAGTGGCAGCAGTTCTGGGTTTGCAGGCTGTTGGAAAAAAAAAAAAAGGAAAAAGAAAAGCAAGCCAGCCTTAACCTGTTTCTTCATGGCCTCAGTGAAAACACACATGCAAAATGAAATGAGAACTAAGCTTGCCAGTGGTATTTCTCCATCCAAAAGATGACCATGTCAAAGCCTGAAAATTAAGTCTCCATAAAGGAGCAGTTTCTAAAACTGCCAATTCCCACTACTTCAAATGACAGCAGCTTTGACAAAGAAAACACTATTCTGCTTTAGTAGGCAGAGTTACTGCCAAAAATTAAGAGAAATCTTTTTTCTTAAATTAAAACTGTTTCAGTTCCTCGCTGTTTGTCTGGAAGTGGAAGGGAAAGCAAATACAAGACAGGCAAGGAATAAGAGCACTATTTTTTACTGGGAGGGTTTTTTCCTTGTTTTTTTCCCCTGACGTAAAGGCAATACCAATACCTTTAGTTACAAAATATACATGAACTGATTCTTAGAGGGTCCCCTTCCCCAAGAGCAGTGCAAGGAAAGCTAATTTACTCCTCATTTTTTTGGGTGTGTTTTCCTTTTTAAACAGAGTACCATTTCATCTGAATTTCAGCTTGCACAGCTAATGTGCATGCTCAACTGCTGAATAATCCATGGATTTAAGTGTCCCTAAATACACAGTGAAAAGATGGATTACCCATTAGGATAAAATAATATACACAAGCCTCTAAATACACATGTACACTGTAATACACATTTTAAATAGTCTCTGTGTGTGAATTTAAATGATAATATGCATGGTAAAAAGTTTCAAAAGACATCTTTACAAAAAAGCCATTACCACTGTGTAAATAATACATCATTTAAAATAAATTTGCTGTACTCCCATGAAAGATTCTTTTTTGGTCAACGTAAAAAGAGGAAATGAACACATACATAAAATACAAATACCACTGTGGGATCAGTTTCAATCTGTAGCAGAGCACCCATATGAGGGCAGGGGGTTATTCAGCTCCTAACTCAGCATATTTCATGTTCCTTTACTTTTGCCAAGAAATCTTAAATAAATAAATAAATAGGGCCTTATTGATTAATGAAGTAATGATTGACAGTCTTGGCAAAGTGTGGCTCCTTGCCAGTGGACATCCAAAGAATTTTCATATATATCCACTGCTCTACAGCACACACAAACTTTGTTTTTTTGATCAGCTCTCATGGACCCTCAATAATTATTCACAAATTCTAGACCAAAAGGCTAAAATGTTCCTTCCAGACATGCATGGAAGACACAACATCCCCACTGCTGCCTGGAAAGAACAAAACTCAGCACTTTGGAGGAGGGAAGCTCTGATCAGGAAGGTTTGGGAAGGTGCAATGGTTGAGAGACCAGTTTCAGGAGGATGAAAGAGCTATGCAAAACAGGAAAGTCTTATTGATCAGGTTTTACAACTTTTTAAATTCCAATTTTCAATCAAGTCTGTTTAGAGCACACAGTTTTGGCAAGTCTAAGTCTGGTATATCATACTGGAATTTGCTACTAAAACTTAGATTGCTGAGCATCAAGTAAGCAACAAGGTACTTCACAGTGACACTGCCATGTACACACCAAACACACACAGATCCCAAAGAGTTTGCACCACTAAATTCACCAGTATACCTAAAGCCATATAACTAATCCACAGAAACGTCCCAAAGGCACCTGATTTCCTTCTCAGGAATATTGATAGGCCTCACCTGTATGAACTGTCCTGGAAACACCAGATCTGTATCATTTCCTATCACATTTCATTGCTGAACAGCAAACACACTCTCTACTCACCCAAGCACATTTGGGGTTGAAGACAAACCTTCGCATGCTGATTCCTATACACATATCAAGCACTATGATTTGCCATCAAATAAAATACGACAAAATCATAGCTCAGCACTAAAAACATGCAGAAAAAGGGAAATCCACTCTCTTTCACTATGCAACAAGTGGCTGAAATAATTTCAGTCACAAGGGGTGACAGACATACGAGCACAGTGACAGATAAGCAGCTCTCCTGCCACTGAAATGGGAGCACAGTCCCTTCTGTTGTTTGGTATCATGACATGCACCCAGCTCTTTTCTCCTCACCTGGCCATCTCCCACACAGCCCACATCCGCTCTTCTTCCAAATAGGCAAGAAAACAAATCAGGTTTCCCTTTCAGAGATAGGAGAGAGACGAAAACAGGGCCCTGGAGGAAGGAAATAGATGGAGCTGTTCCAACATGACCCTGCCCAGCCCAGCTCTGGCATCAGAGGAACTTCTGTAGGGTTCAAAGTTTCAGGACTGATCGCAGGATCCTGACACAACCCCAACCAGAAGTGGCATGTGCTTTTCCAAGTCAAGATGTCACTTGCCAGGAGACATGCCTGTGGCCAGCTGTTGCTGCTGAAAGCTTAAGCCTGCAACTGTTTTGCTGCATTTTCCCGACTGCTCTTAAGTTAGTTTTTATTCCACCTTTCCAAAAGCAGTTTAAGGGAGAATAAAACCAATGCAAGCAAAGAAGAGCTTGTATACCTTCTTCAAAGGGAAGCAAGAGAGTGACAAACCCTTCATTCTACGCAATCCCTGTCTCAATCTGCACTATAAATTCTCTAGGATACCTGCCAAATCTCACCTACAGCTGTGCCCTGCACCTTCCCCTTGCTCTCAGTGCCTGCAGGTCCCACTCCCTCTGTCGCTCAACCAGAAACTGATCACATTTCCCGTTGGCTGAGGGTGGAATTAGGGGAATCCCACTCAACCCAGGATCAGCATTATTTACCTAGTGCTCCCCAAAGGGCTGCAGAACCTAAGCTTGGTGGTCAAACAGCAGGAAAGACTGTATTTCCATTGGTAACCAAGGATGCCCTCCCTGCTGAACAGGTGAGACAGATTCATGTAAAACACATACTAATTTAACTTGGCCTAATAGTTAACAGTGAATTATTTTTTTTCAGTAGCCCTAGCTTGAGTGCTCAGCCAGAGGAAGCCTTGTGTTCTCAAAAGGCAAGGAGGTTAAAAAGCAAAAAAACCAACAAAAAACACACCCAAAGACCCAGAAAATTTGGAGTGTGGCAATAGGAAAAACTGATGCTCAGTGTCTGCTCTGCAAATTATTTTCCACTTGACATTTCCCCCCGCCCCTCCCTGAAGACTCCCATCCAGTCTGTGCTATTTGGGTTACAGGAGAAGCCAGGAGCCCCGTTCAGGGACCTGCTCCTCGCCATGCTCTCTGCCACACGGCCGGGATGACGCAGCCGTCTGGGCTTCTGCAAGCAGCCCAACATGGGACAGAGCCAAGCAGCTCAGAAAACTACTTTATTCATAAAAAGCACGTATTTACATCCCTAAGCAAACTCTCTACAAGAATCCATTTGCCCACACAGCGCTGCTGAGAGGCACGAAAGAAAGCGATTTTAAGGGCTCTTTAAACTGGAATGTAGACGTATCAAAGGTGAGCTCAGGCTTTAGATTCAATAAGCTATTGCTCCACTCTTCCCTCTTGACAGTTTGGCCTGAAACAATCCCAGGCAATTCCTCTAAGCTGAGCACGATTACTTTATGACATCTTGCTTCAAACTGATTAAGGCTGAGGAAACTCAGAGCTTCACTTCGGGCTCCTTCCAGAGGAGAACTTGCCAAGTTCTTTATTTGGGGGGGTGGTGGTGGGGGTGAGCATCTCCATCATCTCTGGTGTTTCTGCAGGTGAGCTGGGAACAAACTGCTTTGCCAGCCCCAGCAGAAAGGTTAAAACTGCTGAAAGCAGACAGCACGAGGCCTCTGCCACACACGAGGCAAACTCCGTAGTTACTACTGCAACTGGCAAGGGAAAAGTGAAACCTCTCTGAGGAGTGAAAGGGCAAATGCAGAACAAGCAATTACAAGAGAGATTAGAAAGTAAAAGCTGAAACAGATGCCTTAAACCTTCACCTACATTAGGTCATGATCGTCAGCAGTATTTTTTTTTCCACTTAAAACCAAGCTAACTTTGTTTATAAACAAAACTCTCATATACATCATTCCTATCCTAGACACTAACTCACGTGTTTCTAATACTGTGACACCTCAAAAACAAAAGCTGATTTTTCTGGTAAAGCAACATCCCCTACGAAATTCACATTTTAATCAGGTTTTATTTTCTTTCTGAGCCTTCTCTTGGGGGGCAGCTGCTGTTTCTTCTTAGGAAGATGATCTGAAAAATCTATATTCCCTACCTTCTGCCTTCTATTAATGTCTTTGCAGGCAGAGCAGAAGAATAGAGTTATCTCAGTGTCATCTTCGGGATGTCACAGGGCCATTCCTCAATTCAGTTTGGTCACCAGTTTGCATTAAGAGATGACACCAAGCTGCAGTATTTCAGCCAAAATATGATTCCTGCTGCAACTCTAGAAGCACACATTGCAATGGTGAAATTACTAGTAAAATGAATAAATGAGGGGGAGTTGTCCACTGTCACACGTTTCTACAAGCAGCATTACTTTAAAATTTTTTAAAATAATACTTTAGGTATTATACACTTTTGTTATGCAAAACTTTAACAGTTTCTGCAGCCAAAACTGGTGAGTTGATAAAAGTAATAAATGATGAGCAGGATGAAACCTTAGCCTACAAGACAAAAATTATTCCTATTTGCCATGAGGACAGGAACTTGCCATCTTTCCAACAATTTTGACTTCTGTTCAGCATTGGAAAAAAAACCTCACTCAGGTTCTACTGTTGGTCTTAGGCACCAAGAATTAATTGCTGGGTTTGCTTTCTTACAGTAGCCATTTGTATGAATTCTTCCCTCTTTTGAGATGGAAAGCACATAAGAAACTCACTTGATTCAGAGCTTGTCGTGTGCTGCTTTCCTTTTATCTCTGGAGTAACGTATTGTTTTTTTAAGCAAAGCAAACAGAGAGGATTTAGTAGAATACAATTTCTTTTGTTTTATTGCTCCATTAATTTTATTTATGTTCAAATATGCTGCTTTTATCAATTTGGCATGAGGGAGAGAGATGCATCAGGAGGAAAGAACATGATTGTACTTCAGAATGAGGCATTGGGAAGAACAGGAGCAGGAGACGCCTGAACCACCTCGGATGATCAGTCATATTAATGCAGCACAGCTTTGATAGGTAGCAATTACAGGGTAATAGATAGCCCAAGCATTATTCAGAAATCCACTGCAACCATATGTTTAGACCCCTGCCTTTACATCCCTTCCTGCAGATATACAAGCAAGCTATCATTACTTAGGAAGGAAAAAAACCCAACAAAACAAAAACAGCCCAAACCTTCCTAGCAGCATATTTTGGGTTTTCTAGTCTGTGTCTCTTGAAAGTCTGCCACTGCAGAAAGTAACCTGTTTCTCCCAGTTATTTCTTTATGCTGTTAATTTCTGATCACTCAACTGTGCCCCAGTCAGCAAAGCAATAAATACTCTTAAGAAACTGTAACAATAACACCTCGACAAAACCTAATTGAAGACCAACTAAAAAAAAATTCCAGAATGAAACAGATGCTCTCACTAACTGAGCCCACAACACAGAACCCTTCTGGGTCAACATCCTGCCACAGAGGTTTTTTCTTACCTGTTACAAAGGACAAGCTGCTTTTTTAGAGCAGCATCCTTTACAGCTGAATGAATTGGATAGAAAAAGCAAAGCACTTGGCTGCAAGAAATGAATGATGATGGAGACCCTGCAAAAGGCCTTTCCTAATGACAAGATATTACTCCACAGGTTAATGAAAACCAAATACCAATTTAACATGCTAACCTTTGAGCAAATTGAGTTCAACTAATCAAGAGCCCTCCAAAAGGGTATTTTGAGCTAAGAGAAAAGACTGGAAAAATCATTTACATAAGACGGCTGGTAATGGTGCATTTAATGGCATTGGTGATAGGGAATTATAGTAAGGAAATGAACACATCATGTACGACCTATTCCCTAAAGCATTTAATAGGATGTCCCCAAAGAGCCAAATTCTGCCCATTGGTAGTGAAGCACAATTCCTGTTAACAAGGAAAGCAATAACAGACTCTTGTACAGAACAACCCCTTCCCAGAATTTTAGACAGAAATAATATCTACCGTCAAACCCAGACTGGATAAAGGGCTCTCTCCATCAATTTTGGTAACTAAAGGACAGTCCACCTCTGAACTGCAACTCCTCCAGTAGAGAAGAGTATTTATTACCCAGGATCTCCCATTTCTTTATGGGCCCTTTTTGTTAGAAGGATGTGACACCAATCTCCGAGTGCCCATGGCTGAAGACTACTGGATAAATAAATCCTCACCATTCTTTTTGAAAGGTTACCCTGACAAACACACTTGAGAAATACCCTGAGTTTGTGCAGGCACACACACAAGGTATGTACCTGCCTCTACTTTGTCCTAAATACACTCTGAAGCTATTTTTGATGGCCATTTAGCATGGCTCAAATACAAGAAAACAAACCTCCCTGATTCCTCTCTAAAACTGAAGGCAGTGCAATTCTTCGGCTCAAGCACAAAAAACCAAGCGTTCTTCATCACTCTCTAGATTTAAAGGCAGTGCAATTGCTGTTTCCCTCCTGCCCCCACTAAGTCCCATAACCCCAAAAACCAGATCTGAAAGTCTGCTTTGCATACCACCTCCACATACTCTGAAAATTACTGGAAACAATGCAGCAGTCCCCAGCTAAGCACCACACCTGTGATTTATCACTTACCACTCACACCGTGGCAACTGCAAGCTACATATTCTTGTTTGTCAAACAAAACAGCATCAAATTACATGGCTGGGAACATGTCCAGCATCTCATAACAATTCCAGGTCTTGATAGATCCAAGATGTTACATTACAATAAAATCGGGACACATCTTCAGGAAATATACTTTAGAAGAGTATTAAGATCTGCAATATATTATTTTTTATAATATCAGATAATGCAGCCCTTTTTGGGGGGGACAGAGGAGCAGGCATTTATTCCCTGAAGATTTCTAACACAGCAGGGAATAGCTGGCAACTAACAAATGCTTGCTTTGGCAAAGCACATAACGCTGCTGGTTTGTACATTTGCTAATATTTTCAAACCTCTTAGAAATGACCTAACCCAGCAGGCACCCCTGGCCTTACTGCACAGTGCTGTTTTCTTCAAGCACTCCCAGTCTGGCCAGACAACTGCCCAGGGGAAAGACAAAGAGATTGTCACCTAGATGAACATTAAGTCACCAGATTACAGGAAATAATTTGTACAAATATAAGGGAAGAAGCTCTAATTGAGCACATTTAGTAAGACAATGTGAGGCCTTTACCCAGGAAAGCATCAGTGAACAATGGGCTCTAAACCTACAACAAAAGCACTGTAGATACTTCTCCCAGCAGGAATGGTGACCACGCTCCTGGGACACTCCCAGCTCACTACATTTTAAGCCTTTAATAAATCGGACTTTTTTTTTTTTAAATTTAAAAGATGTCATCTGCTGACTTTCACTTTGGAGAAGTCCTGAACTATTGTAACAGCCATCTAATGGATGCACTTCAGAGCTTTCTTGAATTAAAGACATCCAGAGAAGTCATCAAAAAGACACTAGTCACAGGTACATTAAACGACTTAAATCACCTACTGGCATTTCAAGGTATCATGCTGTAAGTTTATGAGTCAGATACCCTCCCCCCTTTCAGTTCAGCTAAAGTTTAAGTAGTGTGATTCTTGCTGGCTGCACTGAAGGACTAAGTTAAGACTTTTGGCTAACAGCTGCCCTTCAATCTTTTCATTCTTCTCTTCATTACTCACTCCTGTCTCACTGTCTGAACAATGAGAATCACAGTACAAATCTAAAGTTTTCCAGTACTGGGAACCCTCACATTAATTTGAA
Source organism: Lichenostomus cassidix (assembly GCF_008360975.1). Taxonomy (NCBI): domain Eukaryota; kingdom Metazoa; phylum Chordata; class Aves; order Passeriformes; family Meliphagidae; genus Lichenostomus; species Lichenostomus cassidix. The sequence continues at coordinate 6,186,820 of NC_139496.1, read as the reverse complement.
AAAATATCCCATGGAAATGTGTGTACAGTTAATAAAAGACCCAAACCTTTTGTGGAACTATACCTTGCAGTTGAGGGATTCCATAATTAGAACATAATTACTGAGCCATATAATGTGTCAAATTATGGAGAATGACTATTTGTAAAGCTACAGATAAAGAGAAGAATGAATAAATCTGGAGGCAGAGATAAAACCAATTAAACTGAAGTCCTTCTTTCCCTTCAGCATTCCTCTAACACTTTGGAGACCATCTCTGTACCCAGTACTAGTTTACATGCACAATTGCTGTGATAAAACTTTTACACTATATACACAGCATAAATCCCAGTAGTAAATAATTCAGCACAAGAAACGGCTGCAAAGAGGGACAGCTGGTGCTGACAACACTATCAGCATCTTTGCTACTACATGACACACAGTCAGTTATGAGTGGAGTAAGATTATGGAGAAGACAACACAAATTTCAGGTTAAGACTGGAGTTGTTAAAGGATTTCACTTTTTAGTTGAATAAGAGCCAGCATCCTTTAAAGCAGTGCTCAAAATGAAACTACCTGTCTTCAAAATACACTGAGATGGTCTTTGCATAGAAATTCAAAGCATGCAAACAGCACATCAAAAACATGCAAAGAAAGACAACACTCATCTTTGTTTGGTGTAAATGCTAAAACTCAGTTATTGCAGAGAATAAAATTTGACTTCGGAATTCAGTCAAACCTATTCTACAATATATGGAAGAGTACAAGAGAGGATAGGAGCCCACAGAGGCACCACCCTGGTGTCCTGCAGAGTGGGCAGCACCACACACACCTCCTGCATCAGCTCAACAGCAGCTTCTCCTAAAAGCAGCTGCCTGTCCTGAAGGTCACAGGCCTTAGCAGAGTTAGGACATCAAGGGAAGCTCAGCAGAAACATTCAGGTATGATAAGAACAAAAGATTTAGAAACAGACCCAGCGGAAGCACTTATTTCACATTAAAAGCCACACACACAGTTTAAGTCATCACCTGTTAGTTATACTGCTTTTCCAATTTGCAAATTTCACCCCATAAGACAGCTTTCCCTCCTGCACACGTAGAATTAGAATTTCTTTATTGGACTCCATTGCAAGTGCACCTCTATTTTTAACTAGTCCCCCCAAAGCTCATTCAGTCACCAAAAGCAAATGTCACTTTTGCCACTTGATCATACACCAGGCAATGCTTTTCCTCACCCAGGAGAACAAAATCACCAATAGTTCTGTCAACTACTAACAAAATCAGACCTCAGGCCACCTGCTTTTTTCTGCTCCTTCAACACAACAGCACTATTCTTGCCTTGATACAGCTTCAGCAAGGCACAATCCTTTCAGAAACTGAAGGGGGGTGACCTGTAAGAACATTATAATTCCGTACAGCATAGATAAAAATCAAGAAAGGAATTACAGAAAGTACACTAAGAACAAAACTAGTGATAAATTAGGGATCCACCATCTAAATTAGTACCAATAATTACATTCTCTTTCAAAGAAACTGAGGGGTAAGAAACACTAATGTCATTTTTTCCTGTACAATAATATAATATTGACTTTTTTTTAACCAAAAGAAAGCAAACTGTCTGATCAAATCAGAAGATGAATTATGGCCACTTTAGAGGCTCTGAATATAACACCAGGCCACACTGCTCACATTGTGGCAAATTTAAATAAAGATAAATCCAGTCAATGTAATCTTTTAACTGAGCTGTGGGATTGGGAATCGATGGAAAAGGCTCCTACTCTCAGCACCTGACCCAGAGGCCTAATAGCAATATTTATCTAGCTTAAAGGAATTCCAAACGAAACAGAAATATTGTGTAAAACATATGTATGCAAAACATAAAGTTTTATTAATATCACTGCTTTGAAAAATAGTAATTCATCAGTATTTACTAGTCAGAGATTATACTGACATTTCAATTTGACAAAACCTACAGCACTCTCCCAAAATCCAAATCTGCATTATCAAAACGTTGATCTAACAGTGATACAAAGTTTCAAAGGCGCATTTAAAGTGAGTAAACAAGAACTCACTTGTGCAATAAATGTCCAAACTAGCCAGAAGAAAACAAAAACAAAAGGAAACCACTGAAAGCAAAGAGCTCCACCCTTAAATCACTATCACAGGAATGAAAATCTCCTGGTGTAGTATCCATTAGTCACAGCAGCACTGGGGGCTGACTCACAGCCCCTCCTCGGAGGCAGCAGCTGTAGGGCAAATCCCTGTGGAAAAGGCTCAGGAGCAGCTCTGGCCTTCCTTACAGACCCCACACACCACCGGGGTCACTGCCAGAACCCCACAGCTGGACAAGGTGCACTAAACCTTCACTGCTGTGGGAAACAATAGACCATTTTTAGAAGCGTTGAATCTAAAAGCTTTTTTCTTTCATCTCCTGCTAAAGAGGTATTTCAGTGTTTGCTCTGCTGACCACTGTCATCTTCCCACACTTGAAACCACCAGCAATGATTCTTGTTTTCAAAGAAGAACTGCTTCTCCAATACCTACAAACAGCATGGGACATATTAGAAAACGCTGAATAGTTTCCAGTTACTTCTAAAGGACCTCTGAAAACTCATGTATCCAGGGCCATAAAAATGCACTTCTCATCATTCTGGTTAGAATATCATCAAAACATCATTTGCCTTTTTACAAGCGCAATTAGCCCCCAGATCCCTCTCATGTCTCTAGCTTTTTCTGGCTGCTATCAGAAATCATTATATTGAAACCTGACACAGTTCAGAAGGAAACCAGAATGGCTGAATGTTAATATTTATTAATATTGAATAAAGACATCAGTACCTCAGCAGTACATAGTTATTTCAGGTTTTCTGTTATTCTTATGCAGAAAGCAAGTCTGCACTATACAAAAAGTGTACATACAATCCATTACATTGCTGCTGAAATCCACATGACATTTAGATATTTTAATTAATGTGAGAAAAGCAGTGTTACAAGCTAAAACAGTTAAATGTCTATTACACAACTTGTGCCATAATATAGTATCAAATTCAATAGCACTGAGCACACCCATCCAAGCTTGATTTATTGCAGCTAATTGCTAATTAGGGTTATTTTTGAAGCACTGCTGTTTGCATTGCACCAGATTTGCACTTGGGGAGGAAACAGGATTTACAAGGTCAGAATGAAGTTTAAACATTTGTATACAGACTGCTTCCCTCTCCTCAGTATTGCTAAAAGGTCTCAGCAATCTGAAGACAACAGTATTTACACATGTGATGTTATTAAAACCGGGCACTCCCAACTTCATATAAAGCAGTTATTAACATGCAAAAATTCAAACTAGGATTGCAATGGTTGCCCAGACAACTTTCTAATTAAATAATGGCAGCAATATCACTATGCTTCCATGTACTACATTAAAAATTGAACAGTGCTTCACTTATAATGCATTGGCCATTTGCATAATCTAAAGACCCTGGCTGCCAGTATCAGCTCTGGACCTTCACACCATTAACCATGAACACGCACATCCCACACCCCCTCCACGGCCAGCAATTCAAAAGATAAACACAGCAGTAATTCATGGGGGCTCCTACTTCACACTCCTGCCTGTTCAGGCCCATTGCTAGTAGCAGGATGATCTGTAAGATCAAAACTTGTCTGTTTCTTTTAAAAACCAAACCGCTCTGTAGACTTTCCTGGTCCCCAGTTTGAGCACCAATCTTATTCCCCTAGCAGATTTCTGACTGCTGTTTTAGGCACCACGGGAGCATGTCTGCAACCAAAATACCATCATAGTAACTACAGCCCAAGCACCAAGCCTGCTGTGCTGGATGGATTCCCCAGTGCTCCTGCAATGTCTCTGCCAATACTCAACACAGCCACATTCATCTGTACTGCAGGTGAGCTGCGCTCGGGCACAGAGCGAAGTGAAGACAACTAATCCGCCTCTCAAAACTCAACTACACCTGTCAGTAACTATAAAAGTAGACTGGCAGAGTGCTACAAAATTTAATCCCTTGAAAAATAAAGCTTCAGTTCAGTTATACTGGATACAGGACACTAAGGTGCAGGCTGTACAGAATTAACTGACTACATGAAAGTATGCAGGCTGAGTGACCTCTAATCAGGAAAACATGACGTGCCTAGACTTACCAAAGGTTCCTCTTGAATTATTACCTCAGTTCAGATTTATTTTTATGATTTGCTATAACTCTTTCTAAATCTTCTCTAATCATTAGCTGTATCAGCAGTATGAGAGCCCTATGAAAAATAGCGCAGTGTTATTTTTGGTTTCAAGAGACCAATTGCATTTCCAAATATACTGCTAGCATAATCCAGCCAGGCTGTGGTTTCATAAATCCAGAGAGTTTTCCTGGCATATTATCCCAGAGCCAAAGACAGCTAGTAGAAAACCCCAAGGGAATAGGGATTCACAGCCTTGACTTCATGAACTGTAGCACAGGGTCAGGCTTAAATGTTAGAAGAAGAAACAAAAAATGTGGTTCTTTCTATGCCTGCCCAAGGAGATGGTTCAGAGAATGTGTTTTCGGCAGGAATGAAGAACTTGACTCTGTCCCATGTCCCTGGAAATACATTCCTATTTTGGCAGCAAGCAGGAGCCTGAATGAAGGGGCTCCCAAAGTAGAGTGCTGTGGAGACAGGATAAGGACACTTTTCCAGCCCCAAAGCACATACATAAACTACAGCATCAGATCTTTCCTTAGTGTGGGTACATCGTTCCCAATTGTGTCTTAATGGAAAATATACTTGCATCAGTAGACAGCTGCTTACAGACCAGCTGCTCCTTCCTGTCCTCCACTTTGTTTTTAAAGGAAAGCCGCACTTGTCCTTCCTATCGTCCCCTGCCAGACTTCTGCAAGCACAAAGGGACTGCAGCACATGCCAAGGGTCAGACCTCTTCAGCACCAGCAGACAGGAAGGGGCTGGGATGCCACAGGAGTTGGTGTTTTCCTCTGCATTACACCACACACCATATAGATACGTTGCTGTTTTGAATAATTCTTTGCAGTCAACAGATGCTCTTAGAACTCTGCAATATAGCAAATTTGGCCTTCACACTGCTCACAAGATGTTTTGCAGCAGTTATGTTGCTCAGGATCTCAAGGCACAGAGATCCCCAAGCAACTCTGCAATAGGCCAAGCCCCACACTTGGTCTCCACCATAATCACGCTGCTCTGAGATGCCTTTGGACATGCTGTGGTCAGTGGGACCCCAGTCCTCCCCTTGAAATGCAGAGGATGGTTTCAATCCACTCACAACATGGAGAAAACTAACTCAGTGGATTACCCTGAGGACTTACAAGGAAGTGGGATAGGTAGAGAAATATATTGTAAAAGAGAGGTATTCTCTCAACTTGAGGAAAAAAAGCCAGCCTTCTTTGGAACTTTGAAGGAGATCTTAAACCTCATTCACTTTTGCTTACTCCACCCTGCTGCATAAGTTCATGCAGCATCCAGCAGCATGGATCTTTTTTAAATCTTGTGGGCTTTGCTACAACATAAATGTTCAGACTCAGAGCAATTACTTCTGACTGCACTAATGAGACAAGCATGCTGTTTCTGTACTATATATATAGATTATACACAAATTCCATTTAACAACTATCTTGGCTGTGATGTAAACCCATCCCTACTTAATTTATGTTTGCAAACATTTGGACTGAAAATTAAAATTAATAGAAAGCTAAAATAAATAAAAAAGAGCTCCTGCTGCTCTGCGTGAACATTCAAGAAAGCAAAGTGCAGAAACACTTCTCCCCCAAGCAGAGAGTTTACAGATTCCTGATTACTGAACAGCCCTGTCAGACACCACTGACTGACTTGGTGTGGGGGGTGACAGAAGGGATGCACAGAAGAGAGGAATTTTCTCCTTTCATCAGACAGTCGTCCCCTCTCCGTACAGAGTAGGGACTAATGCACGTAAATCCCTGGTTCATCAAGAAGTGAATAGACCTTTTGTCGCAGTCTATTACAGTTATAAAGATTCTGGCCACGCTTCTCTTACCACCACCATCCCCTCCACCAAAATGAAAGGTAGAGCTTAAAAAACACAGAAACAGATCAGGATTCAAAACACGCCAGAACAGCCCGGCTGCACCAAGAAGAAGAGAAAAAGCCTGCCAGCCCCCCTTTCAGGGCCTTACGACACCACTTTTGAGAAGTTTTGCTCAGGCAGCTGACATCCAGTTTTCGTCTTCTACTGCAGATGTGCGGCTTTCCTGCACAATAGGCGCCTGCAGCCCTGGCGTTCTTCCAGGTCCCACTGTGTGACAGTAACAAAAGGCGAAGCTGGAAGCCCTCAGCTACAGCACAGCTCTAAATGATTTAGTGACCACGGCACCCAGACCTTGGCAGCAGCTGCTGCTTTAAAGGGACATTACCCAAAGAGTCAGTAAACCACAGAGGCAGGCGGTTTTTCACACTAGATTTGAAAAGTTCTGTTCAAAACTGAAATGGTCCTGCCACATTGCTTAAAAAAATACAAGGCAAAGAGCAGGGAGATGGGAGAGGACAGGCAGGGATTGTCATTGGAAATTGTTCATGCAATACCAAAAAACTTAAAGACCATCCCTTATACTACCCTCTCCTTAAGGACTTCAAGGCACTCTGCAACCATTAGAGATGGCAATCTTCTACCTCCATGGCCGTGTACTATTTTTCTTTAGAGTTAGAAAAATAAATCTGAGAGATTAAATCGGCCACTAGTGACCAGGACAACTTACACTGAGGATGACACTACATGGACACCTTTTCTCCTAAGACTGCGGAGAAAACGACCTCTTGGCATTCAACATCACATCAACACATCACATTAGGAATTTCTGTTTTCTCTGGTGCACAGCAGTACACCACTATGATGCCACTGAAGGGTTTTGGCAAAGAATCTTCCACCGAATGCAATCTCTAGCTTGTGAAGAGGAGATATTTATGAACAACAGCATACTCGGCACTGAACATCAATACACACCTCAACACATAGTGCTCTTGCAGAACCATGTCGTCAGTCCCCTGCCAAACTCCACAGCTGTTTTTGAGTGCCTGTTCCAGAAGGATATGGGCTAGAAAAGCTGGGTTGGCTTTTTACAGAGTACAAGAGCCAAACAGATCGACAAATCCCTTCAAGCCCTGTTAGATATTTCACTTCCTCTCCAAGCTGGGGGATAGGTTGAGCTTTTGCTACAAAACTTCTCACATGTATCAGAGGATTAATGAACGTGCCAGTGCAAGCTTCTAAAAACACCAGCGAACACAAGGAGTGCTGTACTCAGCACTTAAGTCCTTCTGCCTATCATTTCTTTTCTACCTTCTGATAATATACAGGGTTGAGGCCCTCACACAACTTGGGTCCTTGTTTAGTTCTGCAGACATGTCCTGCCACCTTCTTTCTCCAAGCCCTCCTTGCAGCCACTCCTGGGTGCACTCACCCTGTGGTCATGACCAAGGGCTGCAGCTCCAAAACCAGGTGACCTTAGCTTATCCCCAGAGCTCAGCTCTCCCTGCAGGCACACGGAGGGCAAATGACTGACCAAAAAGAATCACCAAGGGTCTGGTGGCGAAGGGAAATCAGTAGCTGGCTGCACTAAGTCCCACCAATAACTTAGCGAAAGAAATAAACATGTAAATTCAAGATTAAAAAAAAATTATATGAACAGTAACTACTGTGCAGCAAATACTCAAAATAATTTCTGTCAACAGAGCACTAATTAAGATGGATAAACACTCCTTTCACTAATCTTCCTCCTCCCTCCAAAGCAATTTAGTTGCCCACAGGGAAAAAAAATGTGCAAGAAGAGCCTGATAAAAGAGACAAATCAAAAAGGTGCAGGTAGTTCTATATGCCAGAAGCAAGTAACAGAGCTCTGCTAGAGCTCTGCTGGAAGGGGAAAAGGTACAATTTTATATTTCTTTGTGGAGTCTGAAAGTAATTTTAAAAGGACCTTTTAAAGCCATCCTTCACCACCTGCAGTCAAGTGGTCATTAAAAAAGACACACTGTAATCAAAGCACCCACTAACTGCTGAGAAACACTATTAATTCACCAAGCAGCACTTCTCCATCCATTCCCTCAGCAGCCATTCCGAGCGAGTAAAACAAAGCTCCACTCACTCGTGGAGTTTCAGCTCCTGTGAGAGCAGAGATGGTGAGAGGGAAGTAGAGACGTTACTGTGCAAAACCACAAACAACGGCAGATTTCACCGGGGCCCCGGACGGCTCCTGTGGTTACACCTTTGGCCAGCTGTCTCGTCCCAGATTTTGGGTTGTTATGACAGCAATGCATGAGCAGTTTGGTTCTGCATCTGAGCTCTGGCGGTTTTCAATCCACAATATTAAAGTGGTGCCTTTTTCAATGACTTTAATGTGCAGGGAAGGGAAACCAGCTTGAGCTGTTACGTGTTCTGTTGGGCCTTTCCTGCTCAGAAGGGTGCGAGGGAGGGAGAAAATGCCTTTGCAAAACATATGGTTTGAGCAAGAAGGGGCAGTAAGTGCTCTGCTCTCCCAGCACACTGCTACACACCAGAAGACATCAGTGAGAGGCAGGCAGCACAGTAGCAAATCTGGTACCAGGAAATGTTGCACAATATCAAACACATAGAACAAAAGAATTATTTCCTGCCCCCGCCCCCCCAACGGAATATATCCTATCTAACCTTATACTGTGCTCTAAAACACAACAGCTGCCTGATCAACCCAGACAACATCAGCTTGGTAGGATGAGAGATATTTTTTCCACCTCACCGTAACAAAGGCCATATAAATGGGAGTAGCAAGACCAGGACTGCCAAACTGGGAATTAAGAATCAACGCATCTTCCAGCCTCCTGCTTACCAGACGCATCAGGAATGTAAGCAACTAAAAGCTGGAATGGGGGGAAGGGGAGGGTAAGGAGAGGGATTCATAGCGGTTGTTAAGCAGTAATTTGTCTTTTAAGAGTTCTGGAAAGGGTGCTGACTAACCAGTTAAAGATGTTCTCACCTAAGCTTGGAGGGAGACTAGGAACAGTGCAAGAAATCAACAGCAAGGAAAAAAAAAAAAAAAAAAAAACAACCTAGAAAGGATAAGCAATTCTACCTTGCCAAAGAAAATAATCTTTCTGTTGCATAGGTGCCTGTGACTTCAGCTGACTGGTCGGGGTAAGGATCCAGACCGAAGTGCTAAGAGGCAGTGCTAACAGCAGAAGTTTCTCTCTGCAACACTTGGCCAGATTTCCCAGTTGTTCAGAAGGGCTGGGGCCGTGGGAGGAAAACACTGCTGACCATTTGGATCACGGACACTGCCTGTCTGCTGTCAGCCCCCACTGCTGTTTGAGGGGCAGTGTGGAACAGCAGAGCCATCGCTGGTATTCCTGCCCAACATGGGGCAAGAGACAGGTTTATCCAGGATAATTTCACAGCATTCTCTTGCTCCATTTCCTGGTTGTTTTCCAGGTCCACTTTGTTATGCTGTAAAAGCATTACATGCCTGTGATCATGGTGACAAGACATACCATGACGGTAGTGCAGTTAAAGGCAGCAGGCTCTGCAAAAACAAGCAGACAGGTCTGCCTTGTTCTCAGCAGTCAGCTCCCAGTCCATGCAACCAGGAGACAAAACAGGTTTCCAGGGATGGGGTGCCAGGTATCTCGTGCCTTGCCAGTGACTCAGTTACCTTGTGGGAGAAAAACCACTATCTGCTTTGCACCACATTTATCCTTGTTTTGTAAATGCTCAGCTGGTTCTGAGCCCCTGCATGTTTACATGGACAAAGGGAGAAGAAAAGGCTTTTAAGAGACTTTGAGTTCTATCGGTAGAAGGACCATTCCTGTTCCTGGTCTACAATATTACGAAACTCTCAGATTTCCAGCATTTGCTAGGATCCCAGCCTGACTGCAACAGCTTAAACCCAGCCTGGAACACATGCAGAGACTCTCAACTCACCACCCACTCCCGGAGTTGAAAGGAGTGAGGACTCCAAAAGGTTGAACTGTAACAGGCAAATGTATTTTTAACAAATTCTGTTTCTATAAATATTACAAAGCTTTCTGCTCTTCGGAGGCTGCTCTGCTCCCAGTGCTGCTGACATTACGGTGACATTTAGGAGGCCTTCACATTGCCTTACTGCCTTTCGTATGCTGGTTTTGTTCGAGGGATCAGAGAGACATATGAAGACACAAGGGCTGCTTATTCAAACCCTGCTCACTCGCTGACCTGCTGCTCAGGAGCACAAAGGGGCTCTCCATGTCAAGTGTGCTGCCTGCCGCTGTCTCCACCGCTCTGGAATGCATATAAATGCAAAGGACACTAACCCCGAGGTGCCACCAACAAGGCACAGGGGTGAAGGGATGGGGAATCCATTTCTGAAGCCAGCTTAGTGCTTCACATAGTCCCAGCCAATACTGTACCCTGTCCACAGAACATAAAGACTCTCCATCATTTATTAATTCCTGCATTTGCCCTCTCCTCTTCTCTATTTTCAAAGCTGTTTTCTCTGCATTCTCTGTCCTCCCCCTCCATTTCTTCACTTTCTTGCACTCTCTGGAGACCGCTGCCAGCGCAGCATGAATGGCACCGAGCTGGCACGCGCCCCAGATGCTGACATCACCTCCTCTCCTGCCTCAGCCTCCAGATCCTGCTGGATCATAAACCGCTGAGCATCCAGGGCCCTGACTGCTGCCTCTCGCCAGCTGCCAGCTTCAGAGGTAGCTCTTCTGGGATTTAAAAATAGGGTCGATACAGAGAAAGATGCAACATATACAAATATATATGCATACACACCCATGTGTGTATATCTATATATATATACATATGTAAGAAGGGTCTTCCCGAATCAAGAATCACTTGGGTTAGGATCTTTTAGATATCATTTCACAGACACTCCAGCCCAAGAAACACCTCATAAATTAGAAACACCATAAATTAGAAAATTACTCCTATGCACCTGAACAGGTCCTAAGTGATCAATCACATTATGTTTATATGAAAATGTTACATATGTTTATATGTTATATAAAATGATGCAACTGTTAAAAATCCAGCTAATAAAAGAAATAGGCAAAAAAATAAATAACAGAAACTCTATTAGTTATCTCCAGGATTCAGCTGTTCAGTCTCATTCAGGGTGAGCTGCCACTGGAATATCCAGTTACACTTTCAATTAAATTTAAGACTACATGTTCTGCACATCACAAAAAATCTAGTACCATGGACACACTGTACTGTTACCTTCTGAGTATTCTGAACAGAAATTACAGGCTGATACTCAGGGTGAAGAACCCATGTTCTCACTTAAGCAAGTGCTTAATTTTAGGGATGGAGAAAGGTCTTAAACAAACACAACAGATCCAGGATTCACTGCACTGTGTGTTCCTTGGACTTTGTTTTATTTTACATGGGTATCTAATGTTTTCTTAACAGGAAACTTCAACAGACTTTCTTTTCTTATTAGAGTGCATGAAAGCCTCGACAATGGCGGTGTTGCAGCTCTAGGAGAATTCTCCCATTGGAGAATTCAAAAGGAAAAAATAACACATTTCACTTCAGTTTGCACCAGCAGAAATTATTTGAAGACTTGTTGAAACACTTAACAAGATGTTTTTGGCCTCCTATGACATTTAACATAGGTATTGTCATGCTAAGAAGATTGTGATTCCCAAGAACTGCATACTTGACTAGGATCATTCCACAAGAATTTCCACACACCTTAGAAAATTGCCCATCAGTTTTTGCAATTCAAACCCTGAGCACAACTATAGTTATTTAACCTTTCACCAAAAACTGTGAATATCTGATAATAAGTACAATCTATAAAGGCTTCAAGTCAACACTTTTTATAAGCAGATTTGTAAAGTAATAAATTTTCCATGACTTAATGATCAGCTTTGCCTATGAAAGCCAATGTTGTAATTCCCAATTGATTGTAGATGTTAATCTCGCAAGACTCTTGTTCTTATGCTGTGATTTATTAGCTGAATTAATGACAGATTGCACTGTTTAAAACAAGCTGCTGTTTTACACAATAACCCAGGAAGCTCTGTCCAACTGAGTCACTGCAAGGATAGGAGGAGGGTGGTGTGCAAGGTGAAACTGCTCACCATACCTGAGCCAATTTGTCTTATTGCCTTTGAAATGCAGCACTAATTGTTGAACAATTAACCCTATGACTGAACACCAGGAGAGCTGAATGGCAGCAGCTATTCAGGCTCTCTGCAGTTTGGGATTCAGATCCAGTCTCTGCAATTCATTTACACTGAGGCAGTTTGCTTTCTCATGGAAAACAAGAGAAGATTCCCCCAACCCCCCCTTGCCACACACTCCTTTGGGTTTGAAGACATCGGAAAAGAAAAATCCCTTGTGCTTCCTTGTGTATATATGCATGTGACCAGAAAAGGAAAACTACAGAATAAGGACAGAACCAACTCCTCAGGCCTTATCTCACTGCTACCACAAAGCATGTGACATTATGTGTAATAAAAGTTAGACCCTTCTCTCCAGATTACTCATTCTCTACCTCTTCAGCAACAATTCTGGTGTATAGAGAATGTGCTACAAACATGCGGGAAACAATGCAGTCAAACTGAGAGCCAGCATTGGAGCGGAAACGACGACAGCTTCTCGGATAGTCTGAGTCTGCAGGTTTTATCTATTATGATGTTGCAACAAAATCAGACCTTTTCCTGTCAACTTTGCCATCAAGACACAACACGGGAGATGAGAGCAGGAGTTGTGAATTGGAGGAGATGTAACACAGGTATCAAACAATATTAACTCGGGGCAAGTACTCAGAGCAATCCAATTCTGCTGCAGGAGCCCCGTGTTCTGCAGTAAATGGCTTCCCCCTTCATTTCCTTTTTAAAAGCTCGCCTCTGAAGGGATCCCTGTGTTTTGCAATGAATTTGAACTTGCTTCTGCGCTTTTTTGCAAGCGTTGCAGTGACGGGAGGCACTTCCTGAGCCGCAGAGTGCCAAGTGTTGCCAATTCCCATGGAGCCATCGCTTGCAGCTCCAGTGCCTCGCTCACTCTTCCCTGCGCCTCCCTGCCTGGCGAGAGCAGCAGCATATGCTGCTCTGTGGTGCAGCTTCGGAGGTGAGCAGGGAGTTAAAAACAAATACGGAAAACCAAATAAAGGAACCAAAAGGATGGAGCCTTGCGTGGCAGCTTTTGAACAGGTGTAACTCACAGGCAGTCACCTCTGAAGAGTCACCTCGAATCCCTGGGACCTCTGCTGCTATCCGTTTTTCAAAACTAGCCCCAGCCATCTGCTGGTGGTCAAGCTCCATGATGTGGCAATCAATTACAGCTGTTATCTTGTCCTAGCTTTGACAGATGTTCCTCTCTTTCATTGTACAGTAATTACCAGTGAGCTGCCAGCAGGCTTCACACTTTAATTGTGGCGCTAATTTGAGACAAAGAGAGGAAAAAATAGGGAGAGACAGACAGGGAAAGGCAAAAGCTAAGACAGCTGTGGAAATTGGAGCACCCATGCATTAAACGTCTCTTTACAAACAAGAGGTAAAGGCAACCAGTTACCCCAATAAGACTTGAAAACGCAACACAAGCACCATCCAACCACACCATGACCTGCAGCTCTTCTTCCTTTTCACAAGGGGAAAGAGGGACACGTCCCTTTCCTTGCCAAACAGGCTACGCTAAAAATACCTGCCAGCCTTCTGGCAACGCATGGCTTCACACTGCCATGCAGCATGGTGCCAACCACCTCAGAGGAGTGAAAACTGGATGGATAAAGACACGGTGGGGTTTTGATTTGGGAAGGGGAGGTGTATGTTAAACCTTCTTGGAGAGCAGCGAATCTACCTAAATTACAACACAGATGAATTACTACTGCAAAACACAAGCAAAAGCCTTGCTAGAGAGCGAGAGTCACAGAGCACCTGCTCTGCAATCTGGTATTCATGGAGAGCCTTTGGAGATGGGCAGGAGACAGCAAGTGCTGATGAGACCAGGAGCCAGCAAGGTAGGAAACCTGGCAACTCATTTCTTATGTAACACTGGGCTCTAAAGAAAAGAACATGATAAGGTTTATCCTTTTCTTCTTGGCTGATTTAGATGCAGCATTTCAGTACAATTTCTACAGCCGTATTTTGTTTTAGTTTCTGTACACTCCCTAATGATGCATACCATGTTTCTGTACACTCCCTAATGATGCACACCCCATACCCCCATGAAAGGACTCTACAATGATCATAACCACATGCAAAGCCCCACAGTAAAACCCTCAACAGCTGCTTTTTAATGACAATGGTTTAAGACGTGCTTACCTCCTCTGTGTAGACCGCAATAGAATCCTTTATTTTAAGGTGTTTGTTAAATAGTCAAAATCTCTCTTTAAATAGGCTCCAGAAACCAAAATATCAAACTTTCACTGGAATTTTGAACAATAAGCAGAAAAATACTCAATTGCTAAGAGCAATTCTGCAGCAAGCTACAGACACCCTCCTACCGGATGTCCAAATTTGCATTAACTATTTTCTTTACAATTTAATTCACAATGGACATATTTTTCCTGCTGAATATTTATTGAATCTTTCAGTAGCACTTAGGCTGTGGTTCTCTGATGTGACGTTTGGCAGCAACAGTGGCTAACAGCAGCTCCTGTAACGCTCTCTCCCCTCCTGCCCACCCCATGCCCGGCCTCATGCCACTGGGTGCTCCCTGCTGCAAGTTGTGGCAGCACAGCTATTTCAACATCCATTCAGACCAGGAAATGGAGAATGGCAGAAGGAATTAACACCCTCATTTAACACCAAAAAAAAAAAAAAAAAGGGCAAAAAAAATGGAGGGAGGAGAATATCTCATGCTGGCACAGCCGACACTCGGGTTTCACAAAACAGCTCATTGCCATCCAAGGATCAGCCAATTCTCTGAACTGGTGAAGGGGAGGGGAACCAAAGAGTTTCCACCAGTGTGGAAGAGCTCAGCCATCTTAGAAAGCTTCAGCTGGTACAGCACATCACATCACATCACGTGTGTAGGAACGAGAAACACAAAACCGCTCGGACCGGTATTACTGAGAACTCCTTCCCGACGAGACGTACCCCCGGTTTAATTGGACACCATCAACTGCAGGCATCTGGACTGGAGCTCAGATTTCTGTGAGCTCAAATCCACTGATGTTTTCTGTCCAGAAACTTGTTTGTTTTTATGTGCTCTCGGATTTTACATTTTAATGCCACTTACTGACCTTTTCATTACTTTGTTTTCCTGTTCTGGTCTCAAAGAGTGTTTGTTGATTTCCTATTTTATTATTACCTTGTTGTTGGGAGAATTTCTGAAATCAAGTAGTTGGAAAAATGTGTGAGGTGTCGGTGGCTGCTGAATACAACCAGCCTGGCTCCTGCCAAAAATGGCAGTGTAAGTTAAATGTCTGGGATCACCACACAGCAGCTGTCAAGGGAAGAGAGGAAAAAGGACAAAGCCGTACATTTTTAACATGTTTCTAACATTGTAAATGGCAGAAGTAGTGGTTTTACAGCAGCAGAACTATGTGGTTCACTGACCAATGATTTGAAATGGCTTCTCTACAGGAACTGCCATTTATCTGGATTACTGCTTTTGGAAAAGGGTCTTTGGGACAGCACTGTAAACATCTGCCAGACAGCAAGATGTTATGCAGATGGACAAGAAAAGTAGGTTGACCAAAACCCACTAGGGTCTTGCTACCTGATAAAGTCAGGTCAATGACTTGGAAAATACTATCACAGGCAAACTGCCCTTCCCCTTTGTTCCAATGCACTAGCCCTCTTCTTAAGAGACACATTTGGGGAAGATTTTACAAAATGTATTCCCTATCAACTGAAATTCTGGATCACATCCCCCAAGCTACCTTGCCAAACATGAACAAATACCACCTTGAAATCTCCAAGTAACCCAAGACATCAACTGATCACGATTCCACTATGATTCCTCCTGGATATGTGTCCCACGATAATGTTCTAGCCAAGCAGCCAGTTAGGATCTTGCAGAATCCCACTGCTGCCATTCTTGTCTACGACACCACACCAGTATAGCAAGTCCTACAAGTTCAGCTGCACTGCTCTCCCCCCACCGTATCCCCCAAAAGAGAGCCACATGTGCCCCAGGGAGCAGATCCCTGAAGTCAGAGGGTGCTGACCTCTGAGTTCTGTCTCCACCAGAGAGGACTTGTTAAATGCAAGGCAATCTCTCAACTGTCCTCAATGCTAAATAGGCAATTACTATGCTGATTGATTGATTACAGTTCCCTGTCTAAATTATATCAGGAGAGAAGGCAAATCACTCAGAGAACTAGAAAAATCATAGCCAAACTTCAGGCAAGTGCAGAGAAGGGTTTTTAGCAGTTTGAGTAGCAGGCAGGTGGTTTGGAGTCAAATCATTGCCCTGAGCAAACAGTTCTGAATGCCGAAAGATCCCCGAGCACGGAAAGGGATTGCAAATCAGCCATGACCATGTCAGGCCATGACCTTTTGCGGGAAATTAACTGGAAGGAAAAAAAAGAAAAGAAAAAAGGTCTCCCGAGCCTGATGATCCCCAAGTACCACAGACGTGAATCCATTCCCCGTACTTAAGTGCTGTGGAAGCAGCCTCACTCCAACAGGAACTAGACCCCCTCCCTCTCCTGGCTGCATTTCTTTTCTCTCTTCTATTTTTTCCACATAGTATCAGTGGCTCAAGGATCTTTGTGGTTTCCTTCCACCAACCATGGCCTGCAGCTGGCAGGCCGCTGCCACAGGTATGGCAGAGATAGCTGGAAATCTGCTCTCTTTTGGGAAGCAGCACAGACTCCCAAACCCACATGGGACCCCAGCAATTCCCAGACAAACTGCCCTGCTGGTTCCCTGCCAGGACACTGAGGCCACCTGCTTCAATGTTCCCAGCAGCGCTCGCCAGGGTTTCACCTCAGGCCTCACCTCACCCATCACTTTCTTTAGGCCTTCATTTCTCAGTACTACCCCACCTCCTCCTCTCCTGCTGGCACAGCCACGCTCCGAGTGTCATCCTGAAATTTAACCCTGGCAGTTTCTCCTCACAAACTCCTTATTCCATGTCACACACTGCTCCAACTCACTGCTCACTGTTGCCCTCAGCCCCTGAGGGAGGCCACAGCCCCGGGCACTGCCAGGACAGCGCTAACCTCAGGCGGCACCGGGGAGACAAAGCCCTATTCAGAGGGTTTGGGGACCAGGGACACTGCTACTGATGGGCACAGAGGGGTCAGGCTGAGCCCTCAGCCCCTTCCCCAGCCCGAACATGATGCAGAGCAGTGCAGATACTGTCCAGGAGAGGTGTCCTCTGGCCACGGGGCCACTGCCTCTCAGCCCAGCCTTTTCCATCACCTTAAACATGTTGGTCGTACTGGGTGTCCAGCCAAGCTAACCAGACCAGCACAGCCCTCCACCCACCACCAGACACAAATGTTGCAGAAAACTTGCAGTGAGAGCCAGCCTTCGAGGCCTTTCTATGACTTCTTTCTCATTCAAAGGCCAGCTCAAGGGGGCAATGACTCCCCTTGCCCAGTGCCCACCATGGCGCATCCCCCGCACTAGACCCCACAGCAGCCCGTGCCGGCTTTTGAACCATATCCACAGCAAGAAAAAGCTTTCAATTCTTATTAAGGGCTCCCTCACACACAGCAGGGAAGCCTGTTACAGCTGCTTCACCACAGGGCACTGCCATTGCCGCTCACCCCGGCTCCATTCAGTGCTGGGGACACTGCACAGTGATTATGGCCACAGCTCCCTAAGCAGTGTTTTTGGGGGAAGGGAGCAGGGGATGAAATCCAGCTGCCAAAACTTTTAATTCCTTCTCACAGGATCAAGGCTGAAATGTTTGAAACAGTTTCTTAACAAAAACAAAAGAGGCTGTTGAAAAGAATAACATTATGACAGCTGCTGGGAAAGTCACCAGTGGTTGAACACCAGTCACCTGCAATCCCCTCCCTGCACCACTGCTTACAGGAAGGAAGGGATTTTTATATCCTGAGCTGCAGTCTGCACTTTTTATTTACTTTCCCCTTTCTCCCAAAGCCACTCTGGCTCGAGCTCAGTGCTGTCCTGCTTCCAGCCTTCAGGATGGCTTTCACCAGTTGGAAAGAAGGTCAATTTGCCAGAAACTATGCTGCATTTGTACTTCAGCACTGACCATCCAGTGGGCACAGGAGACAGGCACAGTGAGCCTGACCCACAGCCCTCACCTTGCACAGGCTCTGGCAGCAAACATGAGACAGATGATCTATTTAATTCCCTTTTAAGTATTGCTGTGTGAATGGGAAGTTTGGTTGGATCAGATAAACTTCGTAACATGAAGAAATCTTTCCTGCCAAAAACATGTTATCAAGTGGAAGGTGTTTTCTTCAGAAATCTTCACCCTCTTTTCAAGGCCAAAAGCTTCGCTGTTCTTACGGTTTAGGACAGACTTGCTTGCTGTAAGTGTATTTCTAAACAAAGTTCCACCACAGAAGAGAAAACCAGCCTGTGCGTCATAACAAAAAATTAAACAGAACTTCAAATGAAATTGAGTTAATTATGTACACCTAATGACAGGTATGTGCTTTTAAAACAACAGATGTTGCACAGATGTGGTTCAAGGTAAAGATGACAACAACAGCTCTCCCGGTGCTTCAGAAAATGTTTCCACAGAGCACCCTGCACTGCACCACCTGTGCCTTTAACCAGCTGTCAGAGCTTGTTTCTTACCCAGGTACAGCAAAACCTCCCTTGGCCAGTACTTACACACCACCTTGTTTATGCCTGTTTATCTGGGAGGTAGGGGTTGTTTGCTTTTAAAAAGGCAGCACTGACAGATTTCCAGAAGATAATTTCCTGATCATCCCCACTGCTGAAGCAGCCTCCAAGGTTATTCTACAACCTTCTCCTGCCTCATCACCATCCAGCTTGTGCACAGAAAGCAGAACATGTCAGAAATCTCTGTCCTGCCTTACATTTCCCCTTGGTCAAATATTTTTCAGGAAGTAGTTGATTTGGCCTGCAGGATATGAAAACCAAGGTCAACCACATCACTAGATGGCTGGTAAGAAAAGAAAATAACAGCATGTCTGAAAGGGGGCCAAGAGAATTAATTTGAAGGGGAAGTTATTTAGGATGAAGCTTTACAAAACGGGAAAAACAGAGCTATTATGTTTCACAAGACCATTGTCAGAATGAAAGACACTGTGGCACTAAGATACACGCTAACAAGGGACATACACATTCCTAATAAACACATTTACATACTGTTGCATGTGGTAATTGCTTTTATTCTACAGTCACTGGCTGCATTTCCAGATCCTTTGATTTCTGTCCAACACAAAAACCTAGCTTGCCCTTGCTCATGAATTTTGGAAGCCAGCATGAAAATATTCCAATATGCAGAATGGGAGCTTGTACAAACGTGCCAGCAAAACGTAGCTCTGTGTGATCTGACGCATTATGAACATAATGCTTGCTTTTTTTCTTATGCACAGGAGCACACGGTCACTTCATGAATCACAGGAGAAGAAAGAATAAAGAGGAGCAAATACTGGGAGAGAGTGCCTTAAAAGCCTGTAGTTTTTAAAAAAGGATTTGAGGAACGTTGTGACATTTTAACTTGCATTTGGCAAGATCAAATTTGATTGCAGTTTATAGCAGCTCTCAGCAGTGCGCTTGGAAAAACACAGCCAACTGCTAGCAGGTGAAGAGGAGCAGAAGAACATACCAGGGCTGTAACTCTCCTCACTCTATCACAACTCTTCTCTGCCCTCTCACTGTTTGATCTCCCTACTCTGCTGGACTCAATAAATTAACCAAGCAACCATGGCTTGGATGTTGCAGCAGCTCTGGGCTCCACACATCATCTTCACCCCAGGTCACCCACACACCCAAGCAGAGCAGGCAGCACCACGTTTGGGAGCAGAATGCTGGAATGCGTGTGGGGAGGAGCTCCATCTCTGCTCAGTCTCCCACCCTGAACAGAACGAGTCTCTCGCCAGACCCTGGCTGGAATTTGGCGCCTTTGCCTCTTTGCACACAGTACAGATGGCAGGATAGACGCGCCTGCTGGTGCAGGAAAGCTGTGCCAGCTCTCAGGGGGTGGCAGGGAGGGAAGGCATTAGCAGGGAAGGGTCACCAAGATCAGTGCTTGTTTCCCTGATCTCTGCCTCCTTCCAGAGACTGCTGGAAAGACTTGGGAAGAGGGGGATCTCTACTACAGGATGCCATATCCAAGTATTTAAAAGATCTCCCCACAAATCATGTGTCTGCCTTGATGAATGATTTTTTTATCTCATCCCTGCACAGCTATTTATCTACTATTCCTTTCTTTGTCCATTTCTGTTGATTTAATCAATATTCCTCTCAATCTTGTTCAAAGAAACTACTGGCTTTGGTGGTGACTGAAAGGTGTTGAGTAATTTGCACAGCCGTTTCCGGTTCAGATTCTTTGAAACACTCAGTCAGCCTTGTTTTACAACAAATTAGCAAAGCACATAAATGTTCAGCTATTCAGACACACAGTCCAAATGTGCAATCGGAAAGAGATGATACCCTCCTCCCTCCAGCACCACTTGTACTGCACTTCCTGCAGTCCTACACCCTACTCCTGTTCCACCAGAACACAAATTAGACTGCAGTGCAAATAAACAGAAAAGCTCCACAGATTTTTCTTTGTTTATCCTCCACAACATCTGCCAGAGCCAAACGGGAAGATGAGGCTTTGGTTTCAACTGAGAGACTAGGAGTCCTCTAGAGCCTGAAAATCACACGAGGGAAAATCAGATTTTAAGGCACAATAAACATGTCTTCATGAGATATTAAAAACCTTAGCAAAATAAAAATAAATGTTCATGTAAACCAAACACAGACATCATGTATTTCATCAGCTGTAGGCCCGCATGCCCAGGAGAAAAAACATATGCAATCCTATGGAGTACCAGACTGGGTGTTCAGGCAAGACAGTTGCTATTTGTGTCTCCATTCCCCAGCCTTTTTGGAGATGAAAATTATCCCTTCTTTCTCCCTCTCCCCACTCCCACTCCTAAATAACTATTTCCCAGCTTCCTTTCTCCCCCCTCACCATCTATAAAATGGGGAAAGTTAAACCAAATCTTTAAAAAGCCTCAAAAACCAGAGACAAAACACACTGCTAAGACCCAGGTATTATCATCCAAAGTAAGCTTGTTTAGGTGCTCAAGGATGGTTTGGTTTTTTTTTTTTTTGGTGCAGATATAGTCACATATCAAAAGCAGCCTTGAGAGAGCCTTACACTGCACACACGCTGTGAACCTGTAAACTTTTCAGTAGCCATTTGCACATAAAAAAAGAGCATGTTTTAAAAATCCTTGAAGATCAAAGCACATCAGAACAGAGTTTTTAGATAAAAGCAAAGATAACATGGTGTAGAGATCCCTAGAGTCAACCCAGCGGCTTTCACATGACATTTCAGTTGCATCTTTATTCCTTTCTACCTCAAAAACCCCAAAGGTCAATTTATTTAAATTGGTCAAAGATAAGCTGGAAAGTGAGAAAGACTAGAAGTAAATAGGGATTGACACACAATGCACCTAAGACTCTTTTCACAGAAAACACTTTTTCCAGTATTTGTCAAACACATGGTACAGTTGAGGCATTAAATACTATTTCAAATAATTACCCAGGTGGGTTTGTAGAAGTCAGCTCAGATGAATCAGTGACTATGTGCTGTTTTTCCTTGCTCTGTAATAGAATGTAAAACTGCTCACATGAACCAGAACTCCCATCTCCTACAACCTTGGCTGAGACACCAGTCTTCTGGACTGGTGGTGGAACAGAGCTGGAACTGCTTAGGCCAAGGGGCAGTGATGGTAGATCAGCCCTGGAGCACCTCTAAAGACACCAGGTAAAGCTAAGCCCCTTGCTGAAAAACACTTATAGGAACAGGGTGCTCCCTCCCTCACATTAACAGTACATAAAAATCAAGTCATTTAGCCTTTGCTTTTTTCCAAAATCTGGCTCTGGACCACCATCAGGAGTGAAAAATGCTCCCAACTCTTTAATGTACAACCCCACATTCAAATTCAAAATCTTATGGACAGCTACAAACAGTCAAATAACATTACTTGCCATTAATCATACCACTGTTGACACTTGACAGCAGCAAACACGATTTGTCTAATCTGTTTTAATAGAGAACACTGTCAATTTACCAAAATTAGTTCTTGAGCTCCATAGAAAAATATGACACTCCTTAGAAACCTTCTGGATCCCTTACAATTAGTGTTCCTGCATTGTAGACAGAATTCTTACTTTAGTCCAGTAAAACAGAGAGACCTGCCCTCATTTCAAACATATTTAGCCAAGACAAAAGATACAACAGGAAAGTTCAGACAAACTGAAAGCCAGACACTCAGTGGACCCATCAGCAGAGGATGCAGTGTTTAAGAAAGCTATTTTAATACCAGGTGGCTATTTTCACTTTTAAAACACCTCTTCGTCCCTTTTTACAACCTGGGACACAATTTTCTGAAAATTCCTCCTACGTAGGTCAGCTTCCTACAATGCACCACAATTTGACCACCTAAATAAAATGCATGTGTTTATGAACCATCTGTCACAGTCACAGGTCACTTCACAGTATTGGTTAGGACTTTGGAAAGCAGATGCCTGATGATCTAGAGAAGAGCAATTTAACTGGGGCTGGGGAAAGCCCAAGACAGGGCAGCAGGTATGATCTGTGCTATATTTAGGCTTTTAAAGCTTGAGGTAGATGCAGCAGGAGAGACCCCTGTGCAGTTTGCAGAATGTGACCCACTGTATCATCAGCCATCTCCTGGCTCTGAGCCACCTTGCATTTTGGGGTTTTTTTATTGCAGTAAGTAATACTTAATTTTTACCAGATGTTCATTCATCAATATCCCCAGAGGCTGCTTCAAATACATTCACTTCTCCCTTAGCCTTTTCAAACCAATCAAGTCTATCAGCAACCCTTTGATTCCTCTCAGCCTTGTCACAAATCCAAAGTTGGAATGGATGAAAAGACAGTGGGGACAGCCTATCCCTTTTCCCAAGGGAACCAAAGCCCTGTCATTGCAGCAATCATCTCAGCCTCCTGCAGCACTCATTTCCAGGGTGCAGTATTTTAATCACTTCTAGAAGAGTCTGTAAAAGGTAACTACAAACAACACAAGCCAATCACCAAGTAAGGTTCAGTTCCCTCCACAGGGACCAGCACCTCAGTGATCTCTACTTATTTTTCTAAGGGAACTCAAGAAGAAAAATATTGAAAGCCACTATTTCTTTTGTAAAAGAACTTTCAAGAGGGCAGTTAAGCAGCCCCATGGGAGAAATGACAAAACACAGGCCACACAACCCCTTTTCCTCTCTCTTGCTTCAAAGGTAAAGTGGGTGAACACACAGTGTTTCTCTTGGAAGTAATACCAGTTGGCTCAAACTCTCCAAACACAGAATTACTGAGCTTGCTCAGGAAATGTATGTGAGCTGTACTATTACTTCAAATGCTAACAAGATGGCTGGGGTGCTGCTAGCCAAGTGTGTGGGTCATGTGGTGCTTTTATTTGCTAATGAACATTCAGGGAGGGTTGGCCCTGGGAACAAAAAAATCTGAGAAGAATCATAACTTGGCTCAGGGCATGCTCTGATAAATGCTGGGAATATGCATTTTAAAAGTCTGCTTGGAATAAAGCTCCCTCTCATACCAGCAATTCAGGCAGAGTTTTTTCCCCACTTACCAACCCTTTGAAACCAAGGTACAGTTTCTATCTGCAGCAAGGTCACTTAAGACACCACCCCTCCCCAGCAGGCATGGAAGGAGGGATCTTTGCAGTCCCTAGGAGGCAAGGGATGCACAAGAACACACAAGCTTTCTCCCAGGCAGGCATCAGGGATTGCCACAGCAGCTGAACAGCTCTGGTCAAGTCTGAAACCCCCACTCTGCTGCCCAGACTGGACACACAGCAATTCCCCACCCTGGCCTGTCAGATCTGCCTGTCTGTGCTGCTGAATTCACATTCTCACCCTCCAGCTCCCATCACTGTACCCTCCCCTCTTGCAACCTATTTTTCTTTTTAACTACAGAAGTTTGTTTAAACAAAGAGACACTCTTGGCCTCAAACACATTTTATGATTTTTTCCCAGTCCCTCCTCTTGCCCTTTTCCCAGCAGAAATCACCCTCACGTGCAGTGTTTGCTCCATGTGAAGGAACTTCCCTGTGCTCATCCCTCCCAACTAGGACTTCAAATCACAGGTTTTATGCTGCCCCTTGCACTGCAGCCAAGACTGAAGAAAGGAGGATCAAAGCAGCTGTGAATAAATAACACGAATACTAATGGTGGTGTTATGAACATTCATTATTAATACATTTTATTTCTAAACCACCATGACAGTCTAGACCACCCTGCAAAAGATGAGGTCCATCTGTTACACACTCTCTTCCCTGAAAGCAGCGTTAGAGGAGTTCATGGATTTGAGAGATTTGGATGGTGTCAGCCGACAGAAAAATCCCCTCCTTCAGATAAACTCAACAGGTTAATACCCCAGCAGCCAGTGACTGGTTCAGCAGGTAGCACAGTGAGCAGTCCAGGAAACAAAAGAGGTTCTTCTAAAGCATGGGGGTTATAGCTGCTCTCTGAACTGAGAGAATACAGTGTTTAAGAACAAAAATTTAGACTGGAGGTGTCACTAGCCTAGTTTTGATCAACTGTCATGCACAAATACACAATTCTGCTGCTCTGTTTCCACGCAATACTTAAACTGTAAGCATTAACATTTCAAAGCTTTAAAATATTCCTATAGGTAGAAGGGGCACAAAAAGCAATGAAAGGCAGGAAAGCACTGTGCTGACAAGATAGATGATTTTAAGGTCTCACTGCTCTTTCAGCAAGGTGTTAACCACAGTCAAGTCTCAGCACCGTGGTGCACCCTTTGTCAAGTTTCTGCTCTCTTGGCTGCAGCTCACAACAGTGACCAGCTTTGTGGCTAAACAGCAAAACCCAGAGTGCCTGAGGACATGCTCAGCGAGTAACACAAGCCTGCATTAAAGAAGAAAAGCAAATGGATTCAAAACCAACCAGGTGGCTCCCTGCTGCCTGGCTGGGCTCAGGGCATGCCCACCGCAGGCTCCAGAGCCCCAGGCAGGATCTGCATGCCAGAGGTTCAGCTTCCACTGCTGACTTTCAACACTTCTGGCTCTCCCATGACTAATCACCATGTGTGTGTAATTACAGACCCAAGGAAAAGGGCTATTTTGCATTTTCCTCTCCAGTGCCAGAAACTGCCTCCTCCGTTAGGGATTCCAGAACCAGAACTTAATGGCCCTGGGTTCATCACAAGTTGTATCTACTCTGGAAGGAAGGAAGTGACTCCATTCTTGCCTTTAGAGCCCAGGCAGATCTGGGCTTCCAAATCTCTTTCAGACACTCCTAAGAGGCACAAAACCCAAACAAAGGCAAGAAACTCACATGGATTTGACAGGAAAAATTACAGTTCAGAAAACAACACATTTGCTGGTATTATGAGTCTTTCACTTAAACATTTCCTCAAGTAATTTTTTCCTACCTAGTCCATATTTTTTCTGTTCGAATGAAGGCCCTAGGAATAGGCAAATATGTAAACTGTTGGGAAAAGCTGTGATGTTAGTCATCACCTTACACTTAATTTTATCAAAAGGAAAACTGACATTTAAAAATGAAATACATACACGCAGAATAAATTAGGTAGAAAATACCATAAACACTATTTAGACTAAATTTTAATGGAATGCTTTTCGACACAACTTTAAAAATACCTCTACTGCTATAGAAAAGCAATTAAGTTGTATCTTCCTTCTCTACAATACGAAGTAAAAGATTGCTAAATTGATTTTTCTGAATGTTTTTGATCCGTGACTTGTCAGTCATCAATGGGGATGCTGGAAGTCTGTATGACAAGAAGCCTTTTCTCAAGTACCAGAGACAAAACCAAGGTCCAAACAGGTCCAGTCTACAGAGCTTCAGGCCATAACTTAGTTTGGACACAGATATTCTTGGCAGGTGGAGGAGACTGAGAAGGCTTGATGCAGCCTATGGTTCCACCTACTTGAACAGAAAGGTGGGATTTTTTCAGTGACACAGTAACTAGGGGCAGGGGGGATCCAAAGTTAAATTTCCTTAATTTGGTATAACAACTGATTCCAGTGACATAATTTTCTGTCTCTTTTTGAGCAACAGGCTGTCACCAGTCGGAAAGTGAAAAATCTCTGTAGAGAACACTGGAAAGACCTATCAGACTTTTTTAAAATTGGGAACTCTGTTCACTGAAGTCCTACCTGAACTCACAAAGCTCATGCTAAGAGACCAAGTCCATACCTTGTGGAAGTGTCACTGTCGTGTCAATGGATGTTTGAAAATGATGTTACCTGAACTAAACTTTACATAATTGAATATTCAAGATTAAATCTAGTTGTTCAGCACACACACACCTCTGACTGTGCAAAAACATTTCCCTGTCCTTTCAGAGCAACTGGCCACTAAACTTATGGCCAGTTTAGTAGCTGCTTTTAATCATCTTTACCATTCTAACCAGTCCTTGCACTAATTCAAAGTACACTATCTTTTTCATTTCCTTTTCAAAGGGCTGCAAGAGGGATCCAGACAAGAATAGCTGAAATATAAAACAGATGCTTTAAAGTTTGTGATCTTTAGTGTTTGAGTTTTCACTACCATGTAATTTTAAGGGCTAATTATGAAATTACTGTCTATGCTCAAAAGAATTTCCCTCCAAACCAACATGCAAGTTCCTTTACCAACATCCAAGTCACCCACAGAGACATTTTAGCAGGGGTAACAGCCCCATGTTGAGCAAACTTCTCAGCTAAATCTCACCCCCACATTATCTCAGTCCCAAAAGCACAATGGCTTTGGGTAATTTTCAATCACTAAAGTTGAGACAAAACAGATACCAGGCTGTGTCAGTATTACAGTAAGTGTTATAACCCTAAACATAACATCGCAATAATGTGGTAGATGACATTGGCTTGTCTTCCCGATGCTTGCATTTGAAGAAACCAAACTAAATAAAAATCCTCTTTCTTCAAATTGAACTTGACAGCCTTAGTTTCCGGACTGCTCTGATCTTGCACTTGGTGGAGACACAGTTGGTGGGTTCATGCCAAGGGAGCCAGCAGTCTAATTGTGAATTAGATCTCTCCCTAATTGTCAGGAGGAGCAGAGGGAAACAAACTTCGTTTCATTTTCAAGAAAGCTGGGATATAGAAAAGCTTAGAGTGTGGTGGAGGGGACAAAAGACTTGGCCTGTACCTCCACTCTGGGCTAAAAGAAGGTTCATTTGACCTGTAGGCTCTCTTTCTCTGCTCTCAAACTCCTCACTCCCTGCCCCTGAGTTCTGATTCACTGAAGGCTTTACACCAAAATTTCTCAGCCTTCAGCTGCAGATGAACGATCCCTGTGAGAAATGCTCAAAATCAAACTGTTATGATTAGGGACCAAAATCAAACTGTTAGGATTAGGGACATATTTACTGCCTTTTTAGCCAACTTTTAGAACCACTGTGTGATCTGTAATCATAGTCTCAGCTCAAAGTTCTCACTGAAAACATTTTTAACACCTCTGTTTCAACCAGTACAGCCAGGCACCTGCTACCACAATCTTCACACTTCTAGCACTGAACCCAAGAGGCCCTTAAGGCAGGTATAGCCCAAAGACAATAATTTGAAAGCTCACAAACAAGGATCCTGTAGGGGTGTATTAGCAGCCTGCTGCTTGCATTCAGCTCCCTGACTATTGTGCTCCTCAGAGTCAATACACACTTGCCAATCCCACTAACCACATTCCATAAACCAATTGTTAGGAATCATAGGCTGCATGCACACACAAAGGACTCCACAGCTTTCACACTCAAAAAAGAAACTTCTGTTTCTCTCATGCCATGTGAACTTCATAAAACATTTCTACTGTTCTTGGAGTTTGCAAGGAAGGAGCAGGAAAGCACAGAGCTGTGCTCAGCTCCATCTCCAACCACCGGAAGTCACGGCTCCTGAGCATCTGTGACAATGATCAATTTGATCAGGAATGGAACTGGATTCTTCCCTCTGAGGATGGTGAGACACTGCAACAGGATGCCCAGGGAAACTGGAAGTGCTCGGGGCCAGGTTGGACAGGGTGGAGCAACTTGGTCTAATGGAAGGTGTCCCTGCCTGTGGCAGTGGGGCAAGAGAGGATTTGGAATGAGATGATCTGTAAGGTCCTTTCCAACCCAAACCAATCTATCATTCTAGAAATGTAACAAAGCCAACCATTCTGAATGTTCATGTAAAACAAGCTTTGGGATTGTCACAAGCACACTTATGGAGCAAAGCCCTGCAAAAATAAAGATTCCTTGGTCAACCTCACTATTACATCTTCTTCTGGGATCTGTGGCTGCTCTGTAATTACACTCCACCAGACCTGTACAGTTGCTGTCACACTCACACTATGAACCAGCTAATTGTGTCAACAAAGATAAAGCTCACTTCCAGCCCTGGAGAGCTCTCATAAATACAGACTGAGAAAAGGGTGAGGGAAGGAAAGCTTTGAAAGCTTAAAAAGTAACTGATTTTAGAAAACGCACACTTTCCCATCTCAGGATGTATGGCAACCACAGAAATGCATTTAAAAATTCAACCAAACACATTGAGGGAAGCAAAACTCACCCAGGTACAGCAACATGTCATAAAATGAGTAATGGCACCACTAAGACTCAATTGACAGCAAGACAACGACAAACAAAATATATTACTTCATTTCATCTCTCCCTCCTGCTCCCTCAATAAATCCGAGGCAGGGAAAGCAAGCTTTGAAAGCATGGAATGGTAACAGAGAACAATGAAAAACCCAGAACAATCAGAGGAAAACACACAACAAAGCAATGGAAATAAATTTCACTTTTATCTCTGCAAACCCATGATGGTGTGCACACTGCTCACTCTGGGAAAACACCACCAGCATATCCACACCACATTGCTGTGGATGTTCTCCCCAAACCCAGACTGACCCATCTCTGCAGCTGGGGGAGATGGACAGGCTTCCCATGCTCACTGCACACAGTGGTTATGGGATTAGGTTGGAAAAGACCTTTAGATATCACAGGTATTTCCCAAGTTCATGCCCTAACTTGTTCCACATTGATTTACTCACACTCCTATGTCTCAAGTTTCTTCTTGCCCTTCGCCCTGACAGGACTTTTAGAATTATTGGTCAGCTTTTGCTCCATTAGAGCCCAATATTATTTACCTTTTAAACAGACCACAGAGTATCCCTTTCCAACCCTATGCCAGTGATGAGGCTGTCCAAGAGAGGTTTTTATGTGCTGTTCTATTACATTTCTATTATAACTTTAAGGAACAGACAACAGAGTTGGGAACATGGTCACCTCTGGTTAGTCACATAACAGTATCACACTTCTCTTTGCCACTCCTGTTACTTTAAAATATTAAAAACGCTGCTCTTGCACATTCTGCTGTGTAGAATAGGGAAGAGAAAAAAACACATTGAGCTTTCAATGGAAATTGTTTCAGTGGATTTGGCACGTGATGTTTTTGAAAGAGTCACAAAACAAAGCTAATCCATTGATTTCAACTTCACTCTAAGTGTTTCTGCAGTAAACAAGTGGTCGTTGCAAATCACCATGAATTCAAAAGTTAAGAAGTCCAGCAGGAAGAGACTACAGTGTCATTTACTTCCATACCATCCCAAAGGATGTACATTCTCAACTGCTTTGGAAAGAAGTAAAAATGCCATGTATATGTTCAAGGAACAGTTAACTGAAAAGGTTTGTGTTTCTCTGTTTTCTTTCAATCTCTAGCAGCAAAGGGAAAAAATTCCAACCTTTTACCCACTCATCAATTTAATAAAATGTCAAAAACACCCAGGATCACTTGAGCATGTGGATTTGACTCCATTATTATACCATATAATTTCAACAGCCTGTGGTTTTATTGTCCACAAAAAGCAATAACTTACTGAAGTGAAAACAGCAGCAGTATTGCATTTGTGGTACAACACCACAACACCCTCACAACCTTAAAGCTAAAACTTGTTTGAATTTCCTCACGTGCAAAAGTCATCAAGGCTTTCGGACAATTTCTTTTTCCTTAAAAAAGCAAACAGGTGACAACACAGCTTTATATGTAATTAGATAAAAATGAAAAGTCATCACACACGTTACAGGAATTGCTTTATCTCAAATGACTCAGCTGTAACCCGTCAGAGGCCAGCCAGCACTGATACTGCTGCATCAAAACCAGATTTCGTTCCTTACCTTCCCTGTCCCACATATCTCTAGTATTTATAGGCAGTCTGGTAATGGAGATTAGGCTATGACTTATCAAGCTGCAATAAGACATGTTAACATGGAATTATGGTCCTTTAGCATAACCAGTAATGATGGGTAATGTTATTTACCTGAAGAAAGAAACATCACTGTCACAGCTGCAGCTCATTCTACTGAGTGTAATTTAGTTCAATCATTTATAAATGCCTGCCTTGCTTATACTTTCCATTTTAATTTCCTTGTACTCCTTTAGTACTCCTTGTACTAAATCTCACCGTATTTAGAAAGACAGTTTGGATGTCCTACATAATAACCTATGAAGGTAACAAAAAGGGAAGCTTGACACACTCTATTATTTTGCCAAAGTGAGTTCCATTAACCAGTCACATCAAGTAGAGACTCACACTGCAAACAGAGCCCACACCTGAGGCACAGCCACACCAGGACTCACATCACACCCGCTTGGCAATGTTTGCACAGCAGATGGACACCCAACGTGTGTAAATAGGGCTGAGGTCACACTTCAGGTCCCCAATGAGTTTTTTTACATCTCTTCCCCTTCCTCGATGAAGCAAAATGATGCAGTGAAAGCTGCATGGTATCCTGCAGCAGCAGTACACACAACCATGTGCACCAATTCAGACAAGTTCTGTCATTTCTTCAATCCTTCAGCTCAACTCAAGACCCCATGCCTTGCTCACCTCTCATTAAAGCAGCTAAACACCATTAACACAGAAATCATTGCCAAGCAGGTATGAGAGCTGTTGAGTCAGCCTCCCAAACCCTCCATCTCCCAGCATCTCTTCCCATCCCTCTTCCACAGGATGGCTTCCCTCAACTGGGTCTGACTGGCAAAACAAGAAAATCATAGCAAATCACAATTTAACAATTCTGCCTCTAGTAAGAATCACCATTTCCCTCCCTCCTGCGGATTTTTTCCTCTCAGGCAACACCAGCGCTTTAGAAAATCCTACTCATGCTTACATGGCAAGCATTGGGGGCTGCCCTGCAGCACTGCTGTGAGGGAGATGTGCAAATCAGGTGAGCAGGACACAGCAAATTTGTAATTATCCAGCATGATTAATACAGCACTTCTACAAACACCTCTAAAGAGTCTATTATATTTTGAGGTCCAGCACAACAGGTTTCACAGGAGGAACAAGTGGACAACAAGGAGTTCTTACATTAAAAAAGCACCTTGGCGATGAGTAAAAAGTGACAAAAATTGTAAAAATAGTCAATTGGATTTTTAAGTCTTTATGTTCTCTGGCCAATTTTGTTAGTGATTAACAAAAGAAGCCCTTCAGAAGCCTGCTCATTCACAAGCCCACTCATTTATTCTCTGTATGCATGATGTGATCTTGGCACATATGTAGACACTTGAAAAGTGATTATATTCATCCGCCAATATAGTTATGACTTTGCTAATATGTCTTTCCAGTCCAGGATATTTTTAAGCAATCTGAAGACTAATGAATCATAGTGAAGAAGAATGTTACTGGGCAGAATACATGAGGCATGAAAAAAGACGACAGACAGCTGAACAATTAATTTTCGATTACAATTAAGTGAGGACACTTTCTGAGAACATTTGCTCAGAAAAGACATCAGTGGGATTGTCGTCACTTTGTGTGACATGAGCAACATCACTCAAACTAGGCAGGTTCACACAAACAGAAAATATCTAGTGACTTTTACAGACTAAGCAAGTTAATCGTGCATATAAAATATGAACATGCAGAGAAGAAAACTTAATTCTTAAAACTGAATAAATTGCCTACCTTAAAGCACAGACTGGATAGAAGTGTCTGAGCTCGAGCTGCTCATCCCACAGGCCTATTCTGCTAAAGCATAATTATCATCATACACCATCATCTCATGGGATTGCCCTGAAATGTTCTCAAAGTGGTTAGTAGAACTCTGGCTGTGCTAAATCATTTTCAAATTGGTGCTACTCTTACTCAGTAACTTATCATCTATTCAGAGAAGGGGAAAGTTAGATGGGTCTGTGTGACAATTTCCCATTTTACTTCAATTTAGTTAATACAGGGAGAAAAGAAAGGGGAATTCAAAAGCCAAGGAATTTTAAAGAAAACAAAAACTGGATTACACCCATGAGATATTTAAAAGACAATACTGGATTTTAAGCTCAGAATTGCAACATTTAAAGAAAAGCAAGCTGGAATAGACTCGGAAAAAAGCAGCTATGAGCCATTAAGTCAGAAGTAACAAAGAAAGAAAAAGTGTGTCAGAGGCCTTTTCAATTACTTTACAAGTATTAATCCCCATTAACTATTAATTAGGGAGGTGGGATCTTTTTCTGAAGTTCAACACAGGGTATAAAATATCATCCAACAAGGCTACTCCTGGTGGGGGAGAGGAATTTTTGCATGCTTGTGGTTTCTTGGCTTTTTCAATCCCCCCAGTTCTCCCAGGCTGTTCCCCTGTTTCAATCTCCAGTCCTGGTGAACACACCTGGTGCAACAGGAGCAAAGGGAGTCACAAGTGCCTCTGATTACAAGTATACAGAAAAAAGAAGCTTTACAGAAAGGTAGTGTTTTAGCTGCAAATGAATCCTTAATAAACAAGAGAGCTGTTAACTCAGGGTGAGAGCTCTGCATTACCTAGCAATACTGCACCCAGGCTTTACAATACTGTATATGAAAGGACAAACTCTCTTTAAGGATGTACCCATTGAAATCTTAATTATACAAAATGGAGGGTAAAGGTGCTCTTCAATAGGAGGAGTAAATGCCCATAGGAGAAGGGGCATTATAGGATTTTTTTTATTATTACTGGAAGAGATTTTCAGTGACTGAGGGATTAATTCATTTGCTTCATGCATTCAATTTATTCACACACACATCATGTTTGTTCATCACACCACTCTTTCAAACCATGCACATACACACAATTCATTGGAAGCCTGAAACAACCCACCTCTGAGCAGATGCAAGACTTGTAAAAGATTAATAGGCACAACAAGCAATCTCGGCTGCAGGGGGAAAAATATCCTAGTTAAATATTTCAGCGCTTTCATCAAACATCTGTCCTCTAGGCTGTGCTTGACAGAATGGCAAGGTAGCTTCTCACTGTGCTGGGTTTGTGTGGAGAGGGTTTGGTAGTGGGAGGGGATTGGGGGTGCTACAGGTCTCTATGAGAAGCTGCCAGAAGCTTCCCCCATGGCCAGTGGAGCCAATGCCAGCTGGCTCCATGGCTGACCCACCACCAGCCAAAGCTGAGCCCATCAGTGATGGTGATAAAGCCTCTGGGATAAGGGATTTAAGAAAGTGCAAAAAAAAACTGGGCAGGTGTTTTTAAGTTTTGTGTTTATCTCTCACTACACTACTCTGATTTGATTGGTAATAAATTAAACTAATTTCCCCAAGCTGAGTCTGGTTTGCCTGTGATGGTAACTGGTGAGTGAACTCTCTGTCCACACCTTGACCCACCAACCTTTTGCTGTACCTTCTCTTCCCTGTCCAGCTGAGGAGGGGAGTGCCAGAGAGGCTTTGGTGGACCCCTGGCCCCCAGCCAGGGTCAGCCCACCACTCTCACAAGGATTAACAGTCATCTGCTCAACTCAAATCAGCTCCTTGGTGTGATGCCAGCCGAGTGCTGCATCTCAGAGCAACTCAGCATCCTGCTGTGAGCCTGAGAAGGGCTGCAGTGTGAGCTCCCATCAAAACGCCTCCCTCAGGAGATAACAGCATGGGTGGGGCTTTATGTTAATACAAAATCAGCTGGCATAATACATGTAAACTCCACTGGGAGGCTGCTTCCTAAGGGTGGGAGGCAAAGAGAGAATCCAGAACTACCTCACTTCTTCCTTCATCAGCCATTTGTGAAGGCAGCAAACTGCAAGCAGCACTAAGTCTCAGTGCCAGACAAACAAGGTTGCTTGGAAATGGCAGAGGCTTGTTTTTACTACCCTCTCTCCCAGCTCTAAAATATATAGAAAGAATAGGTGAGTTTTGAAACACTGCACACATATTCCAATAAAAGGGAGATGTGCAAGGACATTGGTACTAGGGGGAGGTGCTGCAGAATGTATTTCACACGTGAAGCAAGCACAAAGGGATCATCACTCAAGCAGTTTACCTCTGCAAGAGGTTTTTGGGCACCACTGGCTGCCACTGCAATTCATCTTTCCTCCCTCCTGTGAGGATGTTGGCTCACACCATGTCCATCTGCCCTTAGCACAGCAATGCTCTCAAACATCTCCTATTCCCATCACAGTGGGAGTGCTCAGGGCTACCCCATGCCCTAAAAATACTGACCAGCTCCTCAGGAGTAGTCCCTGGGCCACAACAACCCCACTGCCCACAGGGATAAGCTGTAGTGCAGCCAAGTGTTTCTGGAGCATGGCCCACGGCAGCTCTACTCAACTTAACTGGGAATAAACTAGGAGCAAAATAAACAAAAGCCTTGGAAAAGCTCTAATCTCTTCCACTTGAAAAACAGTTAATGTAGCACTGTGGATGTCAAATTGCCTTGGCATCTGACAGGACATCCTCAAAAAAGTCACTGGACTTGGGGTTTTTAACTCACCTCACCTGCTACAGAGCACCAGGGAAAGGCTGACTGCTCTGCAGTTGCACTCCCAAATGCAGAGAGGTCACATCTCCATTGCTGGCAAAGGACAGCAGCACCATCCTCCCCTCCAGCCACTGTCACCCCTACACACAAACCTCTTCAGCTGCTACAACCCCACACAGAATCAGGTCTTCAAAATAACCATATCTTCCAGGTTTTTTTTAAAACATGTCACAAGCTGAACTGAGATCCGAGGCACCTGCTCAGGAGAAGGAAGGGAGTAAAAGGAGACACAAGGCATACAAGCATGTAAGAGCTATTGGAAATGCCAAGGGGGATCCTTTCAAAGCACACTCTGCCACCCAGGAATTGGTCCTACCAGCCAGGGAAATAAAAGGCTGTTAAAACTTGGCAGGACCACTCATCCCTACTCCAGCGTCAAATGACTTCTTGTGGCACCGCATGATGCTTCCAGCATCTGTCACTCAGAAGCTGTGTTGTGGTACAGCTTTGGCTTTGGAGGAACATTCAAAGCCAAGGATTGTCAACACACACCTTCATCACCTGGTGCTTCTCACCAAGCACAGACTGACAGGATTCCCCTGAAGCTCTGAGCAGCACAGGAGCACAATTACCCTAACAGCAGCTTGCCTCCCAGAAGAGCGTACCTGCTTTCCAACAGGCACTAAAAATAAAAATAATTTTCAATGAGGCGCCCAATGAACAAGCTGCCTTTTTCTTAAATTAGAGCAATGAAGTACTTAGAATGTGTAACATTTAATAATATTCAAAATATAGAGGCAATAGCCAGGCTTTAACAGCTCAGAGCTGCCATTAAAATTAATAGGGCTACCTACTAATTACCTCTGAGAATCAGACCATTGGGTGCCTTAAGGATTTGCACTCCTCCAGTTTAAGAGCCCTGGCTTAATCTCTGTTTAGTCTTCCTCACCTTATTTTAAATAAGCATACAACATAATGCTCTGGTTTTGCCTTTTCTTTTTTATTTTTAAAGCAGCTATGTATTTCACACTGCCACCCACAAAACAAAGAAACCACCAGGCAGGACCACAAACGCTCACTCTAGCTGGACAAGCAGCAAGTCAGTAAGTCAATAACCCCCAGCACACCTCTCTCTTGTGCAGAGACCAATACCAAGTGACACTGAAGGCCCAAGATCACTGCCTCCCTTCAGCTCTTCCTGGGAGCTGAAGCTGTGTGAATATTCCAGCATTGCTCCCATCCCCCTGTGGGAAGCTAGAGAGCTCACATCACTAACTCAGCATCAAACCCAGAGCGTTTCCTCAACCAGCACTGCTGAACACGGCAGGTCTGATCTCCATCATGGTGAAAAAGGTGCAGTATGCTCATATAAAACAACTCCAAAACCAAAGAACATCCCTCCCCAGACCTGACAAACCACAGCACAGCTCCAGAGCACAGCTGTTGAAGGGGGAGCCTCTCAGCACAGCACAAGGCTGGTGGTGCCAGATCTCAAACTCAACGAGCATCTCACTGCCAGAGCTCTGCACCTCAAAGGGGCAGGCAGGTCCCATTCTCTGGGAACTTTCAAATGAGGTTTCATACTTCATTCTCAGCAATTTCACTGAAAATTTAATTATATCTTTACCCAGTAAAGGTCTGGCACTTCATCTACGTAGA
The DNA here is from genome assembly GCF_008360975.1 of Lichenostomus cassidix. NCBI lineage: Eukaryota > Metazoa > Chordata > Aves > Passeriformes > Meliphagidae > Lichenostomus > Lichenostomus cassidix. Next base: position 6,150,379 of record NC_139496.1, on the reverse strand, counting down.
AGCTGTATGTCAAAACACCCTGTTCAAAGTTCCCCACAGAAAGAGTATGCAAAATGGATTGCTTTCACGTCTGAGTGGCTCTCCTCCTGTTCAGGAGAGGGCTATCATGTTTTCCATAACTTGCTCGGTTTATTGTCTGCAGTCAAACAGCACTGTTAGCATTGTTACTGCCAAGTAAACCATGATATTATTATTCTCCTGAGAGTTAATCCACAACCCACTGAAGACAATGGAAAGCCGCCCCTTTGCTGCTACAGGCTGCACATCAGCTCGCTCAGCCACGCTGCTGGTTAAGTACACATTTAAGACATGAAAGCCATCACTAACACCAGGCAGAGAGGGCAGACAGACACCCCAGCACCCAGCCCCAAATGCAGCTTTGTGCTGATTCCCCAGCCCACCCATGGATTCCTGTCAGGCATGAAGATTATGAGATGCCTGTCCTCACAGCGCTAATATTCGAATATTTTAAGCTCTCACACATCAAACCAAGCCTCTCAAACAGAGGGTTCCTTGCCAGGGCTGGCCTCCAGCACTATCCAGCCCAGGGGGTGAGGACTCTGCACCCTCCTGGGGACCAAATGGCTCGGGTTGTCCCCGGGAGAGCACCACAGGCATTTAGCAGCATCACTGGATTCATTAATTAAAGCCTTTGTGGGAAGTCACAGGAGAGCAAACACAAAACCTTCCAAGTTTTGCCACTGCTTCTCACTTTTGTCCTGCTAAGAGGCCACACCAGCATGTTTTAGGGGAGCAGGGAATATGCACATTTCCACCCCAAATGCTTTCCTGGCCATGCTGCTCTCTTCAGAGCCACTTTTGTTCTACAAACCATATTAAAGCAAAGAAACACAAGCTTTCTCCTTCAAATACAAAGACCAGCTGTCCCTGAATCCAAAATACACTTCCTTCTGACTTTTCCTATTATGTAAAAAAGGTGCAAGGAAATATTTAAAAGGCAGCAAATTAAAGACTGATAAAGGGAAAACTTCATCATCCAATGCAAAGCAAAGCCCATGAGACTTGATTCAGGGCCTGGAAAGTTTAGTAAAATTCTTTAAAAGGCAGAATATTTATATCAACAAGAGCATCCAGATTTATAGCAGCAGGAAGAAAAGAAGAGGGGAAGAGTATGCAGCAAGGCTTGGAAGGGATGTAAATCTGCCTGCTTCAAGAGCAATTTAAGCTCTGAACTTATATATAAATATAACAGTTGGAAACTTTCTGTGTCAACACAGTCACTCCCTCCTCTCAGTTGGTTTTATTTCTCCTTCAAACACCATGCAGCAGAGCTGTCCCTTCCCCCCTCTGCTGCAGCTGCTCCCACCTACCCAGGGGACCCCAGTTCCAAGGCCAGGACACCCCAGGCTGTTCCAAGCTGTGTTTGCCACCAGCACATGTACATTGTACAAGGCTGTGTACCTGCAGATGCAACTTTCCAGAAAATTCAGCAGCACTGCAATGAAAGGATCATTTTCAAAGCTTCAAATCCAGGTGCTTAGAGTTAATTAAGTCCATTATTTGACTTCAAAGGGAAAAAATGCATTAAAAAAATCAAAACGAAAATAATTTTCTTTCCACAGCTAAAGCGCTACAAAATCCATTTTATCTTTACATATCCACATCCTCTTTACAATGCTTTTTGAATGCTGGGCATGAAATCCTATTAATTTATAGGTACTATTAAAGGCATCTGAATTTAATATTCAAATGGCCAAGCCTTTTTTTTCCCTTTCTGTATCTTAGCATAAAGCAAAAGCCCCTCTCATTAACTGTGCCTAGAGAAAAAAACACAGCTCAGCAAGGCCAGCATCCATCCAGCACTTGCCAGGATAATTTAAACATCTATGACAATGTTCCTTGAACCCTAAAATCTTACACCATCTCTGCCTTAACCACCTCCTTTCTTGTGCCATGCAGTTAATTATCGTCTCTGATAATTATCTTCTCTGAGCCACTTCCCAGCACCTCCTCTAAGCTCCCTAACCAAGAGGTCCACATCTGCACATCACTCTGTGGCTCAGCTCATACCATGGACCAGCCCTTCCTCCCTCCCAGGAAAAGCTGAATCTCCCCCTCCCAGCTGAGCACCATGGCTGAATTCCCCTTGTCCCAGGGATCCTAAATTCCTGTATTATCCAGTGACTGCATAATTATCGAGGGAAGATAGATGGTAGAAGGAATCCATGAATCTTTCATTTTTCTGAGGAAAATGAAAGAATGCTGCAGGCAAACTTTCCACTGCTGTTTTAGTTGCTTCATTGAAAGCAACTGTGTGTTTTCTTCAGACAGTTGTTTTGCATGATTCATTGTGAGGCCATTAAAACAACTGTACTCTTGAATTTTAACACTATTTGTGCTACCACACATAGCCTTTCCCCCTCTTCTGTCTCCTCAGCACCAACAGCCCTTTACCTTACTCATCCCTCAATAAGATGAAAGAAAACAAGGCACAGGAGAAAAAGCACCCACACTGTCCCATCCATGAATCCTGGCAGGATATAATTCTCACAAGGCAAGGAATGGGGGGAAATTCAGCTGTTGGCAAATTTTCAGCAGCCAATATTCCTTAGAAACATATAGATTTGATTAAAAACGTTTGTTTTCTGTCCAAATCTGGTAGGAGAAAATGAATGGTGCTCTTTGTTAGCCATCAATCTTCCCCACTTGTCCATGTGCCAGATGGCACCACACTTCATAGGAGGAGGAACAATAAGCAAAGAGTCAGTTGTGCAGTAAGTTTGCTTATAATCATTTCATCTCAAACAAGCAAAAGGAGAATAAGGATGGAAAGGCACAAAGAAGAATATCAACTCAGTGTTCATTCACTTTATTTCTTTTTTCATAAATAAACCCCCACTCTTGACAATGCTAATTATTGACAGTGAAAATTTTTGACTCACTCAGTGAAAAATTGACTCTGAAAATTTTATTGTCCTTCAATGGATTTTGCATTCATTTCCCTTAAAACCAAACTCAACTACAGGTTTGGTTTGTCAAGAAGGCTGTTAAAAACAAACAACCAGCATCATACACTTTTTAAGAGAGAACTTAACATGTAAGTCACCGAGCCGCCGAGGAGGAACCCTACGGTGCCATTTCACAGAGTCACACTTCAGAGCAGAGCTGCGCCTCGAGATTTGATACTGCTCAACAGCATCTGCTGGTATTGTGCCAATAGCATATGCTGGGAGCAGATATGGATTCCAATGCCAGCAACAATATATATTTCAAACCCAGCTAGAGAACAGCCGAGCAAGGGGAGCAGCAAGGCTCCTCGAGTGCGAAGCAGAGCCTGTGTGAACTCCCACAGCCACAGCTGAACCCAGAATTTAGCTGCAGGCTCATGAAGAAAGGGGAAGCAGTGCCATGGAACAGCTACATCAGATCAGAGCCCCGGGAGATCCGAGGGATTGGAAACTGAGCGGGTCTGCCCAAACACAGGCAGCAGGAGAGCAAGAAGTTTCCTGGCTCTCACCACCAGAATGCACAACTGGCTGCCTCTGCTGTTTACAGAGCTACAGAGCCCCATTCCCACTGCTGCTCCTAAATCTGCTGCAAAATACCACCAAGGAGATGGCAAAGGGCACACTGAGCTGGGGTTCAGGAACAGCTCAAGGCTCAGTGAACCACTTCTCAAGTGTGCAAAGATGCATTTTGGTTATGCTCTTTAGGTATCATAATGATAACACATGCTGAACCAGGGGCTCTTACAAGTTTGCAAAGTGTTGGACATACAGACTCTCTCTCTGAGGATCTCATTCAGTCACCCACACATTAAAGAAAAAAAATTATAATAAAATAAAATAAAGCCTTGAAAATGTTGGCCCTGTCATTCCTCACAGATGAAATAATCCTAGGGGAAACATTATTGCCTCAGCTCTAACAGATCGGATTTAGACAGCCGGGATTCATTCTTTTGACTCTGCTGTTGACCTACTGCTTGAGCCTATTCATCTCCCCCTCTGTACTTCTGTTTGCTCATCTGCAAAATGAGCAAGATACTAATCTCCTGTTCAAAGCATTTTAAAACTGTGGATGGAATAGCTAAGTGCTGCTGGTGTGAAGAATCACATCACTGGCAACCTTTTTTCCAGCTGTTAAGTAGTTAATTGCTCGATCTGAAGTGATCAGATGGTTTCCTTCTCTAACCAGTCCTTTCTATCAAACTGAGATCTTGACATATCGCTGAAAACATCTTGCGGAATAAATGGTCTAATTTCTCTACCAAATGTATTCATTCCTCATCTGACAGTTTGGTAAGGTACAAAGCCAGGCAAGGAAAGAAGCTCTGGAAAAAAAAAGAAGTAGCAGTAATAGCACAAACATCCCCCCCCAGAAAAAAAAAACCCAAACAAACCCACAGAAACCAACTCACCTGGACACCAAAATGTCAAGAGAAATTACAGCTGCCTAATACATTAAAGATAACAGCAAGAGCCCCATGGTTACTGTATTATCCAGCACCAAACAATTTCATGCTCTGCAACTACATCATGGGGAAAAAAAAAGTCACAGCGAGTCTTGGCAACATCTTAAGTGGAACAAAGTGAAAACCAGCCCAAGCCACAATACGGGAGCTGTTCCCGTTCAAAGTAACTTAATCTTCTAATACGGCTGTGTACTTTAAATGCACAGGAGGAAGGAGCTTTGAGGCATTATCTGCTGCAGGCAGAGGATCCGGGGTAAGCAATACTGGCTGGTGTTGCTCAGCTCAGTGCCGGCAACAGCTGCAGAAAGCAAACTATATACCAAGGGTCAGCATCTTGCGCTGTCTTACACGGGTTAAAATAAATTGTTCTGATTGGCACAGGCCCACATTTTAGGGATGCTTTGACCCAGCTACAAGGCTCGCTGCACAGCCCCAGCGTGTAGGTGCACTGAGTAAAAACATATATACACACAGATTCCACTGCTGGGTTTAAATGTCTCTTCAATGAAAAAGGCAGAACATATACAAGCAACAGGGGAAGTTCTTTTAGTCTTGCTGAAAAGCTTGGTAAGGGAGGCACAGGGAGATTAACCTGTGAAACATCAGAGCTGAGAAGTGTATTTAAGTGCCAATCTCACGCATGTAACCAACCTCTCTCTAGACTATTGAGTCTGAAACTGAGCACTGCTCAACTCAGATCGTGAGAGATTCAGTTTCCCCAGATACCACCTCATCTGCTATCCTCACACCAACAAAGCTGCATCATCTCAGGCTTTCACACTAGTTGCAAGCATTTCCACAAAGGAGAAACTTGTTTTCTCTTTTTGCTCTAATTTAGTTTTAATGAGCTCAGTTCCCATTTCAGTTTCTCTGCACGATACAGTTATCACAGGAGGCCTGGTAAATTATGCACCTTTAAGGATAAGGTGAACTTCAGACTTAAAAAAAAAATCTTAAACCAAGATAAAGCACTTTGCAGAGCAGAACTGCTGAAGACATTTAGTGTTACAGCAGGACCCCTCCCTCCTCCTGGAGCGTGAAAAGGAAAGTATCAAAGAGTGACAAACAGGGAAGAAAGGGAGTGTGCCTATCAGCCTGTCAATCTGCCAATAAATCCCAGCGCTCTGCTAATGCCTTCAGTTCCCCGACACGTCTCACACTGTTTAAAGACACTGTGATGTGCACTCTGAAGAATTCAAGGAGGTGGAAGCAAAGCCCAAGGCCTTTATGCTTAACTGCAGAGGAAGAAAAGAGAAGAAAACGCTCAGCTACGAGGATTTGAGAGACTGCAGTGCTGAAGTGCACCTGCAGCCTCTCCCATTTATCACCTGCCTCCATAATTTATGGATTTGCACTTGATGCTGATGCCCAGCCTGACATGGGAATATCTGTGCATGGCATGGGCTGAAGGAGTCAGAGCATCACACCTGCCTGCCCAGTATTCACCAGCTTGGGAAAAAAAAGCAGCAAATAAAGTCACCAGTGCACCATAGATTAAAAATTCAGGTTTTTTTCTTGAGTGGAACAAAACGCACCAGATCCCAAACCGCTGAGCCCTTGGGGTGAAACTGTGCCTCACCCAGCTGACAGAGCTCGAAGCTGGCTTCAAAAGCAGCACAGCAGCTCATCAGAGCAGATTTCCACCAAACCCACAGCGCAGCATTCCTGCTGTTCATCTCGATCACCACAACTGGCTCACAGTGCCCAGCCAGGTCAAGACCTCGCTGCCTTTTTTTGTTCCACAAGACTTTTCATACTTCTTCCTAAGGCTCAGCAGCCTGCTCCAGGGTGAGCTGAGCACCTGGCTCTGCAGGGGTGGATTAATAATCACAATAACATATTTGTAAGGCTGTCTGAATGAAACGTGTCCCAAAACTCCAGCCGCCTGCATTTTCCATTTCAGATTTCAGAAATATTTTAGTTCAGTCTTTCACAGCATAAGTACACCACATCCTATATTTCTTTAGTTCCTTATCCTTACTTTTAAGAAACTTCAGAAATATCTCTGATTTTTAATTAATTTTAATTAATTTTTTCTTTTTTATTTATTTTAAAGTTGCACTCATTTTTGGATAGTACTTATTTTAATTTCATTTTAAATTTTATTTGTTTTCCTTTTCAATCTATTTCCATTTTTTAAAGCTGGTCATTGACAGCCACAGGGTACAACTCAGGCTGTCTAAAACATGTAATCATGCTGTGATTTCAGCCCACTGCAGCCAGCACTGCTGGAACATTCTCCAAATACAACCCAAGTTTTCCCATGGAAAGTCTCCAGAGCAAGAAAAGCCAGGCAGCAGTCAAACACCATTACAGCCAGACCCTTTGATATTTGCACGCTGTATCAAAGCCAAAGAACAATTCATTTAAAAATACTCACCATGGGCTATTTTTAAATTAAATTCTAAATTTATAAAGCCACGGTGAGAAATTGAGATTTCTATTTTATGAGCTGTTTTTAAAATCGCACAAGCTGGGGAGGGGTGGGGAGAAGAAATTTCTCCATTTTAATAAGGATACAATTGTAACTGCCAGCAATGCATTGCATTTGTCTGATGAGTCTCAGAGCAACCCTTAACCACCCTGCCCTTCCTGACATTGATGGATTGTGCAATTCCAGGAAGTAAAATATAATTATGGAGACAGATGAACAGACACCCAAGAAACAGCATTAGAAGGCACTGCATAGCCATAAAAAGCAATATTTCATATGTAACATTATTAAAACTAAGGAAATGTTATCTAAGAAAGTGTTATCTGCATAAAGACTCTTTGCCTATTTGAGCTCACAAGGAATAGATGGAATTTTGTTTCATGTATGGTCTACCCAGAATTTACTTATACAGTCATTTTAGAGCAGTATTTTAAGATATCTGTATCATTATGTATCACACTTTATGAACTTCAAAAATATAATACCAAGCACAGCTGTTAAAATTTATCTCTTCCCCCCCCCAGCCAACCTCAGAACACCTTCTGTACCACCTGTCTGAATAGGTGATGAAGCTCTACTTTCTACAAGGACAACAATGTCTTGGGAAAGCAGGAAATCCCAGGGAGTACATCTCAAGCTACAGACACTTCCCAAAGGTAATTCCTGAACTGATTCCTAAGTGATGGCACACATTCCTTGGCAAGGCAGAGCGCAAATATTTCCTGCATGCATGAACTGCTGGGAGTCACCACCAGCCTGCTGCTGCTCACTGTGACCTATTCAGTTTGCCAACCTTTCATCCCAGACTGCGAGCACTTTTAAACAGACAGTATTTGTTGCTCTTTTCCATTCCTTAACACAAAAGGACTAATCCTTGTTGAACATTTAAGGGTGCTTCCAACAGGAATAATCTCCTCCTCAAAGCACAGCTAATTTTTACCCTAACACTGGAGTTGTTCACTGTGAGTAGAAAAAAAAAAATTTCTTACTGAACAATTCATCTATAAAGCTGAACTACAAAGCACACTTTGCTGTCTACATCTTTAATAGCCTTTAATAACTAAAGGCTGGAAGACCACTGAAGGAGAAAAAAAACTTCAAATAAAAAGACCCAAGCAGCAAACCAAGAAACATGCACATATATCTTACGTGCACAACCTCCCCCTTCAAATCGCTTAAGAAAAATGGTTTCTAGGCAGATGGTGTTTTCCCTGTCTTGACTCCAGTTCAAACCTTTTTGGAGAGACCAAGTTTTCCACTGAACTGCACATTATACACCAACAAAGAATAAATAGGCTAAATATAGCTTGCAGCCAAATCGCTGCAGTCTTGCAACGCAGCATATTCCGGAGTCCTCTGAGGACAGGCAGCACGCTGGCAATGCAGCCTGCACTATGTTTAGGTCCTGCACTCGATAAATCATTACCTCCACAGCAGTCAGTGCCATCCCTGGCAGAGCTCTCCTGAAGCACACTGCTCTCCAGAGCAGAAGCACTGGGATGTGGAGCCATCCCTCCGTGAGCTGCTGCCTGTTTTGTGATGTTCTCCCAGCCAGCAGTGACTCCAGTTCATTATCCCACCAGGGTTTTCAGGGAGCTGCATGGAGTGGCTGGGAGGGCTCTGCAGCATCAGGGGATGCCCATCCTCGATGGAGCAGACAGCCCATCCGTGGTGTGAAGGGCTGAAGGTGGGGAAGGCAGCTGCAGATGATCTCACCTCTCAAAGCATCTGAGAAGTGACAGCTGAGGCTGTCAGACACCGAGGATCAGCACTGCTGCTAAGAGCTGAAGAAAAATCCCCAAACAACCACTACACAAACTAAAAAACATTGTTCAGGGAAATGCTGAGTGTCCATGAACTTTTTGTGATTCTCCCCAAGAGGTGTGCTTTTCTTTTCTCCCCCCTTAGGAAGCACTGCCGAATTTGTGGTTTTCCAGCCCTGTCTGTCATTTAAGTCTGTGGCAGCTTGTCTAAAGCTCAGGTCACATTACACCATGCAATGCACAGCACTTCTGCTCCACAAACAGCAAACTGTGACATTCAGAGGTCTGGGCCCCTCTCAGTCCCCTCAGGACCAAGGGTCATTGTTGTTTGCTATCTGGGGGGAAGCAGTTTGTTACCTGACCCACTGGGAGCCTCCTGGCCCCAGGTGAGCTGCTGCCTGTCTACACATTTATTTATTTAGATTTTATTTCGGCAGGCGAGCTCCCTGTCGCGGTGGCAACGCAGGAAATGCTTATTGTTTTACATGTTTACAAACAGCCCCTTCAGATCTCCCTTCCCTCTCTGTCCCCCGAGGTAATATGTATTGTAATAAATTCATAATTCGCATTAGGATGATTTAAACAGCTTTGGAGTGGCATGTTTTAGTGCCTTGATTCAATTGTCTGCCTCTCACACTGACAGCCCTGCTCGCTGCAGCTCCTGCCTGCAAACGGATAAACATGCAGGGAGAGTCACACCTTGCAGGAGCGGAATTAGGAACAACCTCATGTAAGCCCTTCACCAAGGAGATGGGATAAACACTGCTGTCTCACCCCAAGCACAATGGGGATATAAAGCTTTCTGTCTGGGGCTGCTTCTGGGCACTGACATCAAGGAGCAGCTTTATATTGCATTTATTATAAATTCCCACCATCCAGGCAAAAAAATCCTAGCAGGTTTATTACCAACAAGCCTCCTTCAATCCATACACCATCTTGCAAGATGTTTGTAAAGGAAGGAAGGCTGGGTTGCCACAAGGGAGAAGGAGATAAAACTCTGTGTCAGAGGGAAATGCCCAGGAGTCCTCCTCTTTGTTTAAGGATCTTGAGCAATGAAAATCCACTGACAAAACTCCAGCACTTCTGCTGTTGTCACAACACAAGAAAATTGTCCTACAATGTGACAGCAGAAGTTAGCTTTTAAATATTATAACGACTGCCTCCAAAGGTAAACAGCTGCATGTAAATACATAATGGATCTTGGATAACTGCTCAGTGTTTTCACCTTGTACCAACCCCAAACCACTCTCCAAGTACTCACCAGCTGTTAGGCACTACCTGCTTTCCCTACAGATGCAGGAGTATGCAGATGAACCACAAAACAATAGAAATCAATGTCATAGCTTTGCTTTGATGTTTTTAAAACTGCAAAACTTAGTACACATCCTTTCTATATTCATGCTGTAACTTTTGTAAGCTATGCTGGTGGAAGTATCAAAGCATCAGCAATTACAGTTATGACAAGAAAACCACTATAAAAGGGTCACACTGTGATTAAAGCATATTTTGCTATTACAATCTGGACGTCTTTTTTTGTTGTTTTTAATTAGGTGCATTCTAGTAAAGATTAAAAAAAAAAAGTTTTGTTTCCTTTTCCTAGCACCCAACACAAGATGTTGTAAAGATTTGTTCCATATGGTTGGACTCTTATCTTGGAAGTCTTTTTCCACCTAAATAATGCTATGATACTGATTGAAGAAACCACATCACCTGTGAGGATCACTGATGCGTGGGGTCAGAAGGGCTTTTTCCAGCATCTTTTCCTATATCTGAATTCCTCAGTTTGTTTTCAGGCTCTAATCACAGTGTCTGGTGCTATTATGTTTTACCCTATTTCTGTTATACTTCTGCTGTACTCCAGATCAAACTGGAGTAATTTTAAACAGCAATAGCAACAAAATTACATATTGTACTGCAATCAGCCAACTACACAAAGATAAAACTAATCATTTGATAAGTCATCCTAAGGATTTTTTTTCCATCTGTAGCAAAGGGCAGTAAGACATGAGATCACCAATTAATCAGGCTCTAAGACATCTTCATCTTTGCCACTCTTCTTTCAACCATGGAAGTGATGTTTTCCACTGTCTCACAAATTAATTAATACACTTATTCTAAATCCAGCTGTCTTCAGAGTAATTTCAATTACAGAATTCCTCTTTTCTCCATTACGACCCTTAGAGAGTAGAAGCACATTGTGCTTCAAAACACCAAGATGTAACACCCTTGGATTACACTAATGCTGAATAAAACATGGCTTCAACTTTTTTTCCTCCCCCTGGTTCCAGAGCTGAGCCTGGTAAGCACAAGGGATTGTTCTGCCAGGGGAGCAATGCCCCTGCAGCAACCACAGCTCAGCTCCAGCCACATCCTCAACATCCCTCCAACCACTGCAGGCACCTCATGCTTCCTTCAACAAGTGAATATCTAAGAACATACAAAAGCAAATATTGAATATCTCAGGCCACAGCACTTTCAAAGCCTCAAAGTCTGGTGAAAACAACAAAAAAAAAGTCTTTAGAATAGTGACAAACTTTTCATCCCTGCATCTCAGAAAACGCAAGAGTTTAGACAGGGTAGATACTGTATTTTAGCACAATCCTCACAGCAGGCTGTCAAACCATATTAGGACAGATCTGCCTCATAACTCATTTGGGATGTACTTCTCAAAAATTCAAACCTCAGAACATATGTATCCATTGAGATAGGGCATAAAATTAAAAAAAAAATAGATCGAAAAGTCAACAACAGTTTATAAAGAAGGATTATGGATGCAAAGAGATTTGCATCTGATATATAACCAAATCCCAGTGATCTGGATTAAAGCAGGAAAGCCTCCTTCAGATACCCAGAAAGTCAGGGGGGGGAAAAAAGAACAATTAAAAATTCTACAGGGGCATAATTTAGCCCCTAATGCAAAGCACAGTTCCATTATTCCAGAATGGACATAATGCCTCCCACAGTTTGAAAAAAGGTGCCTGGAAATACCAGGAAATGAGAATCGGTTTATGCAAAGAAAATTAAGGAGATTATATGAGGTTGGGGAAAAAGGATAGGCCACACAGCCCTTTCCCCTTCCACCTTCTGGCATCTTTCATTCCCAGAAAATCAAGCCACAGCAGTGCAGAGGGTGGGGAAGAAATGGCCATAAATCATTCAGACTGGAGCACTCTGCTACAGACTTCAGCTTTTCTCAAAAGCTGCATTTTAGCCAATTTCTCCACTAATCCTTCAATTCTGGTCAAAGGCAGGAGGTGCCCAGCAGAAGGAGGGACAGGATCCACAACCCTCCAAGCCCTGGGCTGGCAGCAAAGCCCAGCCTGAGCTGAGCTCTGCTAAGGAAACACGATGGCACTCACCACCAGCAGCTCCCACAGCAAAGGGATGTTTTAATTAACACAGTGTCAGGAAATAGAGAAAAAGCATATTTCGACCCGGATTAGCATATGCTTCCCTTAACAATAATCACTACATGCACAGAGAGCCTGACAGCTAAAGTATACACTGAGCCAGGTCTGAACAAGTTCTTGACATCAGCAATAAAGGTATGAATTGAGAAAAATATTGTCTTTAGCTGACTTTAGTGACTTTTAAAATCATGTTGCTGCTCCCACATCCTAGGGAGAAAGGCTCTCCCATCCAGCTCTTGTGCAGAGCGAGACAAACCCTGCCTTCCCTTTAACAAACTGTATACGCTCTGTGGCAACTGGGGTTTCTTGTTTCCTAAGCAGAATAAAACCAGTTCCAGCTGCTCTTTAATGAAGAAAAGGCTGCAGAGTTGGCATCCAAGGATGTCAGTTGAGACTTTTTAAGGTCCTTCAGGCTCCCTCACCCTCTCCAGTACCTGAACAGGGGTGAGCTGTACAGGGCAGCTGAAACAAACCTGAGTTCTAAATGCTCCCCTCTGCTTGACCCAGTACTTGGTTACCAGTCAATTCATGAGCACACACTGAACTCACAGAAGAGAAATACACTTATTTTCTGCTTGGTCAAATAGAGGATTAGAGAAGAGTTAGAAGTTATTTGACAATGGCAGCAACCAGTGCAGTTCTTAATCACTGACAGTAAAAAGTAGCTAAGTAAGCATCTTAACCAGGGAAATTCCCAGTTCCTTGCAAAAGAGGGAGAAAGAAAAAAAAAGAGGATCAATCAAAAGCTGTCATGATAGCCCATTGTTCAGCACTGTTAGCATTAGAAAACAGTCTCAGGGGATTAAGGCAGCAGAGCACTGTAGTAGTTCCTGACTGCTAAGCAAATGCAGGCTGCCTGGTAACACATGGCACAGGGCTGTGATTAATCATTACGATGCGACAGAAGGCGAACCACGGCGAGATAATGTCAGGAACTGAACTGTGCCCTGCCTCTAATGACAAGTTGTTTATCCTAACATGCTCCACATTTGTATGACTGAGAAAGCATCCCCAGCTTGCTCACTGCCTTCTGACCCATGGCTGAAGACGGGAGGACACAGCCAGGGTGAGGGGGCAGGTGAAACACTCAGGGTTCAATCCTTGCAGGTCTAAAAGCATCTTTGATGGGACCTGGAAAGAAGTCTTTCTCCAGGAAACCACTGAAAACCATTGCCTTTCACACCACTAAAGGGGCTGCTCTGGATTTACAGCAGCAGCATTTTTCTAGATAGGCTGCAATCAGTAGCAGCCAGTGGTGAAAGCAAAGCCAGGGTTTTTTATTTCTACTTCATATCAAAAATGAACCTAAGCCTAAGAACTTCCAAGAACCAACATCCACCTCCACAAAATACCTTGCAAAACAACTTTCCCTGATATTCCCTAATGCTAAAATTCAAATGACCTCTGAAAACTGTGCAGGTGGTTTGATCTATTCCCAGAATTGATTTTTTGTTTTGTTTGGGTCTCAGGCACACAGAACAAAACAAGAAAAATTCAAAAGCTCTGTGCCATCAGCAAAGGAAGGAAGGAAAAGCTACTGCATCCTTCATTCTGCCCACTGCCATGGGCCATTAGTTTAGTTCTACTCTGCATTAAACAGTATTTCATGGGAACAATTATTTATTAAGAGTATGGACAATAGCATTGATTGTTGCAAGTTTGATTGATTAAACAGACAAATTGGCACAGTTTCTCCCTCCCTGCCTGCCATATGTTTCTCCTTAAACATCTGGCAAAGTCTTTGTTTTTCCTTGAGTAACCTAACAGGTGTTGAACCAAATCCTTACTGCTTCAGTTTTCCCATTGGAAGCAGATGGGTGGAGGAGACACAAGAATATTGCATTTCCAACATCTCTCCTTCCTTCTCCTCTGTGGTGGCCTCACTAATAGCCTGAGGCTAAAAATAGCAGAGAGAATTTCAGATTCATCATTAAAGTCATCTTTTGATGTGGAGAAGACTCTTTACATTTGGACAAGGAAGTCAGACCTTGCTCCACTGATGCATTTTCCCCTGCTCCTTTTTACAGCACAAAGGATACAAAAAAAAGACTTTATCAGCCCTTCATATTGCTGTCATGAAAAACATTTAACATTCTGCCTCCCATCTGAAGGAGGTTATTTGTACCTTGTTCCTGTCACTCTACAAGCCATGTTCTCCTCTCCTGGAAGTCACTGAGAGCCACAGTCAAGCTCTCTCCTGAAGTCCTGCATTGGGCACTGCACCAAACACGTAATTCGAGCTGACAGCACAGAAACACAGGTGCCTAACACTGAGAGGGCACTCTTTATTTTGAAAAAATGCAGCACCACTTTAGCTAATTAGGTCTTATCTGTTTAAAGCTACAGGATAGTTTGATAACAATTAGGAAGGACTCCCAACAGGCTGCTGGGATCAAAGGCCCTTTCTGCTACGACGTTTAACAAGGAAATTAACACTTTTGCCAAGTAATTTGCACATGCTGCCAAAGTTGTTTTAACTTGCTGTAATATTTTAGTTTTAAATATGTACCTGCAGAGATGCTGCTTTAATTCAAGTGTTCTGTGTGCCAGCTACAGGCTCCCTACCACACCACCAGCTCCCATTTACTGCTGGAGGGGAGCTTTCACTAACAGGATAGCGGCAGTGCTTGCTTCTAGCCACTTCAAGGGATAAAAGAGGGAACAAAAAATAAAGAGTTTGGAGGCAAAAATTCCCTCACCATTTTTTAATTCACAGGAACTAAATATTTCCAAAACACTACCTGTGGGATCTCAACCCTTAATGTCACAAAAATTAATGAGAACTCTGATGCCAAGATGCCATGCGTGCTTGGAAAATTCCAACTGGACTCTTCCAATGGGTTTTTAACATTGAGACTGGGGAGCAATCACAGCTCTGGAGAGCTGTAATGATGAATGGCTGAGGGACAGTGAATATAATGAGGGAAAACACAAATAGAACAGCTGTATTTCATAAAGAAACAATAAAACCACGCATAGCAGTTTTTCTTTTTTAATTCAGTGCAATGTTTAAAGAGACATTCTGATACCCAGTAAATTATGCTCACATATCCTCTGCTGATTACTCTTTAATAAGATCAAGCTTCCAGCAGAGCGGGGTACTTGTCTTCTGGTTCCCAGGGATGCAGGGCAGGGCTAAGCACCAGCACTCCCAGTTGGGCTCTGGTGTTCCTTGATTTAAACCCACCCTGCTGCACCCTGAACCACGAGCACACCACAGCCACTGCCCTTTGTGCTGCTAAACAAACTGCAGGATCGATCCCTGAAGGAAGCCTTTCCCCAGCTGCTGCTGTGCAGAGATGATTCATTCATTCAGCATTACTCAGCTCAGGTTAGCAGCCAAGAAGCCAGAGTTTATTGAGTGCACCAACTCAAAGCCGAAATTACATTTATTTCTGATAGTAAATCAAGAGCAGACCAAACTAAGAGAGACAACAGCTCTGTGGCTAAAGCCAAGCAGTGAAATTTGGAGGACTGGGGACAGCATGACACTGCTTTACCTCAATTTCCTTCCATGAGGAGGGCAGTGGTGGCTTTCATTGGGTGATGATGGCCAATGCTGAATACAACAGTTGCTTCCAACCTTCCCCATCCCCTCACCCATGGCTACAGCATCACCCACCCAGTTCTGCACAGACCAGGCTGCCTAGACACAAAGATTTCTGCTACCCACTGCTCCTATTTCACTGAAACATTCCCTGGGTGACCCTGAGCCAGCCCTGTGGCACCAACAGCTCAGGAGAGCAGGAGTGCAACTTCTGCAGCACATCAGTTGACAGAGGGAAGGTGAAGTGCCATCCTTGGATCTGGAGGCAAAGGACAAACTGTTTTTAAATCTGGAACCACTAAACACAGACTCTCACCATGCAAACACACCACTTTCACGGACTAGGCACTGGCAAAAAGCACTTTATTTTTGCTAGCACTCCTTTTGTTCTCTTCAGTAACTCAGCCACATCAGTCAGTGACCCACTGCAGCACCGAGCAAAAATACCCAGGTCACAGCAAGACGCCTGTGAGTCAGTGAGACACTCCCTGAACGTGCTGGTTGGGGCTGCAGAGGTAGAACCAGCACAGAACCACATCCTGCCCTGCAGCAAACCCCACCAGGCTGCCACAGCCCCAGCCCTGTGCCAGCAACCAACTCTCAAAGCCACCTCCAGCCCTTCAAAGAAAGCTTCGAGTTTTCTACTGCTTTTAATTAGAGCTCATAAAGTGCACCAGGTTCTCAAGTTTTTAATCACAGAAGCTTTGTGAATTTATTAGCACGACAGCAGACAGCATCAGACAGCATGAGAAAGGGAATTAAGAGAATTTGCAATCCTTTAGCTACTTCTGTTCAAATGTTGATCGTTACATGCTGAGAGACTCACAGGGCTCAGCACTACCATGTTACAGGAGCCACTGTTCCCTCAAATCAAAGGCTAAAGGCTTAAACCAAAATCAGAGTGCTAGGTGCTATAAAAAGCTTGGGGGAAGGGGGGAAGTAGCTTTTGACAAGTTCTAAGCAGACACAGCCAAAAAAGAATAAGGAGACATCAGTAGCTGTCACATATTTCTCATTTGACCTCAGGCAAATTGTTTACTTTTTGCCTCAACTTCCTATCTGTAAAATCTAACTGATAATACTGACTGCAGCCAGAGCTCCCAAGCTCCAAGCCTTAGCCAATACACTCAATTTCTAAAAATGAAAAATAACGTTTCAGTCAAGTTGCTGTTCGTATTTTTGGATACAAAAATATCTGCTGATTGGTCACTTCAGGATAACTCTTGAACTGTAAACCACTGTTTTATTAGAAGAATTTTCTCCTTGAAAATAATAATTAAACTGGACTCACTAATCAAGAGTAATCTTTCATTTCAGAAGCAGTATTTAATATTGCACATGAAGTGTAGGTACCTTCCCCAGTCCTCAAACACAGCGGCATCTCTGACAAAACCAGTGCACATCAATCTGCCATTACACAGGAAAAGCTGCATTCTAGATTTGGCTCGATACACACATCAGGAGACAGAGACTCAAATCACCAGAAGCCTCACTCTTCAGATGTCTCGTTGGATTTCTGAGACTGAAGAGCTTTTTCTGGCTCATACATGTACTACAAGCAATGTACAGCCAGGAAATTACTCACTTTTGAGGACAGGTCTTTTTTAACCCAAGCCAGAGAAGGTTTGGAGCCTTATTTCAGATGACAAGCAATTAAAAACCAAACCAACCCTTCCCCAACAGTTGCAAGGAGGCAATCCCAGAGCACAGTAACTGGAGCCAGTTTTGCAAGATACCTTCTGAAAGGTGAAAATTTGGCTATGTTCCCAATCTGATTTTTTCCTCAAGTGCTCACATGAAAACTGCAGGGACAGTGAGACAGGTGCTCCCACCCTTGCAGGAAAAGGTCATCTCCAACCCCTTGCACAAAGACAGTTTTATAAATTCACTCTACTCCAGTTTTCTCTCACTTCCCTCAGACAGTTCCCAACAGTTTCATCATTACAGAAAACATCTCCTGTAGCCCTTCAAAATTAAGGATGTGCAGGCATTAATTACCCTCATGGATGGCCAACAAAGGTCCAGATAACACCACCACAGGGCAGACACACAGGTCACCTGCTGAAGTGGTCACAGACCTCTCCAGAGCAAAGATTAAAGTCAGTCAGAGCAGGACAAAGGTTGTCCAAAGTTAATTTGATTGACATTCTCCTTAAAAACCCTGGCTTGGATTAACACAATAGAACTGCTCAATCAGGTACTGATGGTAACAAAAAAGTCACCAGAAACATCAGCTGAGAGTAAGAAGATAAACTTCTGGGAAACAAATCAAATTCACAAGGTTCATTCCCATTTCTAACAAAAATAATTCACAGGGTAAGGAACACTCAGGTGCAGCCAAGTCCCACTGACCTCCCAAAAGTACTGGTGGAGATTGAGCAATCAGATTCAGCAGCAGGATCTAGCACTGCAAGATTCTGAACCTCACCTTCCATTGACTGGGAAAGGCAAAAGCCATACAAAAAACAGACTTTAAGAAGAAAAAGGCAGCAGGGATCCTTCTCCCCTTACTGAGCACCTCTGCCTTCCTGGCTCACCAGAGCCATGAGCATCCCAAACAGCTCCAACTCTTGCCTGCTGCACACTCACACCATTTTAGACAAGCGCCGTTACTGCTCCAAGAAATACAAGCAAGTTTTGTGAGTATGAGAGTGGTGGCAGGCAATGGAGTAAAGTGCAAAGCTGCTGTTGTGAGCCCTGGTGGACCCCTCAGCCTTCCCAATTGTGCCAGGAAAAGCAGGAGTGTAGACAAGCAGGCTCGGTGTGGTCATTAATCACCATCAGCAGCCCAGCAGGTTCCACACCAGAGGGATGGCCAGCGAGGTGGAGAGGGAATTGCACTTGGAAAGAAAGGGACTGCCCAAACCATGAAAGATCAGCAAGGAGGTACAGGGCAATAGGAGTAATTGAAATACAAGTGCCATGTGAAAAAAGGAAGCTTAAAATGTGAAGCCCAGCAGAAAGTATAAAAGCACATTTTGAGCAGGCAAGACCACAAAATCGTGCTGAAGGACTGTGCCCCTCATTTTCTGAAAACACACAACTTGTGCCCACATCTGACCTGCACTATTACTTTAAAACCACTCTCACCAGTTAATTCTACAGCCAAAAAAAATCTCACCAGCCAGTTCTACTCCTTTTAAACAGTGGGGAATTTCTGCTGATCTTCTATATCTAGGGATCAAACCAGCAATGCAGAAACAGGAGGGGAAAAGAATTGAGTTTAGTTTGATTTAGCACTGGGATATTTTGTATTGAGCAATGAAGTAAATGTGACATAGCTTTAAAATAAAATCCATAATGGTCTTCACACCAAGCAACTTGGGAAGCCACCTCTAAGCATTAATAGGAGCAAAAGGATCTTATTTTCCAGACCCTTCACTTTATGGTTTTCTAGCTTAGGCTTACACATGCTTAGGAAATCCCCACTACAGCCTTGGATAAAATGTCTCCCTTTTCACACCATTTTCCACCTAGAAATGGTGCTAGAACATAAACAAACCCATTGCACTTCTGCTTAGAGTTCTGAACACCTCAGAAAGGGAAGCTCTGGCATAAAGAATACAATGCTGCCTGCCCAGGACTGAGGCAGACTGCAAAGGGGCAGATTCCAGCACTGGCAATGGGAGTTTCATTGTGGACATTTTAGCTCCAGATGCAGCAGTAACAAACCCAAGTCTCCCCACTTAAAACACTTCCAGATCTGTCAGTAACTTCTAGAGTGACTGGGCTTTTTTTTTTGCACAGATCTCCTGTGCACTGAAATGTCAAAATTGAAAATAATTGAGACCACATGAAATAAGTAGGATTTAATAACAACTGTCAAGAGAACAAAATTAATAGTCTTCCATTTCCACATTTCTATAGCGAAAACTTTAATTTCTGGAAGAGCAGAGCCTCCCTGGTGTATTTGATCTGCTTCATTAGTTGCCAGTTTGGAATCGATGCGATCAGCCCATGGCAGGTTCTGCTATTTAAAGATGTGAATCAACACAGCAGCCCTCAGTCCTGGGATGGCTACAAGAGCTCCAAGGTCCCAGGCACAGGAAAACACACATTAAACTGCAACTCCACACACTTGCCTCGTGGGACATTTGGGTATTGCTCGTGACGCAAGCCTGGCTGCAGCTGGACTTTGCCCAGTGACAGTTCAAAAGCTGCCTGCCAAGTCACTCCTGAGGTTTATTGACACTGCAGGCTTGACTGAAATCTGATTTAGAAACACTGCTCAGCAAGTTTGGGGATACACTTTAAAGTGATTACACAAACAACCCCACGGACTCAATCTAAAATTCAGCTCCACAGCCCAAGCAAGTTTATTTTTTTTTTAATTATATGGTTCCAAGACTATGAGGACTTTGATGCAATTCAGCTGTGGGGGACAGCATGCCAACAAAGCACATCTGTCACTAATAAAAATAACAAAATGGAGCCTGGGTAAGGCCTATCTGTCCTACTGCATCAACTTCCTACCAAGTAAGGCTATTAATAACACCATCAATGCAGCAATAAGCTAAACACTTCTAATAGCTGTACTAGAAAGTTTACCAAACAAGCAACAAACTGCACAAGGGCAGCTAATATACCAGAGCAGCAGCAAGAAGCCTTAGAAAACACACATATTGCTGTGCTACTAACTCCTCCTGTGTTTCCTGCAATTAGCACAGCTTCATTCATCACCAAAATCATCCTCATGGTCATTTGGGAAGCTCCCTCTCCCTGTTTCTGGGAGGAGCACAGGTATGAAGGCTGCAGAAAGACAGAGTGGGAGGGGACAGTGATGGGCTGAGTGAAACCAAAGCTCTGAGCCAAAATCACACCTGGCAGAAAGAGAAACACTGAGGATGTTATTGAGAACAACAAGCTTTCAAGCACTTGACTGTGGTTGGAGTCAAGAGAGCTTGATATGTCTAACCTTGGGAAAAAAGGCCAAGTTCCTCACCCACTCTCCCCTCCAGCCCCAGCTGTGGGAATCAGGACTGATACAAGAGAAACAGCAATGTGCCTTTGGAGAAGGAGGCTGGGAATGGTACATTGCAACACCATCAGGCTTTTCCTTCACTCAGCTCCCACTGCAGACTGTCACACGCGACGTGACACCACCTGAATCCGAAATCAATTTCTCATCCGCAGCTCTCCTCTGACATTTCAAATCCTTATTTTCATATCATGTGAAAAAGGCCAGTAATTGCACAAGGGAAACTCCTCAGCTGTGGGCATGGCAGGGAAATCAATTAAAATGTTCTCATTTCATTTAGGGAAAAAGGGTCATTCTGCTTTAACCACCTTAACCCCGAAGTGAATGCAGAAACCAAACTAAACCCAGCAGGACAGACCAGTGCTGACAGCACAATGGAGCTGCCATCCAAAGCACTCCTAACCAAAAGTTCTTTTCTGCTAAAGAGGTTTGGTAGCACACAAATCAACAAAACATCACTTTCTCCACCCGTAAGAATTCTTTTTTGCATCTATCAGCCAGGTTCCCAAGTTCCCACATCAGACTGATTAATTTACAGTAAACCTAAACAGACTGGGAATCATGCCTGGCAATTTCACTTGCCTTCCCAGTTTCTATCCCTAATGATATTCCTACTTAGCTAGAAATACCATGTCTCTCAGGCATACTTCTACCAATTTAGCTTCTTCCCCATAAACTGTGAGCAAAGAAGCACATTCACCCCCATCTGAAACACACTGCAAGCTGGAGGTGGTGGGGTTTTGTTTGGTTTATGTGCACACACACGTAACCAAGCCATAAACAAGAGATAGGGTTTGAACCTCTGGGAAGCCTCTCACATGGCTTCAGAAAACTGCACACTGAGGACCTGAAGCACAGCTCCTGCAGTTCAGGGTTAATCATCTTTCATTCCTTTTTGTCCATCACTTTTGCTGTGCAGACCCTTGGGACACAGCTCTTGGGGCAGTTGAATAAAACAGGACCCTGCTGAGCAGGATTTAGCACAGCACTAACCTCACTGGGACCTCCCACAGCAACTAAATACTCCAGGATTTATTTATCCACTTAAATGTACATTTTGAGCCAGCATCTGCTTTAAGAGATATACACATATGTAAGTCAGCAGCAGGAAATTGGGTCTTCTGGGAGATCATTATCTCTTGA
This sequence comes from Lichenostomus cassidix, assembly GCF_008360975.1. Taxonomy (NCBI): domain Eukaryota; kingdom Metazoa; phylum Chordata; class Aves; order Passeriformes; family Meliphagidae; genus Lichenostomus; species Lichenostomus cassidix. The sequence continues at coordinate 6,128,672 of NC_139496.1, read as the reverse complement.
TGCTGGCAGAGAGAGGATCCCTTTGAGAAAAGCACCAGATCCTACAGCTTGATGCCAAGCACTGAGGATGCTGGTGAAGCACCTACAAGAGGTGCCTCGTTCCACCTGCACAGCTGTGACGAGGAATAACTACTGCCTGCTGCCCCCAGTCACATGCAAACACCTCCTCCTCCCCAGGCTGCAAAGGCAGGACTCAGCTGTGAGCAAACAGCTCCCTTCTCTCCCACTGCTTTGGATACAGGAACTGACTCATCCGTAGGGGTTGGTTTTTCCCCCCCCCCTTTTCCTCATTCCAACTCAGATATGAAAAATAATAGTCTTTGTTTCAATATTTAATCATATGCTTCATTTAATAATGAGTCCAAGAATAATTTAATCCTGGCTATCAACATAAAAAAAAGATACTGTTCCTTTCTCTTGATTATGTACTAAAATAAAAATCCCCTCTGCTCTTTGACTTCTCACAGGCCAGAGCTTTGCTCGTTCTGACTTACAATCCAAACACAAATAGATCTGATTGCACACACAACACCTTGACCTGCATTTGGAAAGGGGCACTGGATGCTCCTCCCAGCAGCCTCACCTGCCTAATTACAAATGCTGCCATCTCCCTGGAATGAACAAACTCACTTATGAAACAGAAAGGGAGCTGACATTTCATGGCACGTCGCCTCGTGCCTCAATGAGGAAAAACACATCACGTGCCTCGGATTTCTGGAAGCATCACCACTCCCTTATGGTACATGATCTCTTGCCAGGAATAAATAGGACAGAGTCCAGCACTGGAATCACATAACATTTGGCTCACACATCATTTTTCTGTTATCGTAGGTTATTATACCAAATGCACTGTTCAGGTATTGGCCGCTCTGGAAAAGTCTCATTAGCTGTGAAAAACCTGGACTTAAGTATGAGGTGATTAATAATCTGGAATGCCTTGCTCAGATACCCACTGAAAACTTGAAAAGAGTCCAAACCACTGGAGAGGGCAAGTGCTTCTGCATATTACCTTTATGTGATTTAAATGATCCCCCAAAACGTGCTCTTTGGAGGACAAATGGTGCCTGTTCTCTGTACATTTGTTAATGCTTTAGGAATGATCTCCAAGCATTTTGACCATCTATAAAGCACAGTAATGAAAATGCTGTTACTTTGCATTAAGATATTTCAACAAAAAAATTACTTCTATCTTGGCAATATTCATCCACTTAAACTCTCTGCTTTGTTTTTCTCTAAAGACCTTTAACTTCAGCTCCTCCATCTTTTTCCATCTAAAACATTTCTGCTCACTATTACATGTGTGCACTCCCACTCTTAAATCCTCCTTCCTCCTCAACCATACTTCCTTTGGAAACATTAAGTAGAATTTATCACTTATTTCTGGAAAAAGAAAGCATTTAAAATTTGAATACAAGTCCTTCAGAGATAAAGCATCCCAGGTTAAATCTAATGATGGCCAGGGGAATACTATGCAAGTGATGAGCTGCCTGCTAATATGCTGGTGCTTTAGGGAAGAAAAATATCAATTAAATTTCATAGCATGCAACCACACACACTGACCTTGAAAGCTATCTGTAACTTAGTTTAAACTTGAAAATTCAAAGTCTAAGTCAGAACTTCTGCCCTAATTGGTTTTAACATCACTGAAGAACGGCACAGCTCTGTAGAGACCGTGGAAATACTAAGAGAATCAATCTGGAGAAAAGAAAAATTCCCCCAAATCCTATTAAGTGTTTAACCATGACATTTGTGTGAGCATCTGGTCTCCCCCCATGTTGGGTTTTTGGCCATTGCATCAAGAGATATTAATGGTTGTTTTCTCTTTCAGCCTTCTGATAATGCTACAAAAACCCATCAGTCACCATAGCCCACGTCTGGCAGCTCCACAGCAGTGTCACCCCAGTGCCTGAGTGAGGATTCCTGGGACTGAGCAGTTTATTACCAAGAGTACAACAATCCAGCAGCATGGGCACAGCACAGGGACAGCAAGGGCCACACAGAAAGAGATCTGCTATTACCAACTGCTCCACCACTCAAAGGAAACCTCTCACCTGCAACCAGCCTTCATTTTAAAGCCTCTCCCACAGCAGTGCTCTTTTCTAAGCAAGCTGCCTAAATTCAGACTATGCCAGGTATTCCACTGTAATTCTAATAGCAGTGGGGTGTTGGGGGGATTTTAATTATTATTATTATTTTTGTCTGCACTGATCAAGCTTCCCAGTCTGAGATTTCACCATCAGGAAGAAATGAAATTAGAATATACACCTGTCTTCCCTACTACAGAGTTCAAATAAAGAAAAGATCTCTCATACTTATTCAGAATAAATATACTTCATTTCATCAAATATGTGTAAGCTGCATATACAAACCACCAAATAAAAAAATTCATACTTTGTATTTACTGAACATGTCCAAAAAAGCCCAGCTCCTTCCAACTACAATCCAACTTGCTTTCTATAGAAGTTTCCAGACCACAAGCAGCAACAGAAGGATGTAATGCATGTGTCATTGTTAGAGGACAGCCAACCATGTCTTCTCACTGAAATTCTTCTGGACTTTGTATCAGCAACAAAAGGTTTTGAAATTCCTTGGAAGGAATTTTGAAATTCCTGTCCTTGGAAGTTGAACTAAAATTTGTGATGCCTGAGCTGATGAAAAGGCACAACGTTGAAAGAGCAAAGCTCCTTCCTCCTCAGCTAACAGCACTCATTCTGGGCAGAGTCAGGTGGGATCCATTTATTTTCTGTGAGACTTAATGAGGTAACTCTTTTCAGGTGAGAAGCTCATTTACATCACGACTAGCAGCTGGTCAGAACACCAGGTCAAGTGAGCAGACAGAGCCATTAACCCTATCAGTTAACCCTTGGAAGGGTGGGTTTCCTCCCCTTGCAGCAAGTGGAATATAAAACCCTGCATAATTAACGAGTTGTCCAAGTCAGCTGTGAAATCCAGAGCCCTTTCAAATCCAGCTCACCTGATTGTGAAGTTAAAAAAAAGTGAGAAAATAAAGGGTTTCTTCTGATCATGGCCCACAGGCCTATTTATCTGGGACATTGCACTCCAGCTCAGGCTGTAGCTCAACAAACCTGTACCTGCAACCTCACCAGCACCAGGCTGTGGCTAATTCTGCAGTAGCCTGGGGCACCTGGGGCATCCACATCCCATCAGACCCACAGCTATACACACATAAATACACAGCTCTTTGCTTTGAAACATCCTGCAGAAGCCAAAGCATGAACTCTTCCTGCAGAACAGCCTGGGCTCTGTGTAACCTATGAGGTTCCCTCATCATGAAATTTGCTCTCAGACTTCTTAAAGTCTAAGTAATTATTTGAAGAGCAAAAGACAAATCAGACAGCTCCTAGCATCGTGTTAAGGATCCCAGGAGCAACAGAGCAGCTCTTTATTCATGGAGTGTGAGCACCAGGGCTCAGCTCAGAGGGAAGCCTGTGAGCACACAGAGCAGGAACCCATTAGACTGAAATGAAATGCCAGAAATCCTCATCAGAGGCTCAGGCAGATCCTGCTGGAGCAGCACTGCAGTCCAGCCCAGCTCCTGCAGCCCTCAGATGGTTGTATCTTCCTTCAGTCTCTGTGTAACAGGATAAAATGAGATGCTGAGGTTCAGTGACACAGAGTGAAGGGAATTAAGGTCTGACACGTCCCTGCTTAGAGGGGATAGAGATAAGCCTGGAGAGAACTCTTACCTAGAGCAATGCCAGCAGGCAAAGCTACCACACGGCTTTTGGACTGCTGGAGCACTTTGGAAAAGAGAATATTTCACGTGAGCAGCACTGTCTGGTGTGGACACACAGCAGAGCTCTCCTGCTGAGTCACACTTTGCTCCCGGGGCATTTTCCCTGCATTGTTCAGGCTGGAACGGCAGGAACAGACTTACTGTCACACAGGTGTTCCTCCCAAAAGTCTCTGGCAGCACAAGGAGCCCTGCTTTGCTGACCCTCCAAAGTGATTGCTGCAACAGCTCCCACCTGGGCTGACAGCAGCTGGAAACGGAGAGGAGGGTGACGCTGGGCACCAACAAGCCCAAGATTTTTTCAATATAGTATCTGATCACCTAGAGCTTTCATTTCAGGATTGTTTCCACTGCCTCTGGCTCCCCAGGGAAGTAATGTGGCTTTGCTCCACTGCATGGGCCATTAGCCTCCATGCAAAGTTCATTCCCTCATGCCCAAAACCAGGCATCAGCAGGGAATTTCACATCCTCCCCAAGGCTCCCACCAAACTGTGCATCAAAAGCAAAAGCCTCCCTTGCAGCAGGAATCCAGTGAATTACACCAGGATTTTTTTAGAGTTACTTGTGTCTGGGATCAAACATTGGCATCTCGAAGGGGGCATTTCTTTGGAAACTACTTAACCCTTTGGAAGGGTTCTGGTCCAGAATATCTGGACTGTCCTCAGCCTTAAATGTTGCTGGTCTCAATATTTTTCTGGACTCTACACAGCCCAGGAGGGGAAAAATCTGAACTCAGCTCCTCAGCAGCACATAAGTACCACTTTCACCTCAGCAACAAAACATTTAAAGTCTGGGTGCTTCTAAAACACATATTCAGGTTCCAACCCCCTTCCCTAATTTCCCCAATCACATTATCAGTTTTACCACAACAGGAAAAAAACAACCCACAAAAACAAAAACCCCTTTGAGCATTTCATAACTGGGTGGGGGTTTAGTATCACTAAAGCCTCTCACTGGTTTTCAATACAGCTTTATTTTAAGAAAGCATCTATTATATGAAGCTTGGGCTTTGGCAGGCAGAGCAGAAGCCTGGCCAGTGCAGAGAAGGAGGACAATACTCAAAGTGCACTATTATTGTGTCACTTTTTCATATTTCTTAAAATCAACTTAGTGAAAAAGTTTACTACTTGCTGGAAGTTACTTAGCATATGACTTCTGCATTATGCTGCAGCCATGATACAGCCTCTCCCTTTCTATCCTCCTACACAGACTTGGTAGAAAAAAATTTTAGCAGTTAATCTGAGCCAGCTATTTAGTTTTTGCTTGGCAATATTTTCATCTAGAGGCAGGTCCAGCCTCCAGGAAAACAAGTTATGCAGCAAGAGGGTGGGACACTAGCAGGGAACACATAATAAAGTAAATACCAAGTATGACCCGTGAAAGGAAAACTAAGATGTTGTTTCCATTATATTGTAAATTAAAAGTCATTGACACTGATGTAAAACGTGAAATTCCTTGTGGGCTGGTTTTCATTCTTTGGCCATAAAGGTTGAAGGCTAGAACCACATCCAGAAGAAAGTACATTGTGAAAGGCCAACACCAAAACAGCAGCCCAGGAGGATTAAGGAGAAGATTCTCAACCCAGCTCATAAACATTCCACCCAGTCTTTGAGGAGGAAAAACTTTACAGCCATTTTTTCCTGTGCTGCACTCGGGGTGCAGGTCCTCCATCAATCTGGGTCCTGCTGGTATGGATGGAGAGATATTGCTGTGCATTTATTGATTAACTTCCACCCAGCATTTTCCAGTTGCCTGAGAATCAATTTAATATCATTGCTGAAAGCAATAAGGATAAAAAAGCCGGATGGGTACCTTTGATGTACACAGTTTTACCAGGCACCAGCAGCTAAAGCATTGCTGAGACTCTCCCTAAGACATTTTCCCCTCCTCGGAATTATTTTGCAGTTCATTCAATAAAGCAGCAAAACAATTTCCTGACAAACTAGGAAATGACTGTTGGACTGAATCCAAGAACTTCAGAAAATCTTAGAAACAGAGATTTAACAGAAAGTGCTTGGATCCCACTGACCTTACAGACTAGTCAGACTGTCATTTCCTCAGCCATCAAACCCAACCTGCTCAAAGACTGGTGGGAGGGAAATAATTCTCATTGTGAGTCATGTTCCACTGCCTTCCACCTCAGACACACTTCCAAAATGCAAGTCTGAAGGAGTTACATACACAAAAGTCCTCATTTACTAAGACTCCACCACAATACTTCGCTTCAAAAAAAATACAATTGGTAAAAAGTTTATTTAAAAGTCTGAGTTGAGCAGGGAAGTCTCCACAGAGTAGGTGGGCAGGGGAATCACACCACCAAGTTCTGCCTGCACACCAAGAGAAAATCCCAACCAAAACCAAAACAAAACCCCCAAGAACCTGAGTGAGAGTGGTCGAAGCTTTATTTTACCTGCTGCAAATTCAAAACAACCGCTCCATTATTTCAGCTCTAACAGCTCACTCTCAATCTCCTTTTGAGTCAGAGCAGTGCCCAGACAAAGCAGTGTATCAATGCTGCTCTGAATTTAAGGCCTGATTATGTATTTGTTTTGCTCCTACTACAGCATGCAGACCTCCCTCAAAGCAAGGAAAGCTCGAGTTCATTGGGGTTCACTGCTCTGGAACTGGGATCTCTGCTTCAGGAATGAGGCAAAGTGCTCACAGAAAACCCAGAATGTCACTGTGGTTTTTCTGCCAACAAACTGCACCATTTTCAAGTCTTAATTCCACTTTGAAAAGGCCCAAGAGCTCTTTGAGCAGTGGCCAGCACAAAGCCTGCCCTCTGCTCCAAGGAGTGGGTGAAGCTCACTAAAGGGAATGAAAAGATTACACAGGCTTGTTTATAGGACATCATATTGCAGCATGGTTTATTCCTCTTCACAGAATAACTGCAATACATGACAAATTGATTTTTTTTTTTTTTTAAGGCAAACCACATTCAAAGCTGTCACTTCCTGAAGGCTGCACTATGGACTTTGTGCAGGAGGATGGGGAAACTCCTGACTCAGCCCAGACAGGAGATGAGATCTGGTACAACACCCACGTGGGGAGAACAGGCAGCTGGGCTGCCCTGGCACAGTTTGTGGTCAGCTGTCACAGGGACACCATGCTGGCCCATCCCAGCACTGGGTAAAGCAAATTCTTGTGTTCTTGTCTCACTAGCAAGGTTTGTATCAGCAGCAGAAATGACATGGGAGTCATCTCAACAGCTTAGCAGAAAATCTAAGAATTGCTCCAGGCTCTTGTGAATAAGAAAATTACTAAAAGCACTGCTGTGCAGTTTTCTTGCAAGTTTTAGGGGTTTTCGGCTAACAAAATATTAGTAGAATGAAAATTTAAAAAATTAGTATAGCACTAGCCTTGATCTAGCAGAGAGCCACAGCATGTTTCCAAGTATTTCCCCCAACCTCCCATGGGACTTCCCATTTCCTTAACTGTAAACATGTGAGAAGTCTGCACAACTGAACTAAAAGTAGTACATCTGCTTTCTCAACAGTTACACTTGCCTGTGAAAAATTAAACTCAGCTCCTAAGTACTTGAATATTCCTGTGCCCAGTCAGGAGCATTAGATTCTCTCACAAGACCTTCTTCCTGGTCAGATACTCCAAGGGGAACAAATGTAGCTGCTGGGAACTGCTCAGCATATTGTTATTTTCCAGAGATAAACAGCAACCATTTCCATCCAGAGACTCAATGTTTCCTTTAAAGAGGAAATAATTCAATATTTTTTTTTCCCCACAGTAGTAAAAAGCAATTGTTCCAATATTTAAATGCTCAAGCTGGTGCTCAGTCCCACCATTTGGTGGGTGGGACATATTTGAATTAATTGAATCAACTCAACCACCCTCCACACAAACCCTGGCTTCCTTCAGCCTGCTGAAACCCAACAGCAGTGGCTCTGAAATCTCAGAACTTCTGCTGAAGCTGAGATCTCACCCTCACCAGCCACCAAGGCCACCTCAGCAATGCAGTGACCACCCAACGACAAAAAGGAGATAATTTAAAACACCAGTTTTGCAGGAAGATGGTCATTACTGATTCTCACAGCTAGGGAGACAAAGAGAATAAATTGAGCCAAATACACCCTTAATTTTTCCCCCACTGAGATAAGATTACAATAGCCTTCCAATCTTTAGCTGCTCTCTTTTGTGAGAGTTGCACATATGTGCTTTTTATTAGCTTTGGGCTTTGCAATTAGATGGATTTTCGGTTACTTCCAGAAATGTTGCAGGATGACTGAGCTGCAGCTAATCTTCGAGTCTCACTAAATGGGAATATGAAAAATGCAGCAGGGCTCCCCAGCACTACAGCCAATGCATCTCAATTCTGCACTTGCACACAGCAATACAGCAATGCTGCATTTCACATCTGAACTCTTGCACAAAAAAGGAACCACAGTAAAAGGAGAAAACTAGTTGTAATAATTGATTTATAGGGAGGAGAAGGAAAAATAACACAGACATTGCCTGCCAGGAGATGACCAATTTTCCAATAGTTCTGCCACACAGAAACAACTCTGTAGAGATGTGAGCTTTCTTTTTTTCTTCTTTTTTTTTCTTTCTTAAAAGCCATTAAAGCAAATCAGAAGATTACAGCTTCAACAAGCTATCCCTTAACTCTAATTAGAAAGTATTTGTTGTCGGGATTTAAAACTTCCCAACTCGGTGTTAATGAACTGTAACGCTGTAGCAAAAGGTATTAATAAACACGCCAGACTGTGGGTTAGATAACAGATCTCTGCTCGCAGTTCAGAGGATGCTGGTGGGGGAATTTTCTTTGCTGCTTCAATCCAGAAACTGTAAAACAGGGAATACAAGTATTTAAAGTGGTTGCACTGGAAGACTGAGGGAAACTATTTACCTTGCAAAATTGTATTTAAACATCTACTCCATATTCTGCTTTGAGAGAAGTAAGTCTCTTCTAAACTACAAACAAACACAAATTCTGTTTTGGATTTTTTCCTCCTTGAAAGAAAACAAGCAGTGAAGCAATTGAAGGGAATGAGAACACAAAACTTAGTTTTAAAACTGTTTGGGTTTTTTGTTGTTGTTTGTGTGTGTTTGGGTTTGTTTGCCTGTGTTTGAAAGGGAGGGTGGTTATTTTTTGTTGTGGAGTTGGTTTTTTAGCATGACTTTTATCTCCTTTTAAGATTCCAGAGAGGAGCAAACAAAAAGTGACTTTGAAAGTCACAGAGGATGAGAGGCAGAAGGGCTGCAGAGTGGGAAAGGAAGGGGTTCTTCCCACCCACCAGCAAACACATCTTCCATCTTCCAGCAGCTCTCCCTATTGTTTCCTAAGGAATTCCTCTATTTATCTTCCAGCAGGGCATTTCACCCCTATCAAAAGGCTTCATTCCTACACTGGGCTGTGATCAAACCGCAGCATCACAAGACACGATCTGTTTAACACGCTGTCCGCATGCTGATGGCAACCTTGCCAGCCTGGCTCTCTGTGGCCACTGCAGCAGCTCCTGTCCCCTCTGCCAGGGCTGGACTGGCCCAGGTCACTGCACTGGCCCAGTCTGGCTGTCCCTGTAAAGTTGACTGTTTGAAATACAAGCAGCACTCTCGGTGCCAGGAGCAGCACAACAGGCGCACTCAGAGCCCTCGCCAATGTGCAGCAGCTAGCGAGCTGCTGGGTTTGCTGGAAATCATTTCACCAGCCCAGCATCTTCCTCTCGGGGCACCCAGGGCCAGAGAAGTCCTCCAAAGGTCTGTGCAAAAGCAAGAGAAGGGGAAGAAGTGAGGAGAGAGAAAAAGGAAAACCATTTACTGGTCACTGAATCCGAGCTGTAACCTGACCCTGGTTGCGTCTTGCCACCAACAGCATTAACTACAAGCAGCTTCCATTCAGCAGCTCCTGCCAAAAATAAACAGTGCTGGCTTTCCTGGCTGCTTGCTTGGGTTTGCTCTCAATGTTTTTCTTCTTGCTTCTTCTGGCTAATTGGGATACGCTATGTTTCCTCCAAGTAGATTCTTGGTTTGTTTCTACCCACTACATGACTAAAATTGGAGCAGTTTCTCACAGTAGAGAATGAAAATAAAAGCTGTTTGATCAAAGATGGCCACAGCAGGCAGCCTGGCATTTCGGGGGAGAGATGCCAGGAGGGATAAGAGGGGACAGAACAGGTACACAGCAACTGCTGAGGTGGTGAGGATGCTCTAAAGGTGTCACACATTTACCTTCTGGAAGAAACTCCAGCAACCAACAGCACACACTGGACCTGGTCTGAGCTGCAGCCGGCAGGAGGATTTAACAACAATCATGGCAAAGCAAGAATTCAGAAATACATCAGTGCTAACAGTGCTAAAGAATATTTAGGAAACACCAACAACAAACCCAAGTGATTGAAGCTTTTGAACAAGCTTGCTTATATAAAACCTCCTTTCTTGCTTCCCCTAGACCCAGCAATGCAAGCAAACAAAAGAGGAAAGAGCAGTTTTGTCAAGCTAAACAGCGTGTTTCTGACCCAGCCACTGAAAAATAAGTTCAAAGGCCCTTTAAAACTCCTATTTTAATATGCCGTAAGAAGCACTCTCTGCCTTCTAATTTGTTCAGCCCTTTGAAACACCTAATTTCCTCTGCACTGTCACTGCACAGCACTCTGAAGTCTCATGGAGCCCTGCCACTTGATTCAACACCAACAGTCACATTTCAATAGGCAATTCCACTTGAAAGGTTACAAATGAGGAGAAAAAAGATGTCTTCAAACCAGAGAATGCAATGCAACACCATTTATTTATATCCAAGTCCTCCTTTCTGTTGCTGGCTACTGTAGGCAGGCACCAGAGAAGAGGAGCTTTAAAGCTCAATAATTAATTCTAAGTGGTTTTAAAATGGCTAGAGATTTAAGGTAGACAAGATGCAACACTGGAATTAGAGTCAAGCTGCTGTGCTCTTTGCTCTGCTCTGGTATGTGCTGTTTACTCTGGCACCACATAAAATACATAATTGATTTCTCAAGGAAAAGAAATGAGAAAAAACCAGCCCCACAAGCCTCATTATTCTATAAAACAAAAGTAAAAAGGTGTGTTCCAGGCCAAATCACAATTGTATTTCAATAGGGTAGGAGAATTGGAACAGAATTATAATTTCATATTTATTAAAATTCATTTACTACAATTGCCATCAACAGGACCCCCAGGCTGCTAACAAGAACCTCCCTAGAGTCAGAAGCATCAACTTCTACAAGCATATTCATATTTAAAGAAAAATTAAATTAAAAATAAATTTAATAGTATTACTTTGGAGAACATTTATCATTCCCAACCGTGGGGATTTTTGGGTTGTGGGGATTTTTTTCCCTTTCCAAACTTCATTATTAAGATTTCGCGAAATTATAATGAAACTTGACAATAAACCACATGGTGTCTAAGTACACTCCCAAATTAGTCAGCTGGTAATTGCACCAGCTAGGGAGCAACTATTTCTGTGTTCTCAGATGGCAAATGCTGTTCTTTCCCAGACCAAGTCAGACTCCAGAGGGTTTCAGAACATCCCTGAGACAGAGCAAAACACCAAGGGCAAGAAATGCACTGTGCTGCTCAGGGCTGGACAGAAAGAGCATTTTTGGGTATTTTTTGGGACACACCAAAGCCCTGCAGCTGGAGGTCACAGACCTGTTGGGCTCCTCCAGACCCAAGAGAGGAAGGGCAGCTTATGGGGAAGGCAAGGAACCCATCTGTGCTGCACCCCACAAACTGGCCTGCAAGAAAGCTGGGACCAAACATGCTCTGCTTGCACACACAAAACAAGAAAAATCCGTGTTTGTCACTCAGCTGAGCATCAGCACTGTGAAGTCAGCCAAGGCCTTCAAATACTCAAAGAAGAAAAGAAGGCTCTGTGAAAATGCAACCAAAGAAACGCCAGCAAAACCCCTACTACAGCAAATTAAAAACCAAACAAAACCCGCAAATAAATGCAATTAAAGTAGAGAGCAAGTACAATGCCAGCAAAGGGGAGGGGTCAGGAGGAGAGGGACTTGTCACAGTCTTCATCTTTTCATATGTTCAGGAATAATAATTAAAGGCAGAAGACAATGAGATCCAATTTGTCACACAACACCTGCAATCAGCTGAGCGAAAAAAACTACATAAATAAAACTCCAATCCAAAAACCGCACTATTTTACTCATACATTGCAAAGTATACTTCATGATTGTTTAATTAAAGTCATTTTTAGCTTTGCATGGCTGCAATCACCAAACATTGTCTCCCTGTCAGCATTTGAGGGGCTAACATACTGTTGCCAACAATTAGCACAAATCTGGCTGACATTGTTTTCTCTAAAAATAAACCATGCATGTTAAGTAGCTTGAGAACAAACATGAAAACAAGATTTTAGGATAACATTTTTCTTCTCAGTGGAAACATGGTAGTGCAGGAAGCCCAAGTAATCACCCCAGGATAAAGTCAGCCACCACCACACCTTTGCTGCTGGCAAAGAGCCACCAGGGCATATATTGGGGGTTATGGACATTTGTGATTAACAAACCTTTATAAGCAGAGGGAAAACATTAAGTCCAGTCTCTTGGCCAAAATCCATGTGGGAAAATTCCCAATTTCTCTTCTTTAACAGCATTGTCTGAGCATAGGCATCATGGCAACAGAAGAGCATGCAAGAAAACATACTTTAAAGTTCTTTTCTTTTGAAAAACTGACTTGTCTCTTAACTTGAACCATCAAGAAGAACAACACTGAAATAACACCACAAGCATGCAAGTCACTGGGCTCGGGAAAGGATCAGTCCTCTGAATTAGGAGCACCTGAGAAGCAAGCATGCAAGCACTTCCAAGGGCTGCTTTGCTCACTGCCCATCTCCAATTTCGGGACCCAGCAGTTCACCCACGGCACACTCCACCCCTGATGTGGTTGCCCAACCAAGATGGTTAAAAGTGACTCAGAGAACAGAGATTACTCTAATTCTCCTGAAGAAACGCCGTACTCAAACACAGACTGAAACTGCCCGAAAGGGGAGAAAACAGTTTCTTATTGCTGTTTACAGCCAGGGCTGTTTAAACTCCTACACTGACGATGGAAATGATGAACCTAATGATCTGACTACAAGCAGATAACACATCTCCTTCCCAGTGCTCACATGACACATGGACTAGAAGTAAAGGTGGCTTTGGGTGGCAGAGGAACAGGCAGAGATCTCATCCATACTCTATTCCCTCTCACACTAAATGCACTGTGCCATTACAAAACTAATGCTGGAAACCCTTAACCAGACTGAAGAAGTTAACATTTTCTACTCAGTGGATAGTAAGTCTATAACTGCTTATTTTATACTCTGTTCTCATCTCTGAAGGCTTTTATTCTCCAGAGCAAATTAATCAGGCAGCTCACATTATATGTTCTTTCTCCAGGCCTGGCTCCTCTCGGCATCTCTATTGATCTTCACTCAGCAAGCCATTAGCAGGAGGTTTTGAAAATTTGCTGGTTTTACAGCTCCCAGAGAAAGCCAAGTCCAATTTAGGGGGCTTGCCAGGTTCAGATTTGAGAGCTCAGTCCTTCAGGGGAAAGATCACAATTTCTCAAAACACGCAGCAACACTCAGATCCTGTTCTGCTGCTCACTCTCATGTGCCTGTGCTTCCACTGCTCAGTGCTGAAGGAAGGCTCTTTTAGATGGCCAAGGAGAACAGAACTGAGAAAGAACAGACAAGCACCTCATACCCACAGTCAGCAAATAAGCCAGGGGAAAAACAATCTATGAGATTGATGCGGAAAAAACAACAGGAGAAAGATATGAGTAGTAGGAAGGTGACAACTTTTAGTATTTAACTGTAAGCTTTTGGACAAATTATTTTTCCCTTGGACTCCTCAACATACCTCCCTTGGGTTCCCATTTCCTCTCTAGTCCAATAAAGCCAGAGTGGTAAAGAAAATTCATGCAACAGCATTGTATTTTTGCCACAGAACTGTATTTTTGCCACACTTTTCAGCGTGTGCGCAAGATGACCTTTGCTCCTTCCCCTTTTGTACGTTGTTTTCTCTAGACATGCACGAAAGCAACTCAAACTAAACCAGATCCCCCATCCTTCCTATTAAATCCCATATTAGACCCTGCATCGGTGCTGGCCCCAGCAGAAGCCAGGCAGGCAGGGGGAAGTGCTGGCTGTCCCCAGGGCTCCCCGCACCACGTGTGTGTGCACACTGCAATTCTGTTGTGCCAAGTCTCCAGCTGACTTTCACACTGTGCCGACATTATCCCCTGGCAGACAATGGTGCTCATTTTCCCCCCGTTCCCGCTGTACACCGTGTGTCCTGCTGAATCCAGAGAGCACAAATGCCAGCTTGGGATAACATTATCTGCCCGCAGCCTGAGCTGCCCAAAGCCAGGCTCACAACTCAACCCACCTGGCTGGGCATCCCCACACTCCTGGAAGGAGAAAAGCACTGGAATGAGAGAAAAGTAGATTCTGCAACAAGACAAACTATAAGTTTTAAACCTGAACTTGCCCACAGTCTAGGGATATAGAGACTTAAATCAACAAATAAATTTATTTTTAATTATTTACCCTTAGAGACATCTAGGATTATCACTCTAAAGACAACCTGGATGTGTAACACTGCTCCTCTTTCCCCCATACAGCACTGTATTGAATCCCAGCCCTGAGTGCTATTTAGCCTGCAGTCAGAATGTTTTATTCAGTAGGAACCAGGGGTGAGTCAGTCCTCCTGCAAGCCACTGACCTCAGGGCGAAGGAGGCCATGGGTGTGGTGGGGTCAAGCATGGCTAGCTCTCCATTATTTCAGTATTTACTCGAATTTGCCTCCCTGCCCTTGTTTTCAGCCACAGTGGGTCCATAGGTGCCCCAGCACGCCCAGGTGTCTCTGAATCCACCCGAGCCCTGGCAGCACAGCCCTGGGGAAGGTGGCCCTGGGGGAGGCAGCAGCAGCTGGAGGAAGCACAGCCCTGCTATGTCCTGTACTTTGCAGGGGCACAATTCACGACCCACCAGCCCCACTCGGGGGAGATGTAGCTGCAGCTCCAGGAAATCCCAGCCACAGCCAAATTGTGTTTTTTCCAACCCTCCCGAGAGCAAAGGGCTGTGATGCAAGCCCGGATGGGTCTGGCCATGCCCAGGGGTGCTGACTGGCCCTGGCTGGTCAGCTCTGGACAGAGGCCGAGTGGTGTCACAACCAATTCATGTGGTTTAGAAACACCTCCACCCTGCACCTACTGCCCCACTGAAAGCAGGGAAAAAGAGAAACGAGTGAAAAAGGAATAAAGGCATAAAAAGGCAAAGTGCACCCTGTGTTCCCACTGCAGGCAGCTCCCCCAGCAGTCACCAGCTGGGAAGGAAAGGCAGAATAAATCCCCTCCACAGGGGTATCCAAACTCACTTGACATGGGAGATAAATCTGTACCCAGGAGGAAATCAAGCTCTCTCCACTACAGACCTGATATAGATTGTGTAATGAGGTGCTTCCTTGCCCACACCACCACAAACACAAGCCGCCTGCCTGCAGAAAAATAAGTATATATAGTTTGCTTTAGAAATCCACCACCCATTTCACCTCCCCCTCACTTCAAGCAGTGAAAACAGCTTCTGTCCAACTGTCACGTGAGATTTAAGCAGAAATGACAAGAAAGGCAGCTTTGTGCAACTTGCCCTGCAATTTTCCCATCTATGATGTACATGGAGAGATGGAGAACTCAACAAAATGTAGAGGAAAAAACAAAATGACCAAGTAACAATATACTAAGCTCTGACCACTGACCCACAGATCAGCTACCTGCTTCTCTGTATCTGAGTATTCTGCTGCTCTTTGTTGGAATTTATTAAAAAGATATCAGCAAAATAACAGGAATACAGTCCCAAAGGAGAGTCTTCTCCTTGATGTTCCTCTGCCACTGCAAGATTGCCTCTTCAGGCAATGATCTGGAGCTCTGGCAGGGTCTGGAGGCAATGCCCTAGCCCAGACTCAGCCTGGTTTCATGCAAACACGTTAATACCATGCTATGGGTGTAATTTGCTTGTGAGGGATGCAGACCAGCCCTGGCAGCAATTATTACAGTAGCTCCATGCGTAACTCTCCTGGTTATTCCAGCTACAACCCACTTAATGTGGCCCTCTGCTCTTTTTAAAGTAGCCTTTCACACATCTGCCTAAACTATAATTTGCTCATTTTGCAAGATCTAAGGCTTGTACTAGACAACCTCTCTTAGGTGTATTTAACCTACATGGAGGTTAAACAGTGCACCAGTGTGAATTCTGGGGAAGCAAACAGCTCACAATCTTCATTTTATGCATTACACAGTTTGGGTGGGTTTCGGTATTACTGTTTTTTTTTTTTAATTTTAGTTTAGATTTTGATCCACCATTGAAAAGCTTTCCAGGACACCTGCCCCAGCAGCCAATTATTATTAAAAAGTCCCCTAAGCAGGTATGAAAAGCCTTTGAGATTTTCTGGCTGAAAACCACAAGGGAATGATCAATGACACGAGATGATGAGCTGTGTTTGTGGATGGGGCTGGGAATGAAGAACAACCCACAGACACACATCCAGAAATATCTAAATGTACAGTCTTGAGGAGGAATGCCTTTCCCTTTTTCATCTCTCCCCATGTTAAAGATTAAATATCAGTTTTGAATCTTGTTGCCAAAAAGCTTTAAGATAGTGTATCCACTGGAGAGAAGTGAAGAGACATCTCCACATATTAGTTATAAAATCATATCCCAAGGCCACCAAGCTAATTCCCCTCCCCAAAATTCTTCATCATCCACACAAACCTCATCCCCTGTGCCAATATTCCCAATATTCCCACAATATCCAGAAGAGCTGGGGGGTGAGGGGAAAACCAAAGCCCTGTGTGTGTACAGTAGGGCTGCTACTGCATTTGTGGAGGACTAGCCAGAAATCCCAAGGGCAGGATGCAGGGGAAGGGATGAGCTCTGGGCAGCTCTGTGGGACACTCTCACACGCCTCAGCAATCCCAGTGCAATTCCAGAGCAAGGAATCCATGAGCATTTTGCAGAATCAAGCCAGGGCAGAGAACAGTGGATGGGGGAAGGATGATCATCCAGAGCAGCCTACTGCCTTGCCATGCTGCTGTCTGCACTTTCCAGCTGATTAAGCCAAAGGATTGGGGGGAATTTCACAAACTAAATCCTTAGAATATGGAGAAGGGAGGGGGAGGAGAGAACAGCAATGGCTGAAGGACATTCAGCAGCGAAAGATGCTTTTTCCTGCTAGAGTAACAAAAATTCACAGTCACTAAACAAGTGAGAGGACCTTTTAACAGGAACAGCTGAGAGACTGATTTGAGAATGAGAAAAAGACCATTTTTACAGAGTGAAAAGCTCTACCCCATGCAGCTATTTGTAGCTGGTAGAATACACTGGATTTCTTGCCTTTATCACCACAAACAAGAGGCTGTTTGTATTGTAAAGCTGCAAGTTACACGGCCAGTACCAGTGTCTGTTCCTTTATACTTCATCTCCCAATTTTATCATAAACAAACATGCAGCTTACAGTTGCCTATAAATTTCATCCTCAAACTCTTCAGAACAAAACACCGTGTACTTTAATCTTAATGTACTTCCTATCAAAAAGATCCTGCTTGCAGGGTTTACAACTACTAAGCAGTAAAGTACTGGGAGATAAGTTATCCTTGTTTTACAGGAGAAACGGAGGGACAGAGATTAAATAACTTATCTAGACAGGGGGGAAAGTGACATGCCCCAATTTTCAACTCTGATTTTTCCAGCTTTGCCCCAAGCTGTGCTGAAAGTACTTTGGAAGGGCTCTTGAGCAGCTACTGCAGAGAAAATTATTTGCAAAAATTAAATTTCACACCCAGTTTTAATATGACTTACACCCTGATATTCAATGAGCAGGACGTGAAAAAACTCACAAGTTTAAACAGCTCAGAGAATTTAAAACTAGGTGCTTGTGCACCTGCAATTATTTTAATAGAAGGCTTTATGTAAGACCAGGACACTTCACAGGAGCTGCTGTACTCTAAAAAACATACAGTGCCATCAGTGCTCAGTCCAAAAGAACAGGCAAAGGAACAAGCAGGAGGGTACAAGAAACACAGGACAGGTCCAACTGTTTTAAGCACACAGAGGAGAGAAAACACATTTGCTCACCCATGGATGTGCACCCACACACACGTTATACTATTCATATACAAGCTGGGACATGATGGAAAGCAGGGAACTCCTTCAGCTACCAAATAATCTGAGTAACACCAGGCAGGAGGATACAGCTGCCTCCCTGGAACCTTTCTTCAGTTTAACATGAAGCTGTCACAAGAAAATAAATACATCCCTTCATCAAAATACTTCCTCACATATACCATCTTCAATCCCTAAATCCTGAAGACTGAGTGATTGACAAGGCATTGTTCCACAGACCCTTGAAAAGGTTATGTTTATAAAAACCTCTCTCTCTCACCAAAAGAGGAAACGCTCAAGCAGTTTAAATTTGGCGTAGCAAGAAACTTGCATACAGATTAGCCAATTTATTTGTATGATGTTGCGAGATACTGTTTTATTAGCTTAATTTGTCTTTAGCGGCACTGGAGACCAAGGTAACTACAGCTGCATTGCTGGAGCCTATATAAAAAACCCAGCTTTTGAAAAAATATCTTCTTGTTCTTGTACTTGCTACTCGGTTTTGTTTGTTTTTTAAAAAGGCTGACTTATTTGAAGCAAATGAAGCTTTTAAAAAGCTGGCTGGCTGTTGGCAAATATTTTATACCATTTCTCCACTTCAAAGACTGTTCATATCAGAGATTCTACAAAGTCCACAGCACACTAAATTGACACAAATCCCTGACAGAAACGGAGCTTATGTGTAACCTACTAGCAAAATTCAGCTACCTGAATAATTAATATTCTTCAAATTAAGATTTCACTTAGCTCTCTAGGTGTACAGTATTAAATATACTATCCATTTGTTAATTTTCAGCTTCAGATCAAAATCAGAGAGCAGACATGGAAATTTGGCACCAGGGAGGACAGAGTTTTCACACTGGCTTCAGCGAGGGACCACTTCACCCTTGCTCACTCCAAGCTGCTTCAGTTTATTCTTCCTTCCTTCCTCCAGCTTTTTTTAAAATTTTCTCCTTTCATATCTCTTCTGAAACACACTGCAGCACCAGTGAGTTCCCAGTTCTCAAACAGTGCAGTTGAGAACACCAAAACAAATGTAATCTGTGCTGCAGCTTCTATGAAGCTGGGACCACTTTACATCGTCTCGTCTGGTATCAAAAACAACAAACAAACCAACCTACAAAAGTGAGCCATCGTGTTTCTTTCAAGTCTGGAGAAGCTTTGAGAGTGAAAAAACAAAGCAGCTAACAGTAATAAGTTACACAGAACACCTCATCCGTGTGTTTTGCTTCCAAGGGAGCAAGACGAAAACGCAACATCAGATCCACATGAAATTCTGCACCTAATCTGCAAACCAGTTACCATGACTGCACATGCAAATTGGTCAGATATAAGCCAGTCAGAGGAATAATTGGCTATTTGGATGTACAAAATGACTAATTTATCACAGCCACCACATAAGTGGGTTTTTTCCTCCGCTTCATAATTGCGCCACTTAATTCTCCGAGTCCAACCTGGTGTTTCAGATGCAATCAGGTACAGCAAACACTGAAACAGGAGAGCCAGGCTCCATCCTGAGCTCCAGCACCACTGTGACACAGGTCCAGACCTTCATCTGTGCCCCACAGCTCCTGGCAGGAAGGCAAGGCACGACTTCTAAAGGTGACTGTAAGAAACCATTCATGCCCAGGAGTCTTAATCACTGCTTCGCAGGAACTCTGTAACCTCTGAAGAAGCCTGAGAAGCCACCAGCTTCTGCTGAAACCCCAGCGTGGGCTGCATCTTTGTGGTGACACCAATGCCACTTGGGAGCCTGAATCTCCTGAACAGAAAATCTCCAAAGACTGACCTTCAGCATCATTTTCCTGATGTTGTTCAGGCAGTGCTTTCTGTAACTTTATCTCTGCACAACTCTCACATTCTCCTGCTGAGAAAAATTTAGCACAGCTATCTAACCCCATCACCACCCAGCCTTCTAGTAACTACAACCAATACAGCCTCATTCTAGGCCCTCACAGCTAAGGCAGTAGCAGAGAATTTGTCATTTCTCTCCTCATCCAGGAGGTGATGGCCATCAGTGACAAACAATGTCCCTTCCTGGCAAACACAAAGACCAGAGAGCTTCAACTTTAATGCTTCTTCTGCCTACTAAGACACCAACTACATTCCTGCTGGAATTACTGTTAATTTCCTTTTAATACCTTCTTCCTGGGGTATGAAATTAATTCAACTAGGGCAGAATTGTAAAAGAATACAGGAAGCAAAGCAGAACAGGTCTTTAAAAAAATCTGACACTCCAATGCTTAGACTTGAAGGATGCCACGGCATCAAGCTTTCTAATAAACACTTCATTCAAGCAGGAAAGCCAGCCTTAAATATTCTCTCCTTTAGGCACAGAGCAAACGGATCAGTTGCTAGTAATTATCTGTTTCCCTGTACCTCAGACATTACCATCTGTGAATTGGGCCTAATATCTTCACACAGTAATTGTGAAGTCCTACATGGGAGTTGATGTACCACTCATTTCTTCTGAGATGTAAAACAAAACATCATCCCCTGCATATTTCCAGCCTAGTAAATAAGCATATCAGCCTCCCTCCTGCATAAAACTGTACCTGCTTGTACTAATCAACAGCTGTAGGTAAGATGGAAAAGTACATTTGTATATATGAAACTGTAAGGAAAATCCAGGCAAAAAGTTCTGTGTTCAAAACCATCTAATTATGAGACTACCAAGGGAAGTTTGGGAGTTTTTATAGTTAAATTTCAATCCCACCTTCTCCTCACTAGAGCTGGGAGTCCACGGGGTAACCAAGTGTCCTTTCTCCTGCATCTGGGGCCAAGCAAGCCCCTGGCTGCTGACAGGTTCCTCCCCTGCACTTCTGGCAGGTACCTCCCCATCCTCTGGCTCCTTGCATTCTCTGGTGAGTCCATCTGTGCTGCTGGAGGTGGGATTTGGCATGCAGAAGGAAAACCCCTATGCCCAGATGTGCTAATCCCCTGTGGCAACCCACTTCACCACCCATGACCTCGGATTTGAGGGTTTGACAGGGTCAATGACTGCCGTGCCCCAGAGGTTGCTTATGCTCACTGAAGTCTCCCATGTGCACACAAGAGGGGCCCTCCCCCTCTTTTAGCACAATTAAATGCTTTTTATTTAGAAATTTGCACCATTTGCGTGCAATTTTCTCCCCACACAACCAAGCTCCATTAAAGCCATTTTCACACAGCAGAGCCAGCGTTTAGCTGGGCTCAAACACTGATCTTATCCTCCTGACACTTTCCTCAATCCCTCTGTGGGATTACAGCTGGGAAAATGACACTGATTAGAAGAGCTCCTTCTTCCCCCACTCTTTGGATTTAATATCCAATGCAGGCTTCTCTGTAATACAACACATGCACAGGATACAGTACAGAAAGAAATACAGGAGGAGAAAAAGGAACAGAGGGCTAAAAAGGAGGAATTACTGTGTGAACAGAGCTACAAATGCCATTTACAGACTGAACTGCTTTTAACTTTCTGCCATCAAGAGGGTTAGATACCTCATCCACTCCAACCAGCCAAGCACAAAAAAGCTTGTCTCTTCTTTCTCCCTGTCACATTGAAACTAATCAGTGAAAACAAGGTAGAAACTATGTCCTCAGAGCAATTAAATTGCAAGTGAGGTTTTATCTTTCCCAGTAATCCCTTCTACCCTCAACCACTCCCCACTACCCCATCTACAACTAACTCCACAAGCTCAACCCAGGCCAGAGTCACTCCAGCACAATCATCATTTTACACCACCCATTTCACCCTCGACTTAGAAGATGACCTAAAACACAGAAAGAACATGTAGCTCTAATCCTGCTCCACAGGCTCAGGCCATATTTGCAGGGTTTCTTCAATCAATACACATCTGCTCTGCATCCCCCCTCCCCTGCATCCCTGCCCCGTGCCAGAAGGGCATTTGCGTGGCTGTGCAGTGAGCCAGATCAGGGAACCAGGGAATTAGTTTTCCTGGCAGCACAAATGCTAGCGCCGGCACAAGGGAGGTAATCGGGACAAGCAGCCAGGGCAGGAAAGGACCATCCCCTTCAGCAAAAACACATACTTATGTCAGATTAAAGTGGTCACAGCCCCAGCTCCCTGCTCGCCCTCTCCCTGTTTCTGCAGGCGTGGAAATTAGCCAGCAGCGTGGAAGATCAAGTAGTTTAGCTTTGCAAAAGGGTGTCCATCTTAATACAGAGCTATTTCCACTGTTTGTTTCTTCTCTCACCAGCTTCTCCTCCCTTTAAAAGCAAGAAACAATTGAATAAAGGGATTTGGATGCCATCAGTCACCGTGTTCCTGTGCCCCACGACGCTGGGCTGCAAGGGACTGAGGACAGCAGCACTGAGCTCCTAAATGGAAGGGTGCTAACATTTTCCTCTGGCAAGGTAAACAAACCCGGCAGCACAAAGATTGAATGACTCCATGGAACAAAAGGGAAAATAAGGTCAGACCAGGAAAAAAAAAAAAAGAAAAAAAAAGGAACAAGAAGCAAGTGAGATGAGAGAGATATGACAGATACAAACACACAGACCAAAACCCCCAAGAGGCTGCTCGTTAGCTCTGAAGCCGAGCACATGGAAAAAGAGAAGAATTTACTTCTTCCTCAACTGGAATGTTTGCATAATTGTCACTTTCAATTCTACATAATTCCTTTTTCTACACATTTGTTTCATGTCTAGGCCACCATGCATGAAATAAATCCCTGTCTCAGAGCACGGCCTGTCTGTGCGACTCAGGGTGCTAAGGAGATTGGGTTTCCCGTTTATTCCTGTATTACATTCCAAGAAGGTGTGAACAATGCTCTATCAGACTTAAAATATCAACCAACCAGATATCCACCCCGGCCAGGACGACTCTGCTTCAGCAAATTTTTGTAAAACCACAAAGCAAAATGAACGTGGTACTACTGAAGTATTAATTAAACACCATTTTCCCCCTTCCCTCTCTGGGACACAAAGAAAAGTGTGCCCAAACAAGCAGTGCCCAAACAAAAAATTCAACAAATATTTCTGATGTTTTAGGGTTGTTTCTTCCCCCACCCCCAGTTAAAATTACATGCACTCACTTTGGGGATAGGTTCAATTTCCTTCCCATTTAGTGCTGATACCCAGGTGCCCTATTAAAAAAGCTGAATTATAAGCTCAGATATTGAAATATCAACACCAATTAGGTCTTTTAGACACACATTTTTAGATGCTGTTTAGAAAATCTACAGTAAAAAGAGCAGGGGCAAAGGATGAACTTTCAAAATTAAAAGGAGTAGCACTTGGTAATTAGGCACCCAAATTCTCATTCTTTTTTTAACAACAGAGACAAGCCATTTCAGTGGCCATAGTCTAAAGAGGACACAATACTACTCCTTTTTTCAAGCTGAAGGAAGTAGAAAACAAAGTTCAAATGCTGCTAAACAGAGGTGATATTTAAAGTTCATTCAACTTTAAAGCCTGGCAGTGTATCATTAGAAGAACTATAAAGTCTAAAAAAAATTTCTGCACATCACAGTAAAGGTTTCACTTTGTAATTCAGCTGCAGCCCAAATTCTGACCTTCCTGAAAGGT
Organism: Lichenostomus cassidix; assembly: GCF_008360975.1. Lineage (NCBI taxonomy): Eukaryota > Metazoa > Chordata > Aves > Passeriformes > Meliphagidae > Lichenostomus > Lichenostomus cassidix. The sequence continues at coordinate 6,105,255 of NC_139496.1, read as the reverse complement.
ACATGCAGCCCACAGAAGGAGACATTCCAAAGTTTCTGGTTTGGCAGCTGCCTGGGAAGGCAGAGCAATGGGATGGGAAAAACTCCAGAGCCTATTTCTCTTCCTTTCACCAGCATCAGGAATACATTGCAAGGTACTAAAATTCACTCTTTTTGAAAAGGCTTGATCACCAAGAAGACACAAAGCCAGGTGATTTTTTCTCCCCCATGTATTTTCACTTCCAGCCCTGCTCCCAGAAGCATTCCAGTTAAAGAGCACTGCAGGAACTGTCACTCTCCCCAGAGGACACAGCTTCCCGTGGTGGGACTCCCACACTTTCTGCTCCCTCACAGCAGAAATACCAGTCTTACATCATGATTCATCTCCCCCTAACTCAAAATAAATACAAGAATGCTCCACTAAGATTGGTAAAAGAAGCTATATTTCACTTTTTTCCCCCATGTCTGTATTCTTATTGGCATGCTTTATGTGTCTGGGTTTATGCTTTAGGCACAGACTCATTATTCCTACAGTATTCAGCAGAGACTCAGTGAATAATCACATTTTGCTTATGTTCAGAACATCGTAAAGGTAATACTGGGAAAAAAACACCAGTGACTTCATCTGCTAAACATGTATAAACAGGGAATGGGAATTTTAACGCACACATGCACAAAAGGAGAAAGATGTAAAAGAACCAGAGGAATTCACTTATTGCTTGAGACAAAAATCTATTCCCCCTCTTCAGAAGCTGTTCCTTTCTGCCCAGGTAAGCACACTGAACAGTGGAAATTCACCTGCAGACAATCAGAAGTACACAAAAAGCAAACCAAGGAGCACCCCAAGGGAAGACAAGCTTTATTTGCTTGCAGGAAACACCACCAGAAGCTGCCCATTTACCAGCTCTGATGCTGACACATCTCTGCATTACAGCATCTCACCACGCTGCTCAAGCCCACCCCAGGTGCAGCCCCATCTCCTGCCACAGCAAACCAAATTAATTCAATTTTGGACAGCCAGCACATTGTACTCAACACAGATAAGCACTCACAGTTTATACTCTGTCCTTTTTTGGGTCAAATTAACATCTTTGCAGATTCTATCAGCCTTACAAGTATCATTAAACATATCCCTGATCGGGCCACACAGCTCTATGCCAAAACTCCACTGAAAACATGCCACCAGGCGTGGTGTATGATTGCAGACAACATATCAGCAAACAGCTATTTAGTAGCAGTCACAGCTAGCTGACCTTCAGGCAGAAACTCGGTAACCTGATGATGATGACATTCCTGGCCCTGGATTGTCTGCAGCATTTATTTTGGCAGCAGTAAAGAAAATCCACTGATACATTTTGGGCAGGAAGCACTGATCAGGAAAGCAGAGATCTCTCCTGCCCAAGAGGGAGGTTGGGACAGCCTAACCCACACATGCCTGCTCCACCTGAGCACACAGCACATTGCAATAACCAGGACAAATAAGATTAATAATCTCACAACACACTAGTGTGGCCTCAAAGCTGCACCATGAGAGCTGCAGCGTTTAGAGAACAGCAACTCATAACCCTGAGCTCCTCCTGGGCACAGGAGAACCAGGCAACACACTCAGAGCCTCCACAACCCATTCATGCATTTCTCAGGACACAACACAGCTGAAGGTAAGAAGCCAAAGATGCTCTCTCTGGAAACAGCTTGTGTTAACTGTGTCTTTTTTTTTTTTTTTTTTTTCCCCCAGTAATTCTTGGGAACTTACCAAGAAAACAAACTGCATATAGCTGTTTGTCTGAGGTATCACCTGGGAGCTTACATTAGTTTACATAGGCCCAGCTACAGCAGTTCATAACCTCTGGTTTGGAAACAGCCTGTGTTACACCTGCCAAAACACAAGGTCATTTGCTAACCAAGGCAAATGAGTTTGATGTTAACACGGGGCTCCTCTATCCAACAGCTGCTAAAAAGAGCATCTTTCCTTGCAAAAAGCCTAAAAGTTGTACAAATTACTTAGTAATGAGCATGGGAACCTTTTCTGATTGAGTCCTGCAAGCACTTTTGCCTAGATGCAGCTAAAATTTTAATTTCCAAGTCACAAACCCTTTGTGACTTAGCATCATCCAACGATGTGGAAGAAAAGTCATGAGCTGTATGAAATCAAGTTCCAGCCCATGTGCAGCCCAGAGGCTCTCCCTGGTGTTCCATCAACCCTCTTCCCAACACAAACAGCATGGGAAACACCACTCCTGACACGAGTTCCATGGACCCTGCACTGCAGCCACCTCCACAGCACAGACAGGACCTGGGGACACAGCTCCAAGCTGCCACCGAGCAGGGACAGGCTGACAACAAACTCCCCTCACTGTCAAACCCACCCCAGGGTCTGCCCAGGGAGTGGGAATAGAGCTCAAACAGGGTTATCAGTTTGTCTGATGTAATCAACAACAGTGCCATGTGCACAGTGCAGCGAATGTACAGATCTCTGCGGAGTTTGATGGATGAGCTGATGGCAGGCAAGTTATAAAATCCATCTGGTTGGAAAACCATTGTCATTTTCAGCTAAAAATCGCACCAGCAAACTCATGTCACAACTTTGTACTACTCAGCGTCAAACCAGAATACCAGAGTAAATGGTGGCGTTCTTTCCTGGAGATATCTTGCAAAATATTCGGTAATTCAACACTAATAGCAGTATGACATGAGTTGTTTTCCTTTTTTTTTTTTTTTTGTTTTGTTTGTGGTGGGGCATTTTTGGATTTTTTTCCTTTTTTTTTTTGTTTGTTTGTGGGTTTTTTGTTGTTTGGATTTGGCTTGTTTGGTTTTGGGTTTTTTGTTTGTTTGGTTTTGATTTTTTGTTTTTGTTAGGTTGTTTTTTTTCAATGCACCAAGTGCTTTAGTTAAACCTGAGAAAAAAACGGAAGGCGGTTTTTGCCAATCTTGCAACAAAAGCTCTCTTGAGGTATGTCTGTTCTGCATCAGAAGAGTTTCCTAGCAAATGCATGAATGAGTGCTTCTATGAGAAGCGAGATTATAAATCCAGAGCATCAGGAAGGGCTGATGAAGCTTAGGGGAACTTAAGAAGCCCTAAGTCAAGGCCTGTATTTTAACTCTGGGAGGAGAACTAAAGCTCAGGAAAACCTCAGGCTCCATTTGCACCATCAGCAGAGCATGGCACTGCTCAGGATCTGCCACACAAAAGGGATTTACACACCACACACACCTGGTGTGGGGCAGAGGAGAAACATTTCATCAGGACTCTGCACAGGGGGATTCTGGCATCAGAGGCTCTCCCATCACCTGCTGCACAAACACAGCACACACGTCAGGGTGGAGAGACTGTTCCATCATGTCAGAGGGTGACAGGAGTTTCCCTGAGCGGCAATTCCAGCCTCCCACCCCAGCAATGGAACTGGCAGCTGAGGTGACACAGGCTGATGAAAGGACTTGCCCTGAGCTCAGCGAGAGGAAACTTGTGGCAGAGGCAGAAAGAAAACCCCGTTATCTCAACTTCCGGACCCCTCTGCCTAACCGCCAGACCACAAAACGCTTTTATTGTAGGATAACATTGCAACAAATAGCTGTTTTCTCTCAGCAGAAAACCCACTCTGCAGTTTTACTTTTAAAAATCCATTTTTACTCCAACTCCGTAAGACTGCGAGCCAGCCCTGTGACTCGGCATAAACAATTTCTCCCTCCTTTGCATGCCCCAGTTTTATTAAGTAATCCCCATAAAAGCAATTACTGAGCTTTGGACTGAAAAATAACTAGGGAAAAAAAAAAGAGAGACAGCAAATTCTGCATATCTTCATTTGCATATGGATTCCCTCCCTCCCCCTTTCTAAGGTTTTTGCCATGAGGTCTTTTATGTCTCTTTCAATAATCATATAATTATATGATTCCTAAAGTACACGCTGGCAACACTTCAGGGGATTTTAGTCATTACAGGTGACAAGACTTTTCTCTCATGTCTAATGCTCGCTAGGATTTCCTTCCACTTCACTCACAGATAAGATGAAGAACCAAGTGACACCCAAAACACTCACAGACAGATTTTGGGGGAATCAGCCCTTTTCCTTCTCCATTACAGATGCAGGGAAATGGGCAGAACTGAACTGGAATGAACTTCAATCGGAATGAAGCACTTTTTCAATTAAGCAGCCAATAATTTTTCCCAGGCACCACGTCCAACTATTTTAATGGCTTTCACATTTTTTCTTTAATTTTACAATCTGAAAGAAATGCCAAGGTTCCATCAAGGACCGAGCATGCTGTAACTCCATTTCTTCCAATGGCTGCAAGTTATTAGCAAGATGTCAAAACATCATAATTATTTTATATCAAGTTTGACTGATTCCATAAACATCTCTTAGCTGCACACTGTCCTGAGTCTCACTCCCCCTGAGTGCAGGTATGTGCTCAGGCTAAATGGAGTTAAGAGGCTGCACATCCTCTTTGACAGCAGTGCAAGAGACATTTATGAGCCACCAAAACATCAGCAGCAATAATGCCTTTTATTACCTGATGCACTTGATGTCATGGCAAGGTTTGAGACATTGCTTCCCTGCAAACTCTTTGGGGTTTTTGCTCCTCTCTGCAAATAAGAGCTCCCAGGAAAGAAGCTGCAGATTCACTAACCAACAGGAGGGGTTAAAGGAATGAGCTTGGTGTCCTCCAGCAGCCACGAGCTCTGAATTACCACTTGTTTCCCAACTTGGGCTGCACACTTCCTCTTAACTCCAGCATCTCATCACTAAGTACAGGCTCAGTCAGGGACACCCTAGCATCAGAGTGAATCAATCTATATTTAAAATTGGGGGGGAAAAAAGCAAAGCACCAAACAATTACTGTCTTATTTTTACAAACCTAGAAAGAACATCTGTTGGAGAGCAAGGCAACACAGTGATATCAAACCACAAACACCATAAGCTTCACATGCAGACTACAGGCACAACTGCATCATGCATATAGATTTTCTGAATTCCTCTCTATGACAACCTGTGCAGAAGAGAGAGCCAGGCAGGCTGTGGGCAGAGGAGAGGAGCCCAAGCACAGCTCCCTTGCCCTGCCGACCATGCACGGCAGTCCTCAAAATAGAACATTTAACTTCAAATTGCCATGTTTGTGTGGCACTATAGATAGCCAGCACCAGATTAAAAAAGCTTTGCTCTGAGCACAAAGGGAGAGACAGGAATGGTGCCATAAGCCCATGTTTTGCAGCCAGTGGCGCAGGGACATAATTTTGATCCGTTCAATCCCCTTATCCATGCCAACCACTGACCTTGCAGATGCAACTTTTGTTCAAGTTCAGTCCCTTTTTGGCTCGAAGCAAGACAGAGCTACAAAGGAAACACTCTCCATTCATCCTGGATCATCCAAGCGCTGTGCACACAGCTGTCCCCCTGCTCCTGTTCGCCAGGTATTTCTGCCCTTCACATCCAGTCACTCGGTACAAAATAATTAAGCTGCCAAGGGTGCCACTCACTTCTTTGCCTGTCCCTGGGGCTCGACACATCTGCTGGCCTAGCTGGGTGCAGCTGGGAGCCCCAGTGCAGTTTGTACCTGCCCAGCTTTCACAACTCTTGCACCAGAGGAACTGGACCGACAACTACGCACAGGTCGGGTTTGCCTGGGCGGCTCGGGAGCTGTTTAACCCTCGCCTCCATTTTAAATGGTTTTGGATTAAGAACATCAAGACAGATTCTCCTTTCAGCATCAGAGCAGGATTCTTAGTAGTTCATTAGTTTTGAAAAAGAGACTATTTCTCAAGGAGATGGACCGGGGCTGGTAACACTATGCTCCAACACTTTTCTGTCTGCAGAGCGTGGCTGGAACAGTCACAGCCCCTGTTGTGCTGAACACAGTGGAGCCAGGAGATATTTAAACAGCAAGAGCCACTTCACCTACATAAAACTCTTTTATACATTTACCATGATAAACTGGAGGCATTAAAGTGCAGTGAATTGGAAATTGTTCTCACTTAGAGCTGGATGTTCACCTACAACTGATACCAAGACGCACACCCTATGCACTGTATTTCAAATCTTTATTTAGGAAAAAACCCAACAAACTGCATCAAGCAGGAAACAGCATTTCAGTTCTGCTGATACTGTTCTCTCTCGAGTACTTGCTGCAGCACCACAGACAAAAGACACAATATTCCCCCAAGCTGCATCACCAGGACAAAGCCCAGACATTGGAAAAGCTGAAGCAAAAGCACATTTTGGCAACATTCCCCCCAGCCAAAGTGCACACAGGTTTGGGATCTGGGTGCATGCAGAGCCCACCAGACCTAGTTAAGGCTGACAGGGGGGAACAGCCTGCTGTGGCTGTGCCTGGAGAATTTCACACCTCACCCAAAGAAAGCAAGAGAGCAGGAGGATACCAAAAGGGGAAAAACCAAACCACCCCAAAACCCTTCTATCAATGTGCCTTCAGCCACAGTACTGCATCTCTGCTCCTAAATGGAGTTTTACAGAAGTGCAGCTGCATGACCATCAGCCGTTCTGCAGAGCAAGCAGGGATCTACCAAAGAAACAGCGTGAAACACCAGGCTGATCTCACCCTACCCAGCTCCCTTCTTCACTGCTGCTTTCCCAGAAACTAACATTGTGATAGTCTCATTCTGTGAAATAACTGAGATAAATGATAAAAAGTGCATCTTCTTAGCATACTGAGAGGACAGGCAAGTTTTCAGTTCTTACTAGACAAGAAGAAAAATGCACTACTGCAAGTAAACACTAACTTGGATCCAATATAATTTATTATTTGGGTGAAGTGGAACACTAATTTTATTATATCCCTTTTATTAAAAAAAACCAAACCGAACTACCTGTGCAATACAGAGTACCTTATATTTAAAAATATTTTGGATTATAATTACTTTTAATACTGAATGTATCTTTTGAATTTCTCTGTGATGGCTGGTCTACTTGACATTTCAGCAAACTTCACCTCATGTGTTGCCCCAGGTTTCAGACTGCCCAACAAAGACTGAGCAGTCACACCATGGGAAACGACTTTGGAAAAACTGGTAGGATATTAAGAGATCTTTCAAAACATCCAGACAGACAGAATCAAGTGCAATTTGAGTTAAAAACAAAACCTCAGGTAGGGATGAGGGTAATGAGGGTCACTGATGAGGCAGAGAATTCCTTATCCAGAAGAAGAGCTGGATCCTTCCCTACCAAACCCCCCACTCCACCATGGTTTGCAGGGAACGTTGCTCCCCTCAGTTCCTGGCCCAACTGAGCAGATATTTCAGCATTTCCAGAGCTCTCCCCCTCTGCTTTAGCTCTGCATTAACCACCTTTGACTCCTCAACAACAACAAAGATACCTTAAGTGCCTGCTTCAGACCAAATGCAAAAAAAAAAAAAAAAAAAAAAAAAAATCAACAGCTAGGAGAACAAATCAATGGAGACTAGCAAGCCTTGAGGAAAACCAAAAGGCATTTAGAGCCTTTAGAGCATCATCCAGAAAATCATTAGCTTTCCTGGGGTTAAAAGCACTTTTTAAGAGGAATAACTGGCCATCAGAAATGCTAGCTTGATATACCATCACTTGACGATTAAGTAGAAGGAAAAAACACTTAAATATCTAGAAACTTGTTTTAAAACATAAACCTACCCATGGAAAAAACTAAGCTGCAAAGCAGGCATAGAGAGAGATGGTGACAAATCAGAAGTTACATTGCTAGGTCAGTGGAACTAGCACAAAACCTTTAGAACAGGAAGCTGCAGTTAAATACATTGGTTTTCTTATCAATGAGAGATCAGAGCAACAGTAACAGGACAGTGTACAACACACATGTGGGAACAGCCTTATCAAGATGACAGCTGGAGAACTCATGGATTTTGTCCAGAAGCCTCCTTTCACCAACAGGCTTTCTAAACTCTGCTGCACTCAGGCACAAAGAGCAGAGGAGCAGTGCCAGTCAGCACTGCCAGACCTCTGGATACAAACAGCAGTAAAAGTGGGCAAAGCATTAATCTCCTTGGGGCACAGCTGGGCCCCAACTCAGCTTGTAAGGGCAGCATCTCCACTTCAACACCACGTGCAGCAAGTCAAGGTCTGCCCCTTTTCAGCTTCTACACATCTCCCCACACACATCTGAGCACAGATTCTGCACAAGATTCCATAAATAGGTTAAACATTCCTCAAAAAATCCCTGTACACACACACCCCCCCCACCTCAAGAAAGTTAAAATTTCCATTCAGAGCTCCAAAGCTTTGCTGGAATCTGTAAAAATGATAAACAACAGCCAAAAAGAAAACACAACCCCTTGTCTTTTCAACTACTTTGGGAGAACAATTGCTCTCAAAGATCGCATTCATTAACATTCTGATGAAGTTCCCTTTTAGCGCTGTTTTTCATACTTGAAAGGAACAGCTATGATCAGAGAGAGCCCTCAACTACCGACTCACTCATTTAGATTCTCTCGCTCTGATTCACCAATCACCTTCAAGAATAATTAGCAGCTTCATCTGAACGTAATGAATATACACACATGCTCACATCCATCCCATTCATTTCGGAAGGCGGGGAGAAATCCCCCTTTCCTCAGCTCCCCAGCCTTCCTGACCCCTGGCACAACAACCATCTCCAGCACCTGACGGTTTTCCACGAGCTGCCCATCTCACTGGCCACCTCAAGCCAAGAGGTCAGAGCAAACTGCATTTCCAGGTTAAGTCCGAAGCCGTGGTGAGTGGCTGGGTGTTAAAAAACCCAAAACAAAATACCACCACAAACACACACATCAGCATGAAATCTGAGCTGGATTTATACAGGAAGATCCAGGGAAGGAAGAGCAATGAGAAGTTTTGACTTCTTATACATGGAAAGAGACTGCTGCTTGTTTGTCTGTGGGCTTTTTTTCCCCCTTTTTTACTTAATTTAAAAAATATATATATCATCAACTCTGTCTTTATTTGGAAGATGGTAGGATAGGAGATACACAAGTCAAGTCACAAGTATCACTGAAACAAAACACATGATTTTCAGGTGACAACTGCCAAAGAAAACATTGCCACATGAGTACAAATCCAAAATGCTTAAAATTCACACCAGAGAGCTAAAGGAGACCTCAAAGCCACCCCTCAGTATTAACCTTATCTGCTCATACTCCCAGGTCAACACAAAGGAATTTATTCTATGAAGCACGCTTTATTTACAGGAACACCAATGGTGAGAATTCACTTCAGTGGGGAAGGGGAATTCACAACATGGTGAGATACAAAGAAAAACAAACCGAAAACCACCTCACGTCTTCCAAATGATTCTACCTTAAGTTCTGCCTAAACACTGAGAAATGCCATTTCCAAGGGGAAACCCAAAGCTTAGTCTATTAAACATAATCACAGATCATTGTAACATCAAGAAACAGACCAACCTGGAACACCACAATGAAATACCACATATGGCACAAAAGCTCCTTTTAGGATTAAAAAACTAAATAAAATAATTTCTTCGTTCAGTACTGTCCCTAGGCCATGGACTCACTTTTCCACTTTCTTCCCCGTCATGAGCATAAAAGCACAAAAAAAAGCACAAAAAAATTTTAAAATATTTTTAAATATTTTAAAAATAGCATTACAGCAGATTTTAAGTCCTCTTGAAAAACCAATGTACACCAAAATACAGATTTCCTCCAATGCAGAAGAAAACCACCTGTTGCAGCAAAGTTCACCAGAGAACACAGCTCCACACCATGCAAAATGAATTGCCTTCTCTGTCATTTACATGGGCATATACCGCTTTAAAGTAGTTTTGCCTTAACCATCCCCTTCCCTTGCTGCTGCATCCCATCTGCCAGACACATCACCTATGGTCCACAGCAGTGCTGCATGGAAAAACCAACAAAAAGAGTGGAAAAAGTATTTTCTTCTTTCCAGTGTTACAGGGATTTAGGAAATGCACACAATCATCATGTCCAAGAATACAACTCCAAATGCAACACACCTGGTTGGTGTGAAACAGGTGAATTCTGCTCATGCTTTTCCCTCTGAGGTGTCAACCACAATGGTTGCAGAGGTGCACATGTTTTCTAACATTTTGATAAATACAGCAGAAATCAGTTAATTTCAGGAGATACTGGAGTTTTTTTGCAAGAATTTTGAAGTGAATCATTTTGTAGAGACTTTTATTTTTTTTAAGAAAAACCAGAAGTGCTTCCATGAACAGAAGTACCTTGGGGTGGCAGATATTTAAGATCACCTTCTACCCTTGTGTGCCTTATTATCAAGGTCATGGTTTGGGTGATTCAACAACAAGGCTCACCCTATCTGAAAAGCCCCGAGTTTTCCCCCGTCAGCCTGGAGGGACTGCACTATCATTTGAATTCTATTTCCTGATAATGTGCTCATCATGGTAGAAAATTTCTGCAGGAAGATGAATTTTACTTTCTTCCTTGACAGCTCAGTAGAGACTCAGGGGTTTAATTGGACCTATGTGCTGATGCATATTTGACTAAGAGCATGCCCAAGAAAAAAAAATAGGAATATACAGACAGGTCTAGGGCTTGGTTTAGAGGCACACGAAAGCAGACTGCTCGCTCATTATCAGCCCTGCATAGGCAAAGTAGTTGGCTTTCCTGTTAGGACAACACCCCACAAATGACACCACAAAAAGCCAAAGAACAGCCATCACCAAGCTAACACAAACCTTCTTCCCTCTCCAGCACCTGCACACGCAGAGCTGCTCAGGGACCACTGGGCTAAATGTCCCTGCTGAGCAGAACTGCTGGCTCCCCCAGCCAGGGTCCTGACACCAGGGCAGGTGGCCAAGGCCACCACTCACACCTCCAAGGGCACTCAGGGACCACCTCTGGGACTCTGAGAAGTTGGTTGTACAGGCAAAAAACTCCCAAGGACCACGATGCCACCAGAGGCCTGAGGGACAGGAGGGGTGAGCCGGGGAGCAGCAAAGTCCACAGACAAAATGGGACCTCAAAGTGAGCCAAAGAGATTAAGGATGCCAGGGAAAATCTGAGAGTATTCATTAGCCCGTGCAGAACTCTTCACCACTGTAAGCAGCAATAGATACACAAGTGGCAGGAAATCCAAAGCAGGGAGAGCACCCAAAACTTTGCCCACGTTTTCATCATGGTGTGTCAAAAAAAGTGGGCAAAGGCACCAGAATTGCTCATGTTCACTGGGAATTCAAGTTATTACACCCAACAAGCAACTTGTTAGGTGCTTTCTCTCGACAACTCACTTCTCCCCCTCATACACAAACAACACAAAAATCAAAAGCCAAAGTCATAGTTTGTCAATGCCCCTCTGAAAATATTAAATTTCCTGCTCTGCTTAACTTAGCTCAGACAAGGCAGGCAGTATTTGCTCAGCAAATATTGTTTGTAATAAGTTAGACAAGCAATATTTTTTGCCAGCCTATTAACACCAGAAAAATATGTACAGTCAACAAGAGATGAAGAATTTGTTCAATTACTTCAAAAATGGGAATTACAACCGAGGGATTATTATCCATTTAAACATCTCTTTTCCACAAAATGTCAAACACTAGCCATTTGCTAACAATCTCCGGAGACAGATAAAGTAACATTTTGGCAATGCAAACACAAACTCCCGAGCTGGAGGAGGGGGGAGTGGGAGGAAGGAGGGCGGGAGGGGGGGAAGCTCCACCATTCACAACAATGCCGGACCATCCCAACACGCCAGGAATATTTTGCAGCCAATTAAAAGCCCAAACAAACATCCGACTTGCCCGAAGTGATGGCGAACACCGGCCGGAGCCGTGCAGAGGAGGGACAGGGGGAGGGAATGAGCAAAGGCAGGGGGGGACAGCAAGTTGCCAGCGGAGCCGCGATCACCCGGGCTGGCCCGGCACCCTCCTGACCGCAGCCCCGGGATCCCCCCGGGCTGACACCACGATTAATGCACCTTAATCGCTATTTGCAAAATTCAGCAGCCTGAAAGCGCCGCGCTTCCTTTCTCAATTCCTTTTTTTTTTTTAATTTTTTTTTTTCCTCCTTTCCTTTTCCCTTCCCAGCCCCCGCCCCGCGGCAGGGCAGAGCCCCCCGGCGCTCTTACCTCCAGCGCTTCCAGGGTGTTGAAGCTGGCGATGGCGAAGCCATCGATCAGGTCCTCTTCCTGGGAGCTGGACTCGCGGCGGCGGCGGCGCGGGGGCCGTGCGGCGCGGGCGGCGGGCGGCGGGCCCCGCGGGGCGGTGCAGTTCTGGCCGCCGTTCTCCTTGCCGGGGCTCGGCTCCTTCTCGGAGCCCGACGAAGGGCTCTGGTTCCGCGGGTCGCGGGCCGCCGCCTCCCGCCGCCGCACGCGGTCCCGCTGCGACCTCGACCTCCGGCTCTGCCGGATTTTCCCATCCATCGCCGAAGAAGAAGCGAATTGAAAAAAATTTAAAAATAATAATAATAATAATAATAATAAAAATAATTAAAAATTAAAAATAAAAATGAGAAGGACAAGGCCGGGCGCAAGGGGGGGTGGGTGGGAGTGGGGGGGGCGCTGGGGGAGAGAAAAGTCGCCCCCCTCCAACTCACCGCTTCCCCTCTCCAAACCCCGGAGCCCTTAAAAAATAATAATAATAATAAAAAAATCAACAACAACAACAAAAAAAATCCTGCTGTTCAGAGCCTCGGATCCAGGGCGATGATAATCCACAGAGCAAGGCTGGGTGGCGGTGGCGGTGGGGCGAGCGGCACACACACACAAAAAATATTAAATCCACGGAATGACCTTGACAAATTTCCACCCCCCGCCTCCCCCCACCCCCCAAAAAAAGCAGCGACGGGAAGAGGAGGGGAGGAAAAAAAAAAAAAAAAAAAAGAGAGAAGGGGGGGGAAGATTTATCTGGATCAGGACGAGGACACCTCGGCTTCACTCGGTGCGGAGGAGAGAGGCAGATCCAGGAGGCTAGCCCCAGCTCGGGATAATCCAGGCGCGGCGCCCCCTCCCCGGGGGCAGCGCCGCTCCGGGGCCCCGCTCCGGCCGCCGCGCACCGCCGGGGGGGCCGCCGCCGCCGCCGCGCTCGCCGCCCAACTTTCTTGCCGCGGAGCGAGCGAGACAATCCCTGGGCAGCCCCCGCCGCCGCCCGCCGCCGCCCGCCGCCGCCGCCGCCGACCCCTCCTCGCCGGGCGCCGCCGGCGGCTCGCAGCCCCCCGCCGGCGCGGCACGGCGCCCCCGCCGCCGCCGCCCGCTGCCGGATGGCGCTCGCCCGCCCGCCCCAGCCCGGCCGCCCGCGGCGCGGCGTAGCCCCGGCCCCCTGAAGCCGCTCAGTCGGCGCTGCCCGGATGCCGCCCCATTCTCCCCGAGCTGGGACGCGGCGCTAGCACCGCCCGGCCGGCCGCGCATGAGCAGGGCTGCCAGCTGCGCGTCATTCCCCGGCGCAGGCCCGGCCGTGCCCCCGGCTCCCCCCCTTCCTCCTCCTCCTTCCCGCCCCGCCGCCGCCTCGCCTCCCCTCAGCGCGGGCCGGGGGCGCCGCTCCCGCCCGAGCCCCGCGAAAAGTTTCCCCCGGCTCGGCTCCCGCCCCGCGGCCCCGATCCCGCTCTGCCCCGCTCTGGCCGGGGGAGCCCCGGGCCGGGGAGGGAGAGGGGCTGGAGGGGAGCTGGGCACGGGGGACGGTCCGCGGCGAGCGGGGCTGAGCTGCGGGATGGGCTGAGGGTCAGACCGTGAGGGCAGCGGTGAGGAGTGAGCTGAGCTCGGGGAGTGAGCCAAGGACAGGGAACGGGCTGCGGGATGAGGTGAGGGTTAAACGCCGAACCGAGGGACAGGCTGAGGGATCAGTTGGGGGTTCGGGACAACTTGGGGGCACAGGAAGGGCTGAGAGACAGGGAAGGAGCTGAGGGATGAGCCAGGGAACAAGTCAAGGGACCTGTCAAGGGACAAGTTAGGGAGCAGTCAGGGAATGGGGTGGTGGTGAGGGTGCAGGACAGAGGAGCTGGGCAAGCAGAGCTGGAGGTGGGACATGGAGCAGTGTAAGGGAAGCGAGGGTTAAGACTCATGGAGGTGGAAGCAGGAGACCCTGTTCTTCAGCTCCTGCTCGCCATCCATTCGTCTTGTTGAGGTTTCATTCGGGCTCTGCAGTGCAGGAGAGGGCTTTTTCCCTTCTTGTTGCCCTTCTTGTTTCCCTGCAGTTTCAGGGCCTCTCCAGGATCACCTCGCCAAAGGCTTGGTCCTCGGGCATTCCCTTGGGACGGGGACTGGCTTGGTGGCCAGCTGAGCAGCTGGGCAGTGCCCAGTCCCCAGGACAGCCCTGGGAAGGTGTGCCTGGATCAGGGCTCCTGCTCAGGGCTGTCCTACATATCGCAATGGTAGCAGGACTTAATCCTCCTGTTATCATCTTTTATTGCATGCAGTCAGATATTACAACATGTTACCATCACTTCTGGGTACTCCCTTCCTTGTGTGGTGCTGGCTTTGCTCCGTTGGCCTGACTCGGCTTAATTCCTTACTTCTTCAGCTGCTTTCAACCTCTTCTAAAGGCTAATTGGTAGCCTTTAGGATGTGAGACATTAGGAAGATGTTGTGAAATAAAACCTAAACAAGTCCATTGAGATTCACGCATAAGGGAAAAAATCCACAAAGGAGATTCAGCATTAATGGGAGCCGTGGAAGTAAGGAAAACCAAAAAATCTGCTACCTGCTCTGACTTGTTTGGTCATTGCCAGGGATGGTGGCTTCCTCAGGCTGGTGTCCCCAGCAGTGGCAGGCTGGCAGCTGGGTGTCTTAACATACTCATCAAAGGCTTCAATGTGGGCACATCAATGCCCCTCTTTCCTCTGTATTTTTATGTTCCTGATCTAATTGTAACAACAGAGCAGCCAAAAATTAACCCCCTTCCACCTGGCTCAAGGAGGCTTTTTAGAAGCGTTTCTGGTGTCTGGCAGCAGCATTGCCCTACCTTACTTAGACAAGTGCTAAAATAAATATCATCCTCTTAAAATGTAGCATAGAAACGTCATTTAAATTTAAGCCATTTAAAACCAAAGGTAGAAATCCCATGTGTAGTGCAAAGCCTCTTAATGCAAATAGTCAGTCATGCATTGCATGCCTCAATCACACTCGTATCAGTGTCATTGGTGTCCTAATAAAATCCTATAATCTTTTGCGTGCCAATTAAAGAAGGAAGATAGCTAAATCTAGCTGCTTCCTCGGGTAATTACAGGCTAGTGGGGAGCCAGACAGTTATCTGCCCTGGGTTTTGCTGGACTGTGGATTTCCAAAGGGTATTTTCTCTCCTGTTTGATTAAGTGACAATACAGTATTTTTTTAAATGTATGGTATTTGAAGGGCACAACCATGATCCGGGAGATGGTTGTTAATGAAAGGTCTCAGTTTGGATACACCCAGTTAAGCAACGGATTGAGTTTAACAACTCCATTTGCTTTACCAGTATTTTAAGGGTCACTTTCTAGAAACAAGCATTTACACTGAATTCAGTAAGTTATTTTTACACTGGTGAGCCCGTCCTTTTATTTACAAGATAATTTCTATGTTGCTTATAAGTACATCATAAGGGTAAGTCATTAAAAAAGATAAACCGGGGCATTTTTAACAGTTTCTCTTGCTAGTGCTCATCTCACTCCCGTGGTGCTATAGGCCCTCCATCATTAATATGCATTTCTAGTTCTCTTTTTTTCATTCACTTCCAAATTTGCTGACCAACAAGGACAGTGGAAATTGCCTGTAAAGTTCCTTTCTTTATTTCCTGTCAGCAGGGTCATCAAGATTCTCATGCCGTGTTTACGTACAGGAGTTTAATGTCACTGGGAACGTAAACCAAAGGTGCCTACTGGGGAAAGTTGTGAATACCATTATTTTTTTCAATTAACTCCACAAATCCAGCAGCACTGTGGTTGTCCATCATTATTCTCATTTTTGTATATATATTTTTTCTTGTTGAAAGATGCGGCAGAAGGGTCATCCAAAGGAATTAACAAAATCAAACAGTCCACACGGGAAAGGATGCCTCTGCTTGAAACAGCATCTCTGAATCAATCATGCCTTTCCTTCCACCAAGGCAATTTCGTGTTTTCAATAGAAGGCAGACCTACAGTGGTTTTCTTTCCCCCCAGCATCAAATGGCATTCCGCACAATGATATTCATCATGTTATAACTCTAGGTGAATGATAATGGATCAGAGGGAATGAAAACAGATGGATGTTAAAACAGACAATTCCCTGCCACAAACCTGGGAGCCCTCCACTGCTGCCTAGTCCATTCATTCAGTGGATAATTGTATTAGACATTCCAACAATAGAGAGGCCTTCTTCATTAATCCTGAATTTACTGAAAAGAAGCTTTGCAGACTATAGCTCTTTCGGTGCTTAGACAACATCAGGCAAAATTTACCACAGGCTTAAATGTCTAAAACTCAACTGGATAGAAACTAGCGCAGAAAATTCCTAAAGCAAGAGAGATGGGTGAGTGGGGCCGGGGAACAGGACAACCCAGCAGCAGCACTGCAGGTGGGCAGGAGACACCTGAGTACCTTTGCAGCAGAGCTGCAGCTTGGGTGATACCAAAGAAATTTATCAGAAAGCTTTCCTCTCGCTGGAGTGCAAGCACAGCTGAATTTATCAATACTGGACCTGGGTTTGATCTGATTGTCCCTTTGCAGCAGTCAGCCTCCAGCTTGCCACATGAGCCAGTGCATGCCAATCCCTGCCATGTGATGGGGCACAACCGCTCCTAACCCCGCTCTGCATCAGGTGACTGGGGCTAAGCAATACAGATCAAGTCTCTTACCAGCTGTCCTGTGAGTCAGACCTTGATTACAATATTGACATTAACATTTTAATCACATGCACGCTGCTGCAGATTTTAATGACCGACTTGCTACGCCTTCGCCTTTTGAGGATCAGAAATTAGACCCTCGTTCGTAGCTCGAATGAATGTGGCATCAGAGCAGCAGCAACCACAGCAATAAACATGGCATTGCTCTCACCGCCAGCCTGCCCCTGGACATTAACCTTGCTGGCACTGAGCACCTCACTGGAACAGGGACTTTGTTCTCAATTACTTTGTTCCTGTGTCTGGGGCAGTACTGGAAGTTGTGAGAATGGAGAAAGGCGGTGCTTTTGTATTCTCTGTAGCCTGAGGCAATGTGAAAATCTACCCAATCCCTATGTAACTATCATTTTCGATTCACAGGTACTTTAATCAGGTCAGAGTAATCCAGAGACATTTCCTTCATTCCAGAGGTAGAAGCAGGGTTGCTACTATACTTTTTCTGCCCGGTGCCATCAGAGTAAGGTGAGGAAAATTCAATGCAAATGAGAATGATGCCCCACATCTCCATTGTTCCTCTCACCCCAAGCATGTTCCACAATCTGTTGCAAATGCTGTGAGCTGAGTCTGCGAGGCTTTGCTCTGTTAAAGACTGTCATGTTCAAGGTGGAAAGACAACCAAAAGGTCACAATAAATAAACTGAATACAAAATTGCTTAAGGCAATAAAAAGAGACCACAGGCTTTCATTACAGCTCTGACATGCACCAGAAGACACTTCAGGATGTTAAATAAGCTGGCTTTTGTGTTGATGGGCTTAGTTGTTTTCTGTTGTTTCTTTCCCTGCTACCCCAATACTTTGCCAAAATAATCAGGCCTTAACTGCTTGGTATCCGTTTCACAAACATGGGCTGCCTTTATCACTTGCTTCATCATGGTCATTTGCACTGAAAATACATAATCACTGTCAGAGTACAAAGGATCATTACGAATAATTAGTTACTTCCAATATGGCGAGTCAGTCTCATAAATCTTGAATATTTGGCTTTGGTTTTGGAAAGAGATTCCTTAATGGCTGCACTTGTGAGACTCTGTTAATTGATATAAAATTGTATTCAAAATTAAATTTGTTTTAACAGATCTAAATCACCCCAATAAATCAGCTTCAGCCTATCTGCTCTAAGGGTTCAAGTACATTTTTTTTTTTTGCCTTTGGGAGGAACTGTGAGCTTGCAATCAGTGCTTAGAGGGCTGCATCTGACCCTCCCCTCATTGACTAACCACTTCCACATGCTGACATGGGGTGATTTTTGCTGGTCGGAGGAGTCATAAAGGAGGGGGTGGAAGGGGCTGCTCCTTTTCCCAGCCCAGCCGGAGCAGCTCTGGGGCACTCAGGCTTCCTGCCAGGCAGGTGAGTGAAAAGCAGAGGGTTCTGTCCGAATTCAGCTCCCAGCCAGTGTGTGAGGAAGGTAATTGCCTGCCTGAGTGGGCAAAGGAGAGGGAATTTGAATAAGAAAGAGAAGGAGTTCAAGTCTATCTGTAATAGATAGATATTGAGGATTTATGCTATTATGGGTAATAGCAGTGTGAATGGTGGTTCTTATGATGCTTTTTTTTCTTCAGAGAAGCTGCCTTTTTCATCTGATATCATGGGTGAGAGAAGGTTAGAGTTAATAACAATAGCTTAATTTTACTTGGGTGTATACACTCTATTTAGCTCCTGAAATTGTTTCAGGACAGGATGTTATTATCTTTATCCTTGCTTTAATCCACAGAAATGGAGTTTGAGAGACAAAAGCCCAGTGTTCCTCTCCCATAACATCTTCAGCAGTCTGTCTTCCTCACCTATGCAGCCGTGAGCCCAAACGCTTCCTGAGATCCTGTGTGGTAAAAATCTGTTGGAAGAATTCCCCATTTGCATCCTGTCTGCTTTTGCTGTCTGTTATCTTAAATCTCTCTCTAAGTTTCTTTTTTTTCTTCTCCTCCAGAGATTCTTTCTCGCCTACTTCATCCCAGTAAAACTTTCCCCACCCTTTCCCTACGTGGGTCGTTGCCTGTATTCCTGCCTGTCTGATCTCCCTCGGGCTCCGACTGCTGCCCGCAGCCGTGGGAAGTGGGATGCTCGGGGTTTGGGATTTTCTCGGGTTTTGGGAGGCTCAAAGCCTCCTCTTGCCTCATCTGGGAAAAGTCTCAAAGCTTTTCTGTGGCTGCTGTCAGGCCCTGTGATCGCCAGCTAATGCTGTGTCTTGCTTGGCTAGGGATGCCTAAATCCTGTTGGGCTCAGTCATCTATTTAATGATTCTTTTGCTGGCTTTTAGAACACTGCGAGTGCACAGCCGCCGTCTGCAGTGCTCAGCGTGTCGTGTGGTGTTTAGGGGCGAGTAAAAGTGACAGTCTTTTCAGTTTTATTAGGTCCAACTCTTGCAAGAGTTAGAAATTTTCTTTGGGTGGAAGTTGCTTCTGTTTCCCAGTGTCTTGTGGGTCTAGCTCAATTCACTCTAAAATTTCTTGATATGCTTCATTTTAATCCCTCAGAGCATATTATTAATCAGCTAATATTTCAGAGAAAAAAAATTAAAATTCCCAAACAAACAACAAAAAAATCACCCACCCACCTTAGGAAACCTGAAGATTAAGACTGTAAATATGGTTTTCTGTCCTAAGCATGGGAAGTGAGGGGAAAGCTAGTAAAAACTGATTCAGGGAAGGTATATTTGGCAGTCTGCAACTTGCAGAGCTCTCCTAATAAAGGCTGGCAGGGTGTGCAAACGGAGATTAACGCATGGTCGTGATAAACAGGTGCTGAAACATTTCTGCAGTATTTCTTCCACTAATATTTTGTCTCTTTAAAGCAATCGTCAGGAAGATGTGTCATCTTAATTACAGAATCTGGGAGTAAGCAATTTACTAGTAGCTATGCAACTTGTTAATAAAGGTTTCCCTGCAGTGGGGATTTTGGCTCTTGCACTAAGGGAGGCTGGCAAAATCACAATGATACATAATTTACACTGGGTCAAGTTACCCTTTGTGGCAAGTAGATGAGCTAGACAAGTGTTACACAGGGCTTCACCTTCACTGCTGTCCGTGCCTATAATGGGAAATTTATTCCCAGAATGGACGAGGCTTAACTAATTACTGCATGGTTGGATGTCCTGATGTCTTTGGGTCATCAGACCGACTTTGCATGAGCCAAATCAGAAGAGGATTCAAAGATAGGGGAATATAATAGTCAAAAGTATTGGCTTGACTGCCTGGAATCATTTTGCAAAGAGAAGGGTAGAACTGGAAGTTAGATGAAAGGAAAACAGGAAAAATGGGAATGGCTCACTCTCTGTTAGAGTGAGTGTGTAATAAGGACTGAATTATTCTTAACACAGAATTATTTTTTACATGCACCTCATACTTTCGCTAATCTTTTGTTGTCCTTCATCTGATTCACTGATTTAATTTCACTTCTGCAAATGAAGCAAAGAGCCTCAATTTATTGTGAGGGCCTTTGGAAGGGAATGTATTGAATTTCAGAAAGCATTTTACAAGAAGGTAGCCTGCCACAGTCTTGTGCTGTAGGACTTCCTTTGGAAGCATATATTTCTCCCCCATAAGTCTTTTGAACAGTTTTATACCACACATGTTTCAAGAGAATTAAATCAATAACAATCTGTACCTTTCTAACCTGAAATGCAAGCTCTGCACGGCAGGAGATCAAGCTATGCAATTAACTGTTGTCCTTTCAAAGGAATTCTGACAGATATTTATAGTTTACTGTATTCCATTTTCCTGCCATTGGAATATAACAGTACAACTGAATGCAGCTGACTGGAACTATGAAATAATTATAGCAATAACTATTTCCTTCTCTACTGGGGAAATCTTGTAAAGTGCTGCATGTGGGAACTGCTGATATTCTTGCCCCTCGAAATCCGGTCCTTACCTTCAGTTTATCATGCATCCCTGGCTAAGCCACCCAAGAGAGAATTTTTGTTCCATTACCTTCAGCTTTTTCTGAAGTCCTGTTCTAAATCTCACGTTCATCTTGATGTGGAATGAATCAACACTGCACAAATAAATGCACTTTAAAAAGCTTTCTATATTTGTGCACGGACAGTGTATGAAGTAGAAAGACCTCTCTGTAGTAAAATAAGTCATATCTTTGTGTGGGAGTTTGGAGCAGTCTATTAAGAGGAAACTATGCAATATTACCAGAAGTGAATAGATTGGCATTTGACTGCTAAGCACTTTGCAAATTTCGATATAAAGGCACTTATTTTATACCATGAGCTGTCACTGTAACTTATGTGCTCGTGCTGGTGACTTAGTAGCATAATGACAGGCCATTGTTACTGAGCTAATTAATTTTAAGCAATCTTTCCTAACAGTATGCTTGAGGATGACATTCATTTGCTGCAAACTTATGAGAGACATTGATGCATCAGGAAAATAGGGATGCTGAATCTTTGAGCCACCTTCCTTGCTGGCTCAGTATTAGCATCTTATCAGGGGATGGTGGCTGTGTTGGACACTTTACATGCCTCTTGCCACTAATAATACTCTCAGCTACTTAGCTTACAGCTAAGGGCTGTAAACCTCCAGAGGAACACTGTAGGTTCCAGCATACTGGGGGATCTGATGGTTGCTTTGCCACATCACCATTTTCTGTCACTTTGGCTGAATGTCTGCATATGCTAACCAGGACCTTGCAAAGCAGGATCAGATACAGCTGGTGCTTTGGGAAGCTGTGTGGTAGGGGATTGAGGTGTCATTTAAAAAACCCAAAAGTTCAGAGTTGGATAAGTAGAAGTGGAAAAGTCTCTTCAAAGAAAGTGTTGGATTTATTTTCGTAGTGATGTTTGCCAAGGGGTAGCAAAGAAGTGTCCAGATCCCCTCCTCCTTTACCCACATGGACTGGGCATGAAGTTAAACCCTCCTTCCAACATGAAAAGAATGAGAATAGGGAAGAGAAACTATTCTCACTTCATTCTCACAGGTGGCACCAACAGCTTGTGGCTGTTGAGTAATACTGTATTGTGCAGCTGCCTTAGAACCTGGTGGTATTGAGTCATTCCTAGGTAATAATTTTGTTTTGGAGTCCCCCCAAGTTGTATTACCACTGGGTGGATAAGCGGTGGTACCGTAACAGGAGGAAAAATTCAACTATCAGCTTCTCCCAAGTTAGCATTTCCTGTGAGTGTTGTCACAAATGTCAAGTCCTCTAGAAGGAAAGAAGGAAATGGAGAAAGTCTTCTAAATTAACCAGGTCTGGAAGCTCCCTGTGTTTTTCCATATGGGACTCTGGAATGCAGCTGTCTGACCCTCTGGAGCAGTAAATTCTGAGTGTGCACCCCAAGCTGTGTCACTCAGCTCCTGGAAGTTTACTTCTGTGCTCAGAGGAAAGATTTGGGATTTCTGCCCAGGGAGGTGGTGTGTGTGTGCAGATCAATAGCAGAGCTGAGAACTCTCCTCCTGAGAGGCCTGCAACAAATAGTACATTATTTATGTGCTCCTCTCATGTTTCCCTGCCCGTTATGTAAATACTAATCAAGGTGAAATTGGACTCAGCCATGTCTAATTTTGACTTCGGTTTATTTTGGCAATATCGAAGCAGAAATCAGTCCAATGGATTTCTAGAGGGGTCCTGAGCTTTTCTAAGACTTTGCAGGGGTTTCAGGCAGAGTTCCTGTGTAGGCTCATCACTGGCTGCTGGAATCCCAAGAGCTGGTGCTCTGCTGTTCCCAAACCTGACTCTCTCCTTTGCTTACACTAGGAATGTGAAAATACCATGTCCTGTCCAGCCATTGCCCTTTGACTGCAGCTGATGTTACTCATTCTGATAAGCAGCAGCATGTTTTATTTCATTTATCCAACATTTTGTTAGCTTTGCAGCCTCTCCCCCACATCCTTGAGTTTTTCACTTTGTGTTTATGACTCTCTCAGTGTGTTTTCATTCCAGTTCAACAGGGAGCAGGGAATTTCTTTGGGAATGTTTCACAGCTTTCAATTTGTTTTGTGGTTTCAGGAGCCTAGTGTTGGTTGTTTGTATTTACTCCCTTCTAACAAACACTGCTATATTTTTTCACCTGTCTGTAGATCTGGGAAAAAAGGTGCTTTGCTGGCAGTGCTGCCAACCAAAACCTCTTGTGCTGTGGTGAGAGCTGGGGCACTGCAGGGCTGCATGGGTGTGCCTGCTGAGCAGGGCAGCGATTAGTTCCGTGCATGATGATGGTTTCTGTGATGTGCATGACTCTCTCTGTTGGGAAATGAACTGTGAACACCTACTCATTTTTCATAGGCCAAATTACAGTGCTGTTTCAGCTCTCTGAATTGCCTACACCTCAAAAAGAACGTCCCTAGGACCCTTTAGTGCAATGGTAATGAAATAGCTGGGGCTGAGCAGCGCTTCTGTTAGCAGGAACCACCTCTATAAATTTAGCCATTTGCTTTCTGCCTGGCAGACTTCTGATGCACTTGATGTACTTCTTCACCCTTTTATTTTTTTTTACACTTGAGGTAGCTTTTGTGTGCTTGTTTCTCAAGATTTAACTGTGATTAAACCGAAGGAAGAGATTTTGGAGTCAATGAAATTTTGCTTAGACTTCTGTGTCACTCTGGAAAGCTCAAAGGCAGCAGCTTAGAGAAAACAAATTAAAGGAGACATTACTATTTTTTCTTGAGGGAAGGGGAAAATCATTACCAGTAGCTTTGCTGCTAAAATAGATAATACAAATTCAGACCTTGGAAACAGAGGAGTCAAACTCTGAAATAATTTAGTCTAACGTTGGAATTTATATGCTTCCACACTTTGGATGATCATTAAATTCCATTTGTGCTTTCTAATCTGAGAGTTCCCCAGTGGAATTTAAGAGCTCAAATATTTGTGCATGAGATTGTTTTTTTTTTTTTTTTAATTTCTCCTCTAGTTTTGGGGTATTCCTGATTTGGTCTAGGAGGAAAAAAGATGCTTAGTGGAGTTTTGGCTCTCAAGGCAGCAGGACATGGCCAGTAATAAAGTTGTAATGGAGCAGAGCCCAGTAGATGGAGGGGACAGGGCCCTTGATGAAATGGGAGCTGTGGGATCTGTCTCATCAAGCAACTGTCAGAGCTGTCTTCCCCCTTCAGGACGTCCATGGAGAATTCATGCCAGTGCATTACCTTCTCCGAGGGAATCAGGTGTGTGTCTGCATACAAAATGGCTTCAGTCTCTCTCTGATTTTCCTAATTTTTCATCACAGCATGTATGTATACACAACTGCCTTTTGTTGTCTTCACAAAATAAAAATCCATTTTTCCTCAGTGAGGAGCTTTTGATGTTCTGAGGTTTGGACACTGTGGTCAAAACTATGAAAGGTTTTTCTTAAAATCAGGCTTCCCAATGCAGCAGGACAGAAAGAATACTGCCAGACAGTCAATTTGAGCTTCAGAGCTGTGCAGGTACTTAGAAGTGCAATCCATCAGGTCCTCTGATCTACAAGTCTGGCTGAAATCTTGCAGCCGTCAGCATGACATTACTCCCAGTCACATCAAGTGTGACGAATTGCTAATAGATGTTTTGAAAGGAGAACTTAAATTAGCTTCCCAAAATTCACCTCGAGAATGCAGGATCTGTCTACAGCTTGGCTGTTAAGGTGTGATTTTAGCCCATTTTGATGAATCACTAACACCTGGGGTTTTTGTTTCTTTTATTTCCTCCCACCCCCCCAAAAAAAGCTGCTATTTTAACTTGTGTTTAGCTGGCCGTTAAACAATCCTGTGTTCTGCTAGAGCAGACAAAATGTGTTGGCAGGTGACTAAGATCAGAAGGAATGCTAGATAAGTTTCTTTTCTTCTTGGTGGCTGTGGCTTTCAGTTCAGAGCAAAAGCAGGTGTTTAAAAGCATGTAATGAGGATGCTATAGGATGTGTGTAGGTCTCACGTCAGCTCCGATTAACTTCGCTTGTACACCGAGTTCAAAGTAAACTGCCACGTGATCAGCGAGATGAACTCAACCATTCGGCCATCCTGAGCAGTGGAAAAGAGCATGTTCTGATTCTGGACTCCTTCTGAGAGTGCAGAGGATGTTCATAATGTGTGTCCTCAAAGCAGAAAGAATTCGAGGTGGCGTTTGCTGAGTGCAGAGCTGTTCACTGAGACAAAGTTGCTCAGCTTTATCCTGAGAAGCTGCCCCTGAGAAACAAGTGAGGATGAAAAGGGTGATCATCCAAAAAGTAGAAGGAATATGGAAAAGCCTGTTTCCAGAGAAGGTGGGTGTAGGGATTTAGCTGTACCTCTGTGTTACCTATGTTGCTCATGGCCCAGACTTCTGTTCCAAGCAAGTGTGGCCAAAAGTCCGAGTGTCCATTATATGTCAGTCATTTCCTTGCCTCAGTTGTCTTTTCCCCCTCATTTGGATTGTCAGTTCAGCAGGGAGCAGCTGCAGGGGACAGCAGGATAGAGTGCTGGAACTCATTTTTAAGGACCTGTTTTATGCTTTGCGAGAGCAGCTGGAGAGAAGGGATAAATTACTATAAATTGCCAGTCTATGCAAAAAGGTGTTTGCATAAATTATTGGAGAGCCCACTTGAACTTGTTGAGCAGTGCTCCCACCAGCATTAAGAGGTCACTTAAACCTCTGTGCGGCCCTGCTGTGGAGCCCAGTCATGCATTGCAGAATTCAATGAGTTCCACCATTTTTCTTCTGAGCATTGCCCAGAACTGATGCAAAGTGACATCTGACAGCGCAGGCAATGCAGTGACAATGCTCTGAGACACTAATAATAGCTGTAGAGCTAGAGCCGTTTTCCTCTATCCTTATTTTTTATTAGATTTCCCCCCCTTTGGTGAGGAAATGTTGTCATCCCTGGCACAGTTTATCCTTGGAAACCACCTTTGCTGAGCCATTTAATCGCAAGGCTGGCTGCTCAGTGGAGTCAATGTGCTAGGAATGCTCCCACCATAATCTCTTTAAAGAACAGCTGATACCTCATTGAGAACTTTGGAAAAAAAAAACAAACCACATGCCTCTTGGGTGATCCTTGCCAGAAGTTAGGAGCAGTGAGGGGTGCTGACGGGGAGAGGCTGAATCATCTCTGGAACAGCGTGGCAGCAAACACCCCTAGGAAAGCAGGCTGCAAATCCTGTGCAGACTCCTTCTCTTCCCCCCTCCATTTCCTTTGTTACTAAGGAGATTTACATTGAAACAAGCTCTGCAGGAATCCTCAGGTTCCTTGCAAGGGGATCTTAATATTTCTACTCCTTTATAATTAGTAAAAGAGAGAAGATACTAGAAAGGCTCCCTGTGAAGGATTCTTGGGGCCAAATTACAGTAAAAAGGGAAAAATTATGAGTAGCCCTCAAAACCTCAGTTGTGTGGCTGTGGTCAGTTTGATGGGAAGCCAAAGGCAATCCCAGGGGCAGAGCAGTGATGTGAGTTGCTTCACTAGGACAGAAGTAGATCAATCTTTGTTATTGTTTTTGTATTTTTGTTTCATGGTCTCCTGCTGTAGCTGTTTGTTCCTTTCACTGTTCCCTGTTTCTGTAGGTTATTTATCTTCTTAACTATTTATCTGTTATTTATCTTCTGTTTAACTGTTGGACTCAATGGTCTTGTAGTCCTTTTCCAACCAAAACAGTTCTATGATTTTATGATATCACCCTGCTGTACTGAAGTCAGCTGCAAGAGTGCAGAGAGCAAATGAAGTTCCAGGATGCCTGGATTTATTTCAGTAGTCAGGTGTTTTTAAAGTGCTTTTAACCAGTGCTCCATGGATAGGGAAGAGAAGGGGCAGTGATTTTGGGTGGGTTTTTTTGAGTGCTGGAATTACAGGAAGGAATGGATGCCTAAGGAGGACCTTAAGGAAGAATTTAGGCACCTAAATCCTACAGGATAATCCTGACTGCTCCCGCCTACTCCTGTAAGCGGCTGAGTATCACCACCAAGAGGGTTCCTCAGGTACTTAGAGCTCCCCTCTGTATGTCTAGAATTATCCAAGTCTTGCTGATGCCCAACTGCTCAAATCTAATCTGCCTCCTAAGCCCTGTCAAGATTAACAAACGGGGCTTTCTCGTGCCTCCTGCGAGGCCATGCTGGTGGCACAGGCAGAGCACGCCTGCAGCAAGGCTCTGCACCAGCAGCACGCAGACAGCTGCTATTTACATTCCAAAGCAGGGGAAGAGTCAGGGATATCCTGCTGCTGTCAACAGTGCTGGATATTAAATGGCTAGAGAAGAGTTGCTGCATGAGCAATGGGGCTTTGTCCAGTCCTGTGTGCTCCTCTACAGCAATCTTGGCAGACTTTTGGTTTTTGCTTTGCAGTAGCCTCATCTTTCCCATCTCCCTGTTGTCATTTCTCTCTACCTCTGACATTTTTATGCATCTCTGCCATGTTCCTGTCTTCTCATAGCCCTTATATTTAATTATGTCACAGTTTCTGCTTTCTCCTGTGTCCTCTGGCTAGTGCAGGGAGGGATAAACACCAATGGCTTGAGGGTGAGTTTTTGGGAGCAGTATCTGTGCTGGGCAATGTGCTATCCTGTGTGTGTCAGTTGGAGAAGTTCTGCAGGAAAGGGAGTGCTGAGCAGTTTTCCAGTGCCATCTGTCTGAGTCCATGTGGCAATGGAAGGTCTGGAGCTTCTTTACAACTGAGCAGACTAAAGTAATTTTGATGCTGGGCATAAATTGTCAGAATTTAGTGCATACGGTGGGCAACATGGAAAATGCTTTGAGAATGGAATTGTTGGAGATTATTCAGTGTGAAGGTGAATGGAAAGAAAGCACAGAGAAGGGAAGAACTGGCAGGTTCCTGTAAAAGAGCAGTTGAAATCTTAGAATGATAGTTTCCTCCCACCTCAGCCCCCATCTCATCTGCTGGTGTCTCAGTGTGTATTCAGCAAGCTAACAGCATCAGGTCCTCTTTCACCTTGGCAGCACCACTGGTGATACTATTATACACCTCTATGGTTACTGATTCTTTTTTCCAAGTGTTCCACACCAGTATTTTTTCCCATGTTGATTATGCAGAATCTTCTGACCTTTAGAAATATGGCACTTCTGACTGCTGCAGTGGAAACCAACCTTTCCGTTTACATCTCGCCTCAATTCCCACAGCATTGCTATGGAACACTTTTTTTTTTTTCTCTTCCCCTCCCTTCCAACATATTATATTCTTGTAGATTTAACCCTCAGGAAATCAACATCTGGTAGCAATTATTGTTCTTTAGCTGAGGTGGCTGAATCTCCTGCCTCACAGCAGTGAAGGTCTAGAATTCCTTTAGCATGGGGAGTCCATCAGGAAAGGCAGAAGCTTTCTGTGAGATGAGGACATTGGCATGCTGCCCAGCACCTGTTGGTAGCACAAAATGGTTTGTTACAGGCTGGACTGTCCAGTCCCTGGGTAAAGAAACTCTGAGGCCATTAAACACCCACTTTAACTTGCACCTTTGATCAAATTCCTAACCAAAGGCAGCATCACTGTGTAGTCCTGTGTTCCTGCTTTGCAAATTACATCCCCAGATGTATGACATCTCTGGAGACCAGAGGGGAAGGAATGTCATACACACAATAGAGCTGGAAAAACCTTCTGTCTTAATGGTGTCCCATCAAATCTTATCTGATAACCTCTCCTTTTGAAAGTATGAGGAAAGCCAAAAATAAGAACAAAGCAAACCATAGACACAGACTTGCCCTGACCTGTCTTCTAGGCTGTATCTCTGTGGAGCTCTCCTTGCTTGCTGTACTTGTCTTGCTGTGACCTCTCTCTCATCTTGCTATCAAGCTCACTTGCTGGTGTGAGAAGCTCCCCCTCCCTTCCTCCTTCCCTTCTTTCCAACCTCTCCTGCTTGTAACAGCCTCCTCACACTTGTCTGCCTTATCCACTTTGTCTTATATTTTCAGCAGAGATTAGAAATATCTTTTCTTCTGAGTCTCAAAGTTCTGAATTCCTCTATCTTCCTGCCACTGCTTATCTTGCTGCTGTATTTTTAAACTCTAATACACTCCAGGATATGGTTGTCACCAGGGACACTTGAACAAAGTAAAAGTAGTGTAGCAACCTTCCAAAATTCTCAGCAAAAGTGCTTTTTCAAAAGGAGAAAGTTCAAGGCATAAAAATCTATAGCTATATTTTTTAGTTGTTGAATAGTGACAACATACGATAGCAGAATGATTTTGGAGCATGTTAACTGGATTCAACCCCTGCCTGAGATATCCACAGCTGCTTTTGTGGTAAAATCTGTTCTGTTCTGACCCATCAGGTATTCTATCACTTCTAGTTTGAGGCCTCTATGGGATGGGGAAGCTTGCAATAGCTAATTACAAGCAGTCTAGAAGGTAAAGGATTACTCTTAGCAAAACCTTTCTGAGTGCACAGATGAGATATCCAAGCAGGAGGAGGAACATGGCTTGGAGCTGGTGTCAGACCAGGAAAATGAACTCTGACTTCCTCTTCCCAGCTAACAGTGAAGGCTGTGGGCCATCCTTCCTCTCCTCTGTGCTTCCCTCCAAATTTGAGGCGTGAGATTCTTATATTGGTTGCTCACTGTCAGTGAACCCCTCGAACTCTTTGAGCTTGATGAAAAGACCCTGAATCATTTCAGTTTTCAGAGCCAGAAGAAGAGAAGTGTCAGATCTTCTGGTCATTCAGCTGGGGAGGTTGCAAACAGTTTCGTTTTACCCTAAAACCTTGGACTGACACCCGTGTGGCTTTGGAAGCTCTTGCTGAATATTGATTTGAGTGCTTTCCATCTGAACCTTTCTGGCTGGTCCATGAGATACCTTTGCATGTTTAACCTCAAACGAGGGGCTGTCAGGCATTGTGGAGGGAGTAAATAATGATTTCCTTTCTTACTGCTGCCCACTTGAGATTGTGACCTGCCATATTCTGAACAAGGTTATTTTCTTTGGTTTGCAGAGTTGTACTTACCCTGAAGACAGCCCTAAGATACATATCTAGCTTTTGAAACTATGCCCTTGCAGTCTCTGACGTTCATTTCCACATTGCAGTGCCCACAGCTGTTTTCAGGAGCCCTGTCATTTTTTCTAGGATTGGAGCATTAGCAGTGAGCAGCACACTGTCTCCACTCTTAAGTTGTTTACAACACCATCTTACTGTCTCCTCTCTAAGTCTTGTGCTCTTTGTGGGTTCATCTCTCTCCTCATTTTAGGAGGCATTATTACCTTCTTTATCGAAGTGAAACACTTCAAAATGTGAAACTTGGCTGCTGGAGAATCACAGTGAGGCTGTGGCCTCTGTGGTGTCTGGACATCTAAAAAGCACTTCCCTTCCTCAGGGGAGGAGGATGCCCAGTGCCTGCTCCAAAACTGGCAGTTCCTACTCAAACAAGGTCCAAGCTTCCACCTGATGTTAACCCTGCAGATCCAGTGGGACAATTCAACAAACTTTCTACTGCTGTGTCTATTTACTAGGAAATTAATTACATATTCTTGTTTCTAACTGGATTTATTTTAGGAATGCTAAGTTGTTGCTTTGCTATGGTGGGGGGAATCAAAAGAAGAGGCACATGATTTCTGCTGCTTCTGAAATCATGGTTTCGTTATACTGAATAGCTGCAAACTATTTGCATTACAATGCAGCGTAAATAAGAGATGCCACTAACTGAAGTGTAAACTGAGCAAAATGGGGGAGCTCTCAGCACAACCAGATTTAAATGGTTTAAGGTGAGATTGGATAGAACTCCAAGGTGAGAACACGAGGTGCTGGGTTTTGGGTCTCAGTAAAACCCTGTGGTCAGCAAAAAAACCCCCTTACCCTAAGATGCACAGATTATCTTAATTTTCACTGTAAATATCATAATGTGTGTGGTGTAGGTGCCAAAACGGTCAGGCAAAGAGGATGGGAGGGAATATGAAACCCTGTAGAACAGGATTAGGCAGGATTAAAGTCTGAAATGATCATGCTGCACTGCATAGCAGATATTGCCACAGCCAACTCAGTAAAACTCAGTGGGACACTTGACATTGCACATTTTCAAGCAGCAAGTCTTAAATCTAAATTCATGTGGTATCTTCTGCACTCAGCCTGGTGAGAAAAGAAGCACAACACAGCTTCAGGTGCTGGCTTAGGGGAATAAAGCACAGGCTGCTGCCTTGCAGGGACAGATCTCTGCTAGGAAAATGGAAAGCAACTGAATGATGTATGTAATTATGTTTGTTTGCAGGGCTATGTAATTTCTACCAACCCACTGAGAATCCCTTAAACCTGAGATTAAAACCAGCTATGGATATATTTTTAACAACAGTTGTCTATATATAATTATATGTACATACGTAGCAGTTGGTGTAATAGTGTAATAACCGCCAGTTCAACAGTCCAAAGCACATAAACATTTACCTTTATAAATTAAACCACATACTTAAGTGCTTTGCTGGACAGGGAAGCACTTAAGCATTTTGCTTAAATATTGGGCTGAGTCAGGTCGGAATGAATTTGAGTTCCTCTCCTCTCACTGTTGGTATGAAACCACTCACCTTAGAGCTGACCAGGGTCAAAGGGGTGTTCCAGATGTGTTCTTGCATCATCACTGTGTGTGATCAGCTCTGGAGCCTGTGCTGCTGGAGCTTTGGCAGTGTGGTAGGATCAGGACGTGGGATCTGCTCAGCAGAGCTGGTGGCACTCTGAAGCTCTTAACCCGCTGTTCTTCAGGCTTTGCATCAAATAAATCTTTGAACTGTTGCAGGCTCCAACCCCCAGCCATGAGGTAACCGTTTGCTAGGTCCAACGTGAGTCATAGATGGGGAGGATATTTCTGGTTTCCAATTAAAAAGGAAAGAAATGGCGAAGCTCATAATCATGAGCAAAAGGTCTCTGTGCAGTAATGGGAACCAGCTGGTGTGGCAGGCCATTGCAGACTCAAATCTGTCTTTGTTCAAAACGTGGCCCCACCATTATCACGGTTGGAAACAATCCTTGGTGCTGACACAGTAATGACAGCTTCATGTTTTAGACACATCTAATGGCACTAAGTCCTGATCTTAGCCGGCATTTATCAAGATAAGTGAGCCAGTCAGGCAAGAGCGTGGTGGGCTGACTGTACTCCTTCAGATAACGACGTGCGTGTTTCCTCCCTTGGAAGAATAATGAACAGAATCTGACTGTCAAAATATTTCTCCCTGGAGAGATTCCAAAATAACTGACACTTGCATGAGCTCGGTACCATCAGCACTGCGAGCTTCCTCACAAACCTGGAAGAAGTAGAGCTTGGGACCAAGAGATGTGAGGATTTATCCTCAAAGAAAATCAAAGCCTGGGAGAATTGTTTTCTCACAACTCCCTGTAGTTCTCACCTGCAATTGGGTCTCTCTTGGGAACAACTTGACTTTCATGGGTACTAAATGAGATGGTACAGTATGTCCTTAAAAGCTGAGGGACAATTCTGGTGATTTCAGTGAGGCTGGTTCTCATGCAGTGTTGTCTTGCTTCATCTGAAAATTTCACCAGAATTACCCAAACCGGCAGAGAATCAGGCCCTGCAAGTTCGACTTTATAATTCTGGGATTTTCCTTCCTAATCTGACTGGAAAATAGCTCAGCTAATGACTTGTCTGTGAAATGGAGTGCACACACAGACTCATGAAGAGCTTAATGTGCTTGTCTGGTGCAGACAAGCCCCTCTCCAGCTCTTTGCCTTTGAGAATTCTGGGAAGCACATTTAGCCAGCAAAGAGGCTGCTTCTAGAAGCTGTTGCTTTTTTTAGGGAGGATCCATTAAAAAGGCATGGCTGGGTATTTGAAAAGCATTACTGAGAGTGCTGGTGAGCTCCTGCCTAACCAGAAAGGAGAATGCTGGGGGTGTTTGGAGCAGCTGGTGCTGCTTTGGGCTGGGAGTGAGGTGATGGCTGTAAGCTCAGGATCTGCTGCTCCTGGGATGGAGAGTGAGCCCAGCAATGCTGCAGCACAGGGCAGGGCTGGAATGTGAACTCAAAGGGCTCTCCCTGCACAGCAGGGCAGGTCATGCTGCTGATTAAATGTGTCCTGCCAAGGTGTCATAACACTCTCCAGTCTGGGCAGCTGGGAATAAGGAGACCAGGGTTTGCAGGGCTGGATTAAGGTGAGTTTATTCACTTCCAATCCTTTCAGATGTAGCTTTCTCTCAGTTAAGCTGTGATGAACTTAGTTTTTGCTGTCAGTAAAGGGCTGACACTCATGCTGATGGAGTGACTCTTGTATTTTTGCTGACCTCTGTTCCATGCTATTCGCTGCAGTTTTCATGAATTTTCTGTATGGGCAGCCAAGAAAATGTCTTGTAGCTGGGGTTAGGGGGTGTGTTTGTGTCTGACAACTCTTCAGCTGCCAAGATCCCCCTTTTCCTGAGTGTTTCAGGGTTGTCTGAGGGATGGTAGAGATGATAATATTACTGCTTTAGCAGTAATACTTATAGAGCTATGTGTTTGTGAAAGGGACTGTGCTTTTCCAGGTAAATAGTTGCTGGATTATGCAAAATACTGTGTATGTCCATCAAAATCCCCGTGTCATGGGGAATATCTCCCTCACAGTTTCGTAGAGAGCTTCTTTTTAAATGCTGGTGGTAAACCTGTAATGCCATGTTAGGTTTTTTATAGCTTGCAAAGGTCCCTGATTGATTTTTCACACCTTTATTTCCACAGCAATAAGGTTTTACATACTGAGATGCGGGAAGGAAATAAAAAATATTCACAGGATGTTGAAAACCTGATGACGTTTCAAAACCTGAGCCTAAGCACTTCTCCTTCAAAGGCTCCCAGCCTGGGGGTGGGTAAACTAACTAGAGGAGAGATGGAAAGTTTGCACTTTCTCAAGTAAGGGATCACTTAATTTCCTCAAAGATGAGGTAATTTGAGTGAATTCCCTGCTGAGCCTCGTGCTGATTCCTGCAGGGTGGCTGTTTTCCCCGGTGGGGTTGTGGGGCAGGACTGGCTCAGCACAGTGCCTCTGTCACACGAGGAGCAGTGTGCTCTGGCAGCAGAGCTGGCTGTGCCTCGTTGCTCCATCAGCTCAAACACCAGCTGCTGCAGCACTCCCTGAATTGTCATTTCACGTCATTTCTGTGCCCTGGCACAGCACTGGGGATAACTGGGTGTGGAGGAGAAAGGATCTGGTGATGTGGGTTCAGTGCTGGTGCTCCTGCTGCCAAAGCTGGGCTGGCTCCAGCTGTGCTGCTCTGCACTGTCCACCCAGGCTGGAAACCCTCCCAGCAGAATGGGGAACACCTGATGGGATACAAGTGACAGCTGTGACCCAGAACCCACCCCAAGAATTGTCCTTTCCAGTTAAGTTTCAGAGATCTGCAGAGCCTTGACGAAGTTTAACAGGCTGTGAGCTGTTTTGCCATTTGTATAGCAGACACCATTATTGGGAATATTTCCTTCCATATCTCACAGCAGCTTGTTGGAAGGCTGCAGTCCAGCCTGGCTCTTTCAGAGCTTCCGAGTAAACAAACAAGCATGCATCCTACTTAAAAAAACAGACTGGCAATTAAAAAAGACATCTTGCACTGTGCAAACAGGAAGGGCTGTAAAACACACTTTGCAGGGAGTCGGTGGAAATGCATTCAGTCTAGTTTATAATCACAGCACAATGAAATACCCCGAACATAAATAGCAAGAAATCAATTTTCCTTAGAAAAAGTAAAATAAAGAACATTAAATGATCATTTGAGTAGATAACTGCAGTTTACTTGGTGGTATAACTGTCATCTTGCCTGTGCACAATAATGGAATTAATGCAGAGGGGGTATGGTTTAGATGTCTCCTTCTTTACAGTGACAATAACTCCCTTGTTTTCTCTAGTGAGTAGATGTTTATATTCTAATTTTGTCTCTGCAGGCTACACAGAGCCTTAAACTTGCAAAAGGGATTTGTGAGCAGTTTGCTTGTCAAGAACAAATACTAGTCAAAAGAAATGCCTGACTTGCTGACCTTTGGTTCACTGAACCTTCATTTTGATGCTTCTGCACCACTAAGGAATTGGCTTCTCCGAAAATTAAAGTTTCCAGATTAGAATAGAAGCTTCAACAAAGGACCTGCGTGGCTTTACAAATACACATCGATTAGAGGACTTTGGAAGAGCTTTGTTAGAAAAGTGGAATTATGAAAAGCAAATCTTGGTGAGGTAAGAAACCGATTGAGGTCAAAGTTGATGAAAACCAGGCTTTTGGAAATATAGAATTTGTTTGCATTTTTGGCTAAAAATCTTCACTCTTTGTCCTTACCTGTTGCATTCTTCATTTGGAGATACAGTGACAGTGTCTGGGAAGAGGTGATGACTTTCAGGAAGACTCTCTTTTGGTGTGTGCCCAGTACTTGTTTTGTGTTACCTTATTCAAATTAGTTTGCTGCATCTGTCATGTTTTTATAAGTTTTTAAGGAAGCCAACAGAAATATTTCAAATTCATACTCTTAGTATCTGTGTTTAATAACTCCAAAGCCAGGACATCTTTTTTGTTTGTTCATTTTTGGGGTTTTTTTTTTTGGTTGGTTTGTTTTGGTTTTTTTTCCTGAAGAAGCATCTCTCAAAAATCAGCTCAAAGATTTCTATGCAGTGTGAGTCTGAAGCTGCTGCACAAACGTTTTGAAGTTTTTGAAGAACTGTGCCTCTTTCCAAGACACCAAGACGAGCCTTTATGCTAAGATGAAATTTATAACAGATTAGGAGTTCCTATACAGAGCTATGCAGAGGAAGTACATTCTTCCACTGCAGAGCAGTGTAGTTGTGCACATGTGTGGCCATGATGTGGATGTGTTAAATACTTCTGCTATGTGTGTACATATCCACAAAATCAGATAGAATGTTATTTAAAAGTGTATATATATATAATAAAGCTGCATATGCTTTTCATATGCTCTGGAAACATCATCTGTGTGGACATAGTTAATTTTTAAAAATCAATTTATTACGTTGGTTCCAAGGTTTCAACTCCTATATATTTTACCTGTTTAATTACAGAGATATTTGTATTATGAGAAAACTTGGAAAACTGAGAAAACTTGTTTTGCTTACCCCATAATCTGCAGTTTGCTTTGATGATAGTATGTCATAATTCCTCCTGGGTGCCAGTCAAAACAAAGACTTTGCCCTGTACACAGGCAGTTCTTGTTTGGATGGTTTTGCTGTTTTGAAATGTGGAGTAAAATCCAACACAGACTATTTCCCTTCCCATAGCTGAATAAGGATAAGACTGAAAGTGTGAAGAATCTTCATGCTTAAAGTTACAGAGGATTCAATCCCCTTAACACAGTGCCACTGTGACTCTGTGCTGCATCATGGATAGTTTAAAAGCAAAAGTAGGAGGGGAAAAAACCCCAAAACCTTTCAAACTGTCAACTTTTCGCTGAAAGAGGATTCTTCAAATTCTCTTATCAATGAAACTGGATGGAGAAATATTTCTTTAGTATTTTGAAGCTTCTAGAGTTAGGGTACATTTTAGAAATACTCGTATTACCTGAAATATTTTCATATTTCTTTTTCTACTACCTTGCTCCACTGATTTGAATTAATAGGGCACTGTTTTTGGCCTTTTATCAGGAGTTTGTTATAATGGCACTGTTGAATTACGTGACTAAAACCACAGTTGTTGGACTTATGTACACTCACTGATACCCTTCTGGCTAGAAGAAAGCTTAAATTTTACTTTTGAAACTTAGATGGCTGGACAAAACAAAGTACTCCATGAAATCATATATCCCAAAACCTGACAGTCAATACTGTGAAATGCCATTTACATGACTTTTCATGACTCTGGTTTGCTGCCTGTCTTTGTGTTCCTGCTGGAGGATCAGTTGTCTGAGCCCGAGATTATGCTCATGTTTAAAGACAAGCTCAAGGTTTCTGATTTGGGATATCAATTAGAAGGCAAGGAGGAGGGAAATATGTTTAGCTGCAGACTTGGAGGGCAGCCATTCTCTGCTTGTGTGTTCCCAAAGCAGCCCAGGGTCAGCTGGAGCAGGCTGGGGAAAGGCAGCCAGAGCAGATTTTATCCCATGGTCTTTCTCCTCTGCCCTAGTGCAGCTTTCCTCAGCCTGTTTCACTTTTCCTCAGTGAAAGGTTCCCTGTCACACCTTCAAAGCCAGGGGTTTCATCTGTGCTTTCTTGTCTGGAAAACAGGACTGACTTTTTATTTTCTGATTTGGTTGAAAAGGCTGCACAGTTGTTGGGATTAGCTATCCTTTTAGCAGTCTGGTTTTGACATTACTGAACCCAAACTATCCAATCTCTTTCTTTGCTCTTGAGTTCAGAAATTGCTCTTGAGTTCAGAAATAATTTCTAGGCTTATACACAGTTTTACAGCCTCTTATTTTCCTTTGGGACCATTGCCAACCCCAGACTATTCATTTTTTTTTTTTCCCCGGGATTGGATTTCAAGTGAAGAACAGCTCTGTTTTAAAGATGGTGCAGTGCCCACTCGAATGATGGGGGGCACACAGAGAAACCAGCTGCAGTTTTAAACTGCCTGTGGTACCCAGGAACTGCCCTGGCTGTGAAGCTTGTAACCAACCAGGCAGGGGTGAAAAAAGGTCAGGAAGAATCTTGCTGTTCCCAGTGTCTGTCAGTAAGTAATCATGCAGATAAAAATCACACCACACCCTCAGCTCAACAAAAAATTCTTTATCTATATATCCATATAACATTACAATACAAGCCTCAGGGCATCTCTTGTCCTTATCTAAACAAAAGTCTTCTCTGCAAACCTTAGTCATGCAAGTTACGGCATGAAATCACCCTTTCAGCAGAAAAATGGTAATTTTGCATCTGGAGTCAAAGGACTGGCTTGGTGTACGAAGCTATTATGTTTCTCAGATCCAATCACCCTTAGTAATTCAGGAGCAACTCACAGATCAGTCTGTGAGGGTTTTTTCAGTGTGGGTGTGCATCCCACTGGACTGTACCTGGGTTTTTCTTGGGGTCCTGCTGACATAGGATTTCTATGTAGTGTTACACACCTTCTTTGTGGAAGGCATAAGAAAAAATTACAGTCAAAAGAAATCGAATGTGAATGACCTGGTGAACAAATGCAACACTGGATCATTGTGCTGGGAACTAAAGTAAGGAGGAGAAAAGGGGTTTTCTGGGGAAAAGCAGGAGTTTGCTTGTTGACTATGATTATCAATTCCCATTTTTTTGTTTCCCAGTTTTGGTGCAGAATGAGAGCTGTGCCTTCCCTCTGGTGTGCTGGATAACTCTTCTGCTTCACAATCCCAGTTGTCTGTGGGCAAACACAAGTGAAAAAGAGGAGGAGGGAGCTGTGTGCCCTGCTTGAGCACTGTCTGCATGGTTCTAGGGAGGCTGTGGAGGATGCAGGTAGGCAACCAGGTACAGCTATCTCCTGGGAAGCAAATCTCTCTGTTAGAATCCTTTCCCAGACAGAGAAACCTCTCTGGGATCCTCAGTGTATGCAGCATTAACTTGCAAAGTTCACACTGAAAAGGGTGTTAAAACAGCACTTGGAAATAATTACACATAATGATCCTTCTCTCTGTCTTCGTGCTTTAAAAATAATTTATTTGCCCTATCGGTGCAAGTAGGACTCAGCACTGAGCTGAACCTTCCTTTAAATCATCCTGCTCCCAGGTGGCTGTGTTGTTCACCCCAGGCTGTGCGAGAGGAGGCTCAAAGGGGCAGCTTGGTTTCCCCTTCCTGCCACAATTAAAACGAAGCCTGGAGCCTCTCCCCATGAGGGTGAGGGATGCTGGGCAGAGATGGCCATTCTCTGAGGCAAACACTGCAGGAACCCTGGGGAAGAGGGAGGAAACCCTTGTGGCAGGCTGGAAAAGAGAAGGAAAACAGAGTGTGACCTACAGGGTTGCTGTTGTCTGTAATGGCTCTGTTACTTTTTTTCCCTTCCTGATACTTGTGCAGTGTGCATTACTCCGTGGAAAAGATCCTGTAGCATCAGCTCCCTCCCTGCTCCAGACAGATGGTAACTGGTAAGCTTTGATTTCTCTCCTTAATTATAGTGTCTCAGTGCAAAACTTCAAGAAGATCTTTAAAATGCTGCTGATTATTAAGAACTGCACTCCCTGCTTGCAACATGATTTCCTGACACTGCTTCTGACTTGCCTTTTTTCCTTCTTGGAGAGGTGAAAAGCAAGCTTTTGTAGTTTTCCTCTTTAGACTTTAAATAATACTGTGTTGCTTCTGCTTTAATTTTAAATGTTTGCTTTCCCTCTCGCTGGAGACATGGTCTCCCACCTCCTTCTACAGCCCCCTAATGCAATGGGGGTTTTAAAAGTGCTGTTTGTTCTTCTCACTTCACTGTTTATGATGCTGGGCAGTGATGCATTCAGATTATCACAGCACGGGTAAAATAATACCCAGTTCTTCACTTACATCCTATTACTGCACCTCAGAGAGCTCTCTCACTTAGATTACTCAGGGGAAAGTCAATGACATACGGTCTTTTGATTTCAAATACAAATTGTTGTGTAGAGATTTAAAAGATACCCTAATTTATTTTGAAATGGACTGTAATGTGCTGGTACTTTTTTGATTGTTTTATTAGGCTGTGATTTTTCCATCTAGCTTCTATTCCCAGAGCCTACCAAATGATCATGATTTACTTAGGACATCTGTTAAATGCTGGGCTGTCTGGGGAACAAAGCGAGGGAGCTGCAGTCCTGATGGGAATATTGAAGGAAAGCAGTGAAACCGACTGTGATCTCCCAACAATAGGGCAATTTGAGCCAAGCCTTACTGCAATTCCTCTGGCTTGCACGGCTTTTGCACAGAAATGTGTGGAAATCTCTGGAAATGCTGTGATTAACTGCTGGTGTTAAATATATCTATCTCAAGACCACCTCAAGACTTTTAGATCTATTGCTCTGGTATCTTTTTTTTCCAACAAGAACAAATCTGGAGCATAAACAGGAGCACTGACAGGATGCTGGGACCTGTTTAATTCCCCCACCCACAAATGCTGAGATATTTCTGTTTTCAGCTGTCACTATTAGTGTTTTCTCAGTTCTCTTCCCCTCCACCCCCAGTTGAGACCAGTGCTGAAAAGGTTTTTTTGATTCTTTTCTAGCAGCTGAAGCAAACCCTGCTGCATTTTAGCTTCCTCCTGCAGGACAGATTTACTCTCTGTGGTTACCCTGTGGTTGCCACATGTTAGTTACATTAAAGGCACTGCTCCCATATCTAATGAAACAGAAATCCATGAGATATAGAAAAACATTCTACTATTTTCAAGAACATTTCCTGTTCTTCCCTCTCTCCCCTCACTACTTTCATGAATATGGGTTCAGTCTGTTGGAAGGCTAGGTTGTTAAAATATATCCACCCTGTTTGACTCTCAGTGGTTTCAAACCCCAGGAGCTTGGAGGTGATATTCCTGTTTGTTTAAAGAAGAGTGATGGATATTTATCTATGAAATATGACCCAGTATCTAGAGTTCTTAATTGTTTGATGGCATTGCAAAAAGCACACTGTGAGTCAATGCAAGTGTTACCTGTGCAAAGATGATTGAAATCCATACAAAAAGGGACTCTGAAGGGGATGATGCTTCATACCATAGCCAGAGATAGTGAGATCTCCTCTGTTTGTCTGTTTGCCTGAAGAACAAACTATAACCTGAATAGGGGGCTAGAAAAAAAATTCAAGACAATTTTGGCATGTGTTAAAGCATCAATCCTCACAAAGTGTTGAAGGAAATGTTTAACTTCAGCCACAAAACAAGCAGCACTGTCTCAGAGACTTGAAATGGTCTGTGCTTCTGCATTTATAAGCTTTATTGTCATCATAATAGGAAGTTTAAGAACTATTGAGAGCACACAGGGCAGGAAAAAAATCTTGGTTTTTTCTTATAATTTTTCAAGTGGATGGATCACTGTGTAGGAGGCTTCAAATGACTGTGTGAGCTGGGAGTGCTGTTTCCATCCAAGTGCTTGAACTCTCTACAGAGTCAGATCATTTTGTATCTGGACTTCAATACAAGGTTTAGTCAGAGATGACGGCAACAGAACTTCTTCATGAGTCATCTGCTTAATCCTGCTTCAGACAGAGGGCTCTTCCTTTTGCTGCATTACTCTGTCTGTGGCTTCCTTGTCTTGCTCTTAGATGTGTTGGTTGTCACTAGTTTGGGTTCTTTCTAAATTAGGTTATTTTTTCTGTGCTTCCAGTTCTTGTGGTGGTGGCATTTCCAGCCATTGCAAGGATTTTTGTTACCTCTGCAGGGTAGCCCTGTCCTGTGCCATGCTCAGGCAGATTACTTCCAGTCCTGAAGGGAAAACTGTCTGGGAGGTTTCCCATGAAGAAGCTGATCTTTTACCCTTTGAGCTGGTAAAAGATCTCTGTGAGCTTTGAAATGTGCCAGACTCTTCCTTACAAGTAATTCATGTCAATTGTGTAGCAAGGCAACAATAATTTAAAGTGAGGATGATATCTGCAGGTCTGTGACCTGAGAGAAGCCCTTCTAGGAGTCGCTGGAAATTTCTACAATGAAATCCCAACCCCTGTGAGAGGTTCCAGGCTTTGCTGCCAACCTGAAACCTGAGTTAAGGTTTGGTAAGTCCATGAAACTTTCAAGAGAACTGTGGCCAGTTTTTGATCTCAGCTGAGTTTCACAGTGGTGCCATAGGTTCATTTAAATGCTGAATATGTGCAAATGAGCTCCTCTCCTTCCATGTGAATGTTAATTTAGTACACTTTGTTTAGCTGCGATGGCAACACAGTTTTTGGAAACGTTCTGTGTGCATTAGTCATCAATATCTGAGCGATGTTTCTATTGTGCTCATCTGCCAATGGTCCTAAAAAGCATCAGCAATTCATCTATTCCAGCTGGGACAAGAAAGCCTGACAAACTGCAGTGCTGCACTGAAAAGCAACTAAAAATGGAATCATAGGGCATGTTTATTGTATTTTCATGACTGCAGCAGTCAGGGACTGATTTTCTCGCATACTGCAGCATTTGGGATTACCGCTGTGGGCTGTCCTGCTTCATCCCACAGCATGACTCAGTTGGAAGTCTCTGCAGCCCCTGTGCAGGATTGGCCTCTGGATGGTACTGAGGGGGCACAGAGCTGTATTTGAGTCCAGCTGCCTGGCATGGTGCTGCTTTTACTTTGACAGCCTGGTGCTGAGATGGCAATGCCCCATAAAGTTGGAGAGCTGGCATGTGTAGGTACTTACGGGTTCAGACTAAGAGGATTACACTGGGAGGTTCAGCTGAGGTCCTGAGCTAGAACCTCAGGAATCCAGGCTTGACTTCTGCGTGGAGAGCCTTGCCTGACCTTGTGCTCAAAGTGTTCCCAGAAGTTTAGTTCCATCCACAGGATGAAGGTGTTATTTCTCTATCTTCCTGCCCCTTGTTTCTCTAATTAAATGATGAGTTAGGATGGGCCTTAATCAATGAAAAAACAGAGGGGTCTCACAAAGCTAACTCCAGCTGACTAGTTTTTTTAGTGTCTGTATCTACTAGGCTCTTCCAGAGGCTGAATCAGAGCTGCTAAATGGCAATTCCTGCTCTGAGTGCCTTGATTAAAGCTGGTCTTTGTGAATCCCTTTTTTTCCATCACACTTACACCAAATGCCATGTCCGCTCGGGTTTGGAATGCTAGTACATTTTTGCCATCTGTTTTCAGGGCAGTCACCTTAGAGAGAGGCATCTCCACCCCACTGCAGCTTGTGCCCTGCCTGGTGCTCCATCCTGCCTGCTCTCAGATTACTTGATTTATCTGCAATTTATCAAGAGGAAAACAAGGCATAGGAAAATTCTGCAGAGCAGTGGTGCCCTGCATCTCCTCCTGGCTAGAGCTGCCCTGGCTGGCTGCTCCATCACATGCTTGTGAGGAGGGGGACTGGGACTGGAAGGTTTTTAAGGTCAGCACCATCTATTCAGAGCAAGAAGAGAAGGTGTGACCTTTTTCAAATGGTAAGCTTTGTCAGTGCTCCCATTGGGATTTTCCCCCAGGTGACTGCTTAAATGTCACTTGTGGTAAGCCAGGGGATTGGAAGCACTATGAACTTCCCTTTCCCCTTCGTGAGGCAGCACAGAGAGATTCTAATTAGCTGCAAAACATAGATCCTCCTGTGCTTTCCTGAAGTTGGAAACATCAGAGAAGTGAATAGCAATGTATTTTTCATATCGTGTCTGTTTTGTAAAAGCCATACTTCTTGGAGATGTCTGTTTCTTTAGCAATGAGAAAAAAACCTCCTGTATAGCTACAATTAACACTGCAGCAATAACTCAGTGGCATACATTCCTCGTGTTTATTGATTAGTGAACAAGCCCCCTGGGGTTTACACTGCTTCCAACATATTTGGTTCCAGCTGAATACCTGCAGCGTGCATTGATCTAAGCGTGTGATTTCTCCTCAATATCAGCCATCCTATTGCACCAGCTCTACATGTGTGGTGTAGCTGCTCCAAACAAGTGGCTGAGAATGAAAAATCACTGTGTGAGAAATGAAAGGGCGCCTGTTCCAGTCTCTGTTGACATCCACGAGCTCTCTCTGTCACATTGAGGTTACACCTGCATAACTCACTTGGCTTCAACAGCATGGCTTTTGA
This sequence comes from Lichenostomus cassidix, assembly GCF_008360975.1. Classification (NCBI taxonomy): domain Eukaryota; kingdom Metazoa; phylum Chordata; class Aves; order Passeriformes; family Meliphagidae; genus Lichenostomus; species Lichenostomus cassidix. The sequence continues at coordinate 6,062,120 of NC_139496.1, read as the reverse complement.
TTTATATTTGCATGTATGAGAAGAAACTGAAGTCCCTCAGGGGCTGTGGCAGCTCAGGGCTTCAAAGAATTGGGTCCCTGCTGCAGAGAATGACCTGATATCAAAGTGGATGCTTCTTTCTTTCCAGCTCTTGTTTTCTCTGTGAGCATGAGCTACAGATCATTGCACAGGCATTTCCAGTATAGGTGTGGCTGCAGTAATTACTGCTTATTCTTTTGAAGGAACCTGTGCTTACAAAACAGAGCAGGATGTGAAAGCAGATGAACATTCTGTCCAGAAGGGCCCAGTGTGGCCAGCTGGAGTTCAAAGAGGAACAGCAGAATGAGTTGCTTGGCAAGACCAGGGGTTCATCATAAACTGTGCCTGCTGGGTCCCTGGAAGGTGCAGGTGAGCTCTGGCTGAGCAAGGGCTGTGCTCTGATGCTGAAAGGACAGGGCAGGTGGCAGAGACAGAGGCAAAAGGCACAGATGGGTGTGAAGGAGAGGAAGGCAGCAGGGAGAAATGGTGCTAGTGCTGTAGGAGTAACAAGCTGGATGTGTTTCAGCTCATCAGCCTCTCGTCTATTTTAAAGTTGATATTAAAGTATGAAATAGCATGTGGCAAGCAGGATGGAGGTACAGACAAGCTTTCAAATCAGCATGAAGGGGCAGGGTAATTCTGCATTTCTATTCATAGCTGTGCAGCAGAAAAAGCACAGGCTGCATGTGCAAGAGCAAGAGGAGCCTGATAAGCAAATGAGAGAGCATTAATATACCAGGGATGGGGAATTTCTTGTTTCTGCTCCATGTAGTGTTGGCTCCTACCAAACATGAAGATTCCATGCACACACCTGGTATGACCTCTCCCAAAACTTGCCAGGAAGGGTGATGCTGTGAGGGTCTGGACATGAAGTGGGCAGGTCCTGCTCACTGCAGAGCTGCTCCATCAGGGCTCTGGTGCTTGAGCTGCCCCTGCTCTAGCCCAGCAGGGGTGAGACCTTCACCTCTCAAGTTCACTCCCAAACCTACTTGTCTGTAATCTAAGAAAGTTTCCCTCTCCTTCTGCTCTTGGGGACATGATCTCTCCATGGCTTTCTGCAAAGGCCTGAAGAAATGTCTTTTTTCTAAAGTGTAGAGTTTTCAAATATAGCTTTTCTTTACCTTGTGCTATCTTTTATTGAACTCTGCAGCAGCAAGAGTGGGGAAGGCTGTTGCAGGACTGCAGATGAGTGTCTGAGGTGTTCTTGTTCAAAGTCAGGGCTGAGGCTTCGGTGGCAGGAGGCTTGGCTGGGGAAAACCAGGAGGACTTCACCCTGAGCTCCCTTAGCCCTGCTCACCCAGAGCAATCCCAGCTGCTGCTCTGGACTGTGTAGTAAGGAGCATCTCCCAGGTTCATTAGGCCCTTGCCTATTAAGGGCTTGAAAACCTCGGGTCAGGACCTTGAAAGAGATCTGCAGGCTGGGGGTGAGCAGAGGCTGTGCTCCATGCGTGCAGCAAGGGGAGCATCCTGGTTCAGCTCCAGGTGGATCTGTGCCTGCAGTACAAACCCACCTGCGATGAATTGGAAATGCCGGTGGCCATTTTCAGCAGAGAGGCAGAGCCAGGCCAGCAGGCTGGGATGGGAACACACTGCCCTCATCCCCCTGGGCATGCTGGAGGCACTTGAGGAGGTTTGTGCTCACACTTCCCACGCTGTGTGTGCTTTGTGAACTTTCATTTCCAGGGCTGTCAAGCAAAACTCTTTCCTCGTAATAACAGACATTTTATTTTCTTGTAGTATAGTTGTGTGCAATTGTTTTAGATATCAGGAAGAACTTTTTGTTACAATGGATTTGGTAAGGCCCTGGAATATGTTGCCCAGATTGGTGGTGGATGCTCCGTGCATGGAAACCTTCAAGGTCAGGTTGGATGGAGCTCTGAGCAACCTAATCTCATTGAGAATGTCCCTGGTCATGCAGAGGTATTGGACTTCATGATCTGTAATGGTCTAATCCAACCCAAACTCTATTATGATTTATTTTCACACTGTCCTGACAAGAAGGCACTGCTTAGAATGACAACAGCTTCTGAAATTTAAACGTGGCTTTTCTGCTCTCAGGTGCCTCTCTTTCCACAGGCCATGTGCATGGCAGAGTAATTGTGTGGGATACATGACTCTACTCGTTAAACCCACGGAGATGAAGCTCACCAGAAAACTGTCTCAGGTTTGGCCAGGGTTTTTAGGTGAATTCCAAATGTCATTAGGAGGATTTATGGGCTTGTGTCTGATGAACAGTGTCCTTTGTTTCCGTTATATTCTTTGGCTTATGAATATGAAAGAATATCTAGCTGATGAGGCCACTGATTTTAGTATATGGAACAAAGTTAGGTTGCTCTGAGTATTTATAAATGTAATCAAAGAGAATTATCCATATGTCCTATATTTCATTGGGGAAGTACAACTATGTACAGACAATAAAATCAATACATTCCAGCCCTGATTTTTGTTGGCCTCAGAATCTTGGAGGAGATGAGGAACTTCCTGCTCCAGGAGAGTCACAACTGGGAACTGAGTTGGTACTGCAGCTGCAGGTCTGAGGAGTGTAAGGTGGAGAAAGGATGCTCTGGTCAATGTCTAAGAGAAATTGATTGTAACCTGCATGAGAAAAGTAGTTTTAAGACTGCAGACTGACTTGTGCTGAGATGCAAGTCCTGCTGCATGAGTGTGTTGGTGTGAGGGAGTGATGTGGCAAAACAGGGTTTATTGTGCCAGAAGGAGAGAATCTCTTGGTTCCAGCTGTCAGCAGACTATTCATGGGCATGGGGAGGCTGTTCTGCCCCTGCTGCAATCAGTGCAGGTTTTCCATGTGCAGGACGATGGTCTGGATGAAATCTGAGGCTGCAGCTCACACACATCCAGATACAGCTGCTGGACCAATATTCCTTCTGCCTCCTTTTCAGCTCATAAGACAGAGCTCCACACTGAATCTCAGGAAACTGAGGTTGCAGTTCCAAGAAGTAGGGTAATGGTTTGGAATTTTTTTTTTTTGTTTTTTCTTCCTCTGTTTTGTGTTGTTCCACACAGGTATGGTGGCTTCCTCCCTGCTGCAAAGGAGGTAGGGGTGAAGTTCTTCAAGGGGAAATTCCAGTTTGGGGTGATGCAGAGGAAAACACCATGTGTGTCCTTTTTCATTCAAATTACATACAAAAAAAAAAAAGGTGATATGAGACATGAGCAAAGGCAGAAAGAAGCCCAGAGTCTTTAATCTTTAAAATCTATTTTACATGATTAAAAGGATCCTGCCTAGAGAAAAGCAAGACTGGCTATTTATATCTCCATTCTTCTCCCCACTGCTCCCCCTTTTTTTCCCAGAAAATACTGCACAGTCTTTCACATCTGAAAGACCACGGCTGGCTGCCATTAATTTTAATGCTAAATCCTCATCAGCATTTCAAAACATTATGAAAATGTCTAAGAAACTGTCTTCTAGTAGCTTGAAAATATCGCAGGCAGCAACCTAAATAATACTGTAAGTGCCCTGGTAAGTACAAGAGCACATGCTGGAAAGGAAAAGAGAAAAATAAAAGGCTTTAGACCACCAAGCAAACGTCAGCTCTAAAAAGCAGGCATAAATGGATTGCAGGATTTCATGGATGCTGAGAGTTTGAATTACCGGCTGAGCTACACCTCACTTTCAGAAAATGTGGTTTTCTTTTTCTGAGAATGCATCAAATATTGAATGCTAGTTTGCTGTGCAGTCTGCTCCATGGACAAGTCCATAAATAACCTTACATGGAGGGTTCTGTTTAGGCTGACAAATGCAATTAAATGAGTGGAATATGGCCAGGCCCCCCCATATTAGTGCTCTGTTACAATGCATTGGTGATGATGGTGGATGCCAATTAAATTGAAATGAATGGTCATAGGTTAAACAAATGATGACTCTGATCAAAGCACTCCTCCTTCAGCAGGGCATTCAACCTGTCCTGAACTCAAATACATGGTTTGAAGTCCTGCTTAAAATTGAGCTTAAGTAATTTCCTGCTTAGGGAAGGGCTGGATTGTGCATGTTTGGCTTTTTTTTGGTTTATAATACCCATGCTTACCTAGCGCTCTATGGAGAGGTTTCATCAAGACTGTTATGCAAATACCAAATTTCACTGGGCTTTCAGGACCTGCTATTGCTGTCTCATGCTCATTTGTATTTATGGTGCTCCAGTGGGCTTGGGGAGCTGTGTAAGGATTGCAAAAACTGGTGCTATTTCTGCTTTCATTGATGATGCTTTTCACTGAAGCCCTGCCCTGCAAAGGTTGGCAGCAGAGGCCTGATGAGTGCTCCTTCTCCTTTGGTAGTAAGTGGGATGCTGCCAGTTCATTATCCATATCACTGGATTTGCAACAGTGATATTTTTTTCCTTCAGTGAGTGTTTTTCATTATTGCTAAGTCTTTCTGCTTTTGTAAGATTAAAGCAAATTTTTTGTCCTTCTCTTTTTAAGAGGTTGCAAACCTATAGCCCCATTTTAATAATAATCAAATTTTTTTAAAAAGGCATGTAATATTTCAAGAGCAGAGGGGGAATAAACCTTCTGGTTTTTTCCCAGTTTGCATAGGAACTGGGACAAGAACTCTCTCCAAGCAAATAGAATCAAAGTGTCAGGGATTGCTGGGAGATCCCAGGGTTTGGAGGGCAGAATGTGTAGAGTTCAAAACAAAGGCATAGATGGGAAAACTTCCTTCAGCTCCTGTGCTGCTGTTTCTCTTTTTGATTAGACATCAGGTTGAAGTATCATCAACAATGTGAATTCTGAAGAATACAAGAGAATGCACTTCAGGTTGGAAAGCTTGTCTTTTATTCAGGTATTAAAAAAAGAAGCCACTAGACTATTCTTGAAATGAATCACCCGAGAGGGTTAGGCAGGGGCTGGTGGAGGTGCACACTACATTTTTCATCTCCAGCTCCTTGCAGCCAAGGAATGTTGTCAAGGCTAACCTTGGGAAAGCACTTCCCTCTCTCCTCCCTGCGTGGCTCTCCATGGTGACATCATTAAAGCTGATGGCTATAATTGACCACAAAGCACAGACCTTTAGTCCCCACCTGATCTTCTGAGTGTTTATTCACTGCTGGCCTGGCCACACAGCACACTAATGAGCATTGCACTTGACAAATATTGTCATGCCTAAACAGCAGATAGTGATTCTGCTAAGACAAGCAGCCAGCCTGGGGGCATGTCATGCTCAAATAGGAAAGATAGGAATTAATATTAATTCTCTTCCACTCACTGGGGGCCTAATCCAGATCCCTGATGTCAGTTCAGTCTTTCCACTGTGAGCTTTGCTCCCCTCCTATCAAGCAGCACTTTAAAACAAAATACAACCGAGGAGTATAATAATGAATTTGACAGTAACAGCAGATGGTGCAAACTGTTTCTTAACTGGGATCAGGACTGTTCCAGGAGCTGGACAAGGTACTGATTTGAGATGAAAAAAAATGGTTCTAATTCCTCCTAGATTTAACTGTCTGGAGTCTTGATATACATAGGATAGCATTCCAAATTCTCTGTGCTAGAGCATGACATGGTGAGCAATTCAGAAGGAATGAGAACATGTGATTCTCTTTGTTGCCTGTTTGCCTGTTGTGTAAAGCTCTCTGTGGCTGCTGTGTGCAGTCTGCATGAGGAGCTTTGGGAAAACTCCCCTCTCCCCACACCAAGGCTGCCAATAAATCCCTGGGAGCTGTAGTACCTGTGCTGCTGAGTTGCCTTCCCCCTGCTACCTTATGTGCATTTTTCTTGATTGTAAACAGCATCAAAAGTTTTAATGACTTCTTGAGGTTTCCTTTTGAGATGCTACAGTTTATTTTTATTTTATGTAATTTAAAATAGAGAGCAATTCTTGCAAAATTAATGGGATTACAAATTATGCTTGCGTCTAAATATCTCTGGTCTGTTTTTCTGGCATCTAGCTTTGCTAGAATTTTTTTTTTGTCATAACTTGCCATGATTTACTCAACTGCTGCCTCCTTTTTAATCTTTTTCTGACAGAATCCTGGTAGAGTCAGATATTCCTGAAGTTTGGGGCTAAGTTAAGTAGCTTTGCAATACAGCATAGAAACAGTATGCCAAGTGGAGGGGATGGCCATGTCTCCAGCCTGCTGCTGAGAGCTGCCTCTGCCATGGGAGTGATTGCTTTTTGCTTTGCTCAGAAAGCTTCTAACATTGAACAGCTGATGAGGTGGGCTTTGCAGTGTTCTCTGGCTCTGTTCTCCTCTCCCTGGCCCAGTGTGAGTATGAGAATCTGAGACCAGCACTGCCTGACTGTGGAGTTTTCAGTGCCTGGGGTAATGTCTGTCTCAATGCTGGGTTTTATCCTCTCTTCTCTGGGTTTGAAGTGCACAACCACAACCTCATGCTCTTGCCCAGCTCCTGCATGTGCTGGCAGAGGTCAGGGTGGTCTCTGAGATTTTGGGCACCCTGAGCCTGGCTGCCTTGGGCAGGGACTGTGCATTCCCAGCCGGGCAGGCAGCTCTGTGCCGAGTTGCTGTTCCTGCTGGACACCGTGCTGGAGCAATGTGATCTTGTAAGACAAAGCACTGCTGAGCATTCCTGTCACCAGACACCTGTCTGGGGCAGCAGGAGGCAGCCAGCCCCTCTGGAATGGAGAGAGCCAGTGTGCCACCAGGCTGAACTGGAGTCCTTTGGAAGATCATCCTGTTGACAGGAGGTGATTTATTGAGGTGCACATCCAGGGCCAAGTCAGACTGAGCCAAATGGTGCACATGGATCTTGGTGTAGGTCAGGCCTAAATGCAGCCCAGACTATTTTGTGTGCCAGCTCTGGTGCAGGAGTGCTTGGAAGCAGCTTTTGAAAGCACAGTCCTGAGGCTCAATGAGATTTCCAAGGCTACTCTGGGTGTGCAGTGCTTCCCTGTCATCCCTACCTATGTTCTCAGTCACTCTCCTCTGGCACTGATGTGGTCCTTCACATTAGGATCTAATTTTGTGTTCAGGATCTTTTGGGCTAAATGGTGAAAAATAAATAGTTTACCATCGAAAATCACAAGGACTCTCCCTTTGCAGCTCTGGAAAGCCAGGAAGTGCTTCTCACCAGCCTGGCTTCCTTCCCCATGGGGGACATGCAGAGTGCACCCAGCACAGCCCCAAATCCCTGGCCAGCCTCTCCCAGCGCACTCGGGGTGAGCAGTGAGCAGTAATTGAGCTGTGCATCGTTGCAGGACTGTCTTGATCCATGATGTTTGCTGTCAGCCAGATCCCAGTGGGAGCTGCTGCAGACATGTCAATGCTCTGCTTCCTCTGCACAGAGGCTCTAAGCTGCCAGGGCAGTTTTTTATCTCAATATCACCTCCTTGCTTTCACCTGTGTGCTATTAAGCTGTTAATATATCGGGGGAAAAACTCATCCAGGCACGTGTGTTAGGAATACTTAAATGAGGTAGCAAAATATTATTGTTATTAAACGTTCCCACCAGATACTTGGACAGCTTGCATTGCAACTGCAAAGCTAACATTTCATTACAGCAAGATATATATTCATAATGGATTGCAATTTACCAAAATACACAGAGGGCCCCGGATTTGTCAGTGTGCATTTGCTCTGCAAGAAATGCATCTCACTAAAAACCAGATGTCAAAATTAACAGTAGAGCTTTTGCAGTGTGGGGAGGAAAGCTGACATTTCTGAGCTGGCAGTCCAGCTGTGTTAACAGCATCAGGGAGCCTCTGTGTCCTTAAAAACAATGTTTAGCAGCAGAACTGCATTCTTTTGTTTAAATTATAAGTGATGGGAAATCACCTACACTGTGTTGGTGGCAGCAGTTGCAATCAAGAGAGATCCTGGATCCCCTCCTACACCCCCAATATTTTCTCTCTTTCCATTCACTTGCCACACTCCTGTCTAGCAAAATTGCAAGAGGTTGTAAAAATTAATTCCGTTCTGAAGAAATTGTTGGGGAGCATTGGCAGGGTCAAGATTTGGAGAGGGATGAGGGAGACAGGTGTTTGAAAGCTCTTGTAAATGTCTGAGTAACTGTTCTGAAATGTAAATTATTGATTCATATCCTCCTGTTTTCTAATGTGCTTTATCTTCCTGGTAATTTAACCTACTTTCCAGGGTATTTTTATCTGTAGTTTTCTAGAACCTGTATTACCCATGTATTTTATCTCATCTCTTTCTCCTGTTGTTAGATGTTAGGTAGTGAGTCAGGGCACTGATTAGCTTGACTAATTTGTTGGCACAGTTTTCTGTCAGGGGAAAAAGGATGCACATTTTTAAAAGTAAAGATAATTAACTGTTGGAACAACACAAGCACCAGTGTCTTCCTCAGTACTAGCAATAGCAATCTCAGGATGTATGTTTTCCAAATGAATGTCTCTGGTTTTCCACTGCCTTTAATTTTTGGAAGCCCCCTGGCCTGTACCACATGGAAGATGGATGATCCTGATTGGCCATCATGTTTTGGGACTTCCCAGCCCTGGTGGCTTGCAGAGGGGATGGGAGGAAGGGTTTGGTCATGGGGTGCACCCTGTGGGAATGTCTTCTGTGGAGGTGCAGATCTGTATCTCAGGCCACATCAAGCAAAGGACAATGAATTGCTTGGGAACTGGTGGGAAATCTTGGCGTCTGGAAGGCTCCTGGGGTGTCTAATCACTGATTGAAATGTGGATTGCAATCTCCCAGAGCCTCTGATCGTGTTTGCTAGAGCAGGTGCTGCGTCAAGGATGCTGATATGGGGTTTGCCTGCTCCCTGGGGAGGTGGAAAATGCTGTGGGGAGCTGTGTGGGGACACTGCAGTGTGCAGGGGTGCAGTGTCCCGGGGGATCATCCCTTCCTGCTGGGCTGAGAGGCAGGACAGGCCAAGGAAAGCAGAAAAAAGGGGATAGCAGAATGGGAGAGGCAATTCTGGGGCGGTGATATCCCACTGATGACAGAATTTGGTGTATTTACCTGTGGGGGCTGCCCTGGCCACTGGCATTTGAGCAGCCCCAGAGGAACAACCTTGCTGGTGTGGCTGAGCTGCCTGGGGAAGCAGAATTCCATTTTCCAGGCAGGAGGAAGCTCTCACTCACCTGCAGACAAGGGAGATATTCAATTTCCAGGCGAGATCATATTTCCTCTTTAAAACCCGGATAGATAGAGATGGCTGTTGACCTCAGCAGCATTATGTGACCTTATCTACCACACAGATATTTTCCTGAGGTTTTCCATTAGAGAGGCAGGCCTGGGGCTCCAGGGGTGAGTGCTGAGGTTTGAACCCACCCACCCACACTGAGCAGAGGTGGCTGGTGGGGCACTCGAGGTGCTCTGCGTGGAGGGCTGGGTGAAGCAAAGGGAGCATCATCCAGAGGAAAACAGCTCCCTAAAGCCGCTGGAGAGATGCTCAGTAAATCATTTGAGTGTGATCTCGAGCATCTCTTGAAATGTTTTGCTGAAAGGGGGCCCAGCAGAGGAAAAAGTCTCTGGGCAAATCACGGTGTATAAATACCTCTGTGTGAGTGTAACTAAGGCCACAGCCCTGTCAAACAATGCAGCCAGCAATAAACAGGTTCCTGAATTAGAGAGAATCTCTGCTGTATTTCGGATGTGACTGTTTGAGCTACATGTATAAAATGGCCTTTGAAATAGCAGCTGTGTGTGAGTTATCTTCTTCTGAGAGATAAGCAATTATGAGAATGTTATAATGATTTCTTTTTTTTAAAAAAATGGGTTTAAACAGCAATCGCTTTTCAGTGCAGGAGATATTTAAACATCAGTACCTTGAATTGATTAAAAAGAGCTGTACTGATAATGCAATTTCGTAGCTTGTGATTTGCACTGAGCAGTGCAATGAATCATGATGAAAGGCTGCAGAGGAGGTGTCTGATGGGACCTTCGGCCACTTGGGTGGCTCTGAGATGGTGTGTTCATCTCACAAAGGAGGCTGCCCTGCTATCTAGCTGCTCATTAATGCTGCTGTGTGTTTAGTGGCACGCTGTTGTTCATTAACGGTGAGCATGGGAATACCTTGCCTTGCTGAAGGGCCTCTTAGGAGAGCTGTGTATCTAAGGGATCCTCTGTATTCCTCTGCACACCGATGCCTTCTGTACTTGAAGGGTTTTAAACATCACACTTTCACAATTTGCATTTCTCCTGGCTGTTTATTAGTCAGAGCAATTACACGTGTTTTTCAGACTTTCCCAAATGCAAAATAGATTCCTTCCACTTGGATAGCTAACTGCTGGAAAACAAAGTCTCCCAGCATACAGATAGTATCACCGAATTCTTGGATCATAGAAGAATTTGTATTTGCTCCTTTAATCGTGAGGCAATTTATTTATCCAAGCCCTCTTGGAATCTGCTCTCTTGCAGTAACTCTAGTGCTGGTTTATGAGTGAGGCTAGCAGAGAGATGCTCACTGAGTGTGTTCATGTGGGCAGAGCCAGGATGCTACAAGCAGATAGAGTTGTTACCAAGGTGAGCTGGACTCTGTCACTCTGCTCTTTTAATTCCTTTCTGCACTGTGTAGAAACCAAAACACCAACAACAAACAACAACAGGGTGGGGGTTGTTCATTTCACTGAGCCACACTCTGAGCATCATTAATTCCACTTCTGCTTGAGGTGACGCTTAGGGCTGGAATCCTTCTGTACTGTGACTCCCGCAATTAGTCTGCTTCCTCCTCAATGGGGTCTCAACCATCGAAATCCTTGTCTTCAAGCAAGTACTGACAGCCCCCTCGTGTTAAGTTTTGTAAACACTAATTTGTGACATCTCCCGTGGCTTAAATCAAAGCACTCAAGTAAAAGTAATAATACCACTGTTAAAGGGAATGTTACAGAGGAAAACGCCTGTCACCTGACGCTAAATGGAGATGACACCGAGCATGTTTCAGGAGATGTCTCTAATGAGGAGGCACTGGGGAAGCAATGCTGCCTGCACAGCCCTGGCTGTCAGCTCCGGGGCCTGCTTGGCAGAAAAAGGGAGAGCAGGGCTTGTTTTCAGGCTGTTTTGCATTTTGCTCAGGTGCGCATAAAAGGAAGGGAATGGCCTGGCTCCTGCAAGTCTGTGTGAGTGGCAGCTGTGGGATTCACCAGAGCATGGGATGGCAGAGAGCAAAGCCCTGTCTGTGCTTAGTGCTGGACACACAAATGTCTCCCTGTCCTGTAAAATTCGGTTTAGTAACCAGGAGACACTGTAACTTGAAGTTAGGCTTAGATTACAGAGCTTTTCTCTATTTGTCATTTGCCTCTCTATTTTTTTTTAATCCAGCCTTGCAGTCTTCCTTCCATAATCACACTGGATAAATTGAATGCATTTCCCCCCTTTTCCTTTGTAATGCCCTGAATTTCATTGTATTATATTAACTTTTCACATCTGGCAATACTGGAAACAACAGGAGCCCTTGAACCCAAAACTGTGTGTCACACTTGGTAATTTCTGAAGAAACTTCTGTGAGCATTCATAGCACAACCATCATACAGCCTTTCCAGCAGGTAGCTGAGCTGGCTGAACCCATCTGCTGTGTTTGAGCCTGTTGGAGGATAAAATAAACCTCTGCCAGCATGTAAGAAGCCCAAACAAACTGGGAAAACAGACAAGATTATCAGTGAGAGAAACATGATGCTGTGTAAATTCCTATCCCATGAGAGGAGCAGGGGAAAATGCCTGAGGGTGTTGCCATGCATGAACTCCAGGCTGGGAGGGGATGGTGTCAGCTCTGCCTGCTGGGTCCCCACTGGGGCTCACCAGCATGGAGACCTGACAGGTGCTCTTGTGCTGAGGGCTTCTGCCTTTTCCCACAGGCATCAGGCTGAAAGTGCTCCATGCAGTGAGGGTGTGCAGCACAGAGCTGCAGTGGGAGGCAGAAGATGAGGCAGGAGGAGAGGTGTGATGCCCAGGCAGCAATCTGGACAGCTCAGCTGGAGCTGAAGGTGGGAGGTGAAGGCAGGGAGACAAGAAACTCCTCAGCACCTCCAGTGTGGGAGGAGGTGGTGGCTTTGCTTCCTGTGACCCTTGAGTGCAGCAGGGCAGCTCATGAATGTGAGGGTTGGGGTCTGGCTCAGGGCTGGAGGGCAGAAGGCAGCAGTGCCCTGCACTGCCTAGCTCCTCCCATTCCTGCTGCTCATTAATCCTTTATTCACAAAAGCACAGAATTAGTAACGTTGGAATTAAACCTTTTCAGGCTCTCTGCCATCAAGAATGTTTCTAACATCTTTCTTTTATTTCCTTTTAAATTTAATTTAACTGAAAAAAACACTTTTTTTTTTTTCTTATTTCTCTATTCCTTTCTGATTAGGGGAAACCCCATCTAGTAAGTCTGACTGCTTCTGCTGTGGAAATATTTAGTACCAGCTCTGGCATATTTATGTTGGCTCCCTGATTAGACAATGTGCCAAGCTGTCCTTCGTGGCCTTGATTATCGCAACTTCAGGCCAGCGCTGCCTGCTTACAGCATAATCCCACGGCCTAGAGTGAACCCTGAAAATGCTTAATTAAATGACATTCCACAACAGATTAAGGAGTCAGAAGCCCAAGATAAAGAAAAAGGGAGACTGTGGCCATAGGAATGGCAGGTGCTCTTCCTTCTCAGGACAATGCTCCTGACATGGACTGTTTCATTTTGAGCACATTAAAAAAAAAAAAACAACATTAGTTGGTAACAATTTAGGGTCTGCACTTGGCTCCTTGTATTTTCAGCAGGCAGTGATTCAGAGAGATCCTGCCTTGGGATGGAGTGTGAATAGCACTGTGAACTCTCACTGATTTTACATCAGCTGAGGCTCTGCTCTGTGCTTGGGTCATTTATTTTGGCTACCTGGATGAGGCCCTTTGGCAAATTCAGTGGATGTCTTTGCAGCTCTGAAATCCAGGGTGAGTATCAGGGTCAGACACCGAAAATCTGTTGCTTTTTTTTTTTTTTTTTTTTTTTAAATATTAAAAAAAACCCAAACCAAAATAAACCTTTTTCTCCATGTAAAACCCAGTGTGCAGCTCTTTGGAGCAGACAGGATCCCAGTGTGTTAGGGAGCCCAGCGGGAGCCAAAGCCCACGTCTAACCACAGAAGATCAGCACACAAATACAAACGCTGAGATAATGTTACAGTGCACAGATTAGGGCTCAAATCTTCAGCAAATCTGTTCAGAGCAAGGAAATGACAGCACGTGGGGCACGTGCAGCACACTGAGCACGTCTCATTCAGAGCCCCATCAGCACAGGCAGTTATTGCTAATATTGTGTTTTATCACATTATTCCTCGATTATTTGCTCCAACAATTCTCTTGTCTTAGCTAAACAAACTGGCTGTGCAGAAGCTGACCTGATGTGATTTTTTCCTTGCAAAGAGAGTGGGTTGTGGTTGGGTGTCACGCTGCTTCCAGGGGTTTGGTTTGAATGGTTTGTGTCCTGCTCCAGTTCTGTAATATAATTTCAGCAATTAAACAGCAGGAGAAGGAAGTGAGTTAGATGTCCTTGCTAACACAGGGGCAGTGCTTAGGGGAAACCAAATACAGAGGATCTGAGAAAGGGTGGTCCCTGGCTGAGGTCAGGGGAGGTGAAGTAGCCCCAGCCTCATCCCAGTGGCCATGTGTTCCCCACAGCACAAAATACACCCCATGCTGTGACATGAATGGAATCTTTGGGTGCACAGAAGCAAGGAATTTTTTTATATTTGATACCAGAAGCGAGTCATATTATTCCTAAAGCCCATCAGCTAAGCTGTGTGAGGGAGCGTGGCACATCATTTCCCTATCTCTGCAATGGAGGCTTTTCTTCTGAGCTGGGCTGTTCAAGTGATGAGTTTTTAGCAAGAGGGAGGTCTCCTGATGCAGCTCACAAGCTGCCTGTGCTTAACCCCTTCCCCTGAGGCTGATCATGGTGGGGACAGAGCAACCTGGAGCATGTCCCAGCATCAAACCAGCCCTGAGCCTCATCTCCTCTCCTCTGAAAAGCTTTTACAGAGCCATCGTCTGCCTGAATGCTCCACCACTTCACCCTGCACAGTGCATTTACCAACATTAACATTTATCATCTTCCCTGGCAGCTTTCCTTTTTGCAAATTAAGAGCAGAGTGGTTTAAAAGAGGCAAGTGAAATCTGACAGCAAAAACCTCTTTTTGGGTATTCCATGGAGGGATCACCCAGGGCAATATGTGAAGCAGAAGTATTTCTATTTACCTACAGCTATTCTGTGCTTGGAGTCAACAAGTCTGCACTGACTCCTGTTTGGAGCTTTATATGTGATAAAAAGCATTGCCTCAGAGTTGTTTTCTTTATTCTGTGTTTACTATCACTCTCCAAACTGAAAATTTGTCTTGTTCCAAGTCTGAAGTCACAGCTCTGAAGGTGTCAGAGCATCCTCAGGCTCTCCCATGATATCTCCAAGTCATCCAGCAACAGGAAACCTTTGGATGCTTTGCTCTCCAACTGGGTAGAAGATCAGACAGAGTCCAAGACTGGGGATTTCGCCCAGTTTGGTCTTCATGAGTTTCCTGTGTTTGTGTACAAACTGAGACCTCCTCAGCTGCAGCAGAGCTTTGTGCAGGTGAAGCTCCAGCCTGAGCAGAGCCCAGCTGAAGGCCTTCTTTGTGGGTGGAGCAATATAAAGCTCTTTAGATCCAATCTTCAGCCTTGAAAGTGCTTCTTTGAAGTCTCTGCGCCTTCACATGTCCTCCAGACTTTCATTTTGTGTACTTTTTTTGGTTTTTTTAAGATTTCAGGTAAGATTTCAACAAGCTGGGGATGTATCAAAGTATAAAATACTTTGCTGGCGTCTTAATCAATCCAAACTGTTCTCTTAAGAAGGAAAAATAAAGGCTGTTAAAGCCAGCCAGACTCGAGGCAGCAGATGTTTCTCTTTATTGTCAGAACAGCAATCTTTATTAAATACCAAAGAAAGCCCTGTAAATCCAGGAAGGCAGTTCAGTCTATGCTGAGGACACCTCCTCCCGAGGCCAAACAGCCTTCCCTGAGTAATTTGTTTTTCCTGCTGATCTTTCAATGGTGTTTCTGTGACATAAAAGCAAAAGGGAAAATGAATATTTAACTGTGGAAATAACCTGTCAGTTTGAGCTTAAAAAGAGAAGGGCAAGAGCTGGGATGACACCATTCCTACCTGTGCTGACTCCTCCTTGGCGTCAGGAATGAGGTGGGACCTTTCCAGGGGACTCCTGGAGATGCCCCAGAGGGAGCAGGGAGTGGGTTTGTCTGGTCAGCACGCAGTTAATCCCAAGAACATGTCTGAGGAAAAGCAAACAGCATGTTCCTCCTGCTGGGAATGGCAGAGCTGAACCTCCCCAGGATGGAAAGAGCTCTTTGGGGCTGTCTGGAGAGCACCGACCCTAATGAGCCTGGGAGTTTTCATTAGCATTGCTAATGGCATCTTCCACTCTTAAGAAATAACAACAAGGGTTCATGAATTAATAAAAGGAAGATGGTGATTGACTGAACAAAGGGTGTGCCAGCCTGCACAGCTGCTCTGTTTTAACTGGGTAATGTCCATAGATACGGCACTAATTTAATTCTCAGTTGAAATACTCCAGAGGAAATGTCAGATCAATAACATAGAAAAGGGCAAAGATTTGCTAAGCCTGGCTGGCTGGCGTGTGTTAACTACCACGAGATAGATATGGATAAATGCTGAACATTAGGGTGAGTAATCACAACTGTCTTGGGTGTCTGAAAAAATTTTCTGCACAAGCACTGTACAAAACAAACACGTTTCAGGCAAGAAGCTGGGTAACAGGTTGTTATTCCATGCAGCTCTGCAGTTAACAGCCATGGGTTTGCTTTTTTTTTTTCTGGAAGAGGACAAAAAGCCTCATTTTAAATGTTGTCCAATCCTCCCTAGTGTGGTGCTGAGAGTCCCTGTGCCCATCCCTGCTCTGGGCTCCAACATATCCTCATGCCTGCACACATGTGTGTACCAGCACCAGCTCTTGGTTTGTATCTGAATTTTACCTTTTACCACATTACTCGTGAGATTTCCACTGGACTGGGTGGCAAAGGTGCTCCAAAAGCAAATCCCACCCTTCTTGTCAGGAAGCACCTCTGTCAGCAGGAGCTGTGCTCAGCTGTGGTCATGTCTGGCACGCTTTGACTGCAATGAAACAAGAGCAGACACCTTTCTTGGCCTTTGGGGCTGAATCTCAACTATTTGACAGTTGCATGGTAATTTTCCCGTGCAGTCTTTGCTAAAACCGCTCAGAAACCTTGAGGATTTATTTATTTGAATTACACTGTCTCCTCCAGGGCTGAGATCGAGGGCTCTCCCAGAACCCATGGTGTGTGTGGAGTTTATGGGAACACTGCGATTTCAGGATTGCCAAAACAAACAACAGGTGCCTGTGTTATTTTGCAAGTAGGAGCTGCTCAAATATCAGACTTTGGCAGAGAAGAGGCTTCCTTACCACACTGATCTTCTTACCCCAAAGGCCCCTGGGAGCCTGGGTGGTGTATTTATGCTAAAGGATGCCGAGCTGGAAAATAGTTTGAAATCACCTTTGATGAAGAAGTCTTTAAAGTGCCTTCCCAGCTACTTGTTCGTCTGCTTAATTTCTGTTTTCAGCAACAGTATGGATCAGTATCAGGTTTAAGTACAACTGGGGAAGGCACAGGGTGACTCAGAGAATCCCATAATAGCCTTTTTCCTAGGGGCTTGGCTTACCTACTCCGAGAGTTTAGTATGGGTGTAGCTCTGCTGAGGTCTGCACTAGTACAAACCTGTGCTTCAGTAACAGGGTGGGATTGGGAGAAATCCCTACAGCAGTGCAGGGAGCCCTCCAGGAGCTGTGCAGGTTGCAGGGATTTCCCAGCAGAATTTGTCCTGCTGGTGGCTGAAGATGGCTGTGCTCTGTGAGTGAGAATGCACAGAGCAGTCCTTCCAGTGGGGCTTCTTCCCTCCTCCCGGGGATACAACACCAGCTGCTGGCTTTTTTGGGATCTAGTAAAACCAAGGCCCTCCAAAGAATCAGCTCCTGCCTCTGGAGCCACCCTGAAGCTCACCACCAGACTCAATATTTGCCATATCGTGGTGCTGGTTTCCCAGCAAAGTGACAGTGACAGGATCTGTCCCCTGAGTGACAGTGTGGGAGATGTGTGTTGCTGCTTGCCACGATGCTCTCTAGGGATGTGGGGCTTTGGAAAGAGCTGTGAGCAGCCAGTGCCTCCTTCCTAGTGTCAACCAGCCTCTTACTGGTCTGTTCCCAGCTGGGTTTGAAAAGGAGGAAAGAAAAGAGCTGACAGAGCTGGAACTGCTTTAAGGTGGAACTGAAACAATAGCTTGTGGCTGTCTGAATCAGTTCCCTTGTTCCATGAATTTGACTCAGAGCTGAGTATTTCAGAGCCTCAGAAAGAAAAAGCCTTATTTCAGTTTTGGTTCTAATAATGGGCAGAGGTCACAGCAGTTGGGAGGAGAGGGGAAATGAAAGGCAAGGGCTTGGCTGTTTTCTCTGAACCAGCTTCACCCGTTCCTGGTTACGATCTCAGCAGAATAATAGCTGATCCTGAGCAAAGCCAAGAAATGAAATTAACACATGCAAAATTACATTACAGCCGTGTCAGGATGCTGCTGCCCGGCAGCGTGAGCGATGTGTGCTGCAGCACATGGCAAGGACAGCACAGGGAAACTGATGGCTGGGAGCAGAGCACCCATGGCTCTGCCAGGCACTGCCCATCCCTGCATCCCTGTGCCCTGAGGCACCTGCAGCTCTGCCCCTGGGGCTGCAGAGATGCTCTGCTGCCTCTGCACCCGTGGCTCAGCCTTCTCTCAGCCCCCACGGTGCTTTAATGTGCTGTAAATCCAAGCTTGAAACCTGCCAGGAACCTCAAGGCTTCACATGCAGAGCTGATGTTTGAGCTTCTCCGGGGACTTGGTTAGCTCTTGGGAGCAGATCATGGCACACACCATGAGAGCTGCATGGGAGGAGCAGGCAGGACCCCTGGCCTTACAGAACAATCCAGCAGTAGGCATTCTCTGGCTCTGATCACTGGCTCTGATCAAATTGATCTTGAAGGGGAGATGCTCATCCCTCAGGCTGGTGTGCCCATCTGGCTTCACTGTGCCAGGCCAGAGGAGCAGTGCTGGAAATCCAGCAGGGCTGAAGAGATGCTGAGCCCGGGCTGGAATCTCCCACCTGCTCCTCCATTTCCAGCTCCACGGGAGCCAGCAGCAGGGTCAGGCTGACACAGCTCATCCCACTGCCAGTACCAGCAGCTGGGAGCTGCTGAAAATGTGCCAACACCCCCCTCTGACCCCTGTGGCTCTGGTGTGAAGGCAGGTTTGCACAGGGACGGGAGATTAATAGGACTATTCCCACGCCGTGCTTAACGACATCATTTACTTCAGAGGCTCTCGGGACGGCGCTGACACTCGCTTTAGCAGCTCAAGTGTTTAATGTGTTCTCCAAGGCACTCTCTAAACACAGATAGAGCTGAGCGACACAAATGTATTTGCAGAATGTTTTAGGGTTAGCACGCTCCAGAGCTGCGCAGTCAGACGCTGGTGAGCACGAGGGAATGGATCTTGGAGAGGATCATGATTCAGCAAGGGGTCGTGATTGTTAAATACATCACAAGCTCCCTCTCGGTATTTTTCATACCTTGTTCTCAAAGTATTACTCATATAATTTTCCCTCTGAAAGTTATTACAGGTGAGTCACCTTTAGCTCGAGTGAGCAAACATGACCAAGTGTTTATTCTGTTCACAGCTGAGCAATCTGAAGCCCAGATCCTGACCTTAAAAAAGTCCCAGAGTGAGGCTGGTGGGTAAGACAGCACACCACTGGTCCCTGGAGCATCGTGAGTCAGAGGCATATTTCTTATTAAAATGCTTCTGCTTTTGACTCGAGGCAGTCACATCTTGCTGACCAACATCCACAGTGAATTTCCCGTCCCACCCTGAGCGAGTGCTGGGCTGAGCTCCCACCAACTCCCCAGCTCCCTGCTGCTGCCAAAACATCATCAGCCTGCTGTCCCACCCAAGTGCTGGAGGAAAATATGATAGGAAATGCTTATTTTCCTCCATAAGCAATTAATATAAGTCAGGATGGGTCCACTCGTTGCTCCGGGGGGAAAATAAAAATGAGCATCCCTGGGGCAAGGAGAGAATGGGGAGCATGGGCTCAGCTTCTCCCCATGGCTGCTGCCAGCTCCCCACCCCTGCCCCATCTGGGTGAGGTTTTCTCTTTGGATCTAGTTTTTTGGGGTTTTTTCCCTTGGCACTTGAGATCAGCAATTTAATTTTGCAGTGACAACTAAGGGAGGGAAGAGTGTGTGCTACTGTCCTGCCTGTGAAAGCCTCTTTGTCACCTGCCGTTAATCTGAGAGCTTTTGTAGGCTCTCAGTGCTTTTGCCTCGAGTTTTGTTTTCAGTTTGGGTCTCACCACCAGCCCCACATGGTTTCCTGGCTGGCAGAATAATCTCTGAGCTTAGACGACAGAAGGTTTGTAGCGTGTCCAACGAGCAGGTGAGGGAAACCTCACACCCTGCGAGAGAGGAAAGGGGAAAAGGCAGCACAAAGGCTGGTGGCACAAACCCTCTTCTGGGCTATTTGCAGAGAGGAAGGGACTTTGGTGAGGCACTAAGAACTCTGGGTCCTTGCACTGGTGTTGATTGCAGCAAGGAGAGATAAAGGGAGGACAGAGACTGAGGCTGGGCTGGGCACCCCTCTGTCAGGAGGCACCCTGGAGTCCTGAAATACAAAAATATATCCTGAATCTATCCTCAAACCTACGTGAAACTGGCTGGGAGGAGGCTTAGGCTTGGAAACTGGTGCCCTAAAAGCTTCTGAGCCCTGGAAGTTAGCTCTAATTATTCACTAATTGGCTGGGATGTATCTCATTTGTAACAAATGAAGAGAGGAAGGTTGGGAGGCTGTGGTTGGTGGAAGCAGAGCTGCTTAACTCCTGTTTAAACTAGCACAAGGAGTTGTTATCCTGGTCTGGAGGAGGCAAAGGAAGGGGTTCTGTGGTGATGCCTTATTCTGGTGTGTCCACAAGAACTGGAGGATGTCACCTGCAGGCTGTTACCCCTCAGGCTTTCTTGCTTGTGGACAAGGCTTTGGAGATTGCCTGCCGTCAGCTCCATGGGCTGATGCTCTCAGGAAGACAGGAGGAAGGTAATGTGTGTTATGTCTCAGTAGCTTTATAACCTGGGAAATTGCCGTTGGAGAGGGTTGGGGGAGAATAAAGCAGAGTAACTGTAATTCTCAGAGCCCTAAACTCTATGACAAAGCTGCTGTGGAGAGGCTGAACATTTTTGTCGGGGAAATATCAGTAGCCTTAATCTCTCATTGCCTTCTCTTATAATTCGTGATTTAAAAACATGTTAGCGTTATCTTTGCATGCTACAGGAAGCAGCCATGCAATATTGTCTCTTTGAAGGTTGTGTTAGAGCTCACTATCTCTGCTCAAGTAGCTGCAAGGTCAAATCCCAGCTGATATCTCAGAGGAATTGTAGAAGAGCTGAACAGATGTCAGGCTGAGCCTCTGACTTGGGGTGTCCCTGCCCTGGCTGTGCTATAGATGCTTGTGATAGCAGCTAACCAAATTAATTTGTCTGTGCTCTTCTTCTTGCCTGTGAAACTGGGATTGCAGCAGTTTGTTATCTTCTAGATTCTGGGTGGATCAGCCCAATAAAAGTGATGAAGGAGTGGTGATACCAGTACACAGGGAAAGATGAGGGGGGAAGAAATCAATAGGACTGAGTTTGAGGTTGAAGTGCAGCAGTCTGGGTTAAAAAACTGGTAATCCTTTGGGGAAAACTGATTGGATGGTTTCAGTGTTGCATCTCGTTGAGCAGAAACGTTTCAGTGGGGGTGCTAAAATGCAATTAGCAGAACAATTCCAGTTGAACTGGCTTTGCCAGCGGCTCCCAGAGCTGCTTTCCTGTGTTGTGAGCTCTGGACACACTGCTGGGAGGGTGCAGAGCCCTGAAGCTCCTGCTTTGCCTCCCTGCTCCCCAAATCAAGCAGTGTCAGTCCTTGGCACTCGGTGTGAAGCGTTGGCCTCATTTACTAACAGCTTTGGTCTATCCAGATCTGAGACAGGATTATTAATATGCTTTTACCTCCCAGGATGGCTGAGGTTAATTGAGATTTGTGAGGTGCTGAGAAGGTGCAGAAATGAGCATGGCAGAAAGTTGAGGCAACAGAAATGTTGGTATTTGTGAGAAGATTTTTAAAAACAAGTCTGGGAATCCACAGAAAACGCATCTTCAAAAATAAAGAATAATTCCTCTCTTTTTATTATTAGATAATTTTAACAGTAATTACTGGGAAAATATTTTTGTACATTTTAACAAAACCCTCTGCTTTCACTCTTATCTGACAGCAAAGCAGATCAAACAGAACACTTTCTGATAAGGGTTATGTATTTGCCAGTTGTTTAAATGAACACCTGCAAGCCTTACCTTCGATATTTGCCTTCAGAGGTGGCTGGGGACAGGAGCTCTGCAGACCATGGGGAAGAGGCACAGAGCCTGAATGGCAATGGGAAATCCCTTGAGTGTGTGTGTCAGTATGGAGTCTGCTCTCTGGTAGTGATGTCAAAAACTCACTGAATGGTTCCTCCAATTCCCAAGAGGCTGGGGGAACACAGGACATGTTTAAAATGCCAGTGGGTGTTCCATGAGGAGGAAGGTTCCATTTGGAGGAAGGTTCCTCCCCAGCAGGTTGGTGTCTCCCTGACAGAAGTTATTCAGGAGTGTCCCCCTGCACTGCTCTGCTGCTCCTCCTGACCCTTAGGTACCCAATGAACCTGATGGTGAATTTCTGCTGCTTGAGCCATCAGCCTGAGGGAAGCCTGAGCTGCACCTGGAGCACCAATGGATCTCTCTGTTCTTCCCCAGCTCAGGAGCAGGGCCTTCTCTGTGACATTTTGGTTTGCTTACCTGCCTTGTTTGGGCTTTGTTTTGGTTTTTTTGGGGGTTTTTTTTGGTTGTTGTTTTTGGTGGTTCTTATTTTTTAAGGAAAGATGATGTCTTTGATTTGGAACTCAGGAGCAGGTGTGCAAGGGAAAGGTTTGCTCCTGATAAATCCCATTGAGAACAGTGTGGGGAGAGAGCAGTGTGTGCCTGAGCTGCCCATGTCAGGTCTGCTGGATGTACTCTTCAGGATGGCAATGGTGAGGATGTGTTGGCACACACTGGAATTTGTCTGCCTCTGGTTTGCCCTCTGTGAGAGAGAAGTGATGTGAGAAGGAAATGTAAAATGGAAACTGGGGTGCCTGAGACTTGTGGAATTCCAGTGCCAGTTCTTATGCCATGATCTGGAGGAAACTAGCAGTGCAGGAGGTGTGAGCAGAAAGAACTTCTTGTCCTGTCTCAGTTGCAGAACCACTGAGTAACTTGGGTTATGTTTCACTGCTCCACCCTTCTGCCTCTGTTCCCTCAGTGGTTTGGTGCCAGTTTCTGACCTTGTGCAGCTGTTTCTGTGGGGAAAGGGGAAATCCCTCACACAATTTGGTTACTTATTGCTGACCCTGTGCAGGGGTGACAATTGGTGTGGTGGTCCTTGGTCACAAACAGGGCAAAGCTGGGATGACCCCCTGGACATTTTGGGTCCCCTACAAGTGCCTGGCTGGCCAAGGAGCACCACCTGCCCCTGGGCTTGGGGCACGTCACACTCTGGGATGTGTGGTGACCTTGAGGCAGCTCAGCAGAGGGCTGGCACCACATCCCTGTGGAATTCCCTGAGGTGACACAGCCAGGAGAGCATCAGGTTTTGTGGCAAGTGCTGGTGTCAGCAGCAGCAGCAGAGTCTGCAGGGCTGCCCAGCCAGCCTCGGCTCATCCCCATTTCCTCCTCTTCAGTAGCACAAAATGAATCCCTCAGAAGTGAAGTTAACTAAATAAACAAATATGGAGCTATTTATTTTCTATTGTCAGAGAAATGCTGTGGGCTCAGGCGGGATTTTGTGTTCACTGCTCACATCTGCAGCCCTGCTGTGCTCGGGGTGGGGGAAAGACTATCCTTTTTATTTGCTCTGGCCTCGCCAGTAAATCAGATGGGAAGGATCCCACCCTGAAGCCACCCCTCTCCAAACATTCTTCCCTTTCTCCCCGCTCTGAAGGGAGTGGAGCTGCACCATCCACATGGTAAACACCGCAAGGAAAACAAACACTTCTTCCTCTCTGGGTGGGGGGGAAGAGAGAAGAAAAAGGCATTAGCAATGTCGTTTTTCCCTCCGAGCTAAAATAACACAGCAGCGAGAGCTGAGGATGCAGCTGTGGTTCAGAGGGGGTTTATTTTTATTTTTTTAATACACCACTGGGAGTTCAAACAACGTGTCAGCGATACGTTGCCTTTTGTAGAGAGTGGTGCCGTTGCCTCCACCCTCTCTGGGTTTCTTCTTTTTATTTTTAATTTTCTTGAAGCATTTTAGTCACCCTGTTGAACACACAGCTCATCTGGATAAAAGCCTCTGCTGTGACATCTACAGTCTGGATCTGCAGAGTTGTTTGTTTCAAACCAAAAGTCTGGGAGAATTTATTGAACTGGCTTCACCTCCCCCCATACCTCCCGTGTAAATTAACGAATGCATGTTCTGTCGCACTTGTGAAAAGCAAGAAATCCTCTCTTGCATTTATTGCCTTGAAGGTAAGGAAGAGGAGATGTGATTTAGTCTGGAGGTAGTGTGGCTGGAGGCACTGTGGTTCTCCTGGTGCTCTGTCTCAAAGGCAAAGTGTTCTGTTTTGGCAGCCAAAGCAGCCTGAAAGCCCAGAGATGCCCCTGGACCATGGAGTGCTGATCCTGTGCTCTCTCACCCAGCTGAAGCCCCATCCCAGCTGCATTCAAATCTCATGTATTCATTGGGAGGCATCCGATCTCCTGGTAAATCCAGCCCCAGGCTCACAGATACTCCAGGAGTGATGGAACAGGGGTGCTTTAGTGGGCCGAGTGCCTCTCCATGTCTACAGGCAGCTCTGTACATCTTGACACTCGGCGATTAGAGATGTTAGTCTGTACTTAACGAGGTCTGAGTATCTCTCAGCACTTTGCAAACCCTGATTAAACAAACCTTCGTTTATGGCTTTTTGATTTTTTTTTTTTTTAATTTTTTTTTTCATCTTTATATTGCCAGGATGTGGTAAAGCCACTTTCTTAATCTCTGAATCTGCTGAATCAATAGCAGGCTGCAAACAGAGCCAGGTGCCCTGAGCTGATCACTGCTCATGGCCACAGCATGAGAGCAATTGTAATGTCGGACCTTCAGAGGGGGGGAGTGAAGAAAAAAAAGATAAGAAAGTGGTGGAAGCAGCCTCAGCATCCTGAGCAAGCCCTCAGGTCTTGCTGTAAGGGCACTGCAGGGAGGGTTACATGTGTTTAACTCCTGTCAGAAATGCAGAGCAGGAATGGCTGTGAGGATGTGGTCAACGGGCACTGAACGCTTCCTTCGAAACCTCAAACCCCCCAGAAAATATACTTTTATTTTTCTCTGGAATAATGCAAAACCAGCTTGGCCTGTGGCATTCTTTGTGAATCCAGCTGAATGAAGGAGTGGCTGTATATACCACAAAGGCTGGTGAGGGGTTTGGATGTTGGGCTCAGAGGTGTTTTTTTGCAGATTTTTCCCATGCCAGCTCCTCTCATGGCTCTGAGAAAAGCAGAAATAGAGTGAGCTGGGCAGAGCATATTGTGCTCCCTCAGATTAGCTCAGAGTGGGTCCAGCAGAGTGGCAGGAGCCTTGCCACACACATTAGATTAGACAGTGAAAATAGATTAATTTCTTATCACTGCATGCAGCACACTTTGCAACTGGGTTTAAGTCCTCCTGTTGCAAAGTGCTCTTGGCACTGTAAAAATGTGTTTACGTGTTCTGAAGGAAGAGACCACAACAAATGTCACCCTCTGACCACCACCAGTGCAGGTGGCATTAGCACCTGGCAGTGAGGATGCTCTTCAGCATCCTCAGCAGAAGCTTCTACAAACGTGGGCTTTGTGCCCATAAGGCTCTAGGTTTTCTCTTTAGATTTGCTGATTTGCAAAGTAGCTGCTCACCAGAGGAAGCCTCTTAATCCCCATTTCCCTGCAATGGAGCACCTTCAGAAGGGATTTTCTCTCCTTCTCTGCACCAGGGAAGGCCCTAAATGGCCATGTGGGCCTCATGCTGTCTTTCTCTGCCAATAACCCTGATATAATCACAGCCACGTGGTCGGTGCCCTCGATCACATTTGTCATCACGTGTCACAGCCCACAAAGCCTTGGCTCTTCTCTCAGCTGCAGCATTAAGCCTGCTGACAGATGCCAGTCCTCCCAGCTCAGCTGTGGGCTCTGGAAGCAGTGGGATTGGGAGGGTTTTGCCTGCTGAATGAGGATTTCAGTGCTGGGGAAGTGTGTTGGCTGCTCCTAGATGTGTTTGATTCCAGTGTAGGGTGGGATTTGGTGCTCAGGGGTGGTTGAACGGGTAGTGTGGAGATGTGGTGGTGCACAGGGATCTCAAGTATGATCCCTTGCCCTGGAGCTTGGGATGCAAGCACCAAACCCTGCTTGGCTCCTGGGATCTGTGTGCCTGCTGCCCTTGGAGACCCCAGGCACGACATGTCAGCAGGATTTGTCCCTCTTTGGGAATGCTCTACACCCAGCAGCAATACGTGGAAAGTGTTTTTTTTTTTTCTTTACCTTATTTATTTATGCAGGGAAATTACCCATTCCTTCCCATTCCATTTTTATGGAACAGTGGAAGCTGATTTCTAGCACCTGAGGCTTTAAAGCAAAAAAAATAATAAAACCTGAAAAGGTTTATTTCTATTTCCAAAACATTCCTGTGTTTAATTCAGCAACATAAGTATAACTCTTGACTCTTTCTGTGAAACAAATCATTACCTGGTAACAGCAGGGAAAACCATTTCAAAATCTCTTCCAGGTACCCAGAAAATCACAAAGCAGAGTTACAGCCTGAAACTTAAGCCCCAAACCACTTCTGAGTGGCAGGTTTAAAAGCAGCTGAGGTGAGAAGATGCCTGAACATGCATATTTTGTAGGTGGATAAGCAGCAATGAAGTGTGGTGTTTCCTGCCTTTTGGAAGGTTTTCAGTGGGTTGGCTGATGCTGATCTCCCAAGGTAATGAGCAGGGATGGGAAATGGTGCCTGCAGCTGCAGGGAGGGAGTGGGGAGAAAGGAGGCAGGAGGGGAAATCAATTCACAGGGTTTAGAGGCTGGAGGTGTGTATTTCCCGTGGCTGAAGGGCTCGGTGGGAGGTTCCTGTGCTGATGTGACAGTGCTGTGTGGATGCTCTGAGAACATCCCATGGCTGTTAGCATCACCAGCTCAGGGACACCTGAAACCTGCAGATCTGGTTTTAAACCAAACAACACTGGCATGATACTTTTTCATATTTTTCTCCAAGGTGTAAAAGAGCTACAAAGGTGATATTTTTCTGATATTGTGGGCAAAAAGCACGGGATGAGGAGCCTGCTATTTCCTTCTCTCCATTGCTATAGAATGATGAAAAATCATGAATCAGAACTACGTGAGCCTGATGCTGTTTGCTCCAAGAATCCCCAAGTCCTGAACAAACTTTTGAGGGTTTCCCTCCAAAGCTCAAGCCTCACATAGTCTGTACTGATTTCTCTATGATGTGTCAGCTTTTTTTGGGTGCTGAGGCACAGGGCAGCAGGACCTCACATGGCCTGGGCTCCCTCCCCTTGGCCAGCAAGTGTAACACCAAACCTTTTCTTGGAGCTTTTCCCTGGCATCACATCTGATGGAGACCCTTGAGCTTGCACTTGACTGAACATTAAAACTTCATCTCCTCTGAAGTCAGACTCCTCTTCCCCTCGGTTGTGCTGAGGAGATTTACAGCCTGTGATGCCACAATGTCAAGTGTGTGATGGAATCTGTGCTGAGCTCCCCAGGGCTCACCTCAGCCTGTCCTGCACACCTCACACCCTTGGCTGTTGAACCAGCAGAAGGTGACAAACCCAGTTGCTGTGATAAACAGCACTGTCAAACTCTTCCTCCTGCTGCATTTCCTAACCTTGGTCACTTGGCTGCTGCTGCAGCCTGAGCTGCCAAGCCCAGTGCTGCTGGATTTATTGTGGGCACAGGGATCTGCAGTGCATGTGTGTCATGGAGTAAATATTCCAGGGGGAGAAATAAAACAGCTTTCTGAGCTGTTTGTCTCCAGCAGCTTCAGTTTACTCTCTTTTCAATTTTTTTTTTTAATGCAAAGTTTGAACTGCAGAAGTAAATTAACTCAGAGGTTAATTCAGATTTCTTTGGGTTTCCCCCATCTTTTTGGCTTCTAAAGTGAGTGAAACCTGTATGTTTTGCCAAGAAAGATGGATTTTTGTCAGTGACTGTTCTCTATCCTGTCCCTTGAGAGCCATTGATGACTCTTGGGACTTGATGCCTTTGAACCCTGGGAATTAATGCCTCCCAGCTGCTCACGGCACAGATCAGTCCCTAGATTGCATATTTTAACTAAATTGGCCACAAAGCAGATCTGTCTAAACTGGTGTGAGCCCCTTTGTGTGGACACTCCTAAATCAGTTTAAGAGTGGCTGGTATTGATTTTAACTTAATGTGGTTTGTTACTGAAGTAAGCTGGATCAATAGTGCTAAATAGGTGCCATTTCTTGTGTTGACTGTGCTATGGAAAACATGCATAAAAAAGATGGGCAGAAAGGGAAAAAGATTGAGTTTGTTCTTTTGTTGCTTCCCAGTGATCATTTATCAGTTTTTATGGCCAGTCTGGGGATTTCCCCCCAAAAGATACCACTTTAAACAGCGTTTTTCAGGTGGTAATAAAGAATCCAAGTCCAGCTCAGCAGGGCATTTCTGGGAATGCAAAGCTTTGTTTCACTTATTTATCACGTTTCCCTTTGAGCCAGGAGCCCACGCAGGGCACCAGCCCCTAAAGTTCCCAAAAGCTGCAGGGAGGATGCTCCACTGTTCATTTAGTGCCTGGAGCTGTGCTTTGCCACAGACTTTCTGGGAAAACCAAGAGCAGCCTCTGCCTCGTTCACCCACAGTTCTGCTGGCTGTGTGTAGCACGTGGGGAGGTTTTCCTGCACTGATGGAATTAGCAGCAGAACACAGAAGTGCCTCTGAGGATTCAGGCTCACAGCCTGCTGCTGAAATATCTCTGTGCTTACCCTGGGGTGAGCCAGAGGAGCAGGATCTGGGGTGTCCTCTGGAAGGATGGAGTGGAGGATGGTGGGTTGAGAAGAGCTGCCCTGTCTCCTCACTAGGACTCAGATTTTATTGAATCCAATGAGATCTCTGCCTTCAGCCTCTCTGAGAGCAGCATTTAGCCCTTGCTGTCAGTGCTGTGGGTTTCCCCCTCGTGCATTATGCATGAGCTTTGCTTCCTCCCTGCCTTTGCAGCACTGCTGCCTTCAGTGCTGTTAGCATAACCCTCTGAGTCCAGCTGCTCAATTTCATTTGTTGCAGCTGTCAATTATGGATCCATGCTGACCATCAGAGCCCTGGGCTGAGTCCCTCTTGGCCCCTGTGGGGGAAATGTTTCCCTGCCCTGGGAGCTGAACAATGCCTGCAGTGCCCCAAGGCTGCTCCCTGCCTCTGGTGGGCACAGGGGCCAGGCTGGCTGTCACTTCCCGGCAGGAGAA
Organism: Lichenostomus cassidix; assembly: GCF_008360975.1. Taxonomy (NCBI): domain Eukaryota; kingdom Metazoa; phylum Chordata; class Aves; order Passeriformes; family Meliphagidae; genus Lichenostomus; species Lichenostomus cassidix. Next base: position 6,033,606 of record NC_139496.1, on the reverse strand, counting down.
ATCCAAATATCTGCACTGTTACCCCTTCTGATGGAACACCTCTGTGTGAGAACCATTTGTTTCCACAAAGTCTTTCCCTTTCCCCCCTCCCTCCCAAATCTCATCCCCGAAAGACACATGATGGAGATGCCCTCACACACTCGGCTCATTGCCATGCACATTGCAGTCAAAATCTCATTTTCATTCCAGAAACAAAAGGTCTGTCAACTCGTTTAACTGCTCAGAAAACACCAAACAAGAAATAAAGCCCAATTAAGAATGAAGAGAAGGAAGAGGCTCAGTATAATAGATTGTTTGGGTAAGTGGTTTCGTCAGCTCCATTTGCAAGCTGTTGCTATGTGAACCCGTGGCTGGGCTGGGGCTGGTTTGGGGGCAGGCAGCTGTCCTGGGGGGCTCTGGCTCGAGTTTTGGGGGCAGTGGGGATGTGGATGGTCTATCCCAGGAGAGGCTGTGCCCCCAGACCCCAAATGCCCCATTTCTCCTGCCCAGGGGTGAGAGCAGGAGCTGAGCTGTTGCTCTCTGCCATCACCTTGTGGGAGCTGCTGCTGGCTCTGCTTTGGAGGCTCTGCCCTGGTGGCAGCAGATGCAGGAGGCCACTGTCACCACGGCTGGTGACCTTCCTGCAGGCACCACCAGGCTGTTCCTGGGGATGGCCCTGTGCTTGCAGGTTTCTCACAAGCTTTTCCCCGACTTTTCTCTTCCCCTCAAGAGATGACCACTTCAAACAACAGTTCTGCTTTCTGATGCATTAAGACTTGGAAATTTGCCATCCATCACAGCTGTGTGTTTGAGCCTGTGTGATTATTTTGGGAAGTGAACCATGGTGATTTGTGTGTATGTGCTTTATTGGCGAGCAGGATGTTCCCTATCTACCTCTCCCTGGCTGCCTGCATTTGCATTGGTTAATAAAATGTCTGATGTTCAATGACTTTCTGATGGGTGAACAAGATTTGGCATACAGGATGTAGTAGTTTTTCACCAAGGCTAAAATTTCATCCTGGGAGACTGAACCCTCTGTGGCAGCCATACACAATCCATAATAACAGAAGCTTTTAACCCATCCGTAATTGCTTTCATATAGAAAATGATTGCTGTAAGTTAACTTCATAATTCTAAATCAGTGGCTCTCAGTAGGAGTTCAGATGCTTTAATTTGCCCTGAATTATCTTTAACTCACAGGCAGTTCATCTATGCTCTTTTCTGATTATGTTCCTTGTCACTCTGACCCAAACTTTGTCTATTTAATTTTTGTCTCCTCTTTCTAAAACCAGACCGATTTCCAATGATATTTCACCCCTGGGGATGATACTGACTGGGGAGAGGAGCAGATGGGGTGCCAGCCTAGCAGCCAGCCCATGCTGTGAACCTGTCCTGTGTCACTGACGTGGTTGTGAGGGACCCACCTGGGGTTCTCCCCCTGGGTTGGCAGTGTGGGAACCCCCAGGGGGGTGGGAGAACACCCCAAGCAGGGCCATCACAACATTGACTTCTGGGCTGGTTCATGCCATGGTTCCCTTTCTTTGTCTGTGAGGAGAAGGGAAAGGCATGGTGGCTGTCTCTGTGTGTACCCAGCACGTGGAGGTTTCCTGGGCACAACATTTCACGTGCTGTGGTTGGCACATCCAGCACAGATGTGGTGGCAGTCTGGGGTACCTCCCTAACGAGGACAGAGCTCCTGGCTGGGTTGTTCACAGTCCCAACATGAGCAGGGTGGCCACTCCTACCCTTATGGCAGCAGCCAGCTCGTGTGATTTTGAGTGACAGCAGATGAAGGGATTGCATTACAGCTTGTCTCCAGAACTGCACATCTGTGTCAGCTCCTTGCTAAATCAATAAACAGGATGCTGAGGGGAAAATACTCTCAGGCTTCTTATGTCTTTATGCATCAAACCGATTGGGCAATGAGAATCTCAGGTGGTAGCAGGGATTGTGGTGGGTCTGGGCTGATGGACTCCTTGTCAGGGATTGTGGTGGGTCTGGGCTGATGGACTTCTTGTCAAATCAAAAGCTGAGGCCTGGGTCCTGGAAAGTGCTGGCAGGTTGTTCTCCTGGTCATGTGGATTCCTCTCCAGTGGTAGTTACCCTTTGATTTGGATAGAAATCTGGGAGCCTGTGGTACAGCATCAAGAAGTGGAGAAAAATCACTTTGCATGTTCCAACAGACTAACAAATTACCTATGGAAATGCACTTGGGAATATTCCTCAGTAATTGGATTTCAGCTGTTGTTTCAGTGTATGTGCCCCCAGGCTGTGGAGGTAAAAGGACTCCACTGAAATGCTTTGAAATGTTCTCTGGCACCTACAGAAGGTGTTTACTATTAAAAAGTGAAACCTGCAAGTCAGAACGCTGCTAAGTGCGGTTTAAAAACAAAATTGCACCCCTGCAGCATAGCTCAGAGTGCTGAAGCATCTGGTTTATCCAGTCAGTCTCTACCCAGAGACATTCCTGTGACTTGAGCAAAGAAGTCCTGTCTGTGTCTCCTGCCAGGCTGACATGGGCATGGCTGTGCTGGATAGAGCAGGAATCCTTGAACCTCGAGCTGAGCAGTCCACAGGGCCTGGGGTAGGCTAAGAAACACCTGGGAGGCTTTGAAGGATGAACTCTTCTAGTTTTAGTATCTCTTGGACACACTGGTCCTGCCCCTGGAATCAAAAGTGAAAAATAAAATAGGGAGGAATAAGCTGTAATTAACATCACACGATGACTGCTGAGTTTGATATGCAAAAATTTGCAGTGACAATAAGTTGGATAGAATTGAGTCTGGATGCTGAGAGGTAAAATTCTTGAGTTTGGGAACAGAAAGGAAGCAAAGCTTTTTTCCTTAGTCATGTATATATCATGAAGCTGCAGAGATGGCGGGGGGGTTTTGTTTTGTTTTTTTTTAATGGTCATCCCAGCTGCCCAAATTCTTCTTCTCAGTGGCCACACACTGCAGTTGTCTGCTCACAATGGGCATCACTCAATATGTTTGAGTGGAGATGTATACTGAGATAAAAAGGACTAAACTTGCACTTGAGGAGCTGTATGTACATTTCCAAACCTAACCATGAGTTTAAAACACAGTGTCCTGAAAAGATGCTGATTTTGAAGTGGGAGGGCTCCCTTGGGAACCTCTCTTCAGGGGTCACCTTTAACTTGTTTTGTGCAGAAACACATTTATAGCATTCTGCAGAGCAATAAAACCCAAACATCCCTGGCGTGAAAAGTAGGACTTTCTTTTTCACAAGGTTGTTGAGTGTAAACCAGAAGTTATTATGTGTGTGTTACACCTGTTGAAGAGCAGAAAAATGGGATTTTTTTTTTCCCATTAAAGGAGTGTTTAGACAAGTAACTCACAGAGCTGAATTACACACCTGTCTGTGGGTCAGCCATAAGCAGAGACAACTGAAAAATCACCATCTTTCCCCCTGGATTTTTTTTTCTCTCTGAAGATATTGAAAGCTTCCCATCTCCACCTGAACTTTTCAGATCTCCTGCCCTTTGGCAGGAGCCGAAAACAAAACTCAGCCCCAGCTTTTATCACGGGAGCTGCGCGGAGGGAAATAAATCTGCTCTGCCGACCGAGGCAACTAGTTCTGTGGGTTTATAAATGCTGCAATTGAGTGTTTTGACACGGCAGTCAGATATAGTTAATCTTTCCCTTGACCCCACGGTACCCAGCGAGGCTCCAACCACTGGTTAAGCACGTCCGTCTCCTGTTGTAGCATTCGCGCTCCAGCGCCCCGGCTAATCAAGTGTAATATATCTCTGGGTAAAACACACACTCTGCTTTTCACAGCTATTTAAACAAAAAACAGACCTCGGCGCATTAGTTACGTACACAAACCACACAGGGCTGCGGTTCCTGTGGCTGGGAAAGGAGTTGGATGGGCTGGGCTTGTTCCGGGGAGGAGGTGTGGGAAAGGTGTGGGAAATGCTTGCTTCCATCTGCCCAAATATGTGGAGAAAAACAACCAAACCCCACTTGGTGTCGTATCAAAGGCTTTGAATCCTGATAGGGGGATGGTTTTGTGTATGAATATGGAAAATAGCTGCTTGGCCATCCCCAAGGTTGTGCATCCTGATGGGTGGATGGCTATGGGTCCATAGTCCTGGACCAAGATTTAGGAGAGGTGGGATTGGCTCTGGGTGAGATCAGGAGGATCTTGTACAGAGTTTGCACAACTTATCTGCTCTCAGTGTCTGGCAATAATAAACCTTCCCTATAGCAAAGGGTAGCTCAGGAGACAGTCAAATTAGGGCAGGACAGTGAGCCACAAGGATTAGAGGCATAATATTGATTTTAATTGCTGGGCTCTTGCCTTTGACAGCTGGATCAGTAAAACGTGCTGTCCACAGAGGTCTGAGTACCTCAAAGCAATCTCTCTTTGCAAATCCAGTAAGACCCATTCGCTTTTGTTGGACTTATCCATCCCAGCTTTGACTGGAAGAAACTGGGAATGTTTTTGCAAGAGGTAGATGAAGGGTGGCTCTGTTTTTAGAAGCACATAACTGATCATGTCCCTGTGCAGTGCCCACAGAGGTGAGGCAGGGGAGCCACAGATGGTGGGGTGAGGTGTGGGATGGAGCCAGAATGTCGCTGAAGGGAATTGCAGTTTGTCCTGAGCTGGTGTGGATGGTTTTGTTGGCACCTGTGACTTTGTAAGGTGAGGCCAAGTGTTCACAGGACATCCCATGGTAGCTCAGAAGACAACCAGGAAGGAAGAAATCATGCAGGGAATTAAAAAAATAAAATAGGAAAAAAATACATATTTTAGCATTGGTCCAAATATTGGTTAGGTTTGCAAGTGAGGCAGATGTGCCAGCAGTGCACAAAGTGGTATGTGACTTCTAGATTTAGGAGTTAAGTGATTTTTAAAGGTTTATAAACACTGGACTGGATGACCTCTTGATACCCCATCAAGCTTTATATTTTCCTATGATACTTTGACAGTTTTCCCCCAAAGGATCCCAGATGCTTTCTCCTGTAATTTTTCTAGCCGCCTGTTTGATCTCCCTGGGATATCAGTGTGGATTCATTGATGTGTCTCTGTTAAAATTCAACAAAGCTTCTGCCTGAGAACTCTATTTCACAGAACAGCCCATCCTGTTGGATATTGAAAAATTACACAGCTCAGGATAAAATATTTCCTAACCCACCAAAAGTCTTGCATGCCGAAGCACAAGGTTCCTCCAGGCAGTACAATGTATAAGCCCTGTATAAATGTCTGTGTGAGAATAAGATACTTAAATCTCTTTTGAATCCTGGCTCTCCCAAGCCCATCACAAAGCCAGACTATGACCTCTGCTCCTCCCTCCCCTCCTTGGGGAGCCGGAGGTGAGGCTGATGTTTGTAAAGCCCTTTGAAGGTGAGTGTCAGCCCTACCTGCAGCAGCAGCCGGGCTGGGCAGCGCTCATTGCCATTCAGGACATGCTCAGAGAGCAGCTCTGTGCCGCTGTGTTAACTGTGCTGATAAATCTTGTGTAAAAACAACACTCCAGCGCGCCGCTAAAGCTCCTTCCACCTGGGAACATCAAAGCGACACAAGCGCGGCTTGATCCTCTCAGCTGCTGCTGCTGCTTGGAGGGGCAGGAGGGGCTGTGGGACACCCCTGGCTCTGGCAGGAGGGAGAGGCAGCTCTTGGGGTCTCTTAGCAAGGGGCTGTCTGCACCACAATAACCATCTGATACTAAGTTTTTACAAATATACCAAAAATGCGCTGCTGGGAGCTGACTGGTGCACCCAGGAAGATGAGAGCAGCCTGTGAATCACTACAAGCAAGTTCAGTACTTAGCAATTAGAGAAAAAAATATATAGGACAGTTTTTAAGTCTGTCTTCTATGCTGTGAAAGGTAATTAGATACCATTATAAAATCAAATAGTGATGGATATGAAAGCAGTCATGCCAGCACTGGAACTGGCTGCCTTGTGTGGAGTGCTGCAGGATTGCAATCTGTGCCCTCTTTTAAATGTATTTGCTTCTTTTAAACCTTGGAATCCAAAATAGGAGGTACCTATTAAACTTATTAAACTTTCTTTTTCCTGTGCCTTACAATAAGTCACTTCTGTTAAAAGAGATGGAAATTTCTTTTAACAGGGAAGGAAAAATCACCAGATCAAAGAATAATTCAGGTTGCAAGGGCCCTCAGGAGGCCACCAGGTCCAACCTTCTGCTGAAAGCAGGGCTGACCCCAAAGTTAGGTTGTGATTTAAATGTGATGACATTTATTTATATAGTGATAATCGTGTAAGAGTTGAGTGTGTCAGTTTATGTTCATTCTGGCTCTTCTGAGTAAAGGGATAACTGGTGAAAATGGGCTGGGATTTTTGAGATTAATGTTGGGCAGGTGCCAGGTATGGACATGGCCAGTGGTAGCCAAGGAGGGTCTTGAGGTTGTCCCCAAGTCCATCCCATGGGGATCCCTGTGCCAGGTTCTGCTGCCTACACTGCCCCTGGCCAAGCAAGGGACAATCTGAACCTGTGCACAGTGACATCAGCCCAAGCTCCTGCAGTCCCCCTCCTCTCCCACACATCCAAGAGGAGCTGAGGAAGAACAGAGAAAGTTTTAGTTCAGCAAATCCATAAATCATTTCATTTGATGATTATTTATGAACTAGATCAGAAGCTTATGACAGTAGCTCTTAAGAAAGAGTTCCTGGCTGCCGAGCAGTTGGCATAGTTGTCCTCTGAGAACATTAAATATGCATTTGCACAGGTGACTGTGGCTTCTTCCATTAACCCTTGGTTTCCAGCTTTCAGTCATTACTGCGCTTTTTACACACGTTAATACTCTGTAATTCTACCCTAGAGACCTCATTAGCAGTGCAGTGCCCTTTCCCTGAGGTGTAGCAAAGGTTGTCTGTGTTGTGCCTCCCACTCAGCAGTCCTGCCTTTCTTACCTAAAGATAAGAAGATTTTCCTGCTTTTTCACCCAAATTGTGTTTACTGCTTGGGGATGGAGACTTCTGCAGTGGGGCAGGACCAGTGCAAGTTCTTTGCTGCCAAGTAAGGCAGCAAAACATGACCTTCCTGCTGCTCTTGCTGCTCCTGCCACCTTGGGAATGTTTTTTCAAGGTTTTCTGTTGTGCTGATGCCACAAGAAGCATCCTGCTGTCCCTCTATCTGGGAAGGACCCTGCACACTCTCCCAGCTGCTCTGTGAGGATCCAGCAGGCACAATGCACGAGCTGAGTGTGAACACAAGGGGTTAATGTTGAATGCAAGAGAGCTGCAGGGTTCCTCTGCAGCTCTTGGGCAGGTTTGGCTCTGTCACCTCGTGGTGTCACTTGACAGTTAAAGCAAATGCAAGTGATGTTGCAAAGAACAAATTAATTAGATTTGACAATGGGGCTGGGAAACAACTTCACTTTGGCGTAATCTGTTGCAGGAAGGGAAAGTATTTAACTGTTGGCTCCTTGGCTTTCTGTTTAAAACCAGACACAGATTTCCAGTCCCAGATTTCTGGGACTATTTTGCACTTGGTGGCTACAGAAATACATTGCCAGTTTCGAGTATTGGTAGTAAGGTGTGCATACCTACTGCTCCTGTACCTTCTCCAACTACAGCTCCTCAGCTCTGCTGTGTCACCTCTCCTACAGCTGGGAAACCCTAAACAGACTCAGAATAAAATACATTTGAAACCTAAAAATCCTCTTCATTTCCTCCTTTTACCAAGACCCTCATTCTAATGTGCAAGCTTTTATGCAATGAGCTTTATTGTGCAGATCTGCTAGTATGGGTTACAGCTTCAGTTTCCTTTAACATTGAATATTAGCATTTATTATTTATATAGTGCAAACAATGTGCTAAGATCAGTGTAATTGACTTAGTTACAGATGATATAAACCCCTGATTGTTATTTTTGTGGCTTCATCAATCCAGAAGTTCTGATGCTCCAGTTATCCTCCTCTGCCATATGGAATCTGCAATGCTCTGGCAGTATTTGCTAAAGGTGGAAAACTCAGTTGATGGATTTCAGGAAGTACCTGAGTCCCCTTGCCTGTAGGAATAGTCTTGAATGACACAGTTGTAGCATTTATGTGCATTTTTTAAGGATGAAGGATTAACAGATGATGGATTAGGCAAATTAATCTACGGTTTGTCAGGACTACATTACACAAAGTTCAATTTAGTTTGATGGATTAATTATTTATTATTTATTATTTGCTGTTGTGTGTCAGTAAGTGGCTCTTCCTAACATGATGATGTATGAGAGCAGCCCATGCCTGAGCTGCTGTATATAAAGGTCATCGTTTCTGTAATTAACCCCATTTTTCTTGGACTTTTAATGCCAATACATTAATTTGTGCTGGTCTGGAATGTGACAAAGGATTGCATTTCCTCGAGTTAGGTTTTGTTCAGCTGAAGAGCTCCAAACCACAGGACTATGAGTAGAGGTTTTTGGGGCAAAATCACACACATCCTTCAGCTGTTCGGCTGTAGTTGAGTTTCTCTGACCCAGCAATATTTTCAGGGACACATGGAGGACTTAGGTGCCTGCAATGCCAGTTTTAAAAGCAGATATATGAAGCAGAGTGATAGAGCAGCTTCAACCTGGCAGTGCAAGGTGGGATTAGGACCAGAGCCACTCCTGAATTTCTCCAGGGCCCCACAACGAACCACTTAAAACATCTTTGCAGCAGAGAAACATCCATGTCTTGCAGGCCACAGGGCTGTGCAATGGCTATTTTTCTGTGGCTTTTTCAAGGTGTGATCCCATTTCCCACCCTCTGAGCTACCTGACTCCTCTCCTGCAACCTGCTCATTCCTGCTGAGCTGGGTTTTCAGGATGTGCTTGGGGACAGCAGTTTCTCTGCAGGGACACCTCCTTGGATCGTGCCCAAGGCTTTGGGCAGTGCTACTCCCATCTCATAGCCAGCCTCAAAGCCAGAGAGGAACCTTGGGGACGATGTCACAGGGCTGCTCCAGGTGGGAGATATGCCCTTGCCTGGGTATGAGGGTCCATGTTCCCAAACAGCACCAGTGAGCAGGAAAATGCTCTTTTTTCCTGGTGCAGGAATTGGGCAGCCTCTCCCATAGAGCTGAGGCTCATTGCAGCCCCATCTCCCCATCTGCCTGCCAGGGCAGGGAAGTGGCAGCATCCTGCCTGCCTGGCTGCTCCACTCAGGCAGCAGCAGGTTTCCCTCTGAATTTCCCTGTCTTTGTGGCTTAAATCAGAACCTTGGGGCTGGCAGAGCGCCTGCTTAACGATACCGTGGGCTAATCATTTACAGCAGAATGCAAAGGCAAAGAAGTGTGTTTTTAATCTTTACAAATGTATCTAGATAAGCCAGGAGACAGACTTATCTTTTGTATTACAAGAGTGGAGGGTAAAAAATCCACACTGAGGAGCGTTGCTGTACCGTCCTTGGCCTTTTCTTCAGCCTTTGTCTTTTCCTCTGTATCCTGCGCTGTTGAATTAATGGGATATGAACTCTGAATACTTAAGTGATCTATTCATTTTAATTAGCTTCCTAATAGCTTCTGGACAGTGATGGAACATAACGTCGGGGACTGTGCTGTTTACCTCCCAAAGCTCGGGGCAGTGCTGGTGCACAGTTCCTGCCCTTCCCGAGCTGTCGGGCAGCCTCGGGGACCGGAGGAGTTTTGGGCAGGTTGCACTGATGGAGGGCGTGAATGCGAGGGGGTGGAGAAACCCAGCTGCGTGTGTTGGTGGCTGGGAGTGCCGCTTCCTCTCGGGAGGCTGCCAAGGATAGGATGCCTCGCCTGCCCAGGGATGGGCAGCTCTGGAGGAGGCTCAGCTTTGTGCTGGTGGGATGGTCGCGACGCAGGAATGGCGGGTGGGATGCAGAAATCAGGGATGGGATGCGGGAATCAGGGATGGGATGCAGGAATCAGGGATGGGATGCAGGAATGGCAGGTGGGATGCAGGAATCACGGGTGGGATGCAGGAATCAGGAGTGGGATGCAGGAATGGCAGGTGGGATACAGGAATCAGGAGTGGGATGCAGGAATCAGGAGTGGGATGCAGGAATGGCAGGTGGGATGCAGGAATCAGGAGTGGGATGCTCGGGTGGGTGCTTGCCCAGGGCAGCGAGCTCTCCTCTCCTCTGCCCCCGGCCATCCGCAGCCTGCGAGGCGCCGGCCGGGGAATCGCTCCCGGCAGATGGGCCTGTCTGCATTCCCCCTGCATCCTCAGCAGGAAGCATACGGTGGGAGGCTGGGGACAGCGAGGTGAGGGAGCCAGCCGCGCTCCTCGCCTTCCGCTGTGCGCACGAAGCTGTGAATGGGAGGGAAGTCGGGAGCTCTGGAGCAGCCAAGGCTGGGGGCAGAGGGATTCTCACCGTTCCAGTTTACCGAAGCTGTGAAGGATGTGATAGATGAATCACTTTTGCAGCAACCTTCTCTGCCTGAGATGTTAAGCTTCTCTGTGCGCAGCGTGTACTTGAGGAAAAGATAGAAGGGATGTTCTCTGAATCAGGGGAGAGTCTGACGCACAGAGACATTTTCAGGGGAATAATTTACATATGCATTCCCTTTCTAAAAATATCAGTCACAGTGTTGTCTCTATTTTTGCATGCAAGGCTCTCCAGGCTGGGAGATGGATAGAGCTGGGAATCTGCACTTGCATGGATCCAAATACCAAAGGTGCATTGGGATGAAAGCACGGGATGCCTTGTGCTTTGCTCAGGAGGCAGAGCCTGGAGCTGGCTGAGCTCCAGATGGGGGTGGAAATGGATATGTTCAGGGTGACAATGTCCCAGGTGTCACCCACGCTTGGTCTCATGAGTGTGGCCTGATGGACAAGGGTGGAAGTCAGTCTTTGCCTGTTCCCTTCTGGAGAAGGAAGCTGGTATGACTGAGCAGAAGGCACTGACCCCTTTGGAAGGGGCAGAGGAAAATGTAGGAATGCTTCAATTCCTTGATCAATGGCTAAGGGAGATGGTGATAAAAGTGTGTAGCACGCCGCAGTGATTGTCCTGGAGGCTGCTGGGTCAACATGGAAGGACCTTTGCCATCACAGCTGCTCATGCTGGAGCCCTGTGGCCTGAGCCCTGTGCTGAGGGAGAGGAGGGAGGGCAAGGATTTGCTCTGGCTCTGCCTCCTGGCATTCAGAGGAGAACTGAGTTCAGATGCTTTTGACATTGTCCTGCTCAGCTCCAGCAAAGCCGAAGATGAATTCCCTTTGACAACAATGGGAACACATCTGGGTCTGCACTGAGCTCAGCTCATAGTTCAAAACTGCTGGACTTTCATCTTGGTGGGGGAAGGCTGACGTGGGGTCAAAGCACACCCTGCCATTCCTTCATTTGAAGTGCTCCTTTCCTGTGTCTGGGGATCCCAACTGAAGAGTCCCAGTCTAGAGGGACAGGACTGTCCCTAGCGTCCATCCTGGGGACCAGGTGGGACAGCAGGATAAGAACAGCCACCTCCTGAGATGCTTAAGGCAGAACCTGTGTCTTGGCTGTGTAATAAATTAAGTAGCTCAATAGAAACACACGTTTATCTTGAACTTCTATCATGTAACATCCTACAGAAACAAAGTGGAGGAGTGCTTTGATGTCACTCCAACAACTCCCTCCATCCCTGGGTCTCCCATCTGGAATTTACCTTAACCTTTGCCTTGAGCCTGTTAGGGACTGGTGAGTAAAGAAACGAAAAGGAGGAGGGGAAATAAAGGTACAAACTGGCCATTAATACACATAAGCTGGAAAGAAAACAGGCATTGCTGCCACCAGAGGGTTGAGGTTATGGAACAGCTGTGCAGCAACACTATGTCCGAGTGGTTTTATGATGGAAGCTGATAAATTTATGGAGGGGATTATACAGTCCAGACTTTGTGTTAGCAGGGACCAGACTCTGAACAAACTGCTGGGAATTTTGTGAAATCAGGGCTGTGCTGATATAAAAACTGTCTTTGTAACCCTGAGCAAAACTCATCCTTGGCCTTGCAGTCACTGCAATGACTGATCTGAGCTGGGGCTGATGTTCCCCAGCAGTGTCACAGTGTCCTCCTCAAACTGGGCACGCAGGGCTCTGACTAATGGGGACAGGAGAGGACACTCAAGGCCGAAACTGAAACACCAGGGAAATTTTTTTTTTTCAGTGTTTTTTCTCTTTTTCTCTGTGGGTTTTGTTAGTACTCTCAGGAAGTCCCATTAACGCCCACTCACTCCAGTAAGACACATCATTTTGCACCTTATTGTGTCTTCTATGAAAAGCTGGTACTGAGGAAGCAGTCTTGTGCTTCTTTGAAATCGTCTGTCAGAAAAAAACATCACCCGGAACAAACAAACAACCGCACGATCCCCGAGCATGCCGAGATTGATTTGTAGCACTTTTCTCCCCCACCTTCCCTGTGCAGAAATGTTTTGGCAAGCCGTGAAAAATCAGAGCCCTTTGCTGTCAAATGCAATCTATTTGTGAGGGAGCTGCACTAAGAGCTCCGGGTGGATGCGAGGGCTCTGCCAAGGAGCTGAACAATTCCCATCGAAGGGATGCTTGTCCAGAAGAGCAAACGCAGCCGGGGAAGTGTTTTGCAGCCTGTGAACGAGGAGAGGAGAGGAATGAGGAGAGCTCCCTGTGCGGGCTGCAGAGAGAGCTCCGGGAAAGAGATGCCACACCAAATGTGACACAAATGGGAGACAACCTGCCTACTCATTCATATCTAGTATTTCTCTAAGTGTTGCTGTTTTTCTGCATCCCGTTAAGCTTTTTGATTTGTTTCCATCTGTTCGGTATAGATCACTTCTGCAGTTTACTTAAAACACAAATACCCTTTATGAATCTCTACAGATGGTTTTCAAAGACTTATAGAAAGACAAAGATAAGATCAAGAAAATCTTGAGTGTTTGCCTCAGGGGAAAAAAATGGGACAGTCGCTTTGCCTTGCAGCTGCAAGCCACGTCAAATCAGACACTTTGATATGTTTCATTTTCTGTCTGAAGTCTACATCTGAAAGGCAGCCTGGCTTATTTCAGTCAATGCGCAATTTTGGTTAGTCGGGGCTCTTTCTCAGCTTCTAAAAAAGATGCTCATTTGCATCTTCGAACAAAGACAGCACTTTCCCCCCCACCCTACATTCAGCGTGTCTTCGCCAAAAACTAATCATGCTGCAAAGCTCGTGTGGGTGTGTGTTTTTTGAGTGGCTCTCTCTGGCCTCGTTGCTCAAGCTGCCGCAGCGATGGGAGCTCATCCTCTCCTGGAGAGCCTTGTCCAGCTCCGTGCTGTTTGTCCTGGTTCTTGGCAGCTCAGCAGGACCCCAGGTCAGACCTGGGCTGTGCAGGTGATGGTGCAGCCAGCAGCATAGCCCTGTGGATGTACAGGGACTGTGCCTGTGCCTTGCAGCCCCAGCCTGCAGGATGGCGTTGGGAGCACTGGGAGCAGTGGAAGGTGTGGAGGAAGGAGGGAGAACACTCTGCTGGAGGAGCAAGCTCTGCTCGGGCAGTTTCACTGCTCTTTGCATTAACTTCTCCTCAGGCCAAGGCTGTCACTGTGCTAACTGTGCTGGAGATGCTAAAGCCTGTCCCTGCTTGTGTGTTTAAAAACCCAGACTTTTTCCAGAGAAACCCCCTGAAGTAGGGTAACTGATAAATTTCGGCTTCTACATTATTCTGCTTTAGATCCTTGCTTGGGAAGGCGGGAACTCTCATTTCTTGTCCTTTTAGGCCTGTTGGGTCCATCCCAAAGCCACATGACATCAAAGGCCCTTCTTCCCCAGGTTTCAGTGGACACTGATGTGAGCTCTCAAAGACTGGCCTCAGACAGAATCCAAATCCTTGCAGAAATCTGAGTACTTGCATAGCAGACAGAGAACCACCACAAAGAGAACACTCCACCTTAAAAGCACAGCGTTGCTTGGAGCTGATTTAAACAAGAAGCCAAACCACCAACTTGCAAGAGACATGCAGGTTAGCACCGGACTTTGTGTGCAGAGACAAGGTGTGTATTGTTTGCCCAATTAAAGAGATAAAACCTGCGGACCACAGTCAGCGAAATGAGCTGTGAAATGAGTGATGACTCGCAGAACAGGCAGGTGCACGCACAAAGGCGTATGCAAACTGCTCTACTTATCTAAAGACAGTTTTATTGCCTGATCATCAATTTGCACCGAGGTTGCTTCGGAACTGCCTCTGCACTGGGCTCTCAGATAAACAGCAAAAGGAGCAGCATCCCCCCTGCTTTTCTTGCTTTTTGGAGCAGGAATGGCCATCAAGAGCCAAAAGGAGGTAAGAGGAAAGTGGGATGTTGTGCTGGGGCTCTGTGGTGGCAGCTGTGGCAGTGCCCAGCCTGGGGCTGGCTCAGTGATGGTTGTGCTACTGGGAAAGTTCCTCCCTGAGCATGTTCTCCACTGGGAGAAAGGCATCCAGCCCCGAAATGTGGGGATGTGCAGGGAATGCCTCCTGTGCCACTCAGCCCCAGACATAAGGAAGTAAATTAGGGAGGATGAATGAGCAGTTCAGCAGTTTTGTCTTGACTCCAGCAGAGAAATTGGAGAGCCAAGTGTGAAAAAATTACAATTCCTGTCCTATACGGATCCAGCCAGCTTTCTGTAAATGTGTGCTTGTAACAAATATTACTGGAGAGATGAAGTTTGCAATTTGGTCCTGAACTTGGATTTGAGGCAGTTTTGCCAGTGTTTCTCTGTGGGAGCTGCTCAGCCCAGAGCTGCTGCTGTGGCACTGGGACCTCCCAACAAAGAGGCATCTCCAGTGTGTGCTGTGTGAGCCAGGGGTGGCAGGAGCTAAAATGCTGGATTTAGACCCTGGTATGAAAGAAATTCTGGCAAGTTCTCTATATATATGGATACACACTCAGTGTAGCTCGGTGTGATGTTAAAATGGTTTTGCAGGGAGGTCAGAGGACAAGAATGCTTCCCTCAGTCTTGAACGCTAAATTTGCAAATGAAGCAGCTTCCTCTTTCCAGTTTTCTTTGTAAGTCAAAGGCTGTGTGCTTCCTGCAAGAGTTTTAGAACCACATAAGTCAAGCCTTTTCCAACGCATGTGTGGCATAGGGATCTAGGATTTGCCTCAGATGGATAATGAACTGTGTGTTTCTAGAGATTAATAAGTCTCATAAGGTCAGCTGTGAGACTTTAACAAACGAGAAGTTTGGGTTCATTACTGAACATTTACACCTAGAAATGATAACTGTATAGGAATACTTTGCATCCAGATAGTGAGTCTGAGAAGCAAATAATTGTTGGAAAGTTTCAAACTGCTGGAATGGAGCATGTAATTCCTCAATGAATAACCCCATCTGATGAAACTTCTCAAGAAATAAGAAACTTCTCAATAAAGAGCTTCGACTTGATTGTCAGCTGCTGAATTCACCACTACTGATCTCGACTAATAAAGACAGATGCTTTTTAACCAAGAGGTTCAGGAAATCCGAAGTTCATAAAGCAAACACATCTGGTGGCTGTGCTTGTGATGGATTTCACACTCCAGCCTGGCTTGCTGACATTTGTCTCCAAACAACGTTCATTTCAAAAGCAAGGGTGAGAGCATGGCTGAGACAAATTGGTTATCAAATTAGACTGATTATAGATTTTTTTGTTTTTTCTAACACCCATTCTGTGAAATTTCCTTTTCTCAGTCTTTGGAGAGGCTCATACTAAAGCTTCAGATCTGAGCCCTGCCAAACCTCCGAATTTTTTCAGTTCTGCCTCCTCTGAAGCTAAGGGATCTGTGGTTTCCTCCTGAAGATACCCTCGCCTAAGGCAATGCAGCAGAGCTGCTGGAAGCAACTGCACTTCTGAGACAGGGAGAAGAGAAGAAAAGAGGGATGATCAGCCAAGTTGAAATTCCAGGGCTTTTGTCCTTTGGCTTGCTGAACACAGTTTTATCACAGGACAAAGAAAGAAAGGACTCCTGGCCACTGTCTGTAAGGCTTTTTAACTGGTGGGGATCAAGCAGGAGTTATTTTAGGCAGATGAGTGTGTGCAAGTGTGCTCCTGTGCATAGTGCAGGGGAGGTCTCTAGAGACTGATACCCTAGAAAAGAGGGGAAATATGAGATATTCACTGTCCAGGGTTTAGCTGCTGTGTGATGGAAAAGAGAAAGTGTTGTCATTGCCCTCTAAAGGTCCTGTAACATCCACCCACCTGCCCTCATATGCTTATCCCTGTGAGTGGGGGAACAGCCCCCCAAATCACCTGGAATGTCCTTGCCTGGGCACATGGAAGCAGAGCTCAGTGAGGCCTTAGTTAACTGAAATCTTCAGAAATATGTCACGTTTTGCCAAGTCTGTATGAGGGCTGTCATGACGTCCTCATGTGTCACTGCAGACAGAACGGGGATTTTATGAGGTTCACTTTGTAAAGGATTGACCTCATTATCCCAAGGTAGCAGCTGCTAAAGCACATGGGCTGTCAGGACTCAATTCTTGTTTCCAGCATGTCTCTCATGCTGCATATTGTTTCCTGAGAGTAGAGGAAAGGATGGAGAAGAGGGAAGACAAGAGGGACTGAATGTGGTGTGGCCCTGTGGCAACAAGGAATCCTGGAACTGCTCAATCTGGGGATAGTCATTGATGGAACACATCCCATAGGTACATCACTAGCACTCACCTTGCCCTTGCAGTGTTATTTACTAATTAAAAATAAAAAATTGCCCATATTCAAAAGAGTCTTTTCTGATATGTGAAAACTGCCACTAAAATTAAGACAATCTAAGCCCCCAACTTTCCTCTTGACTTTGCACAAACTTGCCTGTATCCCTACCCTGCACAAGAGCCTTTGAGAAAGCAACACACCACTCTATTGCTCATTCCTCAGTGCTGCAGGTTTTTGATGAAGCTGAGTTACGACCCCAGCTGTGAAATGCCGTATGGTGCTGATGATGTGGGGCTGTGGCTCTCATCATGAATTCAATTAGAGCCTGTGTTGAAATGCACAGTGTGCAGCAGTGCATCCCCTGTGGGCTCAGTGCTCCCAGCTGCTGTGTGCTGCTGACTCTGTGCCCCTCGCCTCCCAGGGTCACCTCACCTTGTCCAGAGGTGTCCCCAGCTGGTTCCCACTGCAGGAAAAGTGTTCTAGGCAAAGGATGCTGCCTGGGACCAGCACTGAGCTAGGGGAGGCTGAGCAGAGTGGGGCCTTGCTTGGAGGATGGAGATGACCTTGTGTGGTGGAGAGGATGTTTGTGTGCTCAGCAATGACAAGGGAGGGACAGGAAGGATTTGGGGGCAGGCAGCAGTAAGTGTTAACTGGTGGAGAAACATTCACACAGGGAGACAATTTGTGAGCTGAGATTTTAATTTTTGCCTTTCTATTCCTGCCCTTTGCTAGAGGGAATTGAACAGAGCACTCATCAGTTCATCTCTCCACGTACAAGA